>NC_053153.1:48349059-48982901 GCF_016808335.1 Panicum virgatum | reverse complement strand
ACGGGCGCCAACGAGATGGTCGGGTCGTGGCTCCGGAGGCAGGTCAGGATGTGCTCCGCCACCATCCGGATGAGCTCGCGGCCCTCGGTTTCGAGCTGTCCAGCAAGGACCGGCCCCAGGCGCTGGAGCCTATCCGAAGCAGAGCTCAGCACTGGGAGGGCGTCAGCTATCGAAGCTGGCGGCTCCGCCACCTGGATTAGGCTCATTCCAAATGGCACCAGTGCGAGGCTCGCTTCGGCCGCCCAGTCAGCGATCCACTGGGCTCCCGCGCGCTGGTCCTCCTGGTGCTTCCGGACCGCCTCCTGGACCGCATCTCGCACCCGGGTGTCCAGAGTCGCTTTGGCCACCTCCACCTTGCGGGACCTTTCCTCGAGCCGCGGGACCTCTCCTCGAGCTTGGCCTCCCTCTCCTCCGCCCGGTCCTTCAACTTCTTGAGCGACTCACGCTGGCGCCCGAGTTTCTTTTCTATGCCGGTGGCGTGGGCCTCCCGCTTGGCGAGGGATTTCCGGCCCTCCTCCAAAACCGCCTCGTCGGCAGTCAGCTGGCGGGCTCTCTCCTGCAGTTGTTCATGCCATCCCTGCAGAGTCGCAGAGAAGACGTCGAGCTCCTGCCTCCGGACCTCGAGGTCCTCGCTGCGAGTCTCCAGCTCGGACTGTCGAGCCGCAAGGTGGGCTTCGAGGTCGAACCGCTGAGCCGCGAAGCCAACAACCTCCAGAGTGAAATCCTGCTCCCGCTGCGATAGGGATTTCTCTCGGTTTGACACTGCGAACTCCCGGTCAAACACCTTCCTAAGGTTGGCTCGGTAGGCCTCTTGGTCCGCCTTGAGCTTTGACCGAGTTTCTGCAGCGCGGGAGGCTTCAGCCTTCGTATGCGCTTCCAGGCGGGTGTGCCAGTCGGAGAGGCGCTGGCGCTCGCTCTCCAGAGCAGACCACTCCTGCCGGAAGGCCGTCTCGGCGGAGGAGGTAGCCTCTTCGATCGACCGCCGAACCTGCAACAGCACCTGAGGAAGGGGAGTCGCATCCTCCTCCGGGAGTTGGAGCTGCAGGAGCCGCCTGCCAAAGACCACCTCCAACTCCTCCTCTGCAACCGGACCGGAGCTGGAGGTGGGGGCTTCCACTGCGGCACTTGTCTCTGGCGCCTCCGCTGCCACCGCGTCGGGTGTGGCTGTGCCCAGCTCCGGCGCCCCCGCTGCCGCCGTGTCGAGCGCGGCCGAGCTCAGCTCCGGCGCCCCCGCTACAGCCGTGTTGGGCGCGGCCGAGCTCAGCTCCGGTGCCCCCGCTGCCGTTGTGGCGGACGCGGCCGTGCCCTGCCCCGGTGCCTCCGCCGCCGCCGCGTCGGGTGTGGCTGTGCCAAGTACTGGCGCCCCCGCCGCCGATGCGTCAGGTGCGGCTGCGCCCAGCACCGGCATCTCCACCACCGTGTCGGGTGCGGCTGCACCCAGCACTGGCGCCTCCGCCGCCGCAGCGTCGGGGGCCGCGTCGTCCAGAGAGGGTCCCGCATCTGCTGTCGCCGTCGCTGTCGACGCCGAGGCCGCCGCCGCCTGGGCACCTGCCGATGTGCCGGCGAGGGTAGAAGAACCGCTGGGGCGAGGAGCCCTGGTAACAAAGCAGAAAAGCCTTCAAAAAAAAAACAAAACAGAGCACCGGCGCAAGGGAAGAGACTAGGATGACACTAACCCAGAAGTACCGGGTACCCAGTGTCCCCGGAGCCCGAGCCTCTTCTCTTACGGCTGCTGCTGTTGCTGCTGCTGCCCTTGCAGTTGCGATCCAGGCGCAACCCGGGCTTGCTCCCGCTGCTGCTGTCCCTGTGGCTGCGGCATGGGCGCAACCCGGGGTCGCACCTGTTGCTGCTGTTGCCGCCCGCGTGCCTGCTGCCGCTGCTCTTGCGGCTGCTGCTGCTGCTGCTCTTGCTGCCGGCGGGAGGAATTCCTCGGCGGCGATGGTGGTGGTCTAGTCGCCCCAGTGGGCCCGTGGGGGCCGGCAGCCCGGGAGCTACCCTGGCCTGCGCCCTCAGAAGACCTCTGGCGCTTCGCGGCGGGCTCCGAGACCAGGGTCCCGTCGCCCCGGAGTAGCCTGCGCCGGCCTGCGTCGCCCGACGATGTACCGGAGCTGCCCTATGCACGGCTGGAGCCGGCTGCGGCCACGCTGCTAGCCGCGGCCTGCTTCCCCTTCGTGGTGGCGCCGGATCCCGCAGCGCTCAGCGTAGCCTGATCCCCGAATGCACCAGGGATCCGGAGCCCGCGGTTTGTGTCGCCTCCGGTCTAGCGTGGGGCCAGTCCCCCGTCGTCCAGAGTCGGCAGGGTTGCCAGCACCGCCACCCTCGCGGAGTCCTCGCAGAGGGGGACTATGCTCTGCGGGAGGATCAGGTTCTCCGGGATGAAGGCGTCCCCCGTCACGTTCCGCACCAGAACCTCCAAGGCCTCCTGGGTCAGGTCACTCCCCTCTCCGCGTTGGGTCCTGCTGCAGTCGTTGAGGCCGGTGAAGTTCCACGCAGCACGCGGCCGCTGCTTCAGGGGAGCGATCCGGCGCTTCACGAAGTCCCCGAGCACGTGCCACGAGGTGAGGCCGCTCTCCGCCAGCGACCTGATCTTGTCCAGCACGGAGTCGAACTCCGGCTGCAGCGACGGCTTGGCCCTCCAGGATGCCTTGTCGGAGGCGGGCCCCTCGGTCGGCAGGGTGAGGTGCTCGTTGGCTTCGGTGGTGGCGATCACCCAATCCCTGCGCCACTCCTCCCACTTCCCGCCAGCAAGGCCGGGAATGTAAGGAGTCGCCAGGTCACTCCTCACCTGGAAGTAGTACCCCCCCACCTCGTCCTTGCTCCTTCCGGACCTCACCAGAATGAAGAAGTAGCGTAAGAGGATGACGCAGGGCCGAACTCCCATGAACATCTCGCATAAATGCACGAAGATGGACGTCAGGAGGAGGGAGTGCGGCGTCAGATGCTGAAGTTGGAGGCCGAAGTCTTCCACCAGCAGCAGCAGGAACGAAGAAATCGGCAGTCCCACACCGGTGGAGATGTGCAAGATAAATAGCACAAACTCCCAGGCGCGGAGGTTGCCAAGGGGAACCGAGCCTGCTCGCACCCCCCAGCCGGTCTCCTGAGCACTCCATCCCAGCAGACGGCGCACTGTGTTCAACTCTCCCTCGGTCTGGTAGTGGCGGGGATGAACAAGGGACGCCATCTCTCGGTGGAGTGAGAAGCAGCCTGTGCGGGGGAGAAAGTGGCGAGGAAAGCTCGAAGGCAAAGGGGCGCAAAGGTTGGAAGGAAGAAGGCGAATGCGGGAAAGTAACCGCGGAATGCGGTTCATCCCATTATAAAGCCTGACTCAACCGGCGCACCCCGGAACCGTCGCTGGAACCCAAGCGACGCCCGCGCCTGGTGTTAACCGCCCAGTCCATGACATGGGGGCCCAGGCCCACCTATCGGGGTGAGCGGGTAACCAACAAGGGTGCGAAAAGACGGGATCTGATACAACGCCCGCGCGCGCGGAGCGAAGCGGAAGCCGAGCTGACGTGCGCGTATTAAGCGCTGGCGTGGCCGAGCTTTTCGGGAACTGCGCCGGTAGTAAATGATCCGTTTACTCCGGCCGCAAGAATGCCGAGCGTCGCGCGCGTGACTAGGTGTGCCACTGTGCGTGGGGGCCACGAGTCAATAAGCCGTTGCGATGTGATGAGGCAGCGGACAATCTGATGGATGGTCAAAGCCGGTCAAGACCTCTGCAGCAAGAAGCTTTGAGCTATGCAGAGCCAAATCCCAGTAGTGGACCCACCTGCGGGTTCGTACCTCCCCCAAGGTGGGCCCGGGGGCCACTGTCGGTACCCTGTAGCAGGGATACCCACTCTTACCGCAGCAAGGCAGGACCCGCGTAGTTATCCGTAACTACGCGTAAGGACGGAGTAGCCAGGCCCCACCGGTCAGGCTCTTTCCTCACCAGGCCAACGGCCCCGGACCCGCTCCCCGCCTGGGGTTGGGTCCGGAGACGCCACGTGTCTCTAAGGAAGGGAAGCTCCGAGCTGGCAGCCGAGGTCTCGGACCCCTGCATAGGGGTCCGGGACCTCCTGCGCCATCCGGACCCCCCCTTTTTTCCGTGTGGGGGTCCAGAGCCACCACGTGCCCCGGTGGCACGGGCGCGGGCTCGTGTGCGAGTCCTCCGCAAGGAGACTCGCCCACCCACCGCATTTAATGCGTATGGTTGAGGCGTGCTCTGTCGCCTCGGCACGTGGGATAGCCTTTGTCAGGCCTCACTGTGCACCGCGTATTACCAAGGTGCACAATGCGGCCGCCTGTGCCGTGCCCGCGCAGAGCCCGTCTGCGGCATTAAATGGATACGACGGCACGACACTTTTCCATCATGCCGCCTACGCCGCTCCCTACACAGCCGTTCAGCTACGTGGCAGGTGATGCCACTAGCTACGTCTAGCATTGTCCCGACAAGACGGCGCCTGGACATGATGAACAAGGGACACCAGGAGCAGGCAAGGGACTACAAAAGAGAGATCCCCGCTGCCTGTGACGCCATGATGTATGAACAGTACGTTAGTTTATACTACACCGTTGGGCCCACTTGTCGGGGACCCAACAGCCATGTAAGCGCCTCCCTTGAGATATAAAGGGGAGGCGCTCGCTGCGCACGACAGACTTCAAGCTCTCCACACACACACACCAGCCCTGGTGAGCTCGCTCGCTCTCGGGGAAAGGCAATACAACACACAATGGACGTACGGTATTACGCTCCGGCGGCCCGAACCACTCTAAATCTTGCTGTGTTCATTGTGTTCTTGAGGGAGATCAAACTAGACTAGCTAACCCCCGAGTATACACCCTCTGGGCTAGGGCGGGTGCCTTCCGCCACCCGGCTGTGGTTTGCAGCACCACAACAAGACTCAAGCAAACAATTTGTACTACTAGAAAGAACATTTCATAAAGAATCTTGCAAAATTTAGTTTGATATTTTTAAAGCAGTACACAATTATATAAGCATTTTATTCACTTTTTAAACAATAAATCATAAGTAAATCTACAAGAAAATAACATGTAAAAATATATTTTTTCAGAGTAGACCTAAGCATTACAAATCCAACAAAAGAAGTTTCATATTTTTCGGAGCTCTGCACTAATTTACATGCATTTTACAAAAACACAGCACAACTCAAAGATTCCTAAATGCTAGATCCACCCGAGGGCAGCCAGCCCAGAGGCCGACAGGCGGGCCCCATGGGTAGGCGGCCCCTCAGCCGGGTCAAGGCAAGGCCGAGGGCCTTGACCCCAGGCGAGTGTACGCACATGGTGCAGCCCGCGCGCGCGGCGCGCCACGCGCCACGCGGCGGCGCCGGCGGACAGCGGCGTGGCGGAGGCGGGGCTGGAGCGGGCTAGAGGATGCGTGCACAGGGTGCCCCCGAGGACGGCGAGGCTCACCGGTGTCCTGGACGGAGGGGAATGGTGTCGAGGTGGCGGTGGCCGGCAGCGAGCTCCGCCGAGAGGCCATGCAGGGAGAGGGAGGAAGGGGTTTGAGGGCCGGAATCGGTCGAGCATAGGAAGGAGAAGCTTCCCCTGAGACGAATCAAGCCACGGCTCTGTTATCGCCATAAATTAACAGGGTTAATTTATGGGCCGAAAGCAAGATGGGCTTAAAGCAGAAGATTGAGGAAGGCTTGTAAATCGGCTCCTGCGTGAGCGTATGGGCCACATTGGCCGTGTATCCTTAGATTTAGTTCAAGATTAGAGATATAGTCCAATCGGGACAAGATTAGTTTAGATTGTTTCCCAAGTCTCCGAACTATAAATATGTATCCTTTGTTATTCGTAAAGGAGCGTCATCACGACTCGCAAACAACAACTCTCGGCGCATCGCCACCCCTAATCCTAGGGTTTCAACCAAGTAAGTGCCATGCTGCCCTGATCGCTTCTTGCGATCAGGGCAGTATTGTTCTTGCTTTTACCTTGGCATTACTCGTTTTGAAGCGTTTTTGATGGCGAGTAGTACTAGTTATCATGATGTTCGTAGCATGGCTTTTAGTAGATCTTTTATGCTTTGTTGCTTATCATCTGCGAACACCACGTTGTCTCTGTGTAGTCACGTTTCGATCTCTCGCTAGTTCTTATCGCGTAGAACCAGTCGCACAGGGACAACACCCTGCTTCTTTCATGTTTAGTAGATCCGATCTGTTATGGTTTGCTCTTATATTAAGAGTTGGCATAATATCTGCTGGGTTAGGCCTTGCAAACGGATTGGATGATCCGGTGGCGTAGTAGATGCTTTATCTTAGCCTTGATGGGGATTGTTCCGGGAATCGGCTCTTGCTAGTTCTTAGGCCTCTGTTTTAGGTTGTGGTTTAGTTGTCTGTTACGTTCGCTAGGCCCAGTCACGTGTAGGATGTTCCGATCTAGCAGTGAGGCTGTTACCATTGTGGGTTAAGATTAATTGGACTCAATTGAAGCAGTTTTATAGTGACTTGCTCTATTTATCATATCCGGATACAATCAGATCCCGTCTGACACCGGGACTCGATCGGCTCTTTAAAGCCGATGCAAGAGTCATCCCGGGGAGCCGACCACGGCTCGGACTTACGTTTACACGTGTCTTTGTATGCAGGAAACTGTTTCGGAGCACGTCTACACCCTCCTGATCGGGTATAGGTCAGGTGGCACGCCCGGTTTTCACACATCCTCCGGGCGCGTGACGGAATTTGCGGGCCGTCGACGAGGGGGCAGTGCTTGCCAGCGCACCAGCAACCTCCCGGCTCTTCGTGTTGCCCGTCGTTGCTCGCCGGTGGGTTTCGGTCGACAACACATTCTGGCACGCCTGGTGGGACACTCGGCAACAACATCCACCGCAATGATGACTGGAGCTCAAGATCAAGAACCCGCTCCCAAGCCCGTCACATATGATGAGCTTCCTCCTGAACACAAGAAGAAGTATGATGAGATCAAAGCTCTGCTGGAAGCCGATCTCATCGGCTCTTTTGAGAGGACTCGCAACCATGGCATCAAGTGGAAGGGGTTCTCACCAGAAGGCGCTCTGGACAATGTAGATCTGTCTGTACCATCTGAAGAACGCACCAGAGCCCTGCGTCAGGAGATGAACTACATGGTGGCCCATGCGCTGCATCGGCACTCTCAGAGCTTGATGAACGAACTCGAGCGCATGGCGCATCGCGTCATCCAGGAGATAATCAAGAACCAGTACTCTCCATCCGGGCCAATCCTGGGGAGTCATACAGAGGAAGCTGCAATGCATTCTAGGCCGCAACTGCCGTTCTCGTTTGTAGCTCCCAGACCACACAGCTCGCCGATCTACGTCGTCCGCAAGATCGGCGGTGATCCTGGAGAAGGCCAGTTCCTCACCGAGCCACCTAAGGAGATCCCGCACGGCTACACGTGCGCCTACATCCCTGACAGCGTCAGTCTAGCACGCTCGGCGCAGATGGTGAACCCAGGAGCTCCTGGAGCAGACGCAGAAAAACAAGTGTGGCTGGCAAAGTACGCTACTGGGCCGAATGTTGAGCCATCGGCCCCAGGAGTTCTCAGTGTGGAGCAGGTCAGCGCAATACTCAGAGACCAGTTCGGCATCCTGCCCAAGAGGAAAGCGATCGGCTATTCTAAGCCATATCCAAGTGATTATGACTTGATCCCAGTGCCACCCAAGTATCGGCTTCCTAAGTTCACCAAGTTCAACGGGTCAGAAGGAGCCAGCTCCATCGAGCATGTGAGCCGATACTTAACGCAGCTTGGGATGATCTCAGTATCGGATCCATTGAGGGTCCGGTTCTTTGGCCAATCCCTGACAGGCCCAGCTTTTGGATGGTATGCATCACTGGCTCCGGATTCGATCTGGACTTGGAGGCAGCTTGAAGATCAATTCCATACCCAGTACCACTCGGAAGCTGCAGAAGCCGGAATTGCCGACCTCGCCCAAGTCAGGCAGAAGCGAGGAGAGACCGTGTCAGAGTACATATAGCGCTTCAGGGAGGTCAAGAACCGATGCTACTCGTCACGCATCACAGAGAAGGAGGCAGTCGATCTGGCTGCCCTGGGACTCGCTAAGCCGATCAAGGATGCGGCTTTCCAGTTGGAGTTCACATCTTTGGCTCACCTGGTGCAGAAGCTTACAGCATACGAGCATTACCATCCTGAGTTGTACCAGGACAAGTTCAAGCACCATGTAAACATGGCACAAGCTGAGGAATCTGACGACTCTGGCGAAGAGCAGGAAGTAGCCATGGCAGAGTGGACCCGGGGGGCAAATCCTGTCCCATGCAAGTGGATCAAGCAGCAGGGGCTTGTGAAGGGCTTCGACTTCAACGTAACCAAAACAGAGCAGATATTCGACCTGCTCCTCAAAGAAAAACAGCTGAAGCTCCCAGAGAACCACAAGCTACTGACGCCACAAGAGCTGCAGGGGAGGCTGTACTACAAATGGCACCACTCGTTCACTCATGCCACGGGTGAATGCAAGGAGTTGCGTCGACAGATCCAATCGGCTATCGAACAAGGCCGATTGATCCTGGCTCAGCACACCATGAAGGTTGACACGAAGCCCTTCCCACCGGTTAACGTTGTGGAGCTGTCAGACGTCAGATCCGAAGACCAGGATCTAGCATTTCAGATCAACATGGTGGGACCTGTGCGCCGCCATGACAAGCAGAGGAGAGAGGCCGCTTCTGGCAAGCGGCCGCAGAAGGAACACGAGTTAGAACAGTAGCATGTGACCGAAGAGCAAGTGCGTCACATCCGCAATCAGCTTCTAGCTTCTAATCGGCTTCTGGAGAAATACCAGTATCAGTACAACCTGCGCCGCCAACGCGAATCGGAAGAAGACGAGTATGAGCACCGCACGGGAAGGACATTGGGAAGGCGCCAGGCTGTACGAGACCACTGGCACTGCCCGTTCTTCAGGTACTGTTGGAACTCCGGCATGAGCCGATTACCTACTATAGATGATTGCTTGGAGTGTAGGCCGCGAGGGCACCAACAGGACAAGACATCGGTGTTCCGGCGTTTGGGGCCCAGGACACGTCAGGACAATCATGTGAGGCGACCATCCAGAGGAGATTCTGAGCCAGAGGAAGAAGACAGGTACCATCGCCCACGGTGGTGTCCTGACGGGCTCAATCGGTCGCAGAAGCGCAGAATACAGCGCTTGCGCAACCTCGAAGACGCAGAAGCGAAGTACCTCGATGTGCTGAGGAAGGCGCGTCCGGATCTCACGGAGCAAGTCAGGCGACCGCAGAGGGAAGAGAGGTGCCCCCAGAGGATGGAGTGGCGCCCCAAGCAGACAAAAGCCGATGAAAAGCCATCGGCTGACGTGAACATGGTGTTCGTGCTCCCGTCAGAGTTTCGAGCACCCCAACAGGAGGAATTGGCCGTCGCGCAGCTGGATCTCGGCCCACGGCCAATCGTTTTCGAGAAGCCCAAGGAGAAGAGCTACAAACATTTGAAGGGGTTATATCTCAAGGGTTTCATCAACGGCAAGCCTGTGAACAGGATGTTGGTCGACACTGGCGCTGCAGTCAACTTGATGCCGTACTCTGTGCTGCGCCGACTGGGTCGTTCTTCGGCTGATCTGATCAAGACCAACGTGATGCTCAATGACTTCAACGGACAACCATCAGAAGCAATGGGGGTTCTCAATGTGGAACTGACAGTGGGCCGCAAGACTGTACCGACATCGTTCTTCATCGTTAACAGCAAGAGTACATACACGGTGCTGCTTGGAAGGGACTGGATTCATGCCAACTGTTGTATCCCCTCCACAATGCATCAGTACCTCGTCCAATGGGACGGCGATGAAGTAGAAGTGGTCCCTGCAGATGATTCCAGTGAAGTCTCCGTCGCGGATATGCATGCTTGGGATGCAGAAGGACAAGAGCCGATCTCAGGGATCGCCCTCGAAGACTGTGATCGGATCGAGGCGACAAAAAACGGATTGAGGTTGGTCTTATCCACTGGCCTCACAGAGTAAATGCATCCTGGCATGCCACGGGATGTAATAGAAATAGAGAGGCCAATCCCGGCGATCGGCCCCAAAAAATAGGAAAATCCTATTTGGGTTTGGAATTGTTACATCATGTACACACGATGGCCTGCTCTGGCAGTTGGCACTCATTCACTATTTGATTTCGAATTATAATGGAAGTATAGAGGCGGCCAGCCCATGCGGTTGGCCAAATAATTTTTCTTGTCATCTCCCTGTGTTTGCCGCTGATCTTGCAGACAATGAAGACTCGCCTGCGTTCGCAGCTGGTTTCTCAGACGACGGCAAACTAGGATACGGGTTCACGTCAGCTGACGATTTGGAAGAAGTTGACATCGGTTCTAGGGATAAGCCACGGCCGACATTTATCGGCAAAAAGTTGGATCCGGTTTTGCGTGAGGAGATGATTGCATTACTGAAAGAGTATCGGGACTGTTTTGCATGGGACTACACTGAAATGCCCGGTCTGGATAGAAGCATCGTCGAGCATCGGCTCCCGCTCAAGAAGGGGTTTCGGCCGTTTCAGCAACCAGCACGTCAGATGAAGGCCGAAGTCCTAGAAGAAGTTAAGAAAGAGGTGGAGAAAATGCTGGATGCTGGGTTCATCAGGCCGTGCCGGTATACAGAATGGATCTCCAGTGTGGTGCCGGTACAAAAGAAAGATGGCCGATGGCGTGTCTGCGTCGATTTTAGAGATCTCAACAGAGCAACTCCGAAGGATGAATACCCAATGCCTGTTGCAGAGACGTTGATCAATGCCGCTGCTGGCCACAAAATGATGAGTTTTATGGATGGCAACGCCGGTTACAACCAGATCTTCATGGCCCCAGAGGACGTGAACAAGACTGCGTTCAGAGTACCAGGTGCAGTTGGCTTGTTTGAGTACTTGGTTATGACCTTCGGACTGAAAAATGCCGGTGCAACGTACCAACGTGCTATGAATTACATTTTTCATGATCTCATCGGCAAGCTGGTAGAGATTTATATTGATGATGTTGTGGTCAAGTCCAAGTCAACTGCGGAGCATTTAGAAGATCTGCGTCAAGTTATGGAGCGGACTCGAAGGTTCGGGCTCAAAATGAACCCAAAGAAGTGTGCCTTCGGTGTATCGGCCGGTCAATTTCTGGGATTCCTGGTGCATGAACGGGGAATCGAGATCGGCCTAAAGAGTCAAGAAGCTGTGAAGACGATGAAGCCACCTACTACGAAGAAAGAATTACAGAAGCTCATCGGTAAAATCAACTTTGTCAGACGGTTTATCTCTAATCTGTCTGGGCGCATTGAGCCGTTCATGGGTCTAGTGAAGATCAAATCTGATGATGAGTTTCGCTGGGGGGCAGAACAACAGCAAGCTTTCGATGAAATCAAAGGATATTTGTCAAAGCCTCCAGTGTTGGTTCCTCCTCAGCATGATAGGCCGTTCTATGTGTACCTATCCGTGGGTGACACTTCTATTGCTTCAGTGTTGGTTCAGAAGCATGACGGCCAGGAGAGGGTGGTTTTCTACCTCAGCAGATGCATGTTAGATGCCGAGACCAGGTACCCTGAAATCGAGAAGCTTTGCCTTTGCTTATACTTTACATGTACAAAGCTTCGTCATATTTTACTCTCGGCGGAAACAATTGTTATATGCAAATCAGATGTCATAAAGCATATGCTGTCGGCTCCTGTCCTGAAAGGCCGGCTTGGAAAATGGATGTTTGCATTGTCAGAGTTTGATATCCGATACCAGCCTGCAAAAGCAGTCAAGGGACAAGCACTGGCGGATCTTGTTGCGGACAGGATCAGCACTGATATTGCTGCAGTATTTGTTCGTGCTTGGGCTATGTTCTTTGATGGATCGGCTTGTGATGATGGGTGCGGTGTGGGAATTCTGTTGGTCTCGCCTCGTGGGGCAACATATTCGTTTTCCATCAGAATGACTGCCTCATGCACCAATAATTTGGTGGAATATGAAGCCGTTCGCAAAGGGATGGAACTACTCCTTGAAGCTGGAGCAGAGGCGGTGGAATTTTTTGGGGACTCAAAATTGGTGATTTCTCAGCTCACGGAGGAATATAGATGTGAGAGCGAGGCTCTTTTCCTGATATGGATGCAGTGCCGTGAGTTGATGTCACAATTTAGATACATCAATTTCTACTGGATACGCAGGACTCTGAACAATGAAGCCAATGATTTGGCACAGATGGCTTCCGGGTACAGGGAAGCAGCCGATGGAGTCGATGTGGAGGTTCAGTTTCTAGAACCCGGAGACTGGAGAGCCGATATCTTCAATTACTTGAAGGATTCGGCTCGGGGGGCACTCAGAAGGATAAGACTCAAGGCCATGAAGTATGTTCTGATAGGGGATGACATGTTCTACAGGACCTTGGAAGGACTACTACTCAAATGTCTGGGGCCTTCAGAGTCGAATCGGCTCTTGCATGAGGTGCATGAAGGAGCCTGCGGTACTCACCAATCGGCTCATAAAATGAAATGGCTGATTAGGCGATCGGGTTATTACTGGCCCACTATGCTTGAGGATTGTTTCAAATATTACAAGGGATGTCAAGCATGTCAGAAGTTTGGCAAAATTCAGATAGTGCCAGCATCAGTGATGAATCCTATCATCAAACCTTAGCCATTCAGAGGATGGGGCATGGATATGATTGGACAGATCAACCCGTCGTCTAGCAAGGGTCACCAATGGGTCTTAGCTGCCACAGATTATTTCACAAAGTGGGTAGAGGCAGTGCCCATGAGGTCAGTAGCATCGAGAGATGTGATCAGCTTTGTCAAAGAACACATCATTCACAGGTTTGGGATCCCTCAGACCATTACGACCGATGGAGGATCGGTCTTTATATCAGAGGAGTTCAGAAAGTTTGCCGATGACATGGGGATTAAGCTGATCAGATCATCTCCGTATTATGCCCAAGCTAATGGACAAGCTGAGGCATCCAACCAGAGCCTTATCAAGCTCATAAAGAGAAAGATCGATGAATATCCTAGGCGCTGGCATGAGGTGTTATCAGAAGCTTTGTGGGCATATCGTATTTCATGTCACGGGTCTACCAAGACGTCGACGTACCATCTAGTATACGGCCAGGACGCTGTGCTACCATGGGAAATCACGGCTGGATCAAGGCGTGTTGAGTTTCAGAATGATCTATCTGCTGAACAGTATGTAGCCTTGATGAACGATAACGTGGAGGACCTGACAGAGCTAAGGCTTTGGTCGCTGGAAAAAATCAAAGAGAACAAAGCTAAAGTTGCCCGTGCATACAACAAGAAGGTTAAGCCTAAGGATTTCCAAGTTGGAGATTTGGTTTGGGAGGCGGTATTGCCATTGGGAACTAAAGACAAAAAGTTTGGTAAATGGTCTCCAACTTGGCATGGGCCGTACAAGGTTGATCAAGTTTTGCACGGGAACGCATACATGCTCGAGGAATTGGACGGTGTCAAGTTTCCTGTTGCTGTCAATGGTCAGCATCTCAAGAGGTATTTCCCGAGCATGTGGGAAGGCGAGTAATCAAAGCCGATGACGTCCATCTGGCTATATCACGACGGGCCAACACGTTGAGTTGGCTAGTAAAAAAAAAGAGAAGGAAAAAGAAAAATCATGAAAGGCCAACACGTTGAGTTGGCCAGTAAAAAAAAGAGAAGGAAAAAGAAAAATCATGAAAGGCCAACACGTTGAGTTGGCCAGTAAAAAAAAAGGGAAAAAGAAAAATCATGACAGGCCAACACTTTGAGTTGGCTAGTGAAAAAATATGAAAAGCGAACAGCCGATGTGTGACCATCGACTTAAGATGTTTTAAAAGAACAGTTACAAGTCTCAAATTAACAAGTGGTACTAATTCTCTCTTGAGCCTATCTACTGGTTCAGGAACTCCACTATGGCATGGATGGCTTTAGTACGGACGGCGTCTGCTCGTGCTACAATCGCTTCGTCATCCTTGTCATCGCCTGTGACTATCTGCCGACTCAAGGTGCTGATGTCTGCAAACTCTGCTTGTATCTTCTTGGCTATTTCCTGGGTTTCTTGCTTAGAGTTTGCGATGGAGGTTTCTTCGGCCTGGATGAGTTCTTTGGTGGTGCGGACCTTTGCTTCGAGTTCCGCCAGTTCTTTCTTCAGGAGGTCGAGTCGGTTCACGTTGGCAGACACATCAGCTTTAATATCTAGAGCTGCCTTCTTCTGGTTGAGGGCCTTGCACTTTTGGGTAATGTCAGCTTTCAGAGAAGTTTGAGAGCGACGTGCTTCCATCCTTTGTTGTGCTTTACTGACTTCTATCCGAAAGAATGGGAGGTTGCTGGCCGACCAGAGCTTGATTTGCAATGGCTCTGGAAGTTGGGATTCTATTTGCTCGAAAATGTTCTTTATTTTGCTGGAATCGTCAACCAGAGCGGTGATTGGAGCGGATAGAAGATCCTTGATGAGTTGAAGTTGATGTGTCAAGTTAGCCGATTGCTGCAGAGATAATACTTTTGCTCCAGGGACAATTAGACCCATTGATGCCGGGTCGAAGGAAAGCAAACCTGAAATGTCAAAACTCTATGGACATCTTTGGAGTTAGAACAAGGTGCATTTATGAAGTTATCGGCTGGTTCAGAATTGGTTTTGTGATGTTACCTGTTCTGGAGAAGAAGTGTTGGTCGGTTCGGGAGCAATCGTCCCATCAGAGCTAGTATTAGCGTCAAGAGCATCGACTGTGTCAGCTTGTTCTTCGTTTGTATCCATCAGTGCATCAGGAGTCGCAGCCGTCTCATGTTGATTCAGGCCTTCTGCATTGAAGGTTTCTTCAGCTGCATCCTGAAAATAGAATTATAGTCAACCAGAGTATATATGTTTGAAATAAAGAGGAAGTTCTTGAATGATGAGTTACCTGGTTGGTGTTGGACTCTGATGGGCTCGGAGAAGTTGGTACCGGTTTCTTGATCACTCGCCTGGTGATCATCTTCCTTTTCTTGGTCAAGACTCGGGGGGCAACTACTGCAGAAGTTTGTCTTCGTTTGAAAGCTGACTGAAGTAAGTCTGGCTGGACAGTCATTATCACTTTCTCCATTGGTGGTAATCCTTTGCAGAAAAGTACATCAGGAGCAGTTGGAAGAAGGTGAAATGGTTCCCCAGTACTGGTTATGGGTTCTGGGCCATCTTGTTGCTGCTAACAGGATGAGCAGGATTAGCCAAGAGAAAAGGATAGGGGACTTAGGAGGAATTAAATGCACAAATTTAGTACCTCTTCCTCGAGGATTACATATTCAGGATCGATTTGCTGCAGTCGAGGACCTAGAGCTTTTCTGAAAACATGAGTTCTCCACATGTTCCACCAAGTATCAAAGCCGATTGATGAAGAGATAAAGAACAGATCGGCTGGTATTGGGATGAGGAGGTCATCAAACATGTTGTAGCATCTTGAACTGGTGATACCATCGGGCAGATCGGCTCTGCTCTCCACCAAGTGGTGAATATGGAAGTGGGGAGGGACCTGTCCTAGACCAAGTTGCCGAGCTACTACGACTGGCTGGTAAGATTCATAGCCCGGCTTCATAATTCTATTAGAGGTGCTGATGCCAACAGGAAGGAAGCTAGGTCGAATCATCAAAGAATACAGATGACGAGTGCTGTCGTCATCGGCAAAGTTATCTAATCTAAAGGAAGTTGGGTTTTCGAAGGATTCAGATTTAGTAAATGGGAAATATAGGGGATTATCTAGTCCTTTGTAGAAGACTCTGAACCAGTTCGCTGCATCTGCTGAATTTAGTTTACTGCCAGAAAGACTGAATAAAGCTTGGCCATAGCTTGTGCATCTAATTGGTTTGCCACTCTCATCAGGGAAAGAGTTCTTGGTCAGGCCTTGGAAGTTGAGAATATGATGCTGGAAGTACAGCTGTGCCCATAACTGAATGAACCACCAAGGGCCTCCAGTTCTCAGTTTCTTGTGGTTGAGCAGATTGGATGTCATTAAGTGGTGATATCTATATGTTTCTCCAAGAAAAAGTTTGCCTAGGCCAGTGTGATTACCATGGGCCAGGTGATAGGCCAAGGGGAGATAGTTCTTAGTTGGAGCTAAAGAAGGGCCACAGAAGATGAAGTGCTCTAGCCAAAGATTTAAAAATGTTGTGTGTTCCTTCTCAGTCACTGGACCTATTGTTTTCATGTGCTGACTCATGTAAGTACCCCAGCTTGTGCAGTTGACTTTTGAAGAAAGTTTAAAGGGGACTTCTGCCATTTTGTGAGCAGCAGGATTAGGAGAGCTAATGTCTAGTCCGGTGATCATGACAACATCTAGCAGAGTAGGGGTCATGGGTCCATGACCAAAAAGGAAACAATTCATAGCATCAGACCAGAAATAGCCGATGGTTTTCAGAAGATTTTCATCTTTGTCAAGGGGTGACAGTGATAAACTAAGTGCATCGGCTATGTTCAAATCTTGCCACAAGGGCATGTGGGCTTTTGCTACTCTGTTATACCATGTTATCCAGCTTTCAGGTGGATTAGGCCAGGCTCTTAAGCAGTCGGCCCAGAGGTTCAAATCAATGTTTTGACTCACGAAAGGGATCCTATTTGCTTCACAAGAGATCAAATCTGTGGGGGTTTCATGGGTTTGTGGGCCAAGACAGAAAGATTTTGGATTGGTGGGATGCGGCAGAAGGATGTCTGACACCTGAAGTTCAGAAGTTCAGAAATATGCATTTGGTGTCATGTTTCAGAGTTTCAGTTTCAGAAGCTTAGTAAGCTGAAGAAAACTAAAAGATTAGGCCGAATATTACCTTCAGGCCATGGATTGCCGCATCGTTAGAACTTGTTATCTGAACTGCAGAATCCGCCATGGTCACAGATCTGTGGACTTAGGGTTTGGTTGTTGGAGATTCTGGTTCGAATTCCGGCTGCCTGGAGAGTTTTTTGCTCGGATTTGTAGAGTTTGGTTTTCGAATTACACTCGAATTTGAGAGTTCGTCGAGTTCGGTTCAAGCTGGAAGCGATTTTCTACTCTTGTGCGGGTTGCTCCTAGTTTGAATTTCGTCGGCTCTTGGATATTTATGGAAGCCTGATGCGTTGCCATCGGCTTTTTGGGAAATAAATGAAGACACACGAAATTGGGGAAACTCGATTTCATTGAAAAGAAAAGATCATTACAAGGAAAGCCGATTCTACAAAGGAATCAATCCTTCGGCTTTGAGGTCCTATTCTTATGATGCTACCTATATCTACCAGTCGTAGGTGTCTGAGCACCTGCGGCGCTTCGGGCTTCACGACGGTGCGTCTCCACCATCGTCGTCGTCATCATCGCCGTCGTCGCCGCTGCTGCTGCCATCGTCCTCGGCGCTGCTACTGCTGCTGCTTCCTTCTTCGTTCCCCTCCAAGGGGGCCTTGAGGAATTGGTGGGGGTTTCCCCCTGCCACCGTGTCGTCACTGGTGGAAGAGCCGATCTCTTCGGAGGAGTCGGCTCCTTCCCAGGAGAAGGTATCGTCCTCGCTGCTTTCCAGTTCCTCATGGAGCAGGAACTGGAGGTCTTCCTCCCCCTCAGTTGTGGGTTCGTCCTCCTCGGAGGCGACCCCGAAGTCGAACTCCTCTGCATCCCAGTGCAGAGGAGCCAGCGCCTCGTAGGTTGCTGTTGGGTCCCACTCAGGGGTCGGCTCTCGGCTCTCTGGGATGGAGTCGATGGAGGAGGCCGAGAGGGAGGAAGAAGAAGAAGGGGAAGAGGAAGAAGAAGAAGAGTCTCCGAACGAGTTGGAGCCGGAGGAGGAAGAGATGGCCATGGCTGTTGGAGGATTGGGGTGATTTCTGTGCTACTGGCTTTGGGAAGAAGATGGAGTTTTGCTGTGAAGAGGAGCCGATGCAGAGGGAGGTTAAATAGTAAAAAGATAGAAGATGGATCGGCAGTTTCACGTTCTACAAGGAGCCAGTTGCAGAGATGTTGCGTCTTCCTTGGTGGTTGCAGTATGATTAATGACCATTAACGGGAAGATGAAGCGACGGATTGGTTTTGGAACTATCGTTGCCAAAACCAGGGGGGCATGTGTTGTCGCCATAAATTAACAGGGTTAATTTATGGGCTGAAAGCAAGATGGGCTTAAAGCAGAAGATTGAGGAAGGCTTGTAAATCGGCTCCTGCGTGAGCGTATGGGCCACATTGGCCGTGTATCCTTAGATTTAGTTCAAGATTAGAGATAGAGTCCAATCGGGACAAGATTAGTTTAGATTGTTTCCCAAGTCTCCGGACTATAAATATGTATCCTTTGTTATTCGTAAAGGAGCGTCATCACGACTCGCAAACAACAACTCTCAGCGCATCGCCACCCCTAATCCTAGGGTTTCAACCAAGTAAGTGCCATGCTGCCCTGATCGCTTCTTGCGATCAGGGCAGTATTGTTCTTGCTTTTACCTTGGTATTACTCGTTCTGAAGCGTTTTTGATGGCGAGTAGTACTAGTTATCATGATGTTCGTAGCATGGCTTTTAGTAGATCTTTTATGCTTTGTTGCTTATCATCTGCGAACACCACGTTGTCTCTGTGTAGTCACGTTTCGATCTCTCTCTAGTTCTTATCGCGTAGAACCAGTCGCACAGGGACAACACCCTGCTTCTTTCATGTTTAGTAGATCCGATCTGTTATGGTTTGCTCTTATCTTAAGAGTTGGCATAATATCTGCTGGGTTAGGCCTTGCAAACGGATTGGATGATCCGGTGGCGTAGTAGATGCTTTATCTTAGCCTTGATGGGGATTGTTCCGGGAATCGGCTCTTGCTAGTTCTTAGGCCTCTGTTTTAGGTTGTGGTTTAGTTGTCTGTTACGTTCGCTAGGCCCAGTCACGTGTAGGATGTTCCGATCTAGCAGTGAGGCTGTTACCATCGTGGGTTAAGATTAATTGGACTCGATTGAAGCAGTTTTATAGTGACTTGCTCTATTTATCATATCCGGATACAATCAGATCCCGTCTGACACCGGGACTCGATCGGCTCTTTAAAGCCGATGCAAGAGTCGTCCCGGGGAGCCGACCACGACTCGGACTTACGTTTACACGTGTCTTTGTATGCAGGAAACTGTTTCGGAGCACGTCTACACCCTCCTGATCGGGTATAGGTCAGGTGGCACGTCCGGTTTTCACACATCCTCCGGGCGCGTGACGGAATTTGCGGGCCGTCGACGAGGGGGCAGTGCTTGCCAGCGCACCAGCAACCTCCCGGCTCTTTGTGTTGCCCGTCGTTGCTCGCCGGTGGGTTTCGGTCGACAACAGGCTCACCGGAGACGACGAATCGATGGCGGCAAGGAGCTCCGGGTGTGGCGGCTATGGTGGAGCAAGAGCTAGGGTTTGGGGGAAAATGAAGGGGCGGCCGGCTTGCGGGTTTTAAAGGGAGGAGGGGGAGGCGAGTGGCCGATGGGGCGCCGCGGCTTCCAGCCACGGTGGCCAACCGGTGGCATGCAGTGGGGGCGCTGCCGCCCCTGCTTCCCAACAGGCGAGCGAGGAGGCGCGGTGAAGGCGGATGGAGGGGATGAAAGGCGGGCCCGGGGAGAAGAGAAAATGGTTGAAGTTCAAAATTCAAAACGAAGGTGTTCCCGGGCTCAAAAATTCACGAAAATTTTACTGAAGCTAGAACAAATCTACAAGATCATTTTCCAAAAGAACCACTGAAATATCCTTTGTAGTTTGGTTGCAGAAAAAAGAACAATTCAGTAGTTTTTGAATCTTCCAAGAATTTTATGGCTCGGGTAAAAGGTTCTAAAATGCTACAAAAATATTTTAAATTCGAAATTTGAAATCTAGTATTTGAATAAAAAATTTGTGGGCACAGTTGTATAGAAAATTTTAAACTTTCTTCACAAGCACTCATATCAAGCAAGCACAAACATTAAATGAATGCATGCAAACACATGCAAATGACGCTCCATCATTATTTGATGATGCTCATGATGATGTTGGTTAATTGTTAAACATGTTTAAAAAGTTTGGGTCGTGACAATTCTCCCCCCTTAAGAAAATCTCGTCCCGAGATTTGGATAGATTAGAGAGAAAGTGACAAAACTCCTGGTGGATTGAGGCTATATTCACCTAGACAAATTAAATATTTAAGAGATGATGTACAAGAGCATGGGTGGCGTGGTGGTGTAGAATATCTCTAGAGTATTTTGATGGTGATTGTGTACACATATAAACTATCTAGAAGAATGAACTTCATTAGGAGAGTGGGGTGCGGTAAAGAGAAAGCTTACTCATTGGAGAAGAAATCGGGTTACTCTTGTCGCAATCGGTCCTCACGTTCCCATGTAGATTAATCTTCGGTATGATTGCTCCATTGCACCTTGACAAATTTCACCATACTACGCTTCACCCTTCTTTCATCATGATCAAGAATGGCAATGGGATGCTCCTCATAAGTAAAACCCGGTTGAAGATCAAGTGTCTCTAAATCAACGATGTCGGTTGGAACACGGAGGCACTTCTTCAATTGAGATATATGAAACACATTGTGAACTGCGGAGAGCAATTGGGGAAGATTCAATTGATAAGCAACCACTCCAACTCTCTTGGTAACTTGGAAGGGTCCTACATAGCGAGGCGCTAGTTTTCCCCTTACTTGAAAATGACAAGTGCCCTTGAAAGGAGATACTTTGAGATAGACATAATCGCCCACCTTGAAGTGGAGATCACGGTGGCGACGATCGGCATAAGTCTTTTGACGAGATTGAGCAGTGCGAAGATTTTCACGAATAATTTTGACTTGATCTTCGGCATCCTTTACCAAATCCGGGCCAAAGAAAGGCCTTTCTCCGAGTTCGGACCAATTGATAGGAGTCTTACACCGTCTTCCATAGAGGGTTTCGAAAGGAGACATCTTGATACTTTCTTGATAACTATTATTGTAAGAGAACTCCGCGAATGGCAAGCAAGTGGTTCATTTCTTCTCATAGATGAGAGCACAAGCTCGTAGCATATCTTCTAGGATTTGATTGACCCTCTCGGTTTGATCATCGGTTTGGGGATGATAAGCTGTGCTATAGGTGAGGTCGGTTCCCACAGCTTCATGAAAGCTTTTCCAAAAATAGGCAATGAACTGAGGGCTGCGATCAGAAACAATGGATTTGGGAACACCATGGAGGCACACAATGCGAGTGAGATACAACCCCGCATATTGCTTAGCATGATAAGTAGTTTTAACCGGAAGGAAATGAGCCGATTTTATCAAACGATCCACGATTACCCATATAGAATCATATCCTTGGGAAGACCTTGGTAACCCGGTGATAAAGTCCATTCCAATATTTTCCCACTTCCATGAAGGGATAGGTAGAGGTTGGAGGGTACCAGCCGGTTTGAGATGTTCGGCTTTAACCCTTTGGCAAACATCACACTCGGCGACATATCGAGCAATTTCCCACTTCATGCGAGTCCACCAAAACCTTTGCTTGAGATCTTGATACATTTTAGTACTACCCGGATGAATAGAAAATTGAGAACTATGAGCTTCATCAAGAATGAGTCGTCTAAGATCATGATTCTTGGGCACCACAATGCGCCTCCCAAAGAATAGAACTCCTTGATCATCAATGGAGAAACATTGAGCTTTTCCCTCCTTCATCAAATCACGAATTCGGGCCATACCTTTATTATTCCTTTGGGCTTCCTTAATTTGATCATAAAGGTCGGATTTGATTGTGAGAGTAGCGATATAACCTTCTTTGACCATTCCAATACCAAGTTTCCTAAGATCGTCACAAAGAGTATGGAGAGGAGGACTCATGGTCAAACAATTGCATTGGGCCTTTCGACTTAGTGCATCGGCAATGACATTTGCTTTTCCAGGATGATAGTGAACTTCAAGATCATAATCTTTAATCAATTCAAGCCACCGACGTTGCCTCATGTTGAGATCGGATTGAGTGAATATATACTTGAGGCTCTTATGATTGGTGTAGATATTGCAATGATTTCCAAGAAAATAGTGACGCCATATCTTTAGAGCATGGACAACGGCTGCAAGCTCTAAATCATGGGTAGGATAATTTTCTTCATGTAGCTTGAGTTGACGAGAGGCATAGGCCACCACTTGGCCTTCTTGCATAAGAACACAACCGAGACCGATGCGAGAGGCATCACAATAAACATCAAAGCTCTTATGAATATTTGGTTGAGCAAGAACGGGAGCAATAGTGAGACGATCCTTGAGAGTTTGGAAGGCTTCATCACAAGCTTGGGACCATTCAAATTTGACTCCATTTTTCAACAACTCGGTCATTGGCTTTGCAATCTTGGAAAAGTTTTCTATGAACCGGCGGTAATAGCCACAAGCCCAAGAAAACTCCAAATATCAGTAATATTTTGAGGTTGCTTCCAATTAAGAACATCTTGCACCTTGCTAGGATCCACAGCAATACCATCCTTGGAGAGAATATGACCAAGAAAAGATACTTCTTCAAGCCAAAATTCACATTTACTAAACTTGGCATAAAGGCGATGCTCTCTAAGCTTTTGGAGGACAATATGAATATGACAAGCATGATCTTCTTGGGTCTTGGAATAGATAAGAATATCATCAATGAAGATAACCACAAAGACATCAAGTTCTTCCATGAAGATGCTATTCATCAAATACATGAAGTAAGCCGGTGCATTTGTGAGGCCGAAAGACATGACGGTGAATTCATAGAGACCATATCTAGTAGAGAAGGCTGTTTTTGGAATATCTTCTTTTCGAATCTTGATTTGATGATAGCCCAACCTTAGACCAACCTTAGATCAATCTTAGAGAAATAACGAGCTCTTAAGAGTTGATCGAATAAGATATCAATACGAGGAAGTGGATATTTGTTCTTGACGGTGACCTCATTTAATGGACGGCAGTCAACACACATCCGCAAGCTATCATCTTTCTTCTTCACAAAGAGAGCCGGGCATCCCCAAGGAGAGAAGCTCAGACGAAAGAAACCCTTATCCAATAAGATCTTGAGTTGCACCTTCAATTCCTTCAACTCATTAGGAGGCATGCGGTAAGGCCGTTTAGAGATAGGAGCCGTCCCGGACATGAGCCTATGACAAACTCAACCTCACGATCGGGAGGCATACCCGGAAGCTCTTCCGGCAAGACATCCGGATATTCACAAACCACGGGAATATTTTCCAACGCCATGGCTTCGGTACTCATCAGGGTATATAGACAAGCTTCTTTCTTGGTAAGAGAGAGTAGAATCCTATTCCCGAAAGGGTGCAAAAGATCGATGGTGCGTGGCCCACACTTGATAACTCCATCATCTTTACCCAACCAATTCATCCCAAGAATTACATCTAAACCCAACTTATCTAGGACAATAAGGTTTGCTTGAAAGGTGGCTCCCTCTATGAGTATTGGAACTTTATCCACAAAGTTTCTAGAGATGATCTCCCCACCCGGTGAATCTATGTGGTATGGTAGTTGTAGGTTTTGCATTTGTAGTTTACTATGCAACATGAACTTCTTGTTGATGAATGAGAGAGTTGCTCCGGAATCAAAAAGAACAATGGCGGGGTGGGAATGTATTTAGAGCGTACCCATTAGCACTTCGGCATCCTCCGGAATTTCTTCAGCGGTGTAGTTGAGGCGACCACGCTTAGGAGCTTGTTGAGGCTTGGCTCCTTGACATGGTGCTTGAGGTGAAGGGTTGTTGGGCCTAGGTGCATTGGAGGCACCTCCTTGTCTTGGAGAGGGTCAATTCTTGGAGATGTGGCCCTTGCCACCACAATTAAAACATGGGCCCCTTGCAATGGTGTTGCTTGGATTGTTCCAATAGGCATTGACCGGCCTTGGAGCTTGTCCTTGAGGAGGTTGAGGGTGACGCACGACCCACATGGGACGTGGAGGTTGAGCACTCGGTGCATGAGGTGGCGGAGGAGGTGGCCCCATATGTGGACGTGAGGAGCTACCACCCGCCGAGGTTGGAGCGGGACGCTTGTTCTTTGCCTCAAGCTTCTTCATCTTGTGCTCGGCGTGAATAGCAATATTCACCAAGTCATTGAAATCCTCAAACTTGGTAGTAGAGAGCTTGTCTTGCAATTCTTCGGAGAGCCCATCATAGAAGCGCTCTCGCTTCTTCTCATCATTAGCCACTTCTTCGGGTGCATATTGCGAAAGAGTGTTGAAGATGTTGACATAGGTCATGACATCCCGATTCCCTTGAGTGAGACTTAGGAATTCCTTCTTGTTGATATCCATGATACCCTTAGGAATATGGAAGGAGCGAAAAGCCGTTCGGAACTCCTCCCATGTGAAGCGGTGATTTGCGGGATGAGAAGCCTTGAAATTCCGCCACCAAGCCTCGGGGGCATCTTGAAGTTGGTGAGCGGCAAAGAGAACCTTCTCATGTGGCTCACATTCAATAAGACCAAGTTTTTATTCAATCACATTTAGCCAAAAGTCCGCATCAAGAGGATCCTTGGAACCACGGAAGATGGGAGGGTCGGTGTAGAAGAATTCCCCCAAACTTGTTTAGTTGAGGCTCGGCTCTATGGCCTTGGTTGCCGGCGATGCCCAATTGATTGAATATATGCCCGAGGAGATGAGTTTGTTGAGCGAGCACATCCACGAGGGTAGGGTGAATGGGAGGATTGGGGAGGGGGCCATTGTTGTTATTGTTGTTGGCACTCGACCCATTAGCACCATCCCTATCGGTTCCCGAATGCAACACCATCCAATTATATAAAATAAAATAGGTTAGCGATCGAGAATGATTGATAGAGAATGATACTCAAAATAAAGGTGGAAAGATAGCAATTTGAATACACTTGGATAGTAATTTGAAGAGGAAAGGCATATCATAAAGATGAGAGCTAACACGTGCTCGCCCGAGAGCATGCCACGTCTTAACCCACATCTAAAGACACGAACAACCGACATGTCATTCGCCCAAAATAATATCAAATTCGGTAGTCTCGGTATGTGCTTGCCACATGCCCAAGATCAAGCGCACATACCGTTTACGAAAGGCACATTACCAAAAAAACATAGAGAGCAATTTTAAACATAAAGCAGTACAATAATTAGATTATTACAAATTCGACATAGGATGGTCCAAATCTGAAAAATAAAATGTTCAACAACATAATTCAAGTTTGGTTCAAATGAAAGAGACATGAATAATAAAGTTTAGTGTTTGTCATGATCTCCCAAGAATCCATCTCGTAGCGGAAACGATAATTGCAACAAAAGTAATGGCGTCTTGCTCAAGGGCTCTATCACAACCACAAGGACCTACTCCTCCCCCACACTAGGATCGGCGGGGTAGAAGTGGCCAAAAACAACATCTGGCTCACCTGCAACTTAGTTTAGAAAGCAACATGAGTACAAAAGTACTCGTAAGTCTTACGCAATTAAATAAACAAGGATTATGCAAAGGCTCAAGATAAGGCTTTAAGGTTAAGTTGTTATTGCACAAGCATGAGCTCTCTAACCAACATTTAGCTCTCTAGCAAAATTAATTAAGTTTGCCCAACCCACCACAAGTTTTAGTTGATTAAGACAAGAATAAAATAATTCAACATAAAGGTGCCATAAACCATTTCCAACATGAATGAAACTTTCTACAAAGAATTCGGTGAACAAAGAGCGTGCTCATATCCGAGAGCGCGGCAATTCGAATTGGTTTAAACCTTGCAAGGGTGTACTACTTTACCCACACGACGCAAGAACCATGCGGCTTACCCAACCGATCACATTGGATGAGGGGGTACTCGCGACAACCGTTTCCAACTAGGCTCAACCCTTGAACATCACGCCTAGCTTACGCGGAGAGTTACCTAGGTCCACCGGGGACATTCCCAAGCCTCTCTACATAGCACCCTTGGCCACGTATCTAGGACAGTGCATCAAAGACCAAGTCTAGAAGGCAATTGGCTCATCCCTACCATTATTTAGGATATGTGGTAGCACGATAAAAATGCTCAAAGCCAATGTCATCCACGGACGGTCCTTAAGCGGTTCAAGCGGACTATGCCCATGTGATTACTTTCTCTAGGCCCTACCATTCCGCTCGAACCTCGATGCTTCCATTCCACCATAACCAAGATGTACATGTGCGATCAAGGATAGCCGGTTAGTGTGATGACTATAAACCATTCTTTCTTTTTCTACAAAGTGATATAAAATATTCTAAGCATGGCTAAGCATCTAGTCAAGTTAAGTATTCAATTAACTAACATGTGACAAGGATAAGGGTAAAATAAACTCAAGGAAGGGTAATGCATAAAAATAGGTTCAAGAATGCAATAAATAATATAATATATAAAACCCAATAATACCCAAGTGAGATAGCTAAATTGCATCAATTTAAATAGGCACAAGGGATCATGCTTAGCTGCTTGCCTTGGTTTTCTTCCGGCTCAACCAGGAACTCAACACCGGGCTCGGGCTCAATGGACTCGGCGGGCTCAACGGGTTCGCTCTCCGGCGTCTCGGTCATTATAATGCATGAATGAGATGTATGCATTAGTGTAATGCTGTGTTCATGCATTAAATGATATGTCATGAAGAGTGAATGGTTCAACATGCGATGATGCACAAAAATGACACAAGCAATAGCAATCACGCACTAGTAACTAATACAAGAATTAATCAACGGAAATTTATACAGCAAACATAAATCATGAAATAATTCAAGTATACAGAGGATATCATAAAAAAACTCAATAGAGTTGGATTTGTAGCAAATGCACATTCCTAGAATTAATCATAAATATACCAATTTTCAGCTACTCTAAATAAGATAAATAAAAAAGGACATGCAAAATTAATTGAACAAATCTAATAAAATCACCACAGATACTAGGAATGAATACAAAGCTAACAAAACTAGTTTCACCATTTTATCATTTTTCTACAAAGAGTTATGCAATAAACAACCTTTCAGACAATATGTATGAAATCGAGATAAAACCCTAACAAACATGTGAGACTCAAGCAAATAAGTTGTACTACTGGAAATAACATTTCATAAGGATTCTAGAAAAATTTAGTTTGACATTTTTAGAGTAGTACACAATTATATAAGCATTTTATTCACTTTTTCAACACTAAATCATAAGTAAATCTACAGGCAAATAACATGCAAAACAATATTTTTTCAGGGTAGACCTAAGCATTACAAATCCAATGAAACAAGCTTCATAGTTTTCGGAGCTCTGCACAAATTTACATGCATTTTACAAAAACACAGCACAACTCAAAGATCCCTAAATGCTAGATCCACCCGAGGGCAGGCAGCCCAGAGGCCGACAAGTGGGCCCCACGGGCAGGCGGCCCCCAACCGAGTCAAGGCAAGGCCAGGGCCTTGACACCAGGCGAGTGCGCGCCACGCGCGACGCGGCGGCGTCGGCGGACGGCGGCGTGGCGGAGGCGGGGCTGGAGTAGGCTAGGGGAGCCACGCACGGGGTGTCCCCGAGGACGGCGAGGCTCTCCGGCGCCCTGGACGGAGGGGAATGGTGGCGAGGTGGCGGCACAATGAGGGAGGGCGGCGGCCGGCGGCGAGCTCCGCCGAGAGGCCTGCAGAGAGAGGGAGAAAGGGGTTTGAGGGCCGGAATAGATCGAGGATAGGAAGGAGAAGCTTCCCCTGCGAGAAATCGAGCCACGACTCACCAGAGACGATGAATCGACGGCGGCAAGGAGCTCCGGGTGCGGCGACTATGGTGGAGCAAGAGCTAGGGTTTGGGGGAAAATGAAGGGGCAGCCGGCTTGCGGGTTTTAAAGGGAGGAGGGGGAGGCGAGCGGCTGACGGGGCGCCGCGGCTTCCGGCCACGGTGGCTAACCGGCATCCATTAGTGGGGACGCCGCCGCCCCTGCTGCCCAACGGGCGAGCGGGGAGGCGTGGTGAAGGCGGATGGAGGGGATGACATGTGGGCCCAGGGAGAAGAGAAAATGGTTGAAGTTCAAAATTCAAAATGAAGGTGTTCCTGGGCTCAAAAATTCAAAAAAAATTTACTGAAGCTAGAACAAATCTCCAAGATCATTTTCCAAGAAGAATCACTGAAAAATATTTTGTAGTTTGGTTGCAGCAAAAAGAGCAAATCAGCAGTTTTTGAATCTTCCAAGAATTTTATGGCTCGGGTAAAAGGTTCTAAAATTCCAAAAAAAAATATTTTTAATATGAAATTTGAAATCTAGTATTTGAATAAAAATTTTGGGGACACAGTTGTGTAGAAAAAATTTAAACTTCCTTCACAAGCACTCATATCAAGCAAGCACAAACATTAAATGAATGCATGCAAACACACGCAAATGATGCTCCATCATTATTTGATGATGCTCATGATGATGTTGGTTAATTGTTAATCATGTTTAAAAAGTTTGGGTCGTGACAGGCGTGGTCTCCGGGTAGCGGGAGGCGAGCTTCCTCCGGCTTTGGGCGACGGCGCGCAATAAGGAAGGGCGGTGCGGCGAGCTGGCAAAGAGGTGGGGTGAGATTGGAGGTGGCAGCGCGGCCACGGGAGAGGCAGCGGTGGCGGACATGGTGGCGGCGAAGGCGGACGGTGGTGACGGCGGCAGCGGAAGGTGTTGCTGTTATTTTTATTTCTACTGAAAATTATTTGCCGAGTGTTAGTTTAGCACACGGCAAACTCTTTGCTGAGTGCGCAACAAAAAAACACTTGGCACAAAGAGCTCTTTGCCGACCAAATTTTTGTCGTGTATTGTTTGTTGAGGCTTACACTTGGCAAAGCGAAACCGCCAGTTTGCTGAGTGTCTAAATGTTTGCCTAGAGCATTTTCTCGGGCACTCGGCAAATAGGGCAATGGCCGAGTGTGCCTCGAAAAACACACGGCAAACAGGCGGCACTCGGCTAATCAGGTATTTGCCGAGTGCAAAAAAATAGGGCACTCGGCAAATCAGGTATTTGCCGGGTGCCACCAATAATACATTCGGCAAACAGCGGCACGTGCTCGCCATGTGCACATGGCTGTGGAGCCCAGCACCGGATGTTAGTTTTGCCGAGTGTCTGTTAGTGGCACTCGGCAAAAGAGGGATTTGCTGAGAATCTTTTTTGGTGCACTCGGCGAACGACGGATTTGGCGAGTATCTTTTTTGGCCCTCAGCAAATTAAAAAATTCTTTTCTGCCCTCCAAACTTTAATTTGTCTGCTGTCTACATACTATACATGGCACTCCTTGTTAAGTTTTGTCATATTTCTTGGTCTGGTTGCTATATTTCATTAATTTATTTGATTAAAAGGATTTTTGGAGGATAACTCAACTATGAACTGCAAGTGCTTCGAATAATGGAATATAATTAATGGAAAAATGATATTCATGTTTATTGAGTCCAATGGGAGGCTTTTTCTAGAAATGAAAGGAAATTTCGAACATCCAGTTCACAAAACATGACTACAAACGTGTGGCTGGACCGCTTCTAAATTCTATAAAAAGTAAATGAAGTCTGAAAATCATGAGATTTGTCATGATATTGTGATATCATACGTGGAGGGCTGTGGTAAAAAATTGGGGAGATTTCGCAAAAGTTGACACATACGTTGCTTACTAATCGCAGCATTTCCGAAGAAATTCCATAGAGTTGTGAAGGTTTCGTTAAGATTTGGAGTCAGAATGATGATCGAATTGAGATTTGACTTCAAAACTTTTTGTACAGGCAATAGGCATCATAGATTGTTTCATGTGAAATTTTGGTTATTTTTGGAATCTTTTTGGTAACTTTAATTTTTTTGCAATTATAGATTTGAAATTGATACAAATTTAATTCGAACTAATACTCCATGAAATAATGGCATATTTCTCGTTGAAGCATGAAATAGGAACAGTTGAGTGAATTCGGTAAGATTATTTCATAGTACATTCCAATAAATTTATTAAAACAATGTTTTGGAAAAGAATTTGTTGGTTTAAATTGAATTTGAACCATAACTACATAAAATAATGGTTTTTTTACGTAGAAGCATCATATATGAATTGTTGAGTCATCTCGCTTTGAAAAAGAATGGCAGGGAAAAAAACAGGCCTTTGCCGAGTGCTAGATCGCAGGCATTTGGCAAACGTTGCGACCGCACACTTAAGACAGCTCGGGCACCTCTCTCTCTCTCTCTCTCTCTCTCACACACACACACACACACACCCACCACACCCACACCCACGCCGCCGGCCATGCCGCCTCCCACGCTGCCGCCGCCACCCCACACGCCGCGCCGCCACCGCCACCCCATGCAGTGAGTCCACGCCGCCCCTCCCCACCCACCATGCCACCGATGCCGCATAGCCCCCCACCGCGGACGCTCCCACCCCGACGCCTCGCCGCCCCTCCCCCGCGGTGCCACCACCCCACGCCACTATCGGTGCCGTGCCCCTGCCCGCGCCGGCCTCTGCTCTCGCCGGCCGCCGTCACCGTGCCCTTGCTGGCCGCCCACTATCTGTGTCAGCCCCTGCTAGCGACGGTGGCCGCAGGAATGCATGAGCCCCGCCGGTGAGGGACAACCGGCAAGGAAGAGTCCCGACATCTGACACAGCGTGCACGAGCCTCAAGCCGAAGGTGATTACATTCCTATTTCGATTTTGCAAGCTTGGAATTCGAGAATTGGATGTAGATGCTTGGCAGGCTTAGGTTTTGACAAGATAGAATTATAGAGAAGATGAGCAAGACAGCACGCTGTCATATTAGGTAAGCTGTAATTATAGAGAATTGTATGTTAGAATCACCAAAGAATTGATATGAAAAGTATATATAGATCAAGATGTGTTAGGCTTGCATTCGTGCCATGGTTTTTATTGCAGGTTTCGAAAACCTCATAGTGTAGGGAGGTGCTGCCTAAATTTTCAATTCACACTATTTTGTTCCTTTTTTTTGCAGGAGAGCATAATGCACCATCCTCGACTCATTCACTCCGCCGCACGCCGTGCTCGAGTTGTGACGCGATCCATCTGCACCGACACACGCATCACCGCCTCGTCCGCCGTTGAGCCCCTAGGTGAGCACGTGCAAAAGACCCCTCTTTTCGTCTCATGTTTGTAGATCATGTAACCCAGTTAGTCATCTCCCATTCGAAAGAGATACATTTGGAAATATGCAGATCTTTGCATATCTATAACCATATCTCTTTCGAATTGTCCCTGTTTTTTTGGACAGCCCAAGGATGCGTAGATGGGGTTAGTTTCCATGGTCCACTCCGATCCAAGACAGAGTTTGGACATCATCTCCTTGTTGCTCTCTGAATGCACAATCTCCCTGCCAGAACATGTATTTGTAGAACAGCGGGGATGTGCTGCCGAAATTCTATCTTGGGTCAGAGTAGACCATGGAAACTAACCCCAGCTATGCATCGTCGGGTGGGATTAGGACCTATCTTCACCTATTAGACAGTGTACACATCGTGTAGATACAATTGATTTCTATATTAGTTGCTGATATGTTAGAGGATGGATGACCGTGAGTGGATGTACATAGGCTGGTCCCGTCGGGGTGACTAGAGCGGTGAATGGATTGAGAAGACCGATGCTTTCTTGGATCGAGCATTTGCAAAGGCTAGAGGAGCGTATACCACTTGGTGTCCTTGCAGCAGTTGTGCAAACAGGTGTCAACAAACAAAGGAGGTTATGGGTAAACATCTTTACAAGAATGGATTTATGGTAGACTATACCCGATGGACCTACCATGGTGAAGCCGATCGTATGAGAGATGAGGCCGTGAGACAACATATCTAGGATTATGATGCTGATGTTGGGGTAGGAGACATGTTACATGACTATCATGAAGCACAGTTCGATGAAGGACGTAGGGAGGAGGAGCCAGAGGCAACCGCAAAGGCGTATTACGACATGTTATCTGCGACACAACAACCCTTCATGGGCATACCAAGGTTTCGCAACTGGATACCATTGCACGCCTAATGACTGTGAATTCCCAATCTACCCTGAGTCGAGATGCCTTCAATGTTATGTTGATAGTTTTTGGCAGCCTGCTTCTGGAAGGTCACATTCTGCCAAAGAGCATGTACGAGGCATAGAAACTTCTTCATGCTCTTAACATGCCATACGAGCAGATACATGCTTGTCTCAAGGGATGCATCATGTTTAGGAAAGAACATGCGGAAGCAAAGTACTGTCCAAAGTGTGAATCCTCTAGGTTCATGGAGGTAGACTCTGGTGATGGTCAGAAGAGGCAGCTCGCGGTCCCCGTGAAAATCCTACGGTACCTTCCGCCCACACAGAGGATCCAACGGCTTTTGATGATCTAGAAATCTGCGAAACAGATGACATGCCATAAAAAGGGAACTCGATTGATTTACTCTTTTTAATTGCAGGTGATTGAGCAAAGATGGTGGGCGGTGGTGTGATGAGGTCCGTGTCAACGATTTACGGTAGAGGGTTCAATGCACTTGAAGACTTCGAGAGGGGTCAAGGTCGAGGTTGACACAGGGGTTGACGGAAGGGTACATCGAGGTCATGGTCGCCTACAGCTGAGGCCTCCAACAGGCCTCGAGGAGAGGCAGGGATTGAGGGAAGGGTGTAGCAAGGTCACCGTCACCTGTAACTTCGTCATCGTCTGAGGAGGAGGACGACATACCTTCCTCTCATGACTCTGGTGATAAGGAGGAGGTACAGGTGGAGCAGGAGTAGGAGGAGGTGGAGGATAAGGAGGAGGAGGGAGGATCATCGAAGAACACAAGCAAGAACGATAAGAACGCAATCTGAAATTGCAGATTTGTATGACGAAAAATATGATAAGAAGATGTTCAAGATCTTGGCACAAAAGGACTAATCGACATAGTCGCGACGAACCAAGAACAGGGGCCCTGGATCACTATAAAAGGACTAATCGACACGATTACAATGAACGATTCAGTTTCTCGATGGAAAACTCAACTCAACACAAAACCCCAAACCATAATGTGGCGGCGGATACTGAATATATGAGAGTTAGGTCGTGGATGACCCCCCTAGAGATGCCCCTATGGGCTCCAAGAAGATACACGGGCAAACGGCCCAAAAGATTGTGTCCTGGCAGCCTGACAGATTCTGGATGTTCACTTGTTTTGACGATTTCCGTCGACTCCGAATGAATTTGGGCCTCAAACTAGTGCCATTAGAATCTCCTTGAAACTATCTTTTCATCCATATAAAGAGCATCCAAAATGGACTCCGTATGCGGCCTGAGCGTCGATTTTGGTGCGGGCTGCTCTTGGACTCCGAGATGGACTCGAACTTGAGTTTCTTTGGGCCTCCACCTTGGAGACTCGAACCGAATCAACCTCGGGGCTCCTTCTTGATTTGGACACCCTAGATGGCCTTGTAGGACTCCATGCCATTCTCCAACCACGACTGTATCCATAGATGTCATGTTCTCATCACAACACTTCCCAGGCATGGTGGCATGGTAGCGTTTGGCGGATCCATAGAGCCGGCGTACACGTGGGAGCACTACATCGCCAGCCCCCATATACCAAATCAGGATTACAGGGTATTTAGCAACAAGGCGGAGCAGGTGGTGGGCGAACTGTGGGTAAGTCTTCATTGCACTACAGTGCTGTGTACATCGCTTTCAAAGGGTATTCGTGAAACAATGATAGGATTTGCCAAGTCCATATGCAGGATTTCTATAGATGCGCGAAGGGATACGAGAAGAGTGCAGCCGCTTTGGCTCACACAACATGTTTTAAACTCGTGAAGGATATGCATTACGAGGCACGCACCCAGACATCATAACATACCACGCTAATATAACTTCCTTAAGGTGAAAGTGCCAAAAATTGAGGCAAGAAACATGAGGCTGACCCGTACTGATTTTTTCTAATGCTAAGTACACTTAATTTGATCTTCTTATGTGTGATGTACATGATGTCGTGTAGATGCCTCCATGGTGGATTGCTGGGAAGATCCAGTGCTGGGCCCACATGGTGGATAAGTGGTGCGTGGAGGTTTGGGAGGAGATGCAAAACTCTTGCAGGGAACGGCGTTTGATGATGCCAGGCGCACCACACCATCAATGGAACATTACCCCTGACGAATACGGGGCGCCCGGGAATTTATTTCTTTGTTCTAATGCTCAATTCTGCATAACTTCTAATCATCTTGCTGTTCCCATTCGTCATCACATGATGACCAGCCTTGATCCGAGTTCAAGGCATGGGCTTTGGCCCACAAGGGCAAGACGACGTCCGACGTCAACTATAACCCGAAGTACCCGCCCTCGGCGTAAGCAATGTGACAATCCACAACCGCATCACTGAGTACACATCAGTGGCAAAGGAGATCCATGGACCAGAGTAGAGTACGATCCAAGCACCCAGCCCTTTGATGGAGAAGTTGTCATGAGGGTGGGAGGAGGCAAGAAGCATGAACGGTACTAGAATCAATACAGCATGCTCGACACGGCCACTACTCCCACTCTCTCGATTCGAGCGAGGAGCATGAGCTCAAGCCCAGCCATACACCCACCGCTGGACACTACACAGTCCTGGATGGAGGCACTCGAGGTTATTTTAGTTTTATTAATTGTTTATTCATTCTTACATACGTTTGCTTTGCATTGTAACATTGGGGTGAAATGTTGTAGGCCCAACTGGAAAAAGAGAGGAGGCGACGGGAGGACATGGAACAGAGGATGGAGGCCGAGTGACAGAGGTAGAAGGCCGAGCGACTGAGGATAGAAGTTGAGTGGCAGAGGATGGAGCAGATGTTTTAGTGGATGCAAGGTCTTGGCGAGAGGATGGGTCAACCTATGCCACTGATGCTGTTCCCTGCTCCACCTCCGGTGAGTATAAATGATTTAGTTTGCATGTTCCTAGCTTAAATCTTGTCTCGCACATGCAAAATCTTCTCTTTCATGCAGAATCAATCGGCGGCATCAAATGATGAGCCTCATGACCCAGATTTGTCGCCATGGTAGCAGTGGCCACCTCAGCGAGTACTTGTGGTTGTGGAATACTTGTATGGACTTTCTTTATATGGGTTTGCTTGTATTTGCACTTGTGGACTACTTGTAGTTGTTGATGAACGATACTAAACTTTATTTGCATTTGTGGACTATTTATAGTTGCGGATGAACGATAACAATATTTATTTGCTTTTGTTGACTACTTGTATGGTTATTGTGATATCTATAAATTCATGTGATGCTTATTGTGATATATATATATATATATATATATATATATATATATATATATATATATATATATATATATATATGAACTACCTGTGATTATATTTGAGTGGGGTACCATATACGTGACATAATAAAAATAGAAAAAAAAATTGGGCAATTTGCTATATGCGGAACTCGGCAAAGATGCTTTTCTGTGTACTTTGGAGAGCCACTTTGCCGAGTGCTCAATTTTTGCCGAGTGTTGTGGTAAAAGAACTCGGCAAAGGGGCAGGGTTTGCTGAGTGCTTTTACCACGACACTCGGCAAATGGGCAAGCTTTGCCAAGTGGTTTAACCACAACACTCGGCAAAAGGGAAGGATTTGCCAATTGCTTTGCCGTCATGGCACTCGGCAAAGCCCCGTCACTGTCAGTTGGCTGTCTCTGTATTTTTATTTTTATCGAGAGCCTTCTCAGCACTCGGCAAAGGCTTTGCTGAGTGCTCAATTTTTGCCGAGTGTTGTGGTAAAAGCACTCGGCAAAGGGGCAGGGTTTGCCGAGTGCTTTTACCACGACACTCGGCAAAGGGGCAAGCTTTGCCAAGTGGTTTTACCATGACACTCGGTAAAAGGGCAGGATTTGCCAATTGCTTTGCCGTCATGGCACTCGGCAAAGCCCTGTCACCATCAGTTGGCTGTCTCTATATCTTTATTTTTATCGAGAGCCTTCTCAGCACTCAGCAAAAGCATTGCCGAGTGCCCGACAGAAAGCACTCGGCAAACAGCTCTTTGCCGTCATCATGGTTGTTGTGTGACGTATGCAGAAGGCGGCACATGGCAAACCTTTGCCCAGTGTTTACAAACAACCGCATAGTGTATCTTTGTCTCTATAAACTATTGTAGATCGTTAAAAATATATACGAGTATATATCCAACTTCAACTTCATTCCAATGCCCGGGTTCCATCTACCACATGATCGAGAAACTAAATCAATTGATCGGCATTTATTTTATGGTTATATTATCGTCGTCACCCATTTGTATGTATAATTGCATTTTTATTGAGTATCGGTGTAGCCGTGGAGGTGTCCACGTATTGCACTAGAGAAAATTGAAGGTGCAAGTTACCATGGAGACGTGTACACGCACGAGCTATAGACTGCATGGTTGTAAGGGCAGCTCCACTGCGATTTTCTGAGGGTGCCTAGAGGAGAGAGATAACGATAGAAGAGGTGCAATACACTCGAGCGTGGAGCGCTAAGAGCAGCGCACCGGTGTATAAATTATGAGGTACTGCTAAGATAGGACACATCACCTGGGTGCTATCTAGAACAAAACTCTTCAGCATATAACTAAGCATGTAAAATTCTACCTCGAAAAAATATTCATCCTTACCAAACTTTCCTCATCCCTTGCCGTTTCCTTCCCATGAAGTTACCATGGCAGTGTAGAAAAAAATATAATTTTATTTGAAGTGCTCCAACTGCAAAATCAAGCTGCACAATTAAGGTAGTGATTCGGAGCACACTCATCTCCAGCCTATAGCAATAGTGCAATACAGAGGCCATTACAGGTTTTTGCAAAAAAGCCGTAAACGCATTAAAGTGAAACGGAATCTTGCTAATTTGAAGTACTAAATGAAGTCTATTTACAAAACTTTTTGCATGGATGGGCTGTAAATCGCGAGACGATTCTAATGAGCCTACTTAATCCATGATTTGCAACAGTGATGCTACAGTAACCATCCGCTAATTATTGATTAAACATGAATTAATTAGCATCATTAGATTCGTCTCGCGATTTACAACCCATCTATGCAAAAAGTTTTGCAAATAGACTTTATTTAGTACTTCAAATGCCCTCTTTACATCTTTACACAATTTTGCAAAATGAACTAAACACAGCCAGAATATTTCTCTGAGGCTACTCTAAGCAATAAATGCTTAGCACTGATCCTAGATTTTGCACCCGGTGCAAAGATATTCTGTCTGTCACTCTGCTCCAATAAACAAATATATGTATACAAAGTTTCTTCCCACTGGAGCAAGATAAGAAATATAGACATGTCAGAAGTTAGCGCATCACATGCGGTGCACAAGATAAGAAATATACTGTGATGCTCTAATTAATACAAGTATGGGTCTCGATTCAATTTGACGAATCAGTGGCTGGGATTTTGTCAACGAATACCGTACAACTGGAGCCATCGTGCGAGCCAAACCACAGTGACACGGTCACGCGGTCGTATATATGCAGCCATTTCGATTTTCTTTTTCCATTTTTTTTCGACGCCGGCGGCTAAACCACAGTGACCGCCGTCTTGTTTCTTCTGGCAGCGTGACTTGATCTCAAGCGTTCTACTGTTGCGTACAGGAGGAATATGGGCTACCATCATTTTTCTATGGGTCATAAATGCAAGGCTAATGCTAGCCAGATAATTACCATAAGGTCTACAGATGTGAAGGCTTTTTCTTACGTTACTTGCGCCCTTCTTTTCCAATGCATAATTTTCAAAGATTCCTCACTCCGGTTAGTTTTAGGGTTAATTGGATCTATGCCATTACAATTTTGTAAGTTCGGAGATCTGCCATTATAATTCGCATAATCGGGTACGTGCTATTACAATTCCCACTCTACCGGGCTGACGCCATTTTCTATGCCTGGCGCGACATCGGGCCCATCTGCAGGGCACCGTGTGCGACCCACAATTTCGTATGGTCCCTTTTGCCCCCGCCTGAAGCGATAAGGACGTCTCCCCCGTCCGTCGTCTTCCTCCTCCGTTCCCCCTCCTACTTCTCCGTCGCCGTCGCCTACCCTCCTACCTCTCCGGCGACGGCTTCAAGCCGACGATGAGTGAGGGTGGCAGCCCACACCTGGCCTCATCCGGGTCGACCCCTAGCATGGAGAGGAATCGGCTCCGCCTGGTAGATTGCCCCAACTGCAAGTGTCGATTGATCTGCATTCGGAGCAAGCAACCGGAAACATTTAATCAGCTGTTCTTCGAGTGCCCCAACAATGTGTGGGTGAGTTCGTTTGATTTCATTGCATGTTTCCTTTGCTTGAACCCCCTCCAATTTCTTCTCTGAGCTAGGGTTTGGACACTGTACATGGAGACCCCAACACTTGTGGATGGATCAGGTCTGAGCGTTAGTACGAGGCTTACTTGCGCATGATGGATGACCAGAGGGAGAAACTGAAGCAGCATTATGGAGAAACCGGGGATCTTGCAGAAGCCAGGAGCACTGACCTTGTTTGTCACTTGAAGGAGCAGTTTGGTCAGTTAAAGAACCAGCATGAAGAACTGAAGCTGCAATTTGACCAGGCTTTAGCTGACATTTGGGACTTGAAGATGCAGATTTGTGAGGTGAAGCAGCAACTGTATGAGGGGAAGGGGATCTGGGAAATGGGATGGTCACTAGTACCTGTTGTGTGCATAGCTGCTCTGATTGGCATGGTAGTGACAATGGTCTTGAAGTGAACTGTGTGACAATGTTGTGTTGATGGGGTAGTAGATGTCAATAGGTTGTATGCTGTTGGATTCTTTTGGATGCTCTTAGTGTGACAGTGTTGTGTAAATAGATGGCAATGTGCTCGTGTTGGATGCTTTTGCAGTGTGCTACTACCCTTGATGTAAGGCTTGATGTAATGCAGTGACAATGGAATGCACTGACTTTGGTTGAATCTAAATGAAATGCTTATGAAATGTGTTAGCAATCTTTCTGTGCAGTTCATTTTGGAATGTTGGGCACTTTGTGAAAAAATCTGCTGACTTGACAACCACTTAAATTTCAATAAAATTTGGGAGCAAGTAACACAATTGCAGCACAAATAATCAGAAATTCCAGGTTCACAATGCTAACATAGATAATCAGATGCAACATTACATTCCAGGTTCTCAAGTTCACAGCATGACTTGACAAAATACACTGATCAAGTTCACAGCATGACTTGACAAAACACACTTCCAGGTTCACAGCATGACTTGACAACAAGACAAGTTCACAGCATGACTTCACAAAAGACAAGTTCACAGCCTTACTAACAGATTAATTACATTCCAAAAGTCTGAATGGTTCAAGTGTTGAGCCAAGCTTTTAGACTCCTCACAACACGTGGAGCAAGAGCAGCTTCTGCTTCTTCTTGGCTGGGGTCATCTCCTTCTTCTTCTTGGGGCTTTTCTTCTTCTTTGGGGTCTTCTTTTTCTTCTGAGATGGCCCAGCAATGTCTTCAGCAGCAGGCCTCTTCCTACAAATTGCCAAGTGACAGTTGTGTTGGTACAGTTTGTAAAAAAAATGGCCAAGTGACAGTTGTTTACCTCTTTGGTGTTCAGTTTCTCCATCTTCTCCAACTACTGGCATCTGGCATGTCTTAGCAAAGTGACCAAATTCTTTGCATCTGCTACATCTCACCTTCTTTTTTGTAGCATTTTTTTCTAGGCAGCCCCTGATCCTCACTTTCCTTTGCCTTCCTGCAGATCTTCCCAACAATCACTACAAGAGATATGAGCTTCCGTGACGAATCAATTCTATCATAAAGGTCGCAAAAACCATCACAAAGCACTGTTTATGACGTTTTCGAATAACGTCATGTATTCTACGTCACAGAAAGTCTCTCGTGATGGTTTTGTAAAAACGTCACAGATTAACACAATCTATGACGTTTCTCAACCGTCACAGAATTGTCCTAAGCCCATACAATCCAGCCCGGACTCAATGTTAGTGACAAAAAATATGTCATAGAAATCGTCATAAATTGAATATGCCATGTCATCTTCAAAACTATGCTAATGATGTGGACACCAACATGGATGCTGATGTGGCACTTTTTTTAAAAAAATGTGGCCCATTTATTGTTGGCCTATTTGCTGTTTCACCGGCCCAATTAGCCCACTAAATTCTGCAATATTTATTTCACCAAATTTCAGCCCACTTTTTTAGAGCTACTTTTTCTAGCCCAATAAAAAACCTGAAGCCCATATAATCAATAGTGCCATCATTTTTTTTCATCATCTAGAATCTCATTTTCATCAACAAGAATCTCAACAGGATCAGGAACAAGATATGTTCATTCAGAAGTTAGAATTCCACCAAAATCCATCTAGATGTGTTCATCCAGAATGACCATGGCACACAAGCCATTTTAGCAACATCACAACCTCCCAGACAATAGCACAAGTATTAGAAAAACAACACAACATTTGACAAGAAAATACATGACAAATTCAGCTCAACAGTGGACCTACGATTCTGAAGTCTCTCAAGTTTCACATCCAGCTCGGCTTGCTTCTTGTTCATCACCTCTCTGTCTCTATTCATCATCTCTTTGTCACTAACCATTTGCTGCTCTGTCTACTGCTGTTTCCATAAACATACAATGCACCACCAGGTAAGATCAACGTTAAAATAGCCCAAACAGAACTAAAACCAGCTTAGGCCATCATGATTCCATCCAATACCGAATGGAATTAGCAAAAGTAAATAGTAATACAAGACATAATGGAATTAGCAAAAGTATACAAAGAAAAGAACTGATTGATGCTTTCCTATTAAAACTACCCGACCTTCATGTAAACAAAAATTCAGGTAATGCAAGACAGGAAAATAAAACTATCCGGGAGTGGGCGGAGCGGCGCACGGAACGCAGGAGGCGGAGGAGCTAGGGTTGGGGCGCCATTTATACTGTGTAAGCGCGATTCTAACCATTAGATCGCAGATGGACGGTTAGGAATAACTGGGCTGAGTGGAGCAAGCAAGAAATGGCCCATAACTATGTCAGCTTAATGTTTTTCATTTTATATTTTTATTTAAGACAATCTTGTGAACTAAATTGTAAAACTATCTATGATATAGCTTCCAATACAATTTTTACATGTAATATACAACACCTAAGTTTTCAAGTATGGGTTTCAAGAATTTTCGAATAGATTGGATATTTTCTATCAATTAAATGAATTTCTGCACGCTTGTTGAAAGTAATTACTATTCGAACTACAAGTATCTCAAATAATATCCAAATAAATCCCAGAAAATATATTTAAGTGTCTCCTTTCTATTATAGCTCATATCCAAAAATAGAGAAATTTTTAGATGTTTATTAGGGATAATTCAAACATCTACATGCAATCTTATTGCAAAATAATGACAATAATATCTAAAACTTCTTCGAAAATTCTGAAAACACGACCTTAATTGCTACCCAGAATATTCGCTCACAAAGAGAGTCAAACCCAGGACCTCAAGTGCTACCCAGACTCTTGTAACCACTAGACTACAGGCCCTTTCGCAGATCTCTCACATTCTTTCATATAACTCAACTCAAACTTTTAAATTCATACACCTAAAGTTTTTTCTTGTTCATATATAACTCAAATTTGGATAAAATCTTACCTTTACCCTCCTATTAGCATTTGTTGATTTACATTGCCACTTGTTGTGCAAAAAAATTATTTTTCTATTTTTAAATATCTATTAAGACAACCTTTGTGAAGTGAATTGCAAAACTATCTATGTTATAGCTTCCAATACAACTTTTACATGTAATAGACAACATCTAAGTTGTCATGTAGAAGTTCTAAGAAATTTTGAATGGATTTGGTATTTTCTACCATTTAAATGAATTTTTGCATGCTTGTTGATAGTAATTACTATTTGAACTATAAGTATCTCGAATAATATCTAAAAAATCCCAAAAATATATTGAAGTACATGCGTTTTAGTATATCTCATATCCTAAAACTGGAAGAAAATTTTAAATATTTATTAGGAATAACTTAAAGTTACTTGCAACCTTAATATAAACAATGATAATAATATATAAAACTTCTCCGAAAATTTTGAAAATTGACATGGAATTATTTTATGGATGTTTAAACTTGAAATAAAAGTTTCATTAGATTTTACAAAAGTTAGGGTATACATTGTTCACAAAATGAATGAATGTCTCGCATTGTTTCATATAACACAACTCACCCTTTAATGTTTATACACCCCAGAGTCTTTTCTTGTTCATATGTACCTCAATTCCGGATAAAATCTTACCTCAAATTACAGACTAACGGAGAAAAGATGAAATATTCATGTGGATTATCAAGTGTGAGCAATCAGCAATGTCATGTGGCATATTAAAGAAATATTTAACGCCTAGTGTCAACATAAATACAGCTGCAGCGCAATGGTTAAGCCCCTGTGGTGGTGGCGTAGTGGTCTGGTGTGCTGGTCTCTTGATCCCAGGTTCGATGCCACTTTTTTGACTGGAGCAACCCACGAATTTGACTAGAATGTGGTGGTGGCGTAGTGGTCTGGTGTGCTGTTATGAAGATCTTGATCCCAGGTTCGAATTTCATTTTTGCCACTTTTTTGGGATTTAATTTCTTTTTCAAAACTTGGCAGGAGCATGTGCGCGCGGCGTGGCCCGGTGGCTCGGCTCAGCCCATCGTCGGCTTGCGGAGCTGCGGACTCGCCCAGTTTTTTTTACCTTTTTCTAATTAAAAAAACATTTGTCCAACATGATAGATGGGTACATTCTGATTGTGACGAATTTGTAGAAATGTCACTAAGATGTGGGCCAAACTGTGACAGATTTGATAAAACGTCACTAAGTTTTGGGCCTCAATATCCACAATGCATATCAATGACGGAAAACAAAAAAAAACGTCATACATGTCATGGCGTTCGTGACGTTCTCTAAAAACGTCACAAGAAATCCGTCATAGAAGGTTACATCTCTTGTAGTGAATGGAGGGTACATTTTGAATCCAAGGTCCACTGCTGGCCACTGTGATCTGTCTGGCAATGCTTCAACTCTACCCTCATAAGTAGCCCTGAACTTTGCAACTGAATAATACTCATGCACATAATCCTCAATGTTCACACCTCTGGTGGACAATATCCAAGCCAAGGCATGTCTGCAGGGTTTGCCTGTTATTTGCCACTCTCTGTATGAATATTTTGGTTTTTAAGATCCACAGAATGCCTTCTAGTATTGTTTCATCTGTCAATTAGTGTCACCTCTGCAATGTCATCATCACTCCTAACAATCTTGATAACCTGCAAGTTCTTGCTTATTGTGTTTAGTTCCTTAAGGACATTGGGCAATATTCCATCTTCCATCTGTCTTCCAATCTGTTTTCTAAGGTATCTCTTCTCCATGAACAATTCTCTCAAACCATCTACCAACTCATGAAGCAGCAGGCCTTTCAAATGCCTTATCTATGCATTGAAACTCTCAGAAACATTGTTTGTTAAGTAATCACACTTGCTAGCTTCTGAGAATCCACTTCTGTACCAAATCCTATTATGATCTCTCTCAAGGTATTTCATAGCATCTGGAGCAACATCATTTATTTTCTTCATGTGCCACTTGAACATGTACTCAGTGTAGCTTCTTGCATCTGGATACAAGTCCTGCTCCACCTTTTCTTTTGCATCCTTTACACCCTTGCTAGGGTTATGCTTGACTCACTCAGACAGCCTGTCTGCAATCCAGCCCTGAGTAGCCATCTTGCTCTCCCTAAGCTTTGTAGTTGGACAATTGTGCTTAGCAGGTAGGACCTTAATCTGCATTAAGAATTAAATAATGTAATCGGCACAACAAACATGTCAATTATGGAAGCCTAACCAACAGAAACATGTAAACACAAACAAACTGAAACATTTACCTCAACTGTCTTCTTATCCCAAACAAAAGAAGCATGTATACGCCATGGGCATCCCTTATGAGCACACTTGGCAATGAATTTGGTAGGATTTGTCTTCATGTCTCTAAACTCAAAACCCCTTCTAACAGCATAATGCTTAATTGCTTTTCTGAAGGTCACAATATTAGGGAACAAGGCACCATTCTCAATATTTGGATGTTCAGGATCATGAATCACATTGAACTCTTTGTGGATCTGCATCATTGACCTCTGCCTCAAGAGGCACACCTCCTTCAGCAGCAGGCCCATTTTCATTAGATTCATGCCACGAAGAAGTGGTATGTGCATGAGATTCAGGTGGTTGTGCATTTGTTTCTGTTGGCTCAGCAGGACCCTTGTTAGTGCCTGCTGCTGAAGATGGTGGCACAGGCATGTATATGTGCTCATCATCTACACCAACATATTTCTCCTCATTATCAAACAAATCTGGCTCTTCAGCATCTGCATCCTTAGCTGCAGTCCCTTGTGAATCTGCCACTTTGGATGCAGACGCTCCAGTTTGGTTAGCAGGTTCAAACTTATCGGGTGGGATAACACATAAAGACTCTAATTCATCTATTAGCACAACTTCTGCGATTTTGGAGTTGTCAAGGATGGCTACAACCAAATGGCAACGCATCTCTGACTTATACATTTCAAACAAATCACGCATTTGAAACTTTTCTGTTAATCTAATATCCTCACCCAATCTCTTGTGAAAAAACCAGACTGTGGCCGACTGGTTTGGTGCCCATTTCACCTCAGTTTGCAGACATTTCATCAGTAATTCAACCGTATGTGAGCCAAACTCCACATCCCACTTAATCACTCGGCCCTTAGAGTACACTTTCCTACCCATCGAATCCACTGTGAGGAACCCTTCCACCATAATCTCTAGCACGAATAAATCAAGCCTATAAATAAGAGAAGAAATCGACACGGTCTAAGCAAAAACCTACAATTTCGCCGTCCTCAAGTCAGATTGGAGAGAGAAGTACACTTACCTGCACTCCACGCTGTCAACCTCCATCGCCGCCGCCCCTGGTGGGGGAGCTTCAGCGGAGGGGGGACTCGCCATCTGCTTCACCTGGCCAGCATTGCACTCCCTTCTGCTTCACTCGCCGTCGATCTCCTGCAGTCGCAGTTGCTTCTAGGGTTAGGGTTCGTCGGGAGCAAGAGGACCGAGTGAGGAAGAGGAAGTCAATGGACAAAGCCAACGGAGGAGGAAGACGGGGGACGGCCTTATCGCTTCAGGCGGGGGCAAAATCGGTCATACGGAAGAGAGGGTCGCATACGGTGCCCTGCAGATGGGCCCAACGTCCCGCCAGGCGTACAAAATGGCGTCAGCTCGGTAGAGTGGGAATGGTAATGGCACGTACCCGATTATGCGAATTATAATGGCAGATCTCCGAACTTGCAAAATTGTAATGGCACAGATCCAATTAACCTTTAGTTTTATAGGACTCGTTCATCAATGGATTGATGGATAAAAGCAGGTCACTTTAGTAGGAGATGATGCCTACCGAGCAAGTGCTGTCGATGAAACATGCACCTCAGCTTTCCCGTATGAAAGAAGTAAGACGCAGCCTAATCTTGATAAAAAAAAATTACCATAAGGTGCAGCCTCAAAATCTGAATCACCATTGATTCCAAAATGTTAGTATCATTGATTCCAAGGCATCATGAGAGTTGGAGAAAAGGGTGAAGACTGAGTGAGCCCAAAATTGTAGCGAGGAAGGGAAGTAACCGTATTTGCAATAAGCAGTTTTTTTTTTCCACACAAAGCATTTGTGACCGTGGATTCCACGTGACAAGCTCGTCGGCAACACAAAAAATCCTACTTGCAAATCTCCATCTCTATCTCTACTTATTTCTAAAATAAGTAATGATTCCATGGTTCGTCAATCAGAATTCTAATGGAAACCAAATAAATCAATTGAAATCCTAATCAAAACATGAAAAAATTAATCCGAATCCGGACAGTAAATACCTTGCGGGGTCACAACACGACTTGTTCATTAAGTGAAAGAGAATAAAATTGGTGGTCTTATATAGATCTAGGCAAAATTTATATTACCCGACACTATACTAGTATAGTTTAAAACGAGTTCATAAAAACAAATTCATGGGAGATGACATTCCTCGCGCCTGGACCGCGACACCCGGACACACGATGACACGAGGGCTGCTCAGCTCTGCACCTGCACGGCAGCGCCTTGGATTAATTCGACGCAACCACTATTACTGAGATCATCAATACGCACGGACAGTGCAATACGCACGGACAGTGCAACGGAAAGAACCACCAACAGCCAGTCAATGCGAATGCCAGGCGCCGCGATCCAATCCCACTCCTGGTACCATACCAGGGACAATCACACGTGCCATAATGTATACCACTAGCACTACAAATAGCAATCACATTCTGCGATGTGCAGGGATCATCAAGTATGGTTACAGCATGTGTCCGGAAAACTTTGAAAAGAAACCATCCTGAGGCACCTCTCGTAACTCCATGTTAGTAACTGTTAAGCTCATGTACAAACTCGCCAAAAATTGTGTTGTGCCCAAGAACGCACTATATCTGTCTATCAATGTTGCCCACATGATCCTGCAAAAATTTCAGCTGCTGCAGATTGAGAAAAGGTTAGACCATCTATGATAATGTCAGTACCCCCTTTTTCTGTATCCTAAGATGCAAGTACCTTTTCTCCTTTTCTTAGGAACTTATACGCCCAACTAAAACAATGTCTGTACGAATTATTCACTATGATGCCTGTGTTCGTCATCCAAACCGGGTGGCGACATAGGTGGAACAGCACTTATGTCAGTATCACTAAAGACAAACTCAGATTGCAATATCTTCCTAGCAGATGCCGTTGAATCAGTAGCTCTCAAATTAATTGGCAAGTTTCCAGGTCTAGTAACATTTTGGCTCTGGGCATCGGTTTTCTTCGGCGAGAGCTTCTCACTCACAGCAGGTTGGCCAGCTGCAATGACCGAAGTGAAGACACCAGATTCCCGCAGACCTTGAACAATTGCCTGACGAAGAAAAGAAAACAACTAAGCATTAGATGGCATGGAAATTGATAGTGACTGCACACAAGCATTATTATGCACCATTGGGGTGTATATGCGAGTTAGCACTCCTTTCCTCAGAAGCTTCAAATTCAGCTGCTTATCATTCCACACAACCCGCTCATTGTACCTAAGCCAACAAATAAAGGAAAACCATTACAGGGGGAAAGGCAATCCAAGCATTGAACATCCATATCTCTGCAGAGAGAAAAGGAGTTCCAGAATTTAACTCATTTAAGCGATATCAAGAGACAGCAGGTTTGTAGTCTTGCAGATATTTTATCTTTCCATGAAATGGTCCAGTGTAGTCTGATAATTCCATATTCAGGGCAAGCTCAGCTCTGGTGTAAGTATTGAACCAATGTGTAGGCTAGTGCGGTTCACCTCAAGGCAATAAATTATATTTCATGTATTCCCTCAGAAAAGTAATAAAACAATAGTATTTATTCAAAACCTAATATGGCCACAATGTTGTTGGGCCTTTTGAGCTGAGCGCCAAGCCTTGTGAAGCTGGTCCAGACTTTGGCTATGTGTTTCTGAGTCAGGCATTTCAGGACCGCCCCAGAGTCTGAAAACCTCGACATGTGGTTTCATTGAGGGTAGCATCTTGACCCTATAGGTTGCAACTTGGGAATCGTTATGCATCCACTTGTTGCCATGTGCAGATGTGCTTAAAGCTAAAGCAAGTCATTATATTGTTCATGAATGAGTAACCACGACACCACTGATATGTGGACCACTCAGTTTGAGATGGGCTATATGAGGAAGAAGACTGGAGATGAGATGAAAAAGGCTATTTTAACCTCCTACAACCCTAATCCTTCTTTTTACAGAAATGACAATACATTGTGATCCATTGATCCTTATACTTACCTGACACCCTAAAGAAACTATTTCTGAAGTTTACGGAAACTCACCAACATATAAACTAGATGTCTTAAGGAAAAAACTCATCTAAACAAAAAAAAACTATTTTCTTGTAACTCTAACTGCCCAGTTCCAGCCACTAAAGGGCCAGTCTGGCCAGAGTTAACAGCACCCCAGTGCCTCTACATCATAACATACGACAAACAAGGAAAATTATGAAAATTACCAACGAAGCATTTCCTCTTCACTAGCAGTTGATGCAATTATAAAAGCCTGCATAGCAAACATTGAAGTTAGATGGTAGAAGACATTAAAAACATAGTTGCCCAATGGGAAGCACCAACAAGGCTATAATTCTTAACAGTAAAGGCACTTATTGGTATCAAATGAAGTTAAGTTATTATCCAACTACATGTATTTGTCTTGAGCTTCAGAATTACTTATAGGAGCATCTTTACTTACTGCTCTGTCAAAATCCAACATAAAACATCTTTTAACATCTTCTTTTGTAGGCTTGCATCCACAGCGATCACGCCTTGATGTCAAATCTGAAAATTTAGTGTATGTATAGTGCAGAACCGCAGCCTCCTCCAACTTGATCTCACTGTTAGTGATGTGCAAAAAATATTGTAAAAATAACTCTACTCTGAGACAACTATAGTAAGTATAAACACAAGGTACCTTCTCCAGTCACAAATATTTTACATTTTGGACATGGACAAGTCTCCAAATTTCAAACTTTGGAGACAAACATACAGAAAAATTCTGTTTTCTCAACCCCAAACAATAGATGGCTCAAATTCATTTTACAGCACAAGTATTTGTGACCGGGTAGTAATAATGAATACATATTATAAATTTATAATTTAAAAACGTATATTAGCAAAAGAGATCTTTACTTTGGGCTCTTTGCATAGTTATGCCATCTGTGTGCGCCATTAGGACGGAGATGATCTTGAATTCGTGCAGCAGATTTTCCATTACCGTAAGTGAGAAAATAATTAGGGTTTCCTCGTGTTGCTTCCTTATACATGCCAAAATAAGTATCTTTAGGGAGATGATCATAATTCTTCTTGAACATGGATACCTGGTAAGATATTGCAATGCACAAAAACATTTGTCATGATAAGATCATATTATCTGGAATACAAATGTAATTTTATCATTCAGTGATACTGCTCATCTGCTGCAGTAGTTGCTGTAGGATCGCAAGTTGCAATGGATGCAGTTATGAGATGTTTCTCTTGCTAAAGACGATGGCAAAACCGCAAAAGAGACATTTAAAAAAATAGCTAAACACAAGTACACAAATAGCAAAGATACAAAATGTATGATTTACTGATCTCATCGGAATCTCTTGATCTGCTGTTGTTCTTGAGCATGGTAGAACATTATGATTTGCCGCCCATACAAGGCATCCTCTATTTTGCCTTTTGCCATTTTTTTTTTCTTATGGCATGACTATATAGCAGACCTTGCGTTGTAATAAGCATCAAATAACCATACTAGAAGTTCTAAACCAAAAAAATAAATAACTTGAACCACCCACCCCCCTGCCCGCCAAACTCCCGCAAACCACCAATACACACTACCACACATAAACATAGCAGTATTTCTGTGCTTTCAAAAGAAACTAAAAGCCTAAATAAGGAGATAAAGCAACCATGGAAAGTCCATAATGCATCAGTAATTATCCTTAACTAAAAAATAGCATCACAGCTGCAGGCATTTGAGAATCATATTGCAACTCACATGCTAGGGATATACGACCCCAACCTTATACAGAGGTGAAGCCAGAATTACCACATCCAACATAATCTTTGTAAGAGTTAACAACATGCTGAATTGGCTAGGTTCCATGTCCAGTTTATATAATAATTAGGGATGGCAACAATCAAAGGAACTTAAAAGAAGTGTTCATAATCTTCATAGATGAAGTCTGACCAACTAACAAGGAATGCAAGTCCAAACTAGCTTACAAGAAAAGGCAGGAAATCACATAGTACTAGAGTAGGAGTAACCTCAAGAAGGAATGAGAAAGCAAGGAACAAAGAAAATAATTCAGGAATTTAAAAACAATAGTTGACCTTTACTCATAGGTGCCTGACCAAGGTGGGCAGAAACTACAATAATGCAATCATTCAAAAATTAAATTAACTTAAATTTCTGTTCACAAAACAAATCAGTTACTGCCCAGCACAATTAAAGGAATAAAATTGTTCCCAGTTTTTAACATGTGATTGTTGAATGAGAAGAAAATGAATGCAAAACACAACTGTGTAGCAAAAAATAAAGATCAGCAGACTTAATGTTATCAGATGCACAATGTTGAGACTAGGATTTGGCTTGCAACCAAAGATCTATTGACTGGAGCTTAAGAGAGAGAGAAAGGATGAAAGGGGGGCTTACTTCGCTGAATGGATCCTTAATATTGTCACGCTCAACACTGCTTTCCTGCAGACATTTATGTTGATTACAACATAGAAGTTTTGTGGAAAGACAGACATATGAATAGCAGCGTAGACTTGAATCTTAACTTCGTTTACTTACATAGTTTGGAAAAATAACCATGTCAACATCATGAGGGACCTCGGATAACAAACGTCTAACAGAATACTCAGCAGCTCCACCAGGATATAGTAATTCATCAGTATCTAGATGTATGATCCAATCCATGCCATGATCCTTCAACGCATAACATTTAGTTAGTAGATAAATGCCTAAAGCAAAACTAGAAAACTACACTATTACATAGCAGCCTCATTGACAGGCAATAAACTATAAATGAAGCGCAATCATGCATATATAAAAGAATTAACAGAGGAGATAACAGACAAGACATACCCGAGCCATAACAATAGCCATCTCCATGTTGAGTGATTGTTTCACAAAGAGTTCATAGTTGCAAGGTTTGTAGAAAAAGCCTGAGAGCCAGGTCTCATTCCAGATTCGACTGCAAGCCGAATGACAAAATACGTCAGAAAGGTGAAAGAAGTGAATGATAGAAACTCAATCAACATGCATGCCAACCCAGACACTCTTTGACCAGTCAGCAGTAGGCACTATAATAAGATATGGTGCGATGCTATATCTAATAGCAGTCACTATTCAAGCATCCAGCTTTGTCATGGCAAATGCAAATATGCAAAGGTTTTAATATCCATAAGAATTAGAGAGAGAGAGAGAGAGAGAGAGAGAGAGAGAGAGAGAGATGGAGATAGGCATTCATTGTTTCTCCAAACTGAATAAGGATTTCAGTCAAACTACAGATGCATACATGTGTGTGGCACGTGATGTTCAGCATTGTTTGCCCGAAACAACAGGTATAAATTTGAGGATAGCAATGCTGCAGTGTGGTTTTTAAAATATAGGCTTTTTTATACAATTTATGTTCATGGAAATGTCCTACGCATTCCTGACCAGTAAAATCATTCATCGGTTTGATGTGCTCTGACTTAATTTTGTCTGAACCAAGAACCATGTGGTTTCTGATTTCAAAAAATGAAGTGAAATGCAGAAAAAAAACAATGAGGTTGGTGGCAGAAAAGAACACACCTCCCGGCCTGCTGCTCCTCAAGATCCTTTGTTCTGTACACCACTTTTACCCCCTTGCAGCATCAGGAATATAAAAGCACTCAAATTAGCGCTGGGACAACACGAGCGGAGAACAGAAACGCACTCAGAATGTCACCCACGGGAATAGACTCGAGGACTCCGGCGACATTGGGTTTGGCCGCCCTCCCCTCAACGAAGAGCAGGAACTGCGCGACGCCGACGACCTTGTGATAGAAGAGCCAGGGCAGGATCTGCTCAAGCCCCGCGGAGGTGCTCGTCTGCACGCACACCTTGGGCTGGAGGCCCAGGCCCGCGCCCGAGTCGGTGGGGAAGGACCAGCCGCGGAGGTAGGGGAAGGAGGGTCCGGAGGAGCCGGTGAGGACGTCGCTGCAGTCGGACGACGGGAGGGCAAGGGACGGGCGGGCGGGCTCGGCCATGCCGGGGAAGGCGTGCGGGGGCCAGCGCGCCGTCGGGTCGTCGACGCCGCCGCCGCGCCACTGGAGCACGAAGGCCAGCGCGGCGAGCGTGAGCGGGAGGACCGTAAGGAGCAGGAGCAGGCGGCGCCAGGCGGCGCCGCCGCCGGGGGGCGCCTGCACCGGCGGCATCGCGAAACGCCGATCTGCCGAGCACCGGTTGATGTGGTGGGGTTTCCGTTCGTTCCCCCCCTTTTTGGGCACGTTTAATTTGGGGGCTATTCGTTTCCTTCTCCATGTAATTGCGATTTTGCGTAGTACCATTTATACCAGTATAATAAATGGCTCCATTTTTTATACTGTGGTTTGCTATCGTATTTTTCTTCCTGTAATTGTGATTTTGTGTATCATTTAATAACCACCAAAAATCGCATATTAAACTTTTTAAATCGCATACTTTTTTCACAAAACTATGTATTAACAATATTATTCTAAACGCTAACTATCATTAGGGGTGTGAGATTGGTGACTCTTTACACCTCCAATCTTGTTATTTCAAATATTTGTATTAATTTTTTAAAATAGAATATTACTTTTGAGAAGTAGTATAAATATTTGAAGTAGAGATGATTTGAGGTGCATCTAAGGATCACAAATGTAGACCCCTAACGATTAGTCTTTAGCTATTTATTTGAGCTAGACGATCATTTAAACATGTTAATCAACTAGGAAATGGGAATAAACCGCTGATTCAATAGATAAGGGTGGCATGTAATTTAAACGGGTTAAAATAAATTAGTAGGAAAATAATGCATAATAATAACTACCACAAAATTGGAGGAGTAAGGTAAATTTACTCCCTTTTAAGTGTCTCCTATAAATTTAACCTGAACTTTTTCTTTTGCGAAGGAACTTAACCTGAACTTTGCTCGCTTAATCCCTAATTTTTCGGATTGTATTGAGTTAGTGTATGTGGTCTTGATGGCGGTGATAGCTTGATTTGCCCATGATGGCAAATGGAGATCCAAAACACTTATTATTATTATTATTATTATTATTATTATTATTATTATTATTATTGTCATTGTTATTATTATTGCAATACATGCCCGTTAGAACACCAAAAAAGAAGTAGCGTGAACTGCTATCAGAGCAAGTACAACAAGGGGCTATTAGCCCTTTATTTGCTTATGTGAGAGAGAGAGAGAAAAACAAAAGTTGGAGAAGTGGCTCTTAGAGCAAGGATAATAATTTTGCCCGCTGCTGGCTGTAAGGATACTTGCAGCCTACCTCTCAGCTCACTTGTATAGTGGTTAGTCTATTCATTATTATTATTTTTGAACGAACCGCACAAGATAGTGCGAGTTTCTATTGATATAGCAGAAGAATACAAGACTACAATCTGGGAGACCATAGGCAGGAAAAAGAAAAGAAACGAAAAAAAATACACCCGGTGCGAGTTTCTATTCATTATTAATGTATGACCTACATGTTTCTCTCATAAGTTTTTTTTGTTCTTGTGTCAAAGCCGGTAGTAAACTTACAGTCCACTTCCCCTCTATCTCATCTCCTCTCTTCTTCACCTCATCATTCAGTCTGCTTACACCTTTGCTATAATACTTGCTCTTATACAAGAGTCGCCTCTTCACACGCTATGAGAGTAAATGAAGTAGAGAGATAAAGAAACAGAAAGTGATCATGTGCTCATTAAAAAAAGACAATGTGAGAGACAATCTATTGTACGAGTTATTTTATAAGTGTTTTTTATAAACTTAAGAGGCAATAACGAACTCTATAGTTGAACATGCTCTCACGCGGAGCATGCACCACACCCGGCATCGAAGCGAAACTAGAATCAAAGCGTAAAGTAGTGTGTACACTGTATGGCAGATTTACGACTTGATTAGATCAGAAAAAGGTACGGTAGCTCAAGGTGTTGAGGGTATAAGAAACCTTCTCGTTAAAAGTAGATGCCCTTTGTTAGATTTGTTTTCCCCTTTAATATTTTCTGTCTATCATATTTGAGAACTTTTAGCACGTTATTTGATTACCACGATATTACACAGTATTTTTTAAAAAAAAGAATATTAAACATTTTTCAGTATTTTTTCGCTAAACTACAGTCGAAAATCTCATGCCTACTAGCTTAACCTATAGCATATTCCTTGCCTGATTTCTATGAATTGTCCCTTAACCCTGTACTTTTTCTTTAATAAATTTCCTAACACGATTATACTCCTCCGCCCGGCTTTCAGAATAGGGCGTGGAAATTGCTACGTGTACGGCTGTTCGTACAATTTTGTTACGACTTGAAGTTGATCCGTGCAGCTCGTGTACCAGGATCTTGATGGCTAGCGCGAAGCTTGGGATCGTACCCAAATCGTAACAGGAGGTCGTACCCATAGCAGAGCTGACTATAGATGCAATTAGAATTTCCATCCATCCAATACACGAGACATCTTAAAACTTGCACTTGTTTTTACATCCCAGATTGCCGTACAGACTATGGATAACAAAACATACAAGGTGACACCATCGAATTACACTTTTCTTGGATCCTAAATGCAAGGCCGTTCGATGAACATCAGTCCTCTTCCTCCTCATCGACGTCATTTTCACTAACAAGGTGACCAAGGGAAACCTTCGCCTTCTTCACTTGCGGCGAACTCGACGCAGCAACCTCGTCGCTTTTCCTCTTCTCACCCTGGCCTGCATCATCCCCATCTTTCATACCCTCGCCTGAAGATTTGGCGCCCCCGCCATCCTGAGCAGAATCATCCTTCTTCTCCGATGGTAGCTCGGCTCCCTTCTTCAAGGACTGCTCGCACTCTTTCAGGAACGCACGCACATCATCATTCTCCGCGACATGCAGAGCTGTCTGCCCGCCTTTCGTCTTTGCTGTGACGTCAACACCTTTCTTCACAAGGTACTTCACAAGATCCAGGTGGGAGTTCTGCGCAGCGAAATGCAGCGCCGTGAAGCCTTTCCTGTTCTTCGCTTTCACGGTAGCCCCAGCGGCTAGCAGCTCGCGGACCACTTCTATATGTCCTTTCTGGGACGCAAAATGAATTGCCGCAGTGTCGTCCATTGCTGCAGCTCCAACATCAGCTTTGTGCTTGCAAAGGCATCTCACAAGCTCAACATGCCCAGCCCATGCAGCCAAGTGGAGTCTGAATGAAGAAATAAATTGTGTCAAGGAGATAGTAAAATTGACAGAAGATCGATACAGAATACTAATACAGCAACAAAATATCCTGTCCACTGAGAAACCACTCTGCCTCTATGGTGCACAGACAATTCAGCAAGAATGATACACCAAGAAAGCTAAAATGACGAATACTCGCATTGATGATAACAGAATGTTCGTATATTGCACATAATTGTGTCTAGTCCCTTGCCAAACCCAAAGCCTTGAGATAACATAATGGCTTGTTACGCTGAATTAGCAACAAAGTTCAGGAACTACTACAGCTAGCAAGTAAAAGGGTTTATTGCAGTTGCAGCCTACTTTCAGAAGGAAAAGGTTATCCAAACTTGGCAAGGCGACTTCCCACTGCAATGGATCCCCATGGTGAAAGAGAAATATCAGACTACATGCTGCAAAAAATGGGGCAAATAAATAAATATGATGCTATGATACAGGATGACAAAGCACAGCATCGGTCAGCATGTATAACTCTTTATGTAAATATGCTTCACTGAAGCAAGACTACATTACATTGTGCCAGATCACTCTTGCAGGGAGATAAACAGAAGCATTGGCTGGATGCCTGGATATGATAGGGAGAGAGAGGGAGAGAGAGAGATGAAAAATGCTGTAGCATACAAATCTAAATTATGATGTGGAGAAATCAGTTTTTCCCCTAACGAATTTAAAATGCAGTAATGACAAATTATACTCCCAAGTTCCAATGAATCAGTTTGCCCCCAGAGTTGGTCTTAGCCTCTTAGGACTTGAAACCTGGTGCGGGCAGGAATGCTAGTCTAAAGAGCTGCCCCACACCAGGCCATTGACCATAGGGTCTCACTGAGCCCCAGTTTTCATATCGGAGAATTTAACCCATGCCTGAAGGCATTCTAATTGGTCTGAGTTGGAATTGATGAAAACAAACAAGTAGCAAAGAAAAATAAATGGAGTGGCCTATGTTAACCATTAGTTAGCACTTAGCAGCAAAGTTGAGTGGTAGCAATAGCTTCGATGGATGTGCCTAAGATGATATGCCATGCCATGCTAATGTAATGGGAAAAACAACAGGATGAACAGAATTTTTGTAGTGTTATAGACTAGCTGATTTCGTGAAAGCATGTTGATGAGGTAAAGAGGGGTAGAGGTAGACCTAAACTGACTTGAGACGAGACGGTTAAGAGAGACCTTAAAGATTGGGATATCTCTGAGGAATTAGCCTTGGATAGGAGCGCTTGGACAACGTGCCTGAACCATGACTTGTCTTTTGAGTTTCATCTCTAGCCTATCCCAACTTGCTTGGGACAAAAGGCTATGTTGTTGTTGTTATAGACTAGCTGATTTCGTGAAAGAGAAGGCAATGGCAAGTCAGCTGCAACAACAGAAGACCAAACAAACTAATGAGGAACCCAAGTATCTATAAGAAGAAGCCGCAGCGCAATACATAGGCATGTTGTGTTAGGGTTAGCGAGCAGTATAATTATGTACTCTACGACTTCTCAATAAAGACAGTAAGTATCCACAACACAAGGCATGGCTACTCGTCTCTTCTCCGCTCAGATGGTGAGGGAAGGAGAGAGAGAAAGGGAGGGATTTGCAGGGACAGGGATGCGTACGGTGTGCGGGAGAGTCGGTCCCTTGAGTTCACGGCGAGAGGGTTGGACTCGCACAGCGACTCCGCCGCGGCCGCATCACCCGACCTCGCAGCCTTGTGCAGATGGAGGTCGTCTTCCTCATCTCGCCCACGCCCGCCTCCTCTGCCGCCGCCGCCGCCGCCGCGACGCCGCCCCATGTGTCTGGGCCTCTGGGTTCGGAGCGGAGCGAATCGGGCAGGTAATATAGGCTAATAGCCTAATTGGATCTATGTGTTGGATTGGGCCAAAAGGAAAGGACCTCAAGGGCCTATAGACGAGCCGCATCTGAAATGGGCCTCCGCATTTTTAGGTGGACTTGGGCCTTAATACTGCACTTTATTTAGAAGTTTTTTCATTTTTATATTTTTTAAAAATTAAAATTTCAAAAATATATGTCCGTTTTCAAATATTTCAAAAATATACCCCGGTCGCCCTCCCATAGGGCGACAGGCCCAAAGTGTAATTTTTTTTCTTCCAATTTGCAACGAAGTCCCTGGAGAAAAAAAAGGGGGACCTGTCGCCCCCCCCAACGGGCGACAGGGTCCTGTCGCCCACCCCTCGGGCGACAGGCCCCTGTCGCCCGTTGGGGGGGCGACAGGCTCCCCCTTTTTTTTTCGACAGGCCCCCCCTTTTTTTCCAGGGACTTTTATTTTTCCAGGGACCTATTTTGAGCTATTCGAGCGTGTATTCGTCATCATCGTCGGCAAGATCTCGGCCGCTAACTCCTACCGCACGTAACTTGTCCTTCATTAAATCACGGGAAAAAATCGCAAGAACTTCCCTTATTTCACGAGCATTATGGAACCCACAAACATAATAAGTTCACATCAATAATATCTATAGAAACAAATGACAAGTAACCTACCACAATCATAAACATCGGATACACATAAGCAGTCCACAGCTATCTCATTACAAATAAACATCATATACATCTAACCACCCCTAGGGCGTCGGACCCTCTTAGCCCTCTGCTGGGCACGGACATGTCCCTCGGAGTAGGTGAGAACATCCGGAGACCTCACCTGTCGCTCAGGACGCGCAAGGGGCTGCGGTGTCTGCTGCTGAGAGATCCCAAGTGGTGCTCCTCCTAGCTGTGAATACCCCAAGACATCGGGGTCACCTTGCGCGGCAGGCTCTTCTGGACTCAAGCTGTCGAAGTCGTCTAAGGTGAATGTCTCGTTATCTGGTCGAAAGGAGGAAGAAGAAGGTCCGGCGCCCGCATCGGGGTAGAATCCTACGCAAAAAATGTGGATGTTAGCGTACGCTCGTATATTTCGTAATGACATGTAGAAACTGAAATACGAAACATAAATTAACCTGTGTACGCCGGTATCTGTGGCCCCGGTACCATCCCTGGATACGGTCCGCCAACTGGTGCTGTCCCTCTAAACATTCCAGTATGGCCGAACGCAGTAGCTGGATCGTATCCTGTATGTGATATTAGTAAATATGTAGGAACACTTGATGTAATTTTAAAGAGATATGTACGTTACCTGCACTTGGGAAGAACTGCGACGTCGGCCCGTGCATGGTCGACGGACACGGGAACGACGACGAGGCCTGAGACGACCCGTGGCTGTCTTCGTACTGCACACGGCTTCCGAAGTTGTGCGCTACCTGACGCAACTGATCACGCTGCCTCGACCATGCCTCTGTCTGCTCAAACTGGGTCATTGGGGATCCGGCACGTACGCTCGTCAGGTAAGTCGAGCAGTCCGTCTCCATCATGTTGCAAAGGCGAAGCTACATCAATTCAGTAAAGTTACAAACACATGAATTATCTTATGAATATGATTATATATATATGCAAATATGATCAAGAGACTCACCGCGCCAGCTAGTGCCTCCACGTGGTGCCGGCCATAGCCATCCTGAGGCCTCGCCTGGTGTGGCTGCGGGTGAGTGTCAACAAAAACCAGACGAGCCCGAGTCCGGGGTAAGTACCAGGTGAGGTAAGCCCTAAAGGAGCTGTCTGTGTGTGGTCCTGTTGGATGGACCAAGAGCTCGTCTGCCTGTTCTCATTGGTCCACCCACGGCTGGATCTTGGTGAGCCAATCATCAGAGCACGGCAAGCCACTCCTTGACAACCTACAAAGTGGATTACGAAGAATCGTTAGATTCGACACGAATGTATGAGCCAAGTTCATTCATAATTACCTGTGGTCCTGGCGACTGACACGCTCCAACGCGGTGGGCACCGGAAACTCCTGGCGCTGCCCAAACTGTCTCCTGACTCTCCAGGGGCAATATGCCTCAACCGCGATGTCATAAACCAGGACGGCGGAAGTAAGCCACAGGCTCGCATTCGCGGAGCAGTGCGAAGACAGGCCTGCTGGTGCACGTCTAGCCACAGCCTCTGGGCTGTAAGGCTCCCAGATAACGTCCTCGGGCGTCAGCATGTCGAGCTCCGAAACAAACTCAGGATATGCGCGTCTAACCCGCGCATGTGCCCAGGACCTCTGCATTCCGAATAAGTAAAATTAAAATTGCGCTAATACATCATGTAACAATGAATAACAAAATTAGATTTGATACGAACGTACCTGACGCCAGATCCAGATAGTTCCCATAGTGGGCCTCTCGTCCTCCTCGTCGTCGTACATGCCTCCGTGGTAAGGCTCGTGGCTGACAAAGGGCCGACCAACGGCTAGCCTCTCGTACGACCAAAGCTGTAGCAGTAGTGGGCACCCTGACAGGATAGCGTTCCCATGTGTCTTCATGCAGCCGTCACAGAGTCCACGGTAAGTGGCTGCAAGTACCGCCTCACCCTAGCTGTAGGGCGGTACGTCCTCGTCCCCATCCGCAATCTCCCGTGCATACGGAAGGAGAATAATATCGACCGAGTTGCCATGAGTGTTGTTGAACATGATGTAACCAAACAACCAAAGTAGGTATGCCTCCAGCGATCTGGTCACACTGTACTCGTCGGCATCCGCAGCCAAAAGGGCAGGCTGCATAAACAATTAAGATTAATGGTTTCAACTATCAATGGAACATGTGAATTGTAACAATTAAATTTATATATGCAATGAATACGTACTGTAAACTGTAGGAACCAGGTCTTCGAAGGACCTGATGCTCGCGGGTGCGGGTTGATCGGACCTGCTTCGTCCACGCGGCCAACCAGGGCAAAACGGGCCTCCAGCTCATCCTTCCACGAGGCCGCCACCACACGCGGACCTACAGCCTCCCCGACGATAGGGAGGCCGAGGAGGTAGGCCACGTCCTGCAGCGTAGGAGTCATCTCCCCACACGGGAGGTGGAACGTGTGTGTCTCCGGCCTCCATCTGTCAACGAGCGACGTCAGGAGGGATCGGTCGAGCTGAATAGGCCCAACCTCGACAAGACGGCTCAGAGTCAGTAGGCCGGCCTCACGTAACCTGCAAAAAAACAAAAAATGTCGAAACAAAAGAATACCGGCGAATACAAAAGTGATAAACAATAATATTTCATTACATACCGGTCACACCAATCGTGGTGTATAGAGATCGCCTCGCCGGGTGGACGAGGACGTAGCACCTCTAGGGCTCGGTGCTCAACAGCTGCAAAGTAAGACCTGTGGCTCGAGTCGATCACTGGGTCTAGCAAGGAGTCCATCTCCATACCTGCATTCAAAAATATATGAGAACACATAGGTAAATATATATTTCATACAAACTGGACACATAAATACAATAATACTTCATTACATACCTGCCATATTTCATTACTACATATTACAAATAATGAAATACAATTGTGGATCATGACACCGAATGCCTTCCACGAGCAATTCTCGCCGATGCTCGTCTGAACGTAGGAGGTGCTCCATCTCTGGGATTTCCGGAAGGACCGACGTCAGCAGCATCGTGAAGTGCATTCTGAGGACACTTCTTGTAGTTGTGACTCAATGATCCACATTGGCTGCAATGCTTTTGTGCCTTGGTTGCTTCCAACTCGTCCATACCATTCCGAATACGACGTGTCTGACGGCGGCCTTTGCCTTTCTTAGTGGCTGGATCAGGAATAAACATCTTATTCTCATTATCCTGAGTGAAAGGCCCCACAATTCCAATCCCGTATACCTCATGTCCCCATGTGGATACAGCTGCTTCCTTGCTGAAGTACGGTGAAACAAATAGTCCTGGCTGTAACGCAGACTCTGCACATGCCGCAATGAGATGGGAGCATGGCATATGCAATAACTTAGGCTTCATGCAGGAGCAGAATGCTTTGCCATCAACTGTAATCAAACTCTCCTGTACCACTCTATCTCTACGGATACCACGACCACTTCTATCCTTACATAGAACCTCAAATCTATGCTCCATTGTACCTGTGGATATGACGCGGTGCAGTTTGGCCTTTTCAATATTCTCTTGCATATATTGTGTCACTCTTTTGCAAAACTGAATTTGGGGGTTGCTGATGTTTATACTTGCAGCCGTGTAACGCTCTCTGAAATACTTCATGCACCCATACATGATGAACTCAACAATTCCCACAAGTGGAAAGGCACGACAAGAACGCATAACCATATTGAAACACTCTGCATGGTTCGTTGTCTGAATACCATACCGTATTCCGTTGGTATCATAAAGGAATGACCATTTCTCCTTAGGTGCACCTCGAATCCAGTGTGAAAATGGCTTCTCAATTGAATCCCTAGCCTCTGCAGCCTGACTCGTGCCTGCTCCTGATGCCCTTACCTTCACTAGCTCTGCAGTCAACTGATCAAGCATCTGCCATAATGCATTGAATTTTCTCTGTTGATTTTGGGTGCACAATCTCTTAAACAGGTTCTTAAGATCCTTGTTCTTGAAGTGTTCATAGAAGTTTGCACTCATATGCCTAATGCACCACCTGTTTTGGACATCAGGCCATAATGGAGGCGTTGTCGCAGTTCCACGTTGCAATTTCAGTATTGATTGCAGGATACCTGCATGCCTATCACTAATAAGGCACACATCTGGACGTGCAGCAACAACATGATTCTTCACTCGTTCAAGGAACCAATACCAACTGTCTATGTTCTCATTCTCAACAAATGCAAATGCGAGGGAACAATTTGGTTGTTGCAATCTACACCGATTGCGGTGAGTATCTGACCTTTATACCTTCCAGTAAAAAATGTGCCATCAATGCAGATCACCGGAAGACAAAACTGAAATGCTCTAACAGAAGCATCTATGCAAAAGAAGGCTCGTTGCATAATTCTTTGTCCCCTAGTCACGGCTGGTAAAAGGTATGTGTCATAAAAGCTTCCAGGATTTCTAGCAGCAACCTGGGATAACATACGAGGTAGGTTATCATATGATGCCTCGTATGTGCCGAACCGCATCTCGAACACCCTTTGTTTAGCCCGCCATGCCTTCAAATAACTGATGGTGTACTGGTAAGTCTGCTCAATGTGTCGAACAATCATTTTTGGCTCATAATTTAGGTTGTCCATAATAAACCCATACATTTGCTTTGCAACAAAGTCGCATGATATATTGCGATGCGAGGGAAGAACTTCTGACAGCAAACAAGTGTGCTCTGTGACAATGGAACATTTCCAGTTTGACTTCCATTTTCCCTTGAATGCATGTACTCGCCATGGACATCCAGCATTCACACACTTCACCTCATATTCTTTACTGCCAGACTTTACGACTCTGAATTCTCGTTTCAATGAGATTGCCCATAGTCTCACAGCATCTTTTACGGCTTCAATGTTTGGATATGTTGCACCTTGCACTACCTCATTCCCTCTGTACTCCCACTCCTGATTTCGTACATCTTCTGCGACATGACTGCCAAAACCATGCTCTTTCCACTCTTTTGGCAATGAGTACTGCTCGTCATCAGATGAGTCCTCATATTCTTCCATCTCTATTGCGGTTTGGTCTTCTGCCTCCATCTCGTCCAGAATGCTATGTATCCTCTCTCCCTCATCAACAAGGCCCTGTGGTCCCATGTTTTGGTTCTCTGTCTCTTCTGACTCATCTTGCTCAACATAATTGGTCTCTCTTCGAATACTCGGAGTTCCTTGATCTGCACAATGTTGGATTTCATTTTGTGTCTTCTCCCGGATTTGAACAAGAATGGCCAGAGGCCACCCATGCTCTAGAGCTGCTTGCATGTACTTCTGCCAGTCATCAGTGCTGTGTATCATCATTAATTCCCATAATTCACTTTCTACCTCCCAATTAACAAGAGACTGGACAGTGATCACATGTGTCAACGGATCAACATGGAACCCACGCTGCAGCCACTTACATATGGAACCAAAACTCCTTTCCAGAGGTTTATCTATGCCGCTAGATGTGCGCTTAAAGGCAGAAAGATCTACTCCATTTGGCCCATACATAACATTGTATTCACCATAAAATACTTGAAACTGCATCTTGCTCGACATATCTGTATATCACATAATACTTATCGAGTTATACTCTTTACTTCACTACCTTATTCAATAATCCGTAAAAACTAAGTATGAAATTCAATTACAACGTATAAGTATTCATAACTACGTGATGACACTCAAATTCTATACTGCATAAATGGTTCTACTAATTTTCTAAACTAATTTACTACTACGTAACTACAAACTAAAGTATCATTGAACTCCTACTTAAATGGTTCTACTATAGCACTAATTAAATCAAATTACTCATATTAAAATACGTAGTACTTAAATATAACAATATTTAAACTAAATGTACTAACCTGCAGATCACAAGTGCTGAATCCGGCAGGGCTTCGCCGCTTTCCTTCTCCTCACTCCTCTCTTTTTTTCTGGATTTTTGGTGGAATTTTCGGGCTCAAATGAGGAGGGAAGGGGAGGGCTTGAGCATATATAGGGGGGTACCCCCGGTCGCCCGCGGGGGGGGGGGGGGGGGGGGGGGGGCGACAGGCCCCCTGCCGCGCCCGTGGGCTGGGCCCAGCGGCGGTCGCCCGTGGGCTGGGCGACAGGCCCCTGTCGCCCCCCCAACGGGCGACAGGTTTTTTTTATTTCCAGGGACCTTATTGCGAATTTGAAAAAAAAATTCACTTAAGGCCTGTCACCCTATGGGAGGGCGACCGGGGTATATTTTTGAAATATTTGAAAACGGACATATATTTTTGAAATTTTAATTTTTAAAAAATATAAAAATGAAAAAATTTCCTTTATTTAGTCCTTGATACAGAAAAAATTGTGGCGTTATGGTTATAGATTTGGGCCTTACTTGCTTACGATTATCGGTGCCGCTGAAAATTTGGATTGCTTATCAATTATCAGTGGCGCTGAAAATTTGGAATGTTAACTCTACTCATATGGGTAAATTTGGAATCCTTGACACTCGGATGCTTTTCTTTCCCCTTCTTTCTGAGTAGCGTACATGGATAAGAGGTAATCAGGGAAACACGACTAGGTGCTTACTTCTGAACACCCAAATTTGTATTCACACATAGGGTTACAATCAATTTATTTTGAAGTTTCAGTTGTGTTATAATTACAGTGATGTGTGCCGTGTCATTTTTGTACAAATGTAGTGCAATAGAAAAAAGAAATCCATGTGTTAAACTCCACTAAAATAGTAGTCTTGTGCAACACTATTCATCCGCCAAAATTTACTTAGAATACCCTAATTGTTTTTTTAAAAAGGGGATATCGCTTGCTAGTGGGCAAACTATGAGCCATTTTGGATTGATCCCAGGCTCCAAAATAGGCCCTTACAGCTTGTTTAGTTCGTGAAAATTCTTGGGTTTTGATACTGTAGTGTTTTCGTTGTTATTTAACAATTAATGTCCAATCATGAACTAATTAGATTTAAAAAATTCATCTCGTCCTTTACGGTTAAATTGTGTAATTAGTTTTTTCAACTCCATTTAATGCTTCATGTATATGTCCAAAGATTCGATACGACAGGTATTGTAGGAAAATTTGGGAGCTAAACATGGCCTAAGCAAACTATGGACATACCTCTATTGCATGTTCAAATAAGAGAAAAGCTTTGTCTAGCCAACCAAATAAGGCCTTGTTAGATCCCAAAAATTTTTGATAAAAAACATCACATCGAATGTTTGGACACATGCATAGAGCATTAAATGTGGACAAAATAAAAAATTAATTGATCAGTTCGCGTGTAAATTGCGAGATGAATCTTTTGAGTCTAATTGCGCCATGATTTGCCAATGTGGTGCTATAGTAAACATTTGCTAATGATGGATTACTTAGGCTTAATAAATTCGTCTCGCAGTTTATAGCAGAATCTGTAATTTGTTTTATTATTAGTATATGTTTACTACTTCAAATGTGTGTCCAAATGCTTCAAAAATTCTACACGTAAAGAATTAAACAATGCTTAACTGAGGAAAAATATCTATTTTTAGTACATAGAACTATCCATTTTGATTTTGACCCTTTGGTCCCACAGAAAAATCGCAATTGGTTCAATTGACCCGTAACAAGAGATGTCCCTTTTCATTTCTTTGCAAAAAAAAGTTTAACCTTCAAAATCTATGAGGTGATAAAAGGCCATGGTATCCAATGTTAAAAGAAACTTAAAAAAAATTTAGTCATGAAGTTTTATGACATAACTTATGATGTCTTATGTCAACTGAATTGGCACATGGCGTTATGGGATATATTGGACCAATTAAGAATATGAGTGAACCAAATGAAATTTTTGTTCAGGCCCTAAGTGGACAAAGTGGATTCTTCCTTCGGGCATAACATCTGACAGCAGTAGGGATGAGCTCCATTTTCTCCGCACTAATTCAACCAATTTCCCCCCTAAATATTTGCAAACCGGTACGTGAGAAATTGAGAACCGTGCACTGCTGAACTCTGAAATGGAAATCGAAGTCAAAGTCTTCGGTGTACTGTTCCCCAGCCCCGGCCGGCGTGGCCCGTGGGCCAGCATTTCTGTTCGTTGTCTTTGGGAATAAATAAAGCGAGCGTGGACAAGTCCATCAACCGCTCCAATGTCCGATCCGATCCATTCCTGCGCCCACATGACCTGACTTTGGGTTTCACCACCGGAAGGGAAGGGGAAAGGAAGGGAAGCGATCGCACAAGCACATTCCAATTCGCAGCGGCGACTAGACGACTGCACAAGCACTGTAGTCTTCGCCATCAACCGGCTTCATCCTCCACAGGACTGAGAGGACGATGGAATGGACCTGGAGCTGATTAGTTTACGGTTAGCAGCCGCCTCGCCCTGCCGGGTCGGTCGCCCCAGCCCCCATTGTTTTCGTCTCGCAATCGCCATTGATTTCCAATCCACACCAGAGGAGAAGGAGAGGAGCAGTCACTCCGGGTCCTGGCTGCTCGATTCGCAGCGGCAGGGAGAGCGAGCATCCGTCTCCTCCGGCTAGCCCAGCCCAGCGGCTCCCGCGCGGCCACCGGCGGCCATGGCGCCCCTCCCCCTCGTCCTCCTCTGCCTCCTCCTCGTCGTCCCACCTCTCGCCGCCGGGCAGCCGATGCGCTCTTTCTCCGCCAACGACACGGCCTGGCGCCCCACCGACAGCAACCGCACCCTCGTCTCGCCGGGAGGGGACTTCGCCGCCGGGTTCTTGCCGGCAGCCTCCGCCGCTCCGGGCACCTACCGCTTCGCCGTCTGGGTCGTCGGCGCGAGCTCCTCCGACCGGGCCGTCATCTGGTACGCCCACGGTCCCAATAACAGCTCCGCTTACGAGGCCGACGGCGCCTCCGCGCTCGCCGTCGACGCGGCGGGCCGGCTGTCCTGGTCCGACGCCGGGAACGGCACCGTCTGGTCGCTCCAGCCCGCCACCAATTCCTCCGCGAGCGCGGCGGCGCTGCTGCTCAACGACACGGGGAGCCTGCTCTACGGCGCGGCCAGCTGGTCGAGCTTCGCCGAGCCCACCGACACGCTCATGCCGGGGCAGGCCATCCCGGGAGTCAACGGCACCACGACGCTCCGCTCCGCCAACGGCCTCTACACGCTCGTCAGCTCCGCCCAGCTGCAGTTCGGCGGCCTGACGTACGCCAACGTCAGCAGCGGCAGCGCTCTGCTCGACCTCACCGACGACGGCAAGCTCATCCTCAGCGGCGGGACCCCCCCGCAGCTCATCGCCTCCGACCAGGGCGCCACCAACCGGGTGCGGTGGCTCACGCTCGACGAAGACGGCAACCTGCGCCTCTACAGCCTGCTACCCAGGACCCGGCGGTGGAGCGTGGTGTGGCAGCTCGTGCAGGAGCTCTGCACCATCCGGGGCACCTGCGCCGCCGGCAGGATCTGCGTCCCCGTCGGCGCCGACAGCGTCAGCTGCGTCTGCCCGCCGGGGTACGGCAACGCCACCCTGGAGGGCCCCTGCGCGCCCAAGAGGAACTACAGCGGCAGGGGCACCGACGACAAGTTCGTCCGGATGGACTTCGTCTCCTTCTCCGGCGACGCGCCCAACACGCCGGCGGACCCTGGCCCCCTGATGACCAAGCTGCCGCCGCGGAACCTCGCGGACTGCGAGAGGACCTGCCGGCAGAACGCGCGGTGCGTGGCGTTCGGGTACAAGTTCGGCGGCGACCGGACGTGCCTCCAGTACACGGCGCTGAAGGACGGGTACTGGTCCCCGGCGACGGAGATGTCGACGTACCTCCGGGTGGTGGCGACGGACAACGACAGCAACCCGTTCACGGGGATGACGGACATGATCGAGACGGTGTGCCCCGTGCGGCTGTCGCTGCCGGTGCCGCCGAAGCAGGCGCGGACGACGATCCGGAACGTGGCGATCATCACGGCGCTGTTCGCGGCGGAGCTGCTGGCCGGGGTGGTGTCGTTCTGGGCGTTCCTGCGCAAGTACTCGCAGTACCGGGAGATGGCGCGCACGCTGGGGCTGGAGTACCTGCCCGCCGGCGGGCCGCGACGGTTCTCGTACGCGGAGCTGAAGGCGGCGACGAGGGACTTCTCCGACGTGGTGGGGCGCGGCGCGTACGGGACGGTGTACCGCGGCGAGCTCCCCGACCGGCGCGCCGTGGCCGTGAAGCAGCTGCACGGCGTGGGCGGCGGCGAGGCGGAGTTCTGGGCGGAGGTGACCATCATCGCGCGGATGCACCACCTCAACCTGGTGCGCATGTGGGGGTTCTGCGCCGACCGGGAGCAGCGGATGCTGGTGTACGAGTACGTGCCCAACGGGTCGCTGGACAAGTACCTGTTTGTGGGTGGTGGTGGTGGTGGTACTGGTGGCGGCGGAGAGGACGGGGACTCGTCGCCGGAGCACCAGCACCACCAGAACCAGCCGCCGCTGCTTGACCTCCACACCCGGTACCGCATCGCCCTGGGCGTGGCCCGCGCCATCGCGTACCTCCACGAGGAGTGCCTGGAGTGGGTGCTCCACTGCGACATCAAGCCGGAGAACATCCTGCTGGAGGACGACTTCTGCCCCAAGGTGTCCGACTTCGGGCTGTCCAAGCTGACGAGCAAGCGCGACAAGGTGACCATGTCCCGCATCCGGGGCACCCGCGGGTACATGGCCCCCGAGTGGGTGATCCACCGCGAGCCCATCACGGCCAAGGCCGACGTCTACAGCTTCGGCATGGTGCTCCTGGAGGTGGTCTCCGGCCGCCGCAACTACGGGTTCCGGCAGGACTCGGTGGGCAGCGAGGACTGGTACTTCCCCAAGTGGGCGTACGAGAAGGTGTACGTGGAGCGGCGCATCGACGACATCCTCGACCCGCGCATCGCCGCCTCCTACGACGACGCCGCCAGCGTTGCCACCGTCGAGCGCATGGTCAAGACGGCCATGTGGTGCCTGCAGGACCGCGCCGAGATGCGCCCGTCCATGGGGAAGGTGGCCAAGATGCTCGAGGGATCCGTCGAGATCACAGACCCCGTCAAGCCCACAATCTTCTGCGTGCAGGACGACTAGATACTACTACTAGTTTGTTACCACTGCAGGAACTGCAGATCGAGTTCCCCTGATTCTGCTTGGAAAGTTGGAAGAAATCAAAAGCTCATCTTTGTGCCTGGTTTTTCAGGCGAAGCAGAGCAAGATCAAAACGGAGTTACTGTCTGGTATGTACCAAGCATCAGTCAGTCCTCTGTTTAGATTTTTATTCGTAAACCCCATAAACACAAAAAAAAAAATATCACATCGAATATTTTGACATATGTATGAAATATTAAATGAAGTCTATTTATAAAACTTTTTGTATGGATGGGCTGTAAATCGCGAGACGAATCTAATGAGCCTACTTAATCTATGATTTGCAACAGTGATGCTACAGTAACTATTCGCTGATTATGGATTAATCATAGATTAATTAGCGTCATTAGATTCGTCTCGCGATTTACAACCCATCTGTGTAAAAAGTTTTGTAAATAGGCTTTATTTAGTACTTCAAATTAGTAAAATTCTATCACAATTTTTTTTTGCGTTGGAACTAAACACGGCCTCAGTTCAGTTAAAATGTGATGGAGATGTGATGCCAGAAGGAGCCGGGAAATTGCTCCGCCCCCTGAATTTCAGCGTGTCCCTTTCTTCATACCGGCCGGTCAAACATCGACGGCGTGTAGACTAGTGTGCAGCGTTGACTTTGACAGGTCGACGGTTCAGCACGACTGACTTCCTATTGCATTATTGTATGAGTATCCAGCTCGCGTCGATCATAACCGGGTTAGCCAAGCCAAGTTAGGTGCGAAACACGTCAAGAAAGCTCAGCTTTCAGCAAAAGAAAAGGAGAAGGGCATCGACTTCTCTAAAAAAACAAATCAAGACCAAGAACATGGTATTTAGGGATGAAAACGGGACGGGACCGGCATTTGGCAGGAAAAAACAGAAACAGGTAAAAATGGCGGTAACGGGAACGGAAATAGAAGAGCTGTTTCCCGACTGACCTGGGATTGACAATATTCCTACTGACCTGGGATTGACAATATTTATATTGGTGTCGATGTGCATGTGCCTATGTTGCCGTGTTGGCTTGTCGGGCACTGGGTACTTGGCTTTCTGTTGGTCTATTGTCTGTCGCCGGTTGCCTGTTGGATCATGGATGTGGTCGTGGTGTCGCATTGTTGGTTGTTGCTGCATGCCAGCATGATGCTTGGTTATGTCTAATATAATTTACACCGTATGCATATCTGTAACTATTTCTCGAGCTTCATGTTTGAAGTGGTTACATGTATTTTTTCGTCTTAAGTTATCTATTCTCGATTGTAATCGGCAGGTTTCCAATCGATATGTTCCGTTCCCGATATCCCATAATATCGGTTTCGTTTTTCCGTCCGCATTTTCCGTTCTCGTTCCCATTCCCGGCTAAGAAAAATAGGAACATGAAAAGTTTGGGGGGTTTTCCCGTCCGTTCCCGACCGGTTTCAAGCTCAATGGTATTAACATGTGAGCACGTGGCTGCCGCAGTACCAATGTGATCCCATCAACTCCCTTTCTTTCTTCAATTTCAAGTGTGCAGAATTGGAGAACGCCTGTACCATCTAGGTTTATCTTGCTACCTTTTTTTCGAGTGGGGAGATAAGCGTGCGGGTGGCAGCCAACGCATCATAGAAGCCCCTCCTTCTCCCCCACCTCTGTTCATCTTCTTCCCCGAGCTAGGGGAGAGGTGGAGCGGCCATCGAGGAGCTAGGGGACGGGAAGAGGGTAGCCGGGGAGGGGTGGTAGGTGGGCAGAGCGGCGGACGGGATGGTGGTCGAGGTGGCAGAGCCTTTAGGGTTCCGGGGTTGCCATGGCCGGCGGCCCTAGAGGAGAGGGTCGGTGGCAGGGGCGGCCCGGCAGAAGGCGAGGCGGCATGGGAGCGCTGCCGGCAGGCTGGGGCCAGACATCCGGTGGACGGTAGTGGCCAGCGAAGGAGGCGAGAAGAAGGCGACAGTGGTGGATAGGTATCGCGGCGGCGAGCTTGGTTAGCATCGACGGTGGTGGAGGGCAGTGCCGCCAGAGCTAGGGGAGGCGGGAGCGCTTGTTGCTGTGATTGGATCGATTCCAATCACACGCAACGAGGAATAGATACCCTCGAGCGAAGCCCTCTTATATTAGCTCGAGATACATAAAGTTTTACAAACGTCATAGGAATAGGATGGTGCGGATTGAGGAGCCACACATGCTGGCCTCTGGTATCATACAACTTGCTTTTTTTCTTGGCAATGAGCGACAACATTCAATTCTCCTTTTTCTGGACGAATTCTACCTCCCGGAAGCTCTCAGCCATCGCCTTTATTTGATACTTCTGATGTCATTGGCACAGTCACTATTCACTGGGCGCGGTTGTATGTCACTTGAGACGATACGACATCACACCATCACCTGAAGAAACAACTCTATGCTTGGTGGGCTGTATTTCAGCCCAACAAATATGTCTGTTTGCGCACGGATAGGGGAAAGATATGTGCATACATGCAGATAAGATAAAAATAATGATATCATCCACATGCACACATTTTTAAGCGAAAAAAAATCCATAATCTCAGAGGAAATATCCAAACTAAATTCCTATTGCAGTGTTTCTTGTGTCAAGATCTTCAAAACAAGGCCACACTTGACTATATTTGGAGAATTTTAATTTTTACACATTTTTCTAATAAAGCGCAAACGTATGGACTACCGCGAATAAATGCATATCCCTTTGTAAACAAAATATTAAACTTGACGAACAAATAATAGTACACTGCTGAACATCACGAATAAAAATTTGGTGCATGCATGTTGTCTGCTAAATAGGAGAGAGATTCTACGCATGCATATAAAAGAAGACAACGAAGATGACATAAGCTATATGCATGTAAATTCAAAACTAAAAAAATAACTATTAAACCGTGCATCCAAATTAAATTCAGATTGCACCATTATATTTTTTAGCATAAATTTGAACTGTACCATTATCTTTCTATGACAAGATCTTCAGAATTAAATAATTAATTTTGGATACTGAAAAAATAATTATTTTTATGAATAAAAAATAAATATAATAAATATATAATAATGTACAACGATTAAAACATTATACATAGCGAACATTTGACTGTATAGGATAGATATAAAAAATAAATATCACAAACAAATAAATCAACATCTTAGAACAATTTAATTACAATGCGAACAAGTGAGTTAACATCACAGAACAATTTCACCTACAAAGCAAACAATTTATTCTTATTGGCGGACGAAGTCAACGTAAAATAACCGAAAACAAAAGGAGGAACAAGAATAAAGAAGAAAAAATATGTCAAAAAGGAGGAAAATAACAAAAATGGAAGTAAAAAGTGGAAGGAAAATAATGAAAAAGAAAACTTGAAAGACAATGAAAAAAATAAAGAATATGTGAGGCACCCTTCTTTTCTAAGGAGCCAATTATGAATCTGTGTAGATACAGGAAACAAAGAAGAATGATATGTGTTATAAAATAGAGGAAGCATCTACTTAGGAATAGAAGAAAAATAAGTAAATAAATAAGAAGAAAAGGAAAATAGATAGAAAGATAAATTAAGACTAAAAAGATTTGTAAGAATGGATAGAGGAGAAAGTAGGGGGCAGAAAATGAAACTAACAACGACAGAAGAAAAAGTAGAAAAAAATCGCCCCGTTCGGATGATCAAGATTGGCTGGGCTGGCTGGGCTGATCAGCCAGCCGCAGCCCAAGCATTCGGCACCAACAGTAACAGTACCATACTGTGGCCAACTAGCAACGACAGAAGAAATATAGAAAAATAATCACCCTGTTCGGATGATCAAGATTGGTTGGGCTGGCTGGGCTGATCAGCCAGCCGCAGCCCAGGCTTCGGCACCAGCAGTAACAGTACCACGCTGTGGCCTTGACTCCTGCCCTCTCGAACCACGCTCCAGCAATAACAGTAAATATTCAGCTGCTACAGTCATTTCCATCAACTGCCCAGCCCAGCCAGCCAGCGACTAAGGGCGTGTTTGATATGGGCCAAAAGGGGGAGGCCGAGCCCGTGACGTGCAGAGCGGGTGTTTGATTTACTTGGCCCGGATTGGGAGCCTGGCCTGCGGCGTGCAAAATCCCTTCTCTCTCCTGTCTCTGGCCATACGCTCTAGGTTTCCGTTTCTCCTCGGCCATGCTCTTGCGGCGCTCGCGCTAGCGATTCTTGGCGGCTGCGCGCGGCTCTGGCGGGCTCGCGCGGGAAGAGGGAAACTTCCGCGCGCTCCCTTCCCCGCCGAAATCCATGGCCTATATTAACCCCCCTTCTCCCTCTCTCTGCTCTTCTCCTCCTCTCCACACTCCACTCCCATTGAGGTACTGTCGTCGAGGTGAGCTCCGTTGCCGAAATCCGCGGTGTTCGTCTCCGTTCTCCCGGTGTGGATCTGCGTCCAGGTGGCGCGGCTCCCTCTGTTGGCGGGCTCCGGTGAGGCGGGCTTCTTCCTTCTTCTTCTCCGGCGAGGCGGTGTTTCTGTTCATGGATCTTGCGTCTCTTGTGCTTCGTCGTCCAGATCTGCTCCTTCCTCCCCACCACCTTCCGATTTGAGCAGCATCTGCACCCATCCGACTCACCCGAGGTGAAATCGGTTTTTCCCCCAACCTTCTTGGTCTACTTTTAATGTTTGCCTCGGATCTCTGTACTTTTTGTTGATGTTTACTATACTCATGGTCAATCCTACCTATTGTCGTCCATGGTTACTTGTTCTTATTGTTGGTACTTCGTTGATTTGTTTCATAGTGTTATTATTCTTGTCGATGTTCATGTTTTGTTGGTACTGGGAGATGAATGGTAGATGATGAATAGCTTATGTGGCATAGGGAGGCATTTTTTATGCGGGCCGTGCCTTTTTTTGAATGCTTCCACTACCATGCAGAGGCCAGCCAGGGTCTACCTAAATTACTTATACATTTGTGAATGAATGTAGATGGATGCAAATGCACAACATGCTTTGATGGCTAGGCAAGCAGCTGGGATGGTTGTTGTGATGGTGACCTTTGTAGTAAATAGGCTTAGAAGGATTAGGGGAGAAGAGGCAATCCCTTATGGCCCTAGGACTCATGCTGAGAGGCATAGGCAGAGCACACTGCAATTGATGTACAATTACAAGCATCCAACACAGAATGTGATGGCTGCAGTGAGCTTTGACCTAAAGTTTACATATGTTCTTGCTGGCTGGGAGGGCTCAGCCCATGATGCACTAATCCTGGCTGATGCCATTGAGAGAAATGATGGCTTCACTGTCCCTACAGGTAACTGCATTAGCTAGAGATTTACTTATGCCCATTGCAACCTAGTACACATGTTGACACTGCTTCTCCACACATTTTAGGTCATTTTTACCTAGTAGATGGTGGATATGCATGCAGACCTGGCTTCTTGCCTCCATTTAGGGGGGTCAGATACCACTTGAGTGAGTTTGGGAATAGAAACCACCCCATCACTGCAAAAGAGCTATTCAATCTTAGGCACTCCTCTCTCAGGGTATCAGTTGAGAGGGCCTTTGGTGAACTTAAGGGTCGGTTCAGAATTATTGACAACAAATCTTTCCACAAGTACAAGAGTCAAGTTAAGCTTGTACTGGCTTGCTGCATTCTGCACAATTGGATCATTGGGTTTGGCCTAGATGAGATTGTACCAGTAGAGGAAGGTTTTCATGGTGACCTGCCTGAGGATGATGAGGGAGAGGTGCCTCTAGACTCACCTACCATGGTGACTTTTAGGGATGAGATTTGCAATGCTATGTGGGCTGCTAGGGGGACATCTAGGACTTGATTTACTTGTATGTCATGGATGTGTAAAATAATTTGGTAGACCCTGGATATGAAACTAATGTGTGGTGGATTGTTGATGTAGTCTTACAATGCTATGTCTGAGACCATGTTGCAATTTGGTTATTTCTGCTTCATTGCTTCTGTACCTTTTACAGTGGTTATTTGTGCTTCATTGCTTCTGTACCTTTTACAATGGTAGGATGGCTGCTAGTAATGGTGATGTCGATGCTGCGTTTGTGCCTGCTGCTACCTTGATGCAAGGTGCAGCGGCACTTGGTCAGCCAGCACAACCTGCTTTGGTTGACCTGTATGGGGGACCACCTAATGGTGAGCCTGCAGTTGCTGTAGGACAGCAAGGACCCATGAGGTGGAATAACAACACTTCTGGTTTTGTCCTAATGAGGATGGCCCAGATTGTGTCTGAGGGGTCTAGGACTGACAAGACATACAAAGATAAGGATGTCAATGCTGTAGCTAAGGCTCTTAGGGACTACAGTGGGGTGGCTGTTAGTCCAACTCAGGTGTACAATCATCTGAGAAAGTGGAAACAAAAGTGGGCTAAGGTAGCCAAGTTGAAGGACCTTAGTGGGGCAACATTTGATGATGATGTCCATGCCATAATGCTTGAGCAGGACCACTACCTTGGTCATTGCAAGGTACTAAGTAATGTATGACAGCCTGTACAATTCTCTTCTTAACTCTGGCCTCTCTTCTTAATTGTCTTGTATCTTCTTCACTTTGTGGACTCACTACAGGACCACCCTAAGGATGCTGAATACCTCAACACCCCCATCAGGTTCTACAAAGAGATGGAGGCCCTCTTTGGTAGCACTTTGGCAACTGGTAGGTTTGCCTTAGGGTCCAATGAACCATTGGGGGTGAACAATGCAGACAGTGTGGCTGCTAAGCTTGAGGGGCAGGACTTCTCTTGTGGTACTTCTGAGTTTGGGGAGGGCAGCAAGGCCACAACACCTGTGTTTGGGGAGGGCAGCAAGGACAACATTGTAGGGGCTAAGAGGAAGAGGGCCAACTTTAGTGAGGAAGAGATGCTTATGATGACCAACATGACAGATGCTGTCAACAATGTTGCCAATGCTATGCTGAAAACAGGTGCTGCACATGTCGATCCAGACCTCTACCTTGCTGTCATGGAGATGGAGATGTCTGACTTCTCCACTGAGGCCTTGATTGTTGCCTACACCCATCTCCTTGAGAACAAGGCTGTTGCAACTGGTTTTGTCAACATGTCCACCCCCCATAGGGCCATATGGCTGAGGACCTACCTGGCCAAGAACTACTATTTGTAGTTCTGTCCATGTTGTGCAGACAGCACTTAGAGGGGGTTGACTGTTGAGAAGTATAGTTCCTCCACCTCCCTCCCCCACTCTCTTCTCTTTTGGGTTCCATTTTGGCTAGAAACTGTGCATGGTAGATGGCTGACCAGCACCTATTCTTTTGGGTTTAATTAGCAGGAGGGTGGCTAACTAAGGATAGTGTACTTATATTTCAACTTGTTGTATTCAAATGCAGCCTCTGTTGGCTTGCTGTTGCACTGATATGAAGTTGTATGCTATTATGATCCATACCTGTTTCATTACTTCATAATATGTTGCTTTGTATTTGGCCTATGATGCATTGTACACTAATCTGAGGTGCATTTGCTTGTTTTCCATATCAATAAGGTGGCTTTGCTTCTTCTTGTCTCTTGGAATGAAACTGAGCCTAGTGGTGGCTGTAATCAAGCTGAGTTCATACTCCTGCCAGGCTTTGTTGCATTCCAAAAGCATTTGATGTCTTGTGACTTTTTTTCTGAATCTCATGCCACCTGATTATTTTTTGCACCCATGATGATTAGTTTTGCTGTTTTATAGATTATGCCAGCAGCTGAGGCCTTGTTTCTCCCTCTGATTTGTGTGCTTCTCCTGTTTAATGCCTATGATGATACCAATGTCATGGTGAGGAAAGGTTTACATTTATGGTCTTTAACTTGTGAGGTACTGGGCATATGATGAAACTATTTTTCATGACTGTCATCGAACCGTGAATAACATTCATGCCCAAGTAACTTGTCAGGATCTGGGCATATGAATACTTGGGGCGTGTTTGATTGCTGGGCTGGATGTTGGTCACGCTCTCATGGCCTTCATGACTGTACAGATTGCCTACCTTTTTAGGTCCCTTATGCTCCAAGTTAATAGACTAAATGAAAAGGCAAATTGAATCTGAGGAAAATCATTACTGTCCTTACTACCTTTCTCATAATCTCATATCACAACATCTAATGTCCTTACTACTTTTCTGTGTTGGCTGCTTTTGTCTGCTGGTGCTCCTTCTGTTAATTATGTTCGGTTGATGATAACTGTGTGATGATGAAAACTGGTGCTGGTCAACTCTAACTCCAACTCAATGTTGTTATTTTGAAATGGCCGATGATGTTGGGTAATTACCTGAGGCCATTATTTCAGACCTGATCATATGAACTTTGCTATTTTCATGTGTTGCTGTTGAAATATGTTGAGTTGTGAATCCATGGGCCATGCTGGATTAGTTGGAATCAAACACCATCTCGTTTTGGTAGTTGATGGTAGTTGGGGTTGGGTCAGGCTGCTGGCTGTGAATCAAACACAGAAAAATAATAACCTGTCCCAAATGCTACATACAAATCAAACAAGTGCACTTGTGCACCGCAGGCCGGGCCGTGGCTAGCCTGGGCTGGCTCGCTGGCCAGGCCTTGCACAGCCCTGATATCAAACACGCCCTAAGTTCAGCCGAACAGGCTGAATATTGAAACTATAGAAACAACAAAGTCTCCTTGCAGCGCATTGAGTAGCAATAGTTTTACACCCTTCCATAAGTAGCAGCATACACAGAGGTCTAGCATTTAGATTAATAGTCTGATTCTACTTTGGATCTGTTGACGCGAAACGATCACACACCAAAGCCCGAGAGCCCCGTACGCCAAGCTCGGACTGCACTTGATTCAAACTAAGGCATGCCAGTCAATTTGACATGTAAATTGACAAGGAAACAGCAAACCGTCAAATACGAGAGCGTATCAGCTGGATTTCCAAATCACTCTCACGCGCCGTATCGGCAAGGCTCTGCCGATACAGAAAACGACAATAGATCGGGTAAGATAAACATGTATTAAAAACGAGAAAACAGCGATGCGCCCGAGATCAAAACTTAGATAAATTCGATAACTTTTGAATAGATCTGAACGAAGCCACAGCGATACGCCCAGAAGCTAAAGCTCAGATTTACTCGGTAAACGAAAACTTACCAGTAAATCAAGTCGCTCGAATGTGAGGCGTCCTTGATCAGCTTGAAAGAACTCGCGAAAGAAAAAAAGACAGCGAGGCCACCGAAGAAAAAGTGAATTGCAAGTAGAGTAAAATTTTATTTGGTGGATGTGTATCAATCTTTTACAATGACCGAGACTCATATTATATCTCATGCTAACAAAATTCTAACCGATCACGGCAAATACAATCCTAATTTAAAAAATAAAAACCATCTGTAAATAGAATATTCCGTGTCAAACCGAAGCCAAAATATTTAGTCAACTTTGCTTTCCTTCCATCAATGGGATTTCCATCGGCGCAGTGAAAAAGAGGGCCGGTAATGGTGATGCTCGGATCTTTAATAATAAAAAGAGCGTCGAAGGAGCAGAGACACCACCAACAACAGCAGACACTTGTGGAAGACGACGGTGGAGCAACGGACGTCACCAGTGGCAATGGCGCAAGGAAGAGAGGCTTTTGATGACGCCTTCAAGAAGGCACCGGCGTGCGTGCCTGCAGTCAGCAAGGACCGCATGAATTTATGAGCCCGAACCTGCAAGAAGCAGCGGCCGCAGTTGCATCTACAAGCTCGCGATTCCAGCTATTGCCACATGACTTAACCTGCCGCATCCCGCATCAACGACCATTGCCTGCCGCCGGGCTCTGCCTCCAGGAACGGCGGCCATGTCTTTTACCCTTCTTCTTTGCTAGCTTCAATTTGTGCAGGAAGGCTTCCGATTTTGATTTGATTTTTGCTAATAGGCTTCGATTAGTGCCACAATTTGGGCAACAAAGCTTCAATTTATGCATCTATTGTGTGTGATAGGATTCGATTTGTGCTCCTGTGGTCTGAGGCGAGGGATATGGAAACAGCGTCAACCGCATCATGGAGGTCGCCGCTGCCGTGACCGGCGCCGGCGGTGATGGGTGCTGCCGCTGCGCCCATGCTGCGAACAAAGGGCGGGCAGCCATTGCCGCAATTCCTCGGCGCGACGGCCCCTGGACGCAGCGGTCCTAGACGGACGGCGCCTGATTCGATTTGTGCTCCTGTGGTCTGAGGCGAGGGATATGGAAACAGCGTCAACCGCATCATGGAGGTCGCCGCTGCCGTGACCGGCGCCGGCGGTGATGGGTGCTGCCGCTGCGCCCATGCTGCGAACAAAGGGCGGGCAGCCATTGCCGCAATTCCTCGGCGCGACGGCCCCTGGACGCAGCAGTCCTAGACGGACGGCGCCTCGCCGTGGGGACCCTAGCGAGGGAGGTGGCGGCCCTGGCCCCGCGGCGCCTCGCCTGCCGCCTGGCGACGGAGGGGCCGGAGCTGGGCGGCAGCAGCGCGGGTGCCGGCGGTTGCGTGTTCGGGGCAGAGGAGAGCACGGGACGGGGCCAGAGGGGCTCGCGGGAGGGGACCGGGGATAGCGTGGATGGGACGAGGGGCAAGATAGACAATTGTCAAGGTGGATCCCACTTGTCAGGGCTGTCAAACCATTATATTCAAACAGTACGTGGATGCAATGGAGTGGAGATAAAAGTTGGTGTGGAGGTAAAAGAAAGTTCGTGTAATGATATACAGGTGTGAGTGAATTTTTTAGTGGTACACAAGTAATCACGAACTTTTATTATAACATACAGATAAAAAACTCATGGCAGAGTCTAGCTTGCGTACAAAACAATTGTGCTCGAGTTGGTGCTCAAATTAAACTTGCCTATGAACCGAGCTCAAAGTCGTATGACAACGGAGAATTAAACTTTACTCTCCATGCTGCTTTTGCGGTACTCCACAGCATATTCAGTGAAATACCAGCGATCACCCAAGTACTACAGCAGAAAGATTATTCATGCCCCAGCAGGCAGGTCTCGGAGCTGCATGCATCGGCCAAATTCTGCAATTAGGAGGACTATAACCAGTTCTCCATTCAGAGGTTATTGTGATGCCGGATTGCCCAACCTCGACATCCAGGGATAGCATATTTCCAGGATTTTGGTTCCCTCAGCTTAGCCCCTGGAGATGGAAAATGGTGTAAGAGTTTGTCTTTGCAAATTTAAGTGCATCCGTGATAAAAGCAGACAACAGCACAGTCTTACAATATTGGGTTACATGAAGAATACCCGCTTGATATTTACCGTCAGTAAACTTGTCAAGCGCATAGAAGAATAGAGGTGCTAGAACGTACGGGCGTACGTCGTAACTACCTACCAGTCCGTAAATAAACTTAGAAGTAACAAAAAGAACATAAACGCACATTAAAAAGATGACCATTGACAAATGAATAACCAGGTCCCCCCCCCCCAAAAGATTTGTGTGCAAAAAAATGGGGGAAAAGTCCGAATTACACTCTCGAACTATCGCAAAAGTCTGATTTTCAACCTTCAACTACAAAACCGAATAACAGTGACTACCCAACTATTGAAACCGGACAAATTTGGACCCTTAGGTGGTTTTCAATTTTGTGGGAATTAAAAATATTCAAATTTAAACTAAAAAATTCATAAGTAATTCATTTTAGATCAAAAAAATATGAAAGGGGTATCAAAAGTTTCCTAAAAATGTAACCTATCTATTGGCATGATATTTTTCAATTATTTAGATAAATTTTTTTATTTTTATAATATTTGGTTGCTTGTAGTTATGCCCATTAATTCTAAATAACTAAGTTTCAAATATAGCAATAGTAGATAGGTTACATTTTTAGAAAAAATTTGGTACTAGTTTCATATTTTTTTGATTTAAAATGAATTAGATTTGATTTTTTAAAATTTAATTAGGGTTTTTATTTTTTTTAAAAAAAATACAAAACCATCTTAGAAACCACCTCAAGGGCAAAACTTGTCCGGTTTGAACATTTGGATGGCCTATGATATCTGGTTTTGTAGTTGAAGGTTGAAAATCGGACTTCTGCGATAGTTGGAGGGTGTAATTCGGACTTTTCCCAAAAAATGGAAGTGAACAAGTGTATACGTGTATTTGTAGCACGAAGAGCAACTAGAAAAAATTGATGGAGAAGAAGAAAATGAAATTGAATGATACCTTCTCGCGGATTGCTTGAATGAGCATGTGATAAGTCTCTGAGTTGAAGCCTGTCAAGCCGCTGTTGGTTGAGTTTGTAAAGTGGCTTCATATCTATGGATGGGCAGTATTTCACCGTGGCTTCCCGAAGAGCTGAGTAGCTTCCATGACCACCAGGTAAGGATGCAAGTCGTTTGCACCTCACAATTGCGATGGATTCCAGTGATGGCAGGTCTCCCAAGGAATCCAGAGACCGCAGCTTACTGCAGCCATTAATGAATAACCTCTCGAGTGCACCCAGCTGCCCTGACACGGAACAGAGCTCCGGACACTCAAAAATATACAACGCCTTGAGGGACAGCGGCCGGTTTGGAAGTGCTGCAAAGTTACCGCACATAAATATATATAGATATAGATACTCTAGGTTCGGTGGAGGATGATTTGCTTGTGCTGACGATTGCTTTACCACACTGGATGATGTGCCAAACTGATCCTCCTTCCCCCATATGTGCTCAAGTTTATTGCAGTCAAAAATAGAAATATATCTGAGGGATGGGGGAAGGCTAAACAGCTCTACCAAGCTGTCATAGTTACGGATCAATATACTGTTTAGATGTGGCAGGACCTGATCCGCCGTTGGCTTTGGTTCACCATTCATCGGTGCGGGCCCTATTAGCTTATCACACGACTCAATCTCCAACTTCTTCAGGGATACCAAGCTTTGGAACACTTCCTCCGGCCAGTAGATAAGTCCACTGCAATTTTTTATTTCCAAATCAACGAGTTTTCCAAAAGATTTCCAAAACCCGATTGCTGGCTCTGATGGACTCGAGAGGAAGAAAAAGTTACAGCCATCTAACTCAGTTTTGTCAGAGACGATTCATGATTCTCAGGATCTAGCTGAAGTGTTGCTTCTCTATCTCCAATAGACAGGTTTAGATTGGACAATAAACACGTATATTTAGCTTTAACTATTTCTATGGATAACTGTGCCTTGCCTTCAATGACATTTAGAACCTTGAGCTTTGGCGCCTCAGGTAGACTAGTCAATTTTGGACAGTTCTTAATATCAGCGTTCTCAAGTATAGGAAAGGTTACTTCTTCTTTTTCCTTCGGTCGCCACCCATCTTTCCAAGCACTTTAAATCATGTAACTTATTGAGTTCCTTTAATGCTGGAAAAGAGATGGATGTCAAATCGCTACATAGGCTGCAGAGTTTGTCTAGCTTTTCCAAATAAAGAACTTGAAGGGCTTTCAGATGACAGAATTGAGGAAATATTTCACACGCTGAACAGTCAATTAGATGGAGCTCAGTCAAGTTCTGCAACAGACTAAGATCTATCATCCATGATGGTAAACTGCTACCTTTGTATGAATCTACCATTAGCATCTCCAACCCACCATGAGGTTTCAGAGCGTCTAGCACCTTCATATGGCAATCTTGTACCTCATTGACATCACTGTTCCACTTGAGAGATAAGTGTGTGAGTTTATTTTTTTTCCCAAGGCTGGCTGCTTTTGCGTGTGCTTCATCTACATTTTGTAGGCCGTGTAACACTAACTGTCCACCAAGATTTAAATTCTGCAATTCTGCAACAGTACTGCAACTGAAGGCTGTCCCCACCACGAAGTATGTTAGGGTCTGTAGTGATGTGAGCTGTCCAACATCTGGAGGCATGTGCGTGAGTGATGTGCATCCATGCGTATAGAGGTGTCGGAGACATGTCATGTACTTCATTTGCTTTGGTAGTTGACGAAGCCGATAGCAAAAAGAAACGTCCAATGTTTGTAAATTATACAGCATGCTAATTTCTCCAAGAAGTTCTGTGATCACATCATTACCTGAGAGATTAAGATACCTCAGGTGTTGAGATTGTAGGTGCCTTGATTTGACTTGATGCCTTGTATTTCGTGGGAGGTGTAGTGCTCGTACGGAATTGTACTCCAATAGATGTGATAAAAAGTCAACATCGGTACAAAACAGTGTCTGGAGCGTTGAAAGTTGTTTCTTCATAAAACCATCCAACTGTGTTCCAACACGGCATGACAAGAAGATGTGACGAGTTGGATCTGATATAGACTTCTTGTCATTGGTTCTATCCGTTACGGTCAGACAATCATTCCCCATAACAGAAAGAGCAATGTCGTGCATGAGATCATGTATCTTGCATGTGGTTCTGTTAAAAAGCATGCCACCCCATTTTTGATACATTGCTGGTGGACTTTCTTTAACCTCTTGAAAGAAAGATCTCCATGTAAGCTGCCTAAAAATTTCTTCTGCTGCTGTTTCAGGATGGTCTTCTTCCTCTAATGGTACGAAGTCAAGTGCCATCCATAAATGGATCAAGTGCTCAACATCAATCTCATAGTCTTTGGGAAATATAGCACAGAAGGCAAAGCACTGCTTCATATGTGGCGGCAGATCATCATAGCTGAGTTTGAGAACAGGCAAAATTCCAGTTCTGTCATTACAAATGTTACTTTTGGCTAGTATATCCATCCATTCATTCACAGTAGGTCTGGTACTCAACATAGAACCAAAGGCTTTGGCAGCCAAAGGAGAACCAGCACATCTGTGCACAATCTTGTCAACAATGCCATCCAGCTCGTCACTGCTTGGCGTCTGCAATCTGAATGCTCGACTCTAGATTATTTCCTTCATATACTTCTCACCCAGCATCTCAAGACTATAGGCTTCAGCTACACCCATGGTCATTATTCGAGCTACTTCAGCATCACGAGTTGTTGTCAGTACTGCACTGCCTGTGCCACCCTGCTTAAGGCATGTCTTCAGTTTACCCCACTTATCAGCATCTCGATTCCATACATCATCCAACACAATGAGATACCGCTTTCCACTTATTTCTTTCTGGAGATCCTGCAAAGCTTTTTCACGATCCTTCTCTGTGTTCATGCATATTGTGTTTGCAATGTTACGAACATCAAAATCATCAGACACACAATACCACCTCCGAAGCTCAAAATGGTTCTCGATTGCAGGAAGTCGCTGAATTGTACAACCAGTGGGTGGGAGTCGCTGAAGACATTGGAAGGAAAAAAAGGTGATGTGGACTGGACCATGTATTATCGATAGTCGTGTTCCATGTATAGTTGCCCCGGACGTTACTCACCACCCATCCTCCTCGGTAGAAAGATGACACGCATAGAGTTCGGAGCAAGCAGTAAAATGTAACACTCCAGCCCACGCGAGGATGAAACAAACTATTGCAGCAAGGAAAGAAAAACAAAATGGGGAAGTCATGGAACCAGCTATCCTTAGCAATAGGCAAACAACATGACACTCCCCATACTCCAAACGTACGATCTGATGAATGGTCGTGGAGGGTTCACAATATCGGCCGAAATTTCGCGATATACATGATATTTCGGTTTTATCGGTAGGGTCCGATTTTACTTTTACCGACTAGAATTGATTTTTAAATATTTATTTCACTAAAAAAATAAAAAAGTAAAAAAAATGAAAAATAAAAAATAAAAAATCACGATATTCCCGATATATTGGTTTTATGAGGTTCAATTTTTTTTCTACCAAAATTAAAAACCCCCACAATAACTCGAGAAGGTGAAGGCTGAGGCAAGTCCAAGTAGGCCAAATAAAAAAGATAAAAAGTAATTAATTAATAATGAATTAATGCTGACTGTCCGTTGGCGGAAGAAACTAATAAATAGAGGAGGGATGCCAGCATCATCAGGATAGTTAATCCGCACCAACCACCTTCATGGCTGTGTGCCTGTGTGGCTCAGGCCCTGTTTCGCAGAGCCCCGGCTCCGGCTCTAACACGGGCTCTAGCCGGAGCCCTGCCAAACGGGTGCTCATGCACCGGCTCCGGCACCGGAGCCCCCCAAATCACGCTCTCTGGAGCTCTTCGGTAGAGCGGGAGCCAGAGAAAGGTGCCTCCGCACGGCTCCTCTCGTCTGTGGATGCCCTTGCCCTCACGAGGCGGTTGGCAGCGGACGGAGGGAACGAGGTGCGGCGGGGGGCGGAGGGAGCGAGGCGCAGCGCGCGCGGAGGCGAGCGGGAGGCGGGCAGCCGGCGGCGCGCGGAGGCGGGCGGGACCGGCGGCGCGCCGAGGCGGGCGGGACTGGCGGCACGTGCGCCCGTTGGAGCTTGAGGCGGAGGTGGACTGGGGGAGATGGTGTGTGTTGCCGCCGCTTGAAGGACGAGGCGGCGACGGGGGGAGCTGGGTGACGAGTCATGAGGAAGGTGGAGGCGGGTGCGGGCTGGGCGAAAGGATAGGATGGGAAGAGGAAAAAATAAAAGGGAAAGAAAAAGAGAATGAGAGGAGAAAAATAAAAGAAAAATAAAGAAAAGAAAAAAAAAGCAATTTAGACTTTTTACAACTTCAATCTAGCAGCTGAAGCTGTTTTGCCAAACGTTTTCCAAAACGGCTCCAGCTCCACCAGAAAAGCCGCTCCACTAGAGGAGCCGGAGCTGTTTATGGAGAAGCCGGAGCCCTGCCAAACAGACCCTTAGTCTTTGCCACAGCCACAGTAAATTGAACAAAAGATGAACATAGAGAAAGGCCAAACACCAGTTGAGATGAAAGGAGCTAGATTCGATCGCCGTGATGTTTCCCATCATAGGAAACTTGAAATATGGTTCACATATATGTAATGGCGAATCCAATTTTGTGGATACAATAATCCTAAATTTTGCAGATTAGACAAAACGAACAATACTTAATTAATATTCCGTATATAACCGAGTGCACACGACTTTGTCAAATTCCAATATAGATATCAGACTGAATAACTAGCACATTGATTTTGAATATTACAAAATATGAAGCCAGACTAGCTGGCTATACGGCTAAGTATGTTTTAGGGAAGGCTAGATGTCAGTATTGCTATGTTCCGCAACAGAATATCACCATCAAATATTCAAAATAGCCGGCTATGCCTTTTAACGGCAGGTGTTTGCAAAGGCTATCAGGGCTATACCCTTCCGCTAATGCACTACTACAAAAAAAGATCTCTTTAGTACCTGGCTAGGTTCATGTCCATGTGTTGCTGCTGGATCGATTTTTTTTAATGCGACAATAGAAGTAGGAAAAAAAGAACATGTTTTGAGATTACAAGATGAAATAACACTACTACAAAAAAGCATTAACAACAGCCTTTTGAAAACCCCTAGACGGCCAAAAAAAAATAACTGTCTCTGTTAATCCCAGCATTAATAGATGCGGTTATTTCATATTAACCAAGACAGTCCCGAAAACCGCCTCGCAAAACAAATTAATCGAGACGGTCAGAATTAAGATGAACACCTCGGTTAATAGTTCTATTTTCCGAGGCAGTTATTTGTAACAAGCCCTCCTCAGTTAAAAAACCCAGCTCAAAAAATCTAACCCAGCCCAATACATGGTTCCAAGTATATATACTTGATGCTAATCCTAACCCACCACTCTCTGCCTCCCTCACACCCCATCCTGCGCAGCCCCCTACCTCCACACACACTCTCTCTACTGTCCCTCCATCTCTCCGCCCCATGCCGGCGATGGCAGTGGCACGTGCAAGGTGGTGCGCAGGTGGGTGATGGGGCGGTGCCCCCCTCCCTGCGTGCTGGGCGGCGGGGCGGGACGGCGCGCGGGCCACTACAAAAAATCATTTAATTTATGACAAAATAAATTCGTCACAAATTGCTGAAAAAATGTCGTAAAACAACATCTATGACAATTTCGTGCCGATTTCGGATAACGTCATGGATTAAGCGTCACAGATTAAATCGAGCGACGTTTTTTCCGTAATCGTGACGTTTTTTCCGTAATCGTCACAGATTGACACAATCTATGACGTTTCTAAACCGTCATAAAATGACCCGAAGTCCACTTAGCTCAGCTCAAGCCCAATATCTATGACGAAAATAAACGTCACAGATATTGTCATAGATAATGCCACGTGTTCGACCATCAATGACATGAACATTGACATGGCATCCTACATGGTTGCTGATGTGGCATCCAACATGGCTGAGGACGTGACATTTTTAGAAAAACCTACAAGTGGGTTCATTTTGAAACTGGACCACTAAGATAGGTCATTTTTCAGCCCATTACAATTCCACTCAGATTGACAACCATTCATAAAGCCCATGAAAAATTTAGCATATTTATCAAATAATCAATTCAGCCCACAAGACAAAAAAATTATCATCCAAGTTACCATCACCAGAACAATATTTCAAATCTGGTTCATAATTCTCTAGAGCAACATGGCATTTAAGCCACTCAAGCAACAAAAACTATGAAAGACAGGTTCAGCAAAATATGACAAGATGCAGCCTTGTACTTTCTTGCCCTTGATGCCTTGCTGGATTGCTGCTTGTTGCTGACTGAGAGCAAAATATTTCTTGAGCCCCTCATGGCCTATCAGATTGCCGCTTGTTGCTGACCGAGAGCCCCTGACATGCAAATATTAAATCTATGTAAAAGTTCATATTGCATTTTCCACAAACACAGGAGATAGGTCAAAATATTTGCAACACTATGCAGTGGTGTACCATATACTGGATGCTCATGCAACATTTCTAACTTGGAAATGAACACTTGTATCGTCCAAACAAAAAAGGATCTACTATAATTTTTTCTTTAACTTGGAAATGAACTCCTCGAAAGAAAAAATGATGCACTATAGCCTAGAAAGCTTGGGCAGCTGATATACACTTTCGAAGATCATAAAAATAAAGCAACACAAGTAACCTAGGTGAATGAGCTACAAGCAGACCGATATATCAAATACAAGCAAAATCACACTCTTTGGATGGCAATGGAATCACAATAGTATCATATGGCAAGTGAACAAGGAAATAACCAAATGATGGCTACAACCACCATAAATCAGTCTGAAATGTTGCCATCAATATGGCTTTAAAAGATCTCTTTATCTGCAATATTGCACAAGCTTTATCATAGTATCACTAACTTTAAAAGAAAGTAATTATTGCAATTTCCAGGCAACAAAATTTCCAACTGAAACTTTCAGAATACATATGTGATTAAAAGAGGGTTCAATTTGTGATTTAAATTAGCATGAACAGAGAAAAGATAGCTAGGCCAGTTTAATTAGAACTCATTTTATTTATCATCAAGTGAGCTAAGCAAGCAGTACTTTTAAGTTTATATAAATCACTTGTTCACAAGAAACAAATGAGGGGAAATTAATCCAATACACGAGATTTGGTACAATTAACTGGATATTACAAGTTCGGTTGCAACAATGCATCACTAAATTAATTTCTGAATCAAGTACTGAACTATGAGATGCATGAAAATCTACCGTATGCATTCACTGGATTTACAATTTCAGCAAGAAAACTTGTGCCACGGAGCTACCAAAGGACCAGAACACACGAAGTTAGTCCTAGCCGTGGTACATTGTAGGTCATAAATGGAATTGTTTCACAGAAAGTACAGAGTAAGGGGTGAGATTTCAGCAAATGAATCCACTTACTCGGCATGGATGGCGTCCTGCAGATAAAGCTCGCGAGGTGCACCTCCAAGTCTAATCGCTACCTTCAACCATCAAGGCGGAAGTGGAGGGCTCGAGGGCCAGGCACAGTTCCGCCCTTGATGCTGAGATTTGCGAGTTGCCTGCCCGCCTGTCAAATCAGAAGCATCAGGCGCAATAACCTCAAAAGGGAAGGTGCACATGCATGAATTGCTAGCCGAAATTGAATTGAGAATGGAAAAAGAACACCAGCTGCCTCTCCACATCCCAGCGGCAGCGATGGATCCGGTGGCCACGGATCCAGTCAAGTTGGATCCACGAGGTTACACCTGCTGATGCAAACAATGTTGGACGGGGGATGGACGCCGCTGAAGCCACTCATCGGGGAACTCCATGACGGGCAGCAGCACCGAACCTTCTACGCCTCGCCGAGCGCTACGGCCGCTGCTCGTCGTCGGGTTGCAGTAGAGGCACCGGTTCACCACGTTAGAACGCGGATCTGAGGCTGAGGAAGACGGCTATGCCTATCTGCTCGCTGCAACAAGATAAAAAACAATTCATGATTAATATTAGTTGCAGCATGAGAGGATCCCTCACTACATCACAAACAAGATAAAAGGAACCATTCATGATGGGAGGCCTGGGAGCACCACGAGGCGCTCGTCGCCGGCGTCGACCTCATCCCGCGCCGCGCGGTCGACGTGCCCGCCTCCTGGGATGGCGGCGGCGGCCTCCGCCCGCCGCGCCAGCCCCACCAGGCCACGCCGTGAGAACCGGTTTCACCACCGCCGCCCCGCCCCGCCCCACATCTCGGTCGTCGCCATCCCCTCCTGGCGCCGCGCTGGAGGGGAGGGTGGGGGGTGTGTGCTGAACGTGAGCGGCAGAAGCTGGATCTGAGGAGGGCTGATGGAGGAGACGAGGGGAGATGGAGGCGAATACGGAGTGGGAGGTGTGGCGGCCACCAGAAGTGGGCGGAGGGGAGGGAGTATGCGGGCGGAGAGGAGCAGGTAGGGTTTCAGCCTATTTAACGTTGGGGGAGCACAATCGAAGCCATTGGATGCTCGATGGACGGCTGAAAGTAGTTGGGCTATTTGGGCCGGATTCACCTGGTTTCGTTTCTTCTCTACTTAACATTTTTCTTTTTCTTTTCTCATTTGTTGCACCATTGTGAAGTAACACATACAATTAATTATTTATATATGCTCATATATTTTTTATATACAATAAACTACATTTTAGTTGTCTCGTAGAAGTATCAAGAATTTTTAAAAAGATTTATTATTTTCTACCATTTAAATGAATTTCTGCACGCTTATCAAAAATAATTTCAAGTTGAACTATGGGTACCTCCAATAATATTTTAAAAATCACAAAAATATATTTAGACTCATAGTATGTTACATTATAACCAATATGTTTGAGATAAATGAAAATTATATTTATCTTATAGGGACAATTCTAGCTTCTATCTTCCAATTACAACATATTAATTATAATAATATCTACATTTGGTCAGAAAATTTTAAAACTTTACATGACAACCTAATAAGAGTTCATAAGCTTGTCATAAAAATTTCAAATGATTTTTGTAAAGTGAAACTATACATTATTCACAGATGGATACATCTCTCACATAGTTTCATATAGTTCAAGTCAAACTTTGAAGTTTGTACACCATAAAGTCTTCCCTTGCTCATATACACCTCAGAATTGTTTGTAGACTTACATTTACTCTTCTAGTAACATTAGTGAATTAAAATTGCCACTTGTTGTGCAAAAAGTTTAGTTTTCTATTTTTTTAAATAACTAATTAAGGCACCCCGTGAAAGTAGCTTGCAAAATGTAGCAACTAACATATAAACAAAAGCCACAAAATAAAAGATCATAATTTTAGAGAAAAATAGAGAAAATAATCATCAAATTCGGAGTTCTTATGAGGGAGAAATACCAATTACAAAATTTAATTCCGGATTAAAAAGAAAAGATGAACCACGCATCTGTTCTTCATAAGAGGGCCACGTTACGAAAGAAAAGTATTAAATAATTTATGAATCACTACTGTTACAAACAAATGCTTGGCGTAGTGGTAGACTGGTTGTGCGCAGCAGTTTTATCTCCGTGACCCAGGTTCGAAGCCTCGTCGAGGCTTATTTTTTTCTCCGAAATAATACATTTGTATAAAACATTTAATACCAGCTCAAACAACAAAAAAATGGTGTAGCGCAGTGGAAAGGTGGGTGCCTCATATCCCAAGGACCAGGGATCGAATCCCTCTTTTTCTCTGTTTTCTTTTCATTCCGGGCGCTTGTTCCCCTCCGTTTTTTTTACCACAGGTGGACCCGCTCGCGAGCGACGCAAGCAGCGTGGGCTCCCAAGGCGCTTTGTTCCCCTCCGGTTTTTCTTTTCACTTTTTCTTTTCAATAAGGAAACTATAAGTTAAAAATGCTCAAACTTAGTGCAAAGAAGTAGGTAGTATATGTCGTGGTGTGGTATACCACAGTCGGGTGGCGTAATGCACCCGACTAAAACCCAGAGGGTGAGTACTCGGGGGTTAGCTAGGACTAGTTCTATCTCGCTGAAAGAATACGATGAACACAGCCGGTTTAGAGTGGTTCGGGCCGCCGGAGCGTAATACCCTACGTCCACTGTGTGTTGTATTGCTTGTGTTCCCTTAGTCTCGAGAGAGTCTGAAGAGTCTTGTGTGTGCAGCGAGCGCCTCCCTTTTATATCTCAAGGGAGGCGCGTACATGGCCGTTGGGTCCCCGACAGGTGGGCCCAATCGATGTAGTATAGAATAACATACTGTTCATACATTATGGCGATGTAGGTGAAGGAGATCTCATTCCTGGATTTCCTTGCTCTGCCCGCTGGAATCCCCCGTCCAGCATATCCATACCCTGTCTTGTCGAAACGGCGTCAGGGTGTAGCTTGCGGCGTTGCCTGCAGCGTGGCTGAACGAGCCGTGTAGCTTGCGGCGTAGGCGGTATGATGGAAAAGTGCCGTGCCGTCGTATCCATTTAATGCGGCAGACGAGCTCTGCGGCGCATGCGGCTGCACTGTGTACCACGATAATATACGGTCTACAGTGAGGCCTGACAAAGGCTGCCCGGCATGCCGCGGCGGCAGACCACGCCTCAACCACCCGCATTGAATGCGGTGGGTGGGCCTGTCTTCCAGCGGAAGACTCGCGCCCGCGCCCGCGCCCGCGGGACACGTGGCGCCCCCGGACCCCGCCGCGGCGGTATGCTGGTTCTACGCGCGTGGGAGGTCCGCACGGGCGCGAGGTGGTCCCGGACCCCTATGGGGGGTCCGAGCCCTCGGCTGTTGGCTCGGAGCTTCCCCTCCTCAGGGACACGTGGCGTCACCGGACCTGTCCCAGAGCGGGGAGCGGGTCCGGGGCCGTTGGCCCGGTGAGGTAAGAGCCTGACCCGTAGGGCCCGGCTGCTCCGCCTTTTATGGCGTAGTTATGGATGACTACGCGAGTCCTGCCTTGCTGCATAGGAGTGGGTATCCCTACTACAGGTTACCGACAGTATAGTTGTAAAACTTTTGCCTCGTTAAGGAGTTAGAGGTTCAATTCCCACACCTCATGATGTTTTCGTACAAAATATTCTCATGCAAAAAATATTATTGTGGTTTGAGTATGATATCAAATCCGTGACTATTCCTACTTTCACTCTGTGATGTTTTCAGATGTTTGTCGTAAAATCTGGGCCCAAATGAAAGCCCATATGGATTATTTGCAAATCTGTGATGAAAATTCATAAATTGTCGTAGATCACATCTGTTTATGACGGTTTTCGTAAACGTCACGAAAAATTCGTCATAGATTAAAGGATTTCTTGTAGTGGGCTCGTGGTGGCCGGGCGGCGGCGCCGGCTAAATCCGCCCCCCTGCGTGTCGGGCGGCGGGGCGACATGGTGCACGGGCTCAGGGTGGCCGGGCTGCGGTGCCAGCCAGATCCGTTCGCCCCCTCCCTGCGTGCCAGGCGGCGGGACGACGCCCCCGAACGGGGTGCCGCGGCGGGCGGCATGCTGCTGCGGTGGGTGGGGGCTTTTTGGTGGAGCTATAGGTATGGAGGGTATAAAGTCAAACTTACTTCTCATATTTTGCTAAGTAAAAAAGCAGATCCAAAGGAGAAACAAGTCATAAATCTTGATCAAGATGTACAAGTGTGTGGATATTTTTGGTGGATAGGGATGATCTCCTTTGTATGAATCATCTCTCTTATTTTTCTTTCTTTTTCTTTGGATTGGGGCTATCTTTTTTCTATTTCTTTGTTTCTCTTTTTTTACATGCCTTGTGGGCATGTGGCATATCTTTTTTGGGTATGCATCTTTTATTTCTTACATGCCGAAACATGTGGCGTACTTTTTTTTTGATATGCATATTTTATTTCTTTTTGCATAGCCCCATATCCTTTATATAACTTTTTGATGAGAGAGACATCGTAATGTCATAGAGTTTTTATTCGATGGATGTATGAGTGGATATGCTGCTAACTTCCAGTGTAGAAGTGTAGCATGTGGTAGTGGACGTGTACATGATCTTGATCATGGGAGTATGAAATGAATCTCACTAATGATCACAATAATTTGACAAAGCTCAGTGAGAAAATAAGTTGCACATATGAAAAGATTTTTCAAACTTGTAACTCATATGACATTGGATGAGAATTTCATATCATTGAGGAACTTTATTTTATTTTTATAATATTTGGAAAGATAAATACTTCAGATATTAAGCATCATGTAGGAGGATTATAGCAACTCTACTCAACCATATCATAGCCCACAACAACTTGGTGTTGGGTCTGCTTTTTGCTACCCACAAGTTTCAAGCTTAAGGATTGAACATTTAGCCACCAAATTCAAAACTAGGTAGAGCATAAGGTTGTAACTAGGCATATGAAAGGAATTAACAGAGTAAATATTCATCATCTCAACATAGAAAAACTACACATATTGGAAACCAGGAAAAATATTTTTGGGTTTTCTAAGTTTTGCAAATTTTTATCTGATTTTAGGTATGCAACTTTTTATGGATTTTCTAGATTTTGCAAATTTTTATTTGGTTTCATGCAATATTATGAAAGTGGTAAGGATAGAGTTCGATACAACTTACCTCTCATGGGGGTTCTCCCCCAAGCTAGATTCAAACTCACTGCTGTTGGTTGGGATTAAACTCAGCCCAATGGTTGTAAGCCCTCCACTCCTACTGTAGTTGCAACTGTCGTTGCTCCATGTTGTGGATCCTCTCGCCTGTGTATCGCTGCCAGTCCTGATTGGACTGGATGTGCTGGTCTAGCGACTCGTCGATGTTATTGGCGCGGATGTTCAGCTCGCCCAGTTGCTAAGTAAAAGAGCTGAACCCTCTGGACGAAGCTGAACATTGGGTGGTAAGTGGAATCCTGCTAGAGCTAGAACTGGTGGACTGGCGCTTTGGGGCTTGTCGTGCCCACTCGCTGGAGTTAGCACTCTGCCACGACGAACCACCAGCCTCATGTTGATGTGAAGGTTGTGGTGTTGGCTGCTGCAGTTCTTCCCTTCTGGCCCTGCTACATGTAATCCTGCCAGGCAAACCAGAAACACTATGCTGACGGGCTTTCTCTTGTGGAACAAGAGGTATGATTAGCGAACAGAAGATATACAAATGATACCATGCATTTGGCAATGGGATTTTATTTGCATAACCTAAGGAAAAGAAAACCAATGAATCATTCGGGCCTTTCTTGAGTGTGTGGCCTTGAACCAAATAAAATTCATCGATCAAAACACGGTCATCCTCAATGAAAGGAACGAGGTTCCCATCTAAGATGCCCATGTTCAATATGATGCGTGTATCCAAAGAAGTGCACTCCATGGGACCCGTCATCCTAAAATTTTTAAGCCATTGCTTAATCATTGCTTTCGCGGGGGAGACCTTGACCATGGCGTATAATATCATCAACTCATCATTTTGCACTGGTCGTAGATCATCTCTTGGAAAGAGAGTGATGGTCACCCACTTGTGAATTAAACGAATAGTCGGATTTGAATGCCATTGCACCGAGGTGCAAACTTGCCATGAACAACTTGACCCGAAATCAAACCCCAAATCTCATGTCGATTAAAATTGCGGCAAGATTTTTCAAGGGAAACTGACAAACGGTCACTAAAACCAAGGAGGTGTCAGAAATCTCGCCAAGCATAGTAGTATTCATTCTCGAAGAATCGGAAACGAACACCCTTACCTTCCTCCTGCAGCATGCAAAGAAACTGGATGGTCAGGAGACGAGAAGCATCCTCCTCAATTGTCGGTGTCCCGACCTGGGGGCCTGGATCCCAACTAGTAAATGCTGCATGTTTCCTCGTCCCAGATGATGATGCAAGAGGCAATCACAGTAACGCACGGTTAATCCTGGTTTCGGCCGCGGGGCCGTACGTCCAGCAAATGGGGTGTGCGAGGGCACTGTATTATCTTGCACCCGGAGTGCTTGTAGTTGGGGATACAAGAGAGGCGAGAGCGGGAGGGAAGCTCCCAAGTCTCTGCTAAGAGCGGAGTCGGTTGAGATGAGTGCTCAGTAGTGCTGAGAGTTCTTTTGAGAGATAGAAACCAGAGAGAGAGAGACTAACTAGCCAGCAGCCTAGAGTCCAGTTAGATCCCAGAGACGCTTAAAGGGGGTCCGCCTCCTCCTTTTATAGTCACAAGGAGGGGGCGTCGTACACGAGTGTAGGGGCGCGGAAGTCGTCGTTTTCCCCCGAATCGCGGGTACAGTGGTCGAGCACTGTAGGAAGTACACTGTGGGAAGGCGGCGCGCGTCACAGTCGTCCTGGACATTGTCCTTGGTCCTGTGAAGATCGCGCCGGTCGTCCTGCAGTGTCCTGCAGGCGGCGTGGTGGTGGTGTGTAGTGGGCCCTGTGGACTAGCGGTAGTAATGGCGCGTGACGGTCCCAGACCCCCTGGTGGGAGTGCGGGCGTGCACACTAGAAGGTCCGGGGGACACGTGGAAGTCCCGGACCCCTTCCCCAGTGGGAGGCGAGTCCGGATGGTCGGCGTCGGCAGAACAGTGATGGGAGCAGTGCCGAGCCCATCTTGTTCCGCGTGCAGGTCCCAAGGCACTGCTACAGCATCCGAGATGGCGGAATGGTGACCGGAGTCAGCGGATGGGGACCCCGGTCACATCCACTGTGGGAGTGGCAGTCTGACGCCGCCCGTCCTTTGAGCCGTGGCGGAGTGGCTGGCCTTTAATGCCTTCGTACGGCGGTCGGGTGGGCGGCGGGGCCGTTTGTCCCTTGTGCCGAGAGACGGCCTCGAGCGAGGCGGAGATAAGTCACCCGCTCGAGGGCGGATCCGCTACCCTCGAGCGAGGCGGAGATAAGTCAACTGCTCGAGGGCGGATCCGCTACCCTCGAGCGAGGCGGAGATAAGTCACCTGCTCGAGGGCAGATCCGCTACCCTCGAGCGAGGCGGAGGTTGTCCGGCGGGCCCGAGAGGGACCCTCGAGCGAGGCGGAGATCGTTCCGCGGGTTCGAGGGGGATGCGAATGGGCCGCCCGCTGGGCTTCTTTGAGTCCCTTCCTTTCTTCCGAATGGGAGGCAGGTCGTGGGCCTTTGTGGGCCCAGTTACTTTAACATGTGTTTTGTGTTTTTGGAGCGATCTTAGTACCCCGATTAGGGTGTCCCCAATTGTGATACCCGACAGTAGCCCCCGAGGCTTTGGTTGAATCAGTGGGTTCGGCCAAAGGGTAATTCGGGGATCTTCCTTTTGACGTGATCAGTCAATGTCGCACACCCGCCAGACGTGCCTGAGCGCCAGCCCGGCGGATGTGACAACACGCCGGTCGGGACAGTACGCCCGTGGGGGGGAGTACTTCGAGGCACGCACCTCTTTGTTTGTTTGTTTGAAGGACAAGACGTGTCCGCGCGCTGAGGGGGGCCAGGGTGATGGTAGCGCCTGCTGCTTGGCAGCTGGTGCTCCTATCGCGCTGTCCCGCACGTAGGACCTTGGCCCCGGTGTTCCTGGTCGCTTTACGGTGCGCCGTTCGAGGGCATCCGGCCAGAGCCGATGCTGCACCGCTTAGCGTCCAGGGGATCAGCTCCGCTTTATTTTGCTTGGTCATGTCTCGGCGCGGGGACCGAGGACATCCTTTGCTCGTGGAGCGCCGCTTCGTCACGGGCGATACAAGCCTCCGCTCTTTGACAAGCTTGAAACTTTGTGCCCGGCGCAGCTATAAATAGGGGTCGTGGGGTTCCCCTTCTCCAGCCTCCCAACTCTTTCTTCCAGCATTGCCTAAATCTTGTAATGTTTCCTTTGCCTTTTTATGACCGGCCCCCAGATGGGGTGGCCCGGCTTTTTTAGGCTTTTGGCGCTAGAAGAATGCTTGCGAGCGGTAGGGGAAGACCGGAGTGGGCGTGCGCTCCATCCCCCAGGCTCAGTGGGATCAGTAGAAGAGCATTGGGCCCGTGGGGTCATGATTCTGCGATGTCCCCTAGCCTGAAGGGGGATGGAGACGCCTGACCGGGGCGCTGGCGCCAGGTCCGGCGGCTGTTTTTCGCATCGTCCCCCCCGGCGACAAGGTTGCTCTCGGAGAGATGGTGCGGAGGGCGCTGTTCGCCAGCTCGACCCCCCGCATGGTCTTCGGTGGAGGAGACGCTCGAAGAAGGCTTGCGAGGAGAGCGTCCCGCTGGACCCGTGAGGTCTGGGGGCCGCTTCTCGCATCCCTAGCAGCCTCGCTGTTGCGTCAGCTAGGGGCTCGGTGCCTTTCTTCGTCGCGCGCTCCTCCCCAAGACAGGGAAAATTGCCACGTAGGTGGCAACGTGTTTGTATCTTTCGATGGCTTCGCGCCGGTGACCCTTTGTAATCTCTATTTGCATTGAGCAATAAAGTTCCCTTCCTCCTCTGCGGGGAGGATCACTGAGGGTATAGGGGTGTACATAGAGTCACGACCCTCGAATATGTGTGAAGTCACCTTCGCGGGGGCGCGTCAGCACACCTGTGGGTGTAGCCCCCGAGGCCTTGGAGGAGAGTTTGTGCTCGTCCAAGGGCTATAAATGTTGTCCCGCTGGGTAGCTTTACTGGGATGGCCGTCCAGCGTCTTTTTCAGCCGGCATCGGCACTTTTTCAGCCGGCCTCGGCACTCTCAGTGCTGGTACAGCGACCCGACGTTCAGCTTAGCTGTTAGGGGAACGTACGCTAATAGCGGTGGGTTCGGTTTACACGTGGAGCTTCATAAGTGACGGTTGTTGATTTATTCGAGGGTGTGGTTTTGAACCATGGTGTGCGAGGAGCCCCCGAGCCTAGGCCCGTGTGAAGGTGTTCAGGGGAAACCCTCGACTTTGACTACGACGCTCGTCGCCCTTCCGCAGGGAGGAGGGGTGAAGCGTACCATGCTACCCATGCCCGGTCCGCGAGCTATGGCTTGCTTCAGTGAGCTATTAGCGGGTTGTTGGTGAGCGGGACGTCCAGAGGGCGGCAGCAGAGGAGAAGGCCCAGGAGGCCGAGGCACAAACTGCCGAGCTGCAGCGCCTTCAGACGGCGCTCGAGGAGAGAGCTCGCGAGGCGGAGGTGCAGAGCGCTGAGCTGCAGCGCCTCAGCACGACGCTCGAGCAGCAGAAGGCTGAGCTCCTCCATAAAGAGGTGGCCGTGGTCGTGCTCGCCGGGACCCTCCGGGAAAAGGGCGAGGCCCTCGAGGGGAAGGAGGTGGCCCTCCAGAACATGGGGGCCGCCCTTAGAAAGAAGGAAGCCTCCTTGTCCTCGCTCGAAGAGGCCGCTCGAGCCCAGAGGGAGGGAGCGCAGAGGAACATCACGGGTGAGTACCTTCAATTTTTCGTTGATTTGTTACTTTTCGTAACTGACATTGGTTTCCTTTGCTCAGAGCTGAGGCAGAAGGTGGCGGACGAGACCGCGGCGAAGGAAGCGGTCCACACCGCGCTCACGGTGGCGCAGATGGAGTTTGCTGAACTGGAGCAAACCGCCGTGAGCGTGTGTCAAGAGCTCGAGGGGGAGGGTGCCGTCTCGGGCAGTTCGGTGATCAGCCGCCTGCGCGCGCTAGGTGGCCGGATTGCCGAACACGCCAAGAGCACCTTCCGTCTCGGTGTCCTGCGGGCTCTCGCCGTGGCCTCGACACACTACCTCATGGATCTCCAGAGGGTGTCGTCGGGGTACGTCGTTCCCGATGATGCGGATGCGGACGCCGCGTCGGTCGTCATGGATGAAGCCGACGCAGCCGCGGAGGAGTTTGCCACCGTCCTCGCCGAGAAGCTCGAAGCGGACATCCCTCCCATCGCCGAATTCGACGCCCCTGAGGGCCCGCAAGGGGGGGATGGTAGCCTGTAGGAAAACTGGGCCTCGAAGCCCATGTAAATAGATTAGTGTTTATCATAGTCGCGCTTTGTAATCGCATCCTATGAATATAAGAGATTTTATTTTCGTAATTTGAATGTGTGGCCCGTCGAGGCCTTGTCCGTTCGAGCCTATATTTCTTTACTTTATTTCCGTGTTCTTCGTATGCGACTTAGATAAACATCTGCGAGGAAGTTCGCGTTCATAAGCAACGTAGGCGTAGGGTGGTGAGGGGGGTGCCGTATCCCGGAGGCGTAGGCGGCCCCACGACTCGGCCAGCCCCATACCGTAGTTGCTTACGCCTCGCGTCCGTTTTTTCCAAGGATACGAGAAGCTTAAGGTCGAGACGGAAATATTTCGAAAAACATTAGCGATTTTTTGGGGACGTTCGGGGGTTCCCCCCGTAGTAGCCCCCGAGGGAGGCTCGGCTTTGCCGAGGGTAAAGCCGAGCGTACCTCAAAGTTAGCGCACATCCTAGCCTTCGAGGGCCCGGATGGTTCCCAAAAATAAACCAGTAAAGCGTACTTTATTACTTCGGGAAATTGAAAATGCGAGTACGAGCAAATGTACAAAAAACTTGAAGTTCTAGGGATAGAAGCGACGTAGCTGTTGTATATTCCAAGCGTTGGTGAGGACTTCGCCTTTTTCGTTTGCCAGCTTGTAGGTGCCGGGCTTGAGCACCTCGACGATTATGTACGGTCCTTCCAATGGTGGTGAGAGCTTGTGGCGGCCCCTGTTGTCCTGTCGAAGCCTCAGCACCAAGTCCCCTTCGTTGAGGTCTCGGCGCCGGACCCTCTGCGCCTGATACCTTCGCAAGGATTGCTGGTAGCGCAGAGTGTAGGAGTGCCACGTCTCGAGCCTCTTCCACTTGATCCAGCGAGTCTTCGCGAGCTCACTGGTTTTGTTGCTCTTTGTACGCCTTGAGCCTTGGCGACCCGTACTCCAAGTCTGTGGGGAGAATGGCCTCGGCGCCATAAATGAGGAAGAATGGGGAAAAGCCCGTGGCTCTACTCGGGGTCGTCCTTAGGCTCCAAATGACCGAGGGTAGCTCTGTGAGCCACCTCCGGCCAAACTTGTTCAGCTTGTTGAAGATCCTTGGCTTTAGTCCTTGGAGGGTCATGCCATTGGCACGCTCCACTTGCCCGTTCGTCTGTGGGTGTGCCACAGCCGACCAGTCCACACGTATGTGGAAGCTGTCGCAGAACGCCAAGAATTTCTTGCCTGTGAACTGGGTGCCATTGTCAGTGATGATCGAGTTTGGGACCCCGAACCTAAAGACGATGTCGGTGAAGAACAGAACTGCTTGCTCGGATTCGATCTTGCCGATGGGTCGAGCCTCGATCCACTTGGAAAACTTGTCGACCGCCACCAGCAAGTGGGTGAAGCCCCCGGGCGCCTTCTTCAGTGGACCGACGAGGTCCAGTCCCCACACGGCAAACGGCCACGTGATGGGGATGGTCTGCAGAACATGGGCCGGGAGGTGTGTTTTTCGAGCATAGAACTGGCAACCCTCGTAGGTCCGTACGACATCGGTGGCGTCGGCGACCGCGGTGGGCCAGTAAAATCCTTGCCGAAACGCGTTACCCACGAGGGTACGTGGCGCGGCGTGATGGCCGCAGATGCCAGCATGGATGTTGCGGATCAGCTCCTTGCCCTCGGGGATGGGGATGCATCGCTGCACGACACCCGAGGGGCTGCGCTTGTGTAGCTCGTTGTCGATCAGAACGAAGGACTTGGCCCGCCTAGCAAGGCGCCGCGCCTGAGCGCGGTTCGAGGGTAGGTCCCCTCGAATCATCCAGTCTAGATACTGGACGCGCCAGTCTTGCGAGGCGGGGGCCTCGTCGACTTCCATTGCTTCGGCCTCGTCCACGGAGGTGGTCTCGAAGTCAATGTCCATGGGCTCGACCTCGTCCGCCCGGGAGTTCCCGCCGGAGGGCCCAACGGACGAGGGGCCTGACTCCGTCGGGTCCTTGAACTCGATGGAGGGCTTGATGACGTCTCGAGCAAAGATGTTCAGGGGGACGGTAGTCTGCCCCGACGCGATCTTTGCTAGTTCATTGGCGTCCTCGTTGTACTTACGTGGGACATGATTGAGCTCTAGGCTGTCGAATTTGTCTTCGAGGCGGCGCACTGCATTGCAGTACGCCTCCATCTTCGGGTCGCGATAGCTAGACTCCTTCATTACTTGGTCGACGACAAGCTGAGAGTCACCGCGTACGTCGAGGCGTTTGACGCCGAGCTCGATGGTGATGCGAAGGCCACTGAGAAGGGCCTCATACTCCACCATGTTATTTGACGCTGGGAAGTGTAGGCGTGGGCGGCAGCGTTGCGCATCCCAAAGGGGAAGGGCGATGCCGAAGTCAAGCCCCCCCTGGGAGGCACTAGTGCCGCAGCAGGTGACGATGTCGGCGCAGATAACGCCGAGGCACGTGATGATGAGGCGGTGGCCCCGCTAGTCGTGATGCTGAGCAGCGACATGCCAGCCTCGACCCACGTGGGGGAGTTGTGGCGTGCCGCGCGACGCCGCTCCGCCCGTGCCTGTCGCGAACGTTGGCCCGAGCGCCTGTTGCGCCGGGCTGGTGAAGTCGGGGTGACGGGGTTGCGTCCGGGCGAGAGGAGCTGCATGAGGTAACCGTTGCCGGTTGCCCTGAACTCGAGACTCCCGAACGAGATCACGCGTCCCGCCGGGAACGGATCCGAAACACCCATCGGGTATGGGTTGGATCTGCCCACCATCCCTGAAGATCAAATGGGAAAAAGAGAGAAAAAAGTCACGCAGCGCCCCCTACCTGGCGCACCAACTGTCGGTGTCCCGACCTGGGGGCCTGGATCCCAATTAGTAAATGCTGCGTGTTTCCTCGTCCCAGATGATGATGCAAGAGGCAATCACAGTAACGCACGGTTTATCCTGGTTCCGGCCGCGGGGCCATACGTACAGCAAAGGGGGTGTGCGAGGGCACTGTATTATCTTGCACCCGGAGTGCTTGTAGTAGGGGATACAAGCGAGGCGAGAGCGGGAGGGAAGCTCCCAAGTCTCTGCTAAGAGCGGAGTCGGTTGAGATGAGTGCTCAGTAGTGCTGAGAGTTCTTTTGAGAGATAGAAACCAGAGAGAGAGAGACTAACTAGCCAGCAGCCTAGAGTCCAGTTAGATCCCAGAGACGCTTAAAGGGGGTCCGCCTCCTCCTTTTATAGTCACAAGGAGGGGGCGTCGTACACGAGTGTAGGGGCGCGGAAGTCGTCGTTTTCCCCCGAATCGCGGGTACAGTGGTCGAGCACTGTAGGAAGTACACTGTGGGAAGGCGGCGCGCGTCACAGTCGTCCTGGACATTGTCCTTGGTCCTGTGAAGATCGCGCCGGTCGTCCTGCAGTGTCCTGCAGGCGGCGTGGTGGTGGTGTGTAGTGGGCCCTGTGGACTAGCGGTAGTAATGGCGCGTGACGGTCCCAGAGCCCCTGGTGGGAGTGCGGGCGTGCACACTAGAAGGTCCGGGGGACACGTGGAAGTCCCGGACCCCTTCCCCAGTGGGAGGCGAGTCCGGATGGTCGGCGTCGGCAGAACAGTGATGGGAGCAGTGCCGAGCCCATCTTGTTCCGCGTGCAGGTCCCAAGGCACTGCTACAGCATCCGAGATGGCGGAATGGTGACCGGAGTCAGCGGATGGGGACCCCGGTCACATCCACTGTGGGAGTGGCAGTCTGACGCCGCCCGTCCTTTGAGCCGTGGCGGAGTGGCTGGCCTTTAATGCCTTCGTACGGCGGTCGGGTGGGCGGCGGGGCCGTTTGTCCCTTGTGCCGAGAGACGGCCTCGAGCGAGGCGGAGATAAGTCACCCGCTCGAGGGCGGATCCGCTACCCTCGAGCGAGGCGGAGATAAGTCAACTACTCGAGGGCGGATCCGCTACCCTCGAGCGAGGCGGAGATAAGTCACCTGCTCGAGGGCAGATCCGCTACCCTCGAGCGAGGCGGAGGTTGTCCGGCGGGCCTGAGAGGGACCCTCGAGCGAGGTGGAGATCATTCCGCGGGTTCGAGGGGGATGCGAATGGGCCGCCCGCTGGGCTTCTTTGAGTCCCTTCCTTTCTTCCGAATGGGAGGCAGGTCGTGGGCCTTTGTGGGCCCAGTTACTTTAACATGTGTTTTGTGTTTTTGGAGCGATCTTAGTACCCCGATTAGGGTGTCCCTAATTGTGATACTCGACAGTAGCCCCCGAGGCTTTGGTTGAATCAGTGGGTTCGGCCAAAGGGTAATTCGGGGATCTCCCTTTTGACGTGATCAGTCAATGTCGCACACCCGCCAGACGTGCCTGAGCGCCAGCCCGGCGGATGTGACAACACGCCGGTCGGGACAGTACGCCCGTGGGGGGGAGTACTTCGAGGCACGCGCCTCTTTGTTTGTTTGTTTGTTTGTTTGAAGGACAAGACGTGTCCGCGCGCTGAGGGGGGCCAGGGTGATGGTAGCGCCCGCTGCTTGGCAGCTGGTGCTCCCATCGCGCTGTCCCGCACGTAGGACCTTGGCCCCGGTGTTCCTGGTCGCTTTACGGTGCGCCGTTCGAGGGCATCCGGCCAGAGCCGATGCTGCACCGCTTAGCGTCCAGGGGATCAGCTCCGCTTTATTTTGCTTGGTCATGTCTCAGCGCGGGGACCGAGGACATCCTTTGCTCGTGGAGCGCCGCTTCGTCACGGGCGATACAAGCCTCCGCTCTTTGACAAGCTTGAAACTTTGTGCCCGGCGCAGCTATAATTAGGGGTCGTGGGGTTCCCCTTCTCCAGCCTCCCAACTCTTTCTTCCAACATTGCCTAAATCTTGTAATGTTTTCTTTGCCTTTTTATGACCGGCCCCTAGATGGGGTGGCCCGGCTTTTTTAGGCTTTTGGCGCTAGAAGAATGCTTGCGAGCGGTAGGGGAAGACCAGAGTGGGCGTGCGCTCCATCCCCCAGGTTCAGTGGGATCAGTAGAAGAGCATTGGGCCCGTGGGGTCATGCTTCTGCGATGTCCCCTAGCCTGAAGGGGGATGGAGACGCCTGACCGGGGCGCTGGCGCCAGGTCCGGCGGCTGTTTTTCGCATCGTCCCCCCCGGCGACAAGGTTGCTCTCGGGGAGATGGTGCGGAGGGCGCTGTTTGCCAGCTCGACCCCCTGCGTGGTCTTTGGTGGAGGAGACGCTAGAATAAGGCTTGCGAGGAGAGCGTCCCGCTGGACCCGTGAGGTCTGGGGGCCGCTTCTCGCATCCCTAGCAGCCTCGCTGTTGCGTCAGCTAGGGGCTCGGTGCCTTTCTTCGTCGCGCGCTCCTCCCCAAGACAGGGAAAATTGCCACGTAGGTGGCAACGTGTTTGTATCTTTCGATGGCTTCGCGCCGGTGACCCTTTGTAATCTCTATTTGCATTGAGCAATAAAGTTCCCTTCCTCCTCTGCGGGGAGGATCACTGAGGGTATAGGGGTGTATATAGAGTCACGACCCTCGAATATGTGTGAAGTCACCTTCGCGGGGGCGCGTCAGCGCACCCGCGGGTGTAGCCCCCGAGGCCTTGGAGGAGAGTTTGTGCTCGTCCAAGGGCTATAAACGTTGTCGCGCTGGGTAGCTTTACTGGGATGGCTGCCGCAAGTTTCAAGCTTAAGGATTGAACATTTAGCCACCAAATTCAAAACTAGGTAGAGCATAAGGTTGTAACTAGGCATATGAAAGGAATTAACAGAGTAAATATTCATCATCTCAACATAGAAAAACTACACATATTGGAAACCAGGAAAAATATTTTTGGGTTTTCTAAGTTTTGCAAATTTTTATCTGATTTTAGGTATGCAACTTTTTATGGATTTTCTAGATTTTGCAAATTTTTATTTGGTTTCATGCAATATTATGAAAGTGGTAAGGATAGAGTTCGATACAACTTACCTCTCATGGGGGTTCTCCCCCAAGCTAGATTCAAACTCACTGCTGTTGGTTGGGATTAAACTCAGCCCAATGGTTGTAAGCCCTCCACTCCTACTGTAGTTGCAACTGTCGTTGCTCCATGTTGTGGATCCTCTCGCCTGTGTATCGCTGCCAGTCCTGATTGGACTGGATGTGCTGGTCTAGCGACTCGTCGATGTTATTGGCGCGGATGTTCAGCTCGCCCAATTGCTAAGTAAAAGAGCTGAACCCTCTGGACGAAGCTGAACATTGGGTGGTAAGTGGAATCCTGCTAGAGCTAGAACTGGTGGACTGGCGCTTTGGGGCTTGTCGTGCCCACTCGCTGGAGTTAGCACTCTGCCACGACGAACCACCAGCCTCATGTTGATGTGAAGGTTGTGGTGTTGGCTGCTGCAGTTCTTCCCTTCTGGCCCTGCTACATGTAATCCTGCCAGGCAAACCAGAAACACTATGCTAACGGGCTTTCTCTTGTGGAACAAGAGGTATGATTAGCGAACAGAAGATATACAAATGATACCATGCATTTGGCAATGGGATTTTATTTGCATAACCTAAGGAAAAGAAAACCAATGAATCATTCGGGCCTTTCTTGAGTGTGTGGCCTTGAACCAAATAAAATTCATCGATCAAAACACGGTCATCCTCAATGAAAGGAACGAGGTTCCCATCTAAGATGCCCATGTTCAATATGATGCGTGTATCCAAAGAAGTGCACTCCATGGGACCCGTCATCCTAAAATTTTTAAGCCATTGCTTAATCATTGCTTTCGCGGGGGAGACCTTGACCATGTCGTATAATATCATCAACTCATCATTTTGCACTGGTCGTAGATCATCTCTTGGAAAGAGAGTGATGGTCACCCACTTGTGAATTAAACGAATAGTCGGATTTGAATGCCATTGCACTGAGGTGCAAACTTGCCATGAACAACTTGACCCGAAATCAAACCCCAAATCTCATGTCGATTAAAATTGCGGCAAGATTTTTCAAGGGAAACTGACAAACGGTCACTAAAACCAAGGAGGTGTCTGAAATCTCGCCAAGCATAGTAGTATTCATTCTCGAAGAATCGGAAACGAACACCCTTACCTTCCTCCCGCAGCATGCAAAGAAACTGGATGGTCAGGAGACGAGAAGCATCCTCCTCAATGCGCAGAAAGCCATCCCATCCGATCGCATGCCAAACACGAGCGAAGTCAACTTCCATACCTGTTTTCTCGAGGAGGTCCGAATTAAAGGCTTTGGTATGACCAAAGCTTCGATGCTTGAGAATGGCGTAGGCTTGACGTTCGCGATCATCCCACAAGTCGAGGTATGGTACGTCTTCATCATCAATCTCCATGTCCTCGGTTTGCAGCTCTGCAGCTTGCTCCTCCATGGGTTCTTCTTGTTTGTCTTGCTCATAGTCCATCGTTGTTGGTGTTGGTGTACGTCCGGGAGAGTGATGGGAGCTCGACGCACCCCGCGAACGGGATGAGCTTGACCCCATCATCTTCTTGAAAGCTTAGGAGATCTTCCGTCCTACACCCTTCATGCTTGCAATAAGAACGAACAAGAATGAACCAAGAACAACTTCATTCGGGTTACGTTAGCGAAGCGAAAATAAATTTCTTACCCAAAAGTTGTCCCTCCAAGATTCTTGATGTTCTTGCAGCAAAGAAAAGAGAGAGAGAGAGAGAGAGAGATTTCTTGAAATCAAACTTGAGCCAAAATCCAATGAAAGCATGAGCAAGAATTTGTGAGAGGAAGTGAGAGTGAGAGAGTTGAGTGTAAGAGCTCAACACGCTCTCCTCGGCCTCTATTTAAAGAGAGCATGGCACATGCAAGCATGGAGAGGCCGACCACAACGGCTAGGGAGACATTGGAAAAAGTGGGGCCTGGGCAACGGTCACCTGGGGCCGGCCGACCTGTGGTGTCGGCCGACCCCCTGGTGGGCTTGCTGCCCCTCCCCTTTAGCCAAGGTTCCTTTCCAATGGACACTTGTTTCAAAATTTGAGTGCACGGCCAAAGTTTTGCTCGAAAAGATATTCAATGAAAATTTTCAAAGGATTTTGAAACTCAGAAAATATTTTTAGTATTTTTGTGAAAAAATGTGCTAGAAAAATTCCAGCATGCAGAAAAATATTTTTGTGCTTTTTTGTTTTTAGAGCATGCAGATGGAGACTTCAAAAGGGTGATGAAAAAACAAAAGGTGGAAAAAGCAAATATGAGATAAGTACCATTTATCTTTAGCAAGGGCTCGTCATTTAAAGTCTGACGTGCAGGACTTTTCTCCGGTGTGCTTACCATTGATCGGCATGTCCTGGAGAATTGGACGAGAGTGTACTATCGATCTTTCTCCACACCTTCTTTGATCTTCTCTTCTTTCTAGATGTGGTCGGTCATGGTTCTGGATGGGGGAGTGGTTCACCCAGAGTGCCTGCCCTTCGTTATCCAGATGGATCAGGAAGCGCTACTCATCCCTGTGTTTAAACCTGAAAAACATGTCCTCCTTTCCGACACGGAAGCAGATTTCTCTTCTTCCGACGTCAATCCTTGCCTTGGCGGCCCTCAGGAATGGCCGCCCAAGAATGAGCTCGATCCCGAGGTCACCCTCTACATCTATTACCACGAAATTGGCAAGGACGACGGAGTCTCGCACTCGCACCAAGATGTTCTCGACTATCCCTTCGGGATATCGAATTGGTGATTATGCGAGCTGCACACACATATATGTCGGGGAAAGAGCAGGGTATTGAAGTTTTTCGTATATTACCTTGGGCATTATGTTCATGCTTGCCCCCAGATCGCACATTGCGTGCTCATAGTTTTGGTCGTAAACTAAGCAGCTGATCATGGGGACCCCTGGATCCTCTTGCACTGCTGCCACCAGGCCATCTCAAAGGTCGTTCTTTGGGGGATTGTACTTACATGCGTGGTTAGTGGGTGATGATCGCCGGGACGGGTTACCCCATCCAGTGGACACCATGCTGATATTTTCTACGGGAGTCTCAGGTTGCCCCGGGATCCTCCCGCTTTCAACAATAGGCAAAGAAGTAACAATTTGAGCGAGTTGTGTTTATATCATTTTATTAAAACTTAATTGATTCTTAAGAGTTGAGGACAAAGTTTCAATTTTAACATTTAAACTTTCCAGAGTTTTATCATTGGCTAAAAGCTTTTTATTTATATTTTCATTAATTTTAGTTTGGCCATGAACAAGTTCTCTCAGAGAAGGTTGATTCGAATTGAAATTCGAATTAAAAGAAGAGTTGAATTGTTACCTCTCTGAAATGGTGGACGCGGTTGGTTCCACCCCTGGCCTCCTTGTTGTGGACGATACCCGTTGTTGTTGTTGATGTAGGCGGCATGTTCACGGGTCTCGAGTAGTCATTCCCCGAGTGTCCATCATTGCCACAAACTTTGCACGTGAAGTGCAAATTCATGACTTGGGCATAGTTTTCTCTATGTTTCTTGAACTCGGCCCTTTCGTTGAGGTGCTTCGGTAGGAGGTCCAGCTTGGCAATGATCATATCCATCTCCTTGACAGTATGCATGCCCTTTGTTTGGGATTGGAGTCGTTCTTCGCTCCACCCCTGGTTGGATACCATTTTCTTGATCAATGTCTTGGCTTTGGTGATCGTCATGTCGAGAAAGGCTCCTCCAGCAGCAGCATCAATATGGGCTCTGGATGTCATTGTTAGCCCATTATAGAAGCTTTGGAGGACGAGCCATTCATCCATCCTAGGATGAGGACAGGCTGTAATGTATTCTTGCAGCCTTTCCCAAGCTTCTGGGATGGATTCCATCCCTTTCTGCTGGAAACTTGATATCTTTCCGCGCAATACATTTGTTTTGCCCAAGAGGAAGAACTTTGCGAGGAACGCCTTGGAGCATTTGTCCCAGGTGTCAATGTCCTTTTTCTTGTAAAACCATTATTTCGCCTTTCCTAGTAAGAAGAAGGGAAACAACCTGAGCTTGATGGCATCGGTGGCGACACCACGTATCACAACGGTGTCGCAAAGCTCTAGAAAATTTTGTAGATGAGCATTAGCGTCCTCATTTGGCTTGCCACAGAATGGTCTAGCCTGCACTATGTTGATGAGGCTAGACTTGAGTTCAAAGTTCACGTCCCCAACAGTGACATTGGGTCCGGTAGCCACATTGGCGGTGGAGGGGACGGAGAACTCACGGAGAGTCTTCTCAGCCATAGCCTCAGAAATAGTGGGTGCTTTCGAACTGGGTTTCTTTTCCAAAAGAGTAGCAGGAGGAGGGATGACACGAGGTCGTGACCTTCTCACAAACTTCTCTGGATTTTCTGTGTAGTTTTCTAGCACAGAGAAATCAGTCATACACTACCCCTATTTTCTTCCAAAACAAAAAGAATAGAAGAAAATATAAAGTGACATTAGCTGTGCCACAGGATGTATGTATGGCACATTCACATGATGAACGTAGCTAGTTGCAGGGTCATGGAATATCCAAGTAACTCCATTGCCGTGAGGAAGTCTGGACATGAGGGCCTCTGTAGGAGACTTGGGCTGTATCAGCATCGCCAAATTTTGCTGATGAGATGTCGGCCCAGAAACTGACACGTTGGTTGGACCCATTGGCGACGGTGCTGATGCATTTGGAGCCGCTGGCTGTGGAGCCAACGTGATGTCTTGAGGCTGGGTCGGCTGTGGAGCCGATGCATTGACTTGTTGATTCGCCAGCTGCAAAGCCGACGAGCTTGCTTGCCCCATTGTAGATGAAACCATGAACTTTGGAGGCATACCAAGACCATTAGCAGATTCCCACCCAGCAGGGAATCCTATCATGAAGCCTCCATGCACATGTGTGGCCATTGGTGTAGAGCTTGTAAACACATGGTTGAACTAAGGCGGGACTGTCGTACCAATCGGCTGTGAAACTCCGATACTTCCCTCTACCTGAGTCTGAGGGTTAACTGGAGGCACTTGAAAGGCTCTTGTTTAGTTTTGGTAATTGAGTGACAACTTAGGTGGACTAATAAGTATTTATGTTGAGATACACATGAGATTAGTCCACACAAAGACATTAGTATGAGCAACATGTGCCATGGAGGAGAAATGGCTAAGGGTTGATGCTATGCTCATATAGTGTGATCAAGGAGCTCATTGCATATGAGACATGACATGGAGTTATGTGACCAAAGTGGAGAAGATCAAGACAAGGCTTGGTTTGATGGACCGGTTGCAATGGAGAAGGGCAAGTCAAGGCTTTGAAGCGAGGGACCGCGAGGCGGTGAAGCTTGGGCAAGATTTGGCGCCGATGGACCGAGACAACGGTGAAGAGCGAGCAAGGTCAAGATCGATGAACCAAAGAGGTCATGTGATGATATGGAGTGGATCATATCATTTAAGAAAGATCAAGCTAAGTGTTGACTCATGATGATGATCAAAGGGCTTGATGGAGTTTGGTGCTTGTGTGGCATCAACATTTGGGAAGATGAAATGGAATGTGCAAGGCAAAGGTATGACTTGTAGGGCATTTCATTTCACCGTTCAAAGGTTGTGTAGAGAAGTGCATGACCGGATTTAGGATAGATGGCCGTACTATCAAGAGGGGCAAACTTGTTTGCATATCGGTCATCTAGTGCCACTTGAGAGATCTAACATTGCGATGTTGCTAGGATCGAGTGGCGTGGTGAGATCAAGTGAAAGTTCTTTGAAAATGATTGTGAAATGCTAACACACATGCACTTGGTGTTGTTCACGTGGTGGTGTTGGCACATTTGCAAAGGAGAAAGAGTTGGAGTTGATGTTTATCAACTTTGGGAAGCAAGAAAGGTTTTTCGGTTTTCTCCGGAAATTAGGTGGTCTCTTGGACTGGAATACTGCTTTGATCCATTGTGTTTTGGATCAAATATTCTATTGGGTTGTGTAGCCCTCTGAATAAGCTTTCCATAAAGTCTAAGATCACCAAATTTGGACATCGGAGCTAAGAGTTATGGCCGTTTTACCGAGGTACATTTCTGCTGAAAATAGACATGCGGATGGTCCGCTCCTAGGGGGCGGACGGTCCGCCGTTATCTCGTTTGTGCTCGTGCAGAACCGTTTTTGGCTCTGTTGGTGGTCCAAAATGAACTGCGGACCGTCCGGTCCATGGGAGCGGACGGTCAGCCTTTAAAAGCTGAAACGGGCGCAGAAACTTGGTTGTTCTGTCTTGGGTGTCCAAATTGTACTGCGGACGGTCCGGCCCTTGGGGGCGGACGGTCCGTCTCCTACTGAAAATTCTGGGACAGAAACACTGCGGTTTCTTTGTGTGCTCACGTTTTGAACGGCGGACAGTCCGCCAGTCACTTCTAGATTTAGTCAGAAACGTTTGCAAATCGGTTGGTTCGAAGTTTTGAATCGCGGATGGTCCTCACTAGGGGTGCGGAAAGTCCGCCCAGGGCAATAACGGTCGACTCTGACACATAATCATTACAGTTCTAGCTGTTGGTTTTGAATGGCGGACAGTCCGGTTTTTGTGAGGCGGACAGTCCGCGAAAACTCTGTTTTCACGGGATTTGAGTGTAACGGCTAGTTTGGGGCCTCCCTCTATAAATAGAGGGTGTGGCCGGCCATTTGAAGGTGCTGAGCACCTTGGGGACTTGGTGTCCATGTGTGAGAGTGCTTGAGAGCACTCTACTCACTCTAACTTGATAGTAATCATCCGATCGAGTGAGAGAGCGATTCTAGTGCGATTGCTTTGAGAGATTGCATCGAGTGGCACTAGGTGATCGTGTTGCAAGCCGGTGTGCTTGTTACTCTTGGAGGTTGCCACCTCCTAGACGGCTTGGTGGCAAGAGGCTCCGTTGAAGCCCGCAAGAAGATTGTGCGGTGCTCCGGAGAAGAGATTGTGAGGGGTATTGTGCTCACCCCGCGGGAGCCGCGAAGAGCAACTCGTGTTGAGCGAGACGTGAAGAGCAACAAGTGGTTCGGCCGGATCATGTGCTAGAGCTCGGTGTGAGCACTCCACGTGGGAGAGTGTGACTTGAGAGTCACCACTAGCAAGAGGATCGGCGGCAACCTTGGAGCTTGTCTCAACGGGGATTAGCTTGGTGGCAACCAAGTGAACCTCAGGATAAAAATCACCGTGTCAATCTTGTCTACTCTTCTAGGTGGTTTGCATTCTCCAAATCACAAGCCTTGTATTTACATTCATCTATATCTTGTGCTTGTGTAGTTGCTCTCTAGTGTAACTAGTTAGCTTGTGTAGCTTAATTAGTTGCTCTTGCTTAGATTGTGTAGCTAAGTAAGTTGAGCTCTTGGATTTGGATTGAGTATCCTTGTCATTGAGCATCTAGTGAGCTTAGGTTTGGCTTTGTGCTTTTGCTCATTAGAATTGTGTAGGAGCTCCCCCGGTTTGTGAAGTACTAGTGCTTAGACTTGTGTGGCTTGGCATTAGATTGGTTAGGAGAGCTCTTGCTAGCTTTGCACTCCATTTGCTTTGTGTAAGATCTTTTTGGAGGTGCCTTAGAGTCATAGTTAGAGGGGTGAAGTCTTTGCTAAGCGAATAGTTTCAATTCCGCTTAAGTTTCGGTTAGCCGGCACAATTAGTTTTAGAAAAGACTATTCACCCCTCTCTAGTCCGCCATCTCGACCCTACAAGTGGTATCAGAGCCGAGGTCTCCCATTTGTGGTCCTTACCGACCCGAGAGGATGGCGACTTATGGGTTAGATGTTGAGTGTCCACACATTTTTGATGGCACACACTTTACACGGTGGAAAACTTGGATGATATGCAATTTTAAATTTATTTGCCCTCAAATGTGGTGGATGGTGGATGTATGTTTTTCTCATGTGTTAGATGAAGGAAATCTAATTCCAACACAAGAGAAATGCCTAGATCTAGACATCCAAGCTACTAACATTTTGTTTAGATCTTTGCATAATTGTATACTTGGTGAGATCATGGATATGAAAACCGCCCATGAGATTTGGAGTTATCTCAATAAGAAATATGGGGCGGCCTCCGATGATGACGATGATTTTAAGGCCAAGGAGGAAGTGCATGAGGATGGTGAGCTCATTCACGACATGGTAGTTGTGGAAGATTGCTCCACCTCATGGTCAAGTGATGATGATGATAATGATGATGATCAATCTACAACAAGCTCACTTGACATAATTGATGGTGATGATTCAAGTGTTACAAATGATGATCCTACTCCAAGCACACTTGTTGATAAAATTAGTTCATGCATGGATGATATTTATACTTCAAGCTCATCTCCATCATCACATTGCTTCATGTCACAAGGTGACACAAAGGTATCAAATTGCAATGTGATTGATCCTAATTCATATGATGAGCTCTTGAATAGATATGCTAGCATGACCAAATTATTTGAGGAAGTGTTAGCCAAAACAATCAAATTTGAAAAAGAAAACTCTTTTCTCAAAGACACATGTGAACAACAAAAGCATCTACTTTATGTCATGAGTTGTTCACATGAGGATTTAAAATTGACTCATGAGGAGCTTAGTGTTGCTCATGAGAACTTGGTACTAGATCATGCTTTACTAACTAGCAAGCTTTCTAATGAAGGAATTAAAACTAGTGAGAGCTCATCACATGGGTCAAAGGATCAATTGCAAAATATTGTTAACCCTTGTGATGTAGGCAAAAAATATGTATCCACCTCATGTGATGATTTATTGTCTATGCCATGTACTTCACATATAGATGCTTGTTCTTCTTCTACTATGCAATATGAGACTAACCTTGTAGAAGAAAACAAAGAGCTCCAAAGTCAAGTAAAGTATTTGAGCAACAAGATAGAGAGATGGACAAAATCAAAAGTCACCCTTGAAAGCATAATCAAAAATCAAAGAAGCTTCGGTGATATGAGCGGCATTGGTTCCAACAAGAGCAAGGCCAAAGGTAAGAAATGGGGCAAGAATAAATATAATAGGAAGATGAAGAAGCAAGAAGAAATGAAGCTATCTCATTTCATGTGCTTTCAATGCCATGAGATGGGACACTTTGCAAATAGTTGCCCCAACAAAGAAAACCTCAAGGTGAAGAAGGAAGAAGAGAAGCTTAAACATGTCAAATGCTTCAAGTGCCGCACTTGGGGTCACCTCACCTCAATGTGCCCAACCAAGCAATTGGTGAAGCAACAAGAACCTCAACCAAAGCCACAAGTTGAGCAAGAGAAGGCACCCCAACTTCAAGTCAATATCAACCATGATGATCAAGTTGATGATTTGAAGATGATGAAAAAGAGAACAAGAAGGGGTGGCAAGGCAAGAGCAAGGCATCCAACTCATATTCAAGATGCCAAGATGTTGAGCAAGAACAAAATTCAAGATAAGAATCCACATGGTCACATCAAGTGTCATAATTGTGCAATATTGGGTCACTTAGCTTCGGGTTGCCCAAACAAGCTTGAGAAGAAGGCTCAAGCAAATAATGAGAAGCAAGGCAATGAGAAGCATCAAATGAGTAAGGAAGAAAAGACTCAACAAAAGAGAAGATGCTACTTATGCCGGGAAAGGGGACACATGGCTTATTCATGTCCCTTAGGTAATAATTCTAAGCCTATTTCAATTGATGCAAATATTATACTTAGAAAGGATGGTAATGGTACCTCATTTGTTGCTATTACAAAACATACCACTATTCATACTAAGACTTTGCCAAAGTATGTTGCTCCTAACTTGAGAGGACCCAACCTAGTTTGGGTACCATCAAAACGTGGATGAATGTGTGTAGGTACCAAAGGCATTGGAGGCTTGATTCAAATAAAATTCATATTCTTGATCTTATGATTGAATCAAGGAATTGAAATTTTCTTTGCATATATACAACCCAATGCCAAATCAAAACAATGAAGTCCAAGTGCTACAACATACAAGTATCTTTTTCTAGTTGTGAGAAATTCATTGGAAATATTTGTTGGCTTGCTAACTTATTTGTGTTAAACCTTGCTTTTGGATGAACAATCTTTTTGCAAATTAAAAAAAGAGTTAAATGTCATTTACTTCTCAAATGTGGCTTGAAAACTAGTTCTTATGACATTTGGTTCCTTTGTGCACTCCTTGGTTCAAAATTCTGAATTTTTGAGGCATTTATGGGCTATTTATGAGTTTTCTTGATTTTACTCGATTTATTTTTGATTTCTCGTTCTTACTCACTCATATGAGTCTTTGGATGGTGTTCATGCTAGTTTTGAGATTTTTGGAATTTTATTTGAGCAATGTTCCCAATTCAAAGTTGAAATTGTGAAAATTGGAAAAATTCTGGGCTGTCTGAAATTTGGTAGTGCGGACAGTCCGCGGGTAAGAGGCGGACGGTCCGCCGTTCATGAGACTTGTTTACCAGAGGCTCTGCAGAAAAGTTTTAAGCCGCAAAATTACATTGCGGACGGTCCGCTCATGGACTGCGGACGATCCGCTCTTGGTGTTTTCAGGAGGATCCTGACAGCTAGACTTATCATGAGCTATAAAGGTATATCTCTAGTTGATCACATTCATTTGGGTGCATATGAGATGTTTGAATTGGATATATATGCTCTTGTTGCTTGCTACAAGATGATTGAATGGATTAAATTGTTAGTAATCAAAATTGAGTTAGTTTGAATGGATATGATCATGAGATGACATTCATTATGGGATATGATTAGATATATGTCTTGTGAGTTTATTCAAATAAGTTCATATCAAGTTTGATTCAATTTGATAAAGTATAGCTCAATTGCTCAAAATCTGTCCTTTATTGAAAATCTGAGTAAGCTGAGAAGATAGCCATAGTTGGATGATCAAATCTATTTGGATTGGCTTGAAATTTGGTATGCATTCCCTACACTTATGATACTAGTTGCTGTACAAGTTTCATGAGAATATGATGAGGGATACTTCGGTTTTGGAGTAGATCTTGTCAATGCATGTGCAGCAGTTTTTAGCATACACCTATGAGTGAAGATGTGAAATCTGGTAGCAATCTAGAAATGCATTGAAGCTCAAATTTTTATGGCTGCTATATGACTTAGTGTCACACATCTCCACAAACTTTCGTGGCAATTCAACTTGTACTTTGAGAGATTTGATGTATTCTTTGAGAAGTACAAAATCTGCCAGAAAAGTGACAAATATTGGATTGATCTTAAGTCACTTGAATTGAAAGGTCCTCAAGTTGAAATCATCTTTACAAGTGGTTGAGGAACCTAGGTTTGGTTTTGAAATAATCTAGAAGCATGACGAGTATTGGGTACAAGGCCATTTGATTGAGAAGTATTTTTGGCACACTTTTGGTACTCAAGTTGAGAATCAAGACCAACCTCAAGTAGAAAGAAAAGGACTTAGAGCAGACTCCAAAATTACTCATCATGACAAGTCTATTGTTTGATCAATCAACTAAATTCATCTCAAGTGAGTGTCAAGAATGGTTCTTGGAGAGATCACTTCTCTCTGAAGAGGGGCGAGCCGCCCAAGAGTGGGATTGACAAGTAAGGTGCTTGGAAGGCCAACATGGAAGTGGTGATCTAGAGTCATTGGAGATACTTAGTTGAAGATATCAAATGGGTTGATCAAGAAAAGCAAGCAACACCCAAAGTAGAGAGATTCATGAAAATTCAAGTAATATTCAAATGGTATTCTCTCATGCAAGCAAGGATCAAAGAGATGAAGCAAACCAACCACAACAAGATAGTGTATTTGATGATAAGTGGTATTCATTTCATATGGGTGAAGAATGGTTTTCATATTGGTATTCATTATCTTCACCAAGCTATTATAATTGGACTTCATGATGCTAGTTGGAGAGCTAAATTGGAATCCAATGATTATCCTCTACTCCAACATAGCAAGGTGAAATTGCTTGACATATGCATTCATACTACGCTAAGGACATGTTTAGTGCACATAGTCATATATAGTGATCATTCATGAAAAATAAAATAATTTTAATGTTTTATGATGCCACTATTGCTTCTATGCTTGATATAATCTAGTGGTAACATATGACATGTTCATGAGCTAGTAAACCCAAGTAGTTGATCTAGAAAATGAGCTTTCAAGTGTTTAACTCAACATTGTCAAGATAACCCTTAGAATGAGGTGTGAAGAAGCTTGTCATTGGTTCAAACCGAGTTGAATTATTTGGGCAAGTAGTCTAGATCAAGTCAAAGAGAAAGAAGCTCATGGAAGCAATCTAGTTCAAGAATTGATTATCAATGTCAAATTCAACAAAGTGGTCCATCATGATTTTACAAGTGATACTAGATTCAGCAAAAGGTATATCACTATATCTCTACAAGTGATATACATGGTCATACAAGTGGTATTCATTCAAGTAGATCTAGTGCAACAATGGTGGTTCCACAAATGATCCTCTACTTTAAGTGATCAATTCAAATCAAGAAAACAACCCTCATCAAGAAGAGCTCAACATTCAAGTAGATTGACAAACACTTTGACATAGGGGGAGGAGCCCCACTACAAGGTATCAAGGTCAAGAATCCTACTAGTATCCTACATGTGGCATTTCAATGTCGTCTTCATGCTTTCACATGTTGTTGTTACAAGTAGTGTCAATTTTAATCAAATTGAAAGTGTCCATCAAAAATGAAGATTCAAGACTCAACCAACTACCAAAGTTCAACTCTTTGTATCAAACCACAAGCGCTTCATATGATTGCCTACAAGGGGTATCCAACTGGTAACCCTACAAGTACAAGAGGTACAACTTCAAGTGGTGGCCATTGATCTTCACATGACAAATTTCATGTGGTTTCGGCCCTTTTTATGGTCATTGATGACAAAGGGGGAGAGGAATGAACAAAGATATGAATTATCCTTGGATGACAAAGGGGGAGATGAGATGAGAGTGCGATCATGGACATGGATCAAGAGGAGCAATATTGAGGAGGATCAATATTCTTGGACAAGAGGAGCACACAAGTAGGGGGAGCAAGCTCATGAACTTGGTTATTTGCATTTGATATATGCTTATTCATGTGCTTGCTTGCATTTGCATAAGTTTTAAAATTTATATATGCATTGCTTGTGCGTGATGTATGCTAGTCATAGAACGTGGTTGATGATTTGATAACTAGCATGCATAGATTGTAGTTAGACATTTTTTTACAAGGGAATCAAGAGCCTTGCTAATATTATTGATCTCATGAGGTATCTTGAGTTTTTGATGAATGTCTAGTTACTCATTGATGCTAAGGAATGAACTTCAAGGAAGCAACTCAAATTGGTATCACGCTTCAAAGGTTTATCCTATATACCTTAGCATCACTTAGTAGTAATAACAATCCCACAAATTTCATATTTATGCATGTGTGTGAGTTTAAAACCAAATCTCTTGAGCACACATGTAGGTGGAGTTATCACTACCAAGTCGGATTTTTATGGTGCTTATCCAATCTTTTACAAGTGGTCTTAATGGTGGATAAGAAACATAAAATCCAAACCAAGTTAGCTATTTACACGTGTGTGTGAAGTGCTAACTTGGAATATGCTTAATTTCCATATTTTTCTAGAGTTATCATCAATTACCAAAAAGGGGAGATTGAAAGGCCCTTGTTTGGATTTGGTAATTGAGTGACAACTTAGGTGGACTAATAAGTGTTTATGTTGAGATACACAGGAGATTAGTCCATACAAAGACATTAGTATGAGCAACATGTGCCATGGAGGAGAAATGGCTAAGGGTTGATGCTATGCTCATATAGTGTGATCAAGGAGCTCATTGCATATGAGACATGACATGGAGTTATGTGACCAAAGTGGAGAAGATCAAGACAAGGCTTGGTTTGATGGACTGGTTGCAATGGAGAAGGGCAAGTCAAGGCTTTGAAGTGAGGGACCGCGAGGCGGTGAAGCTTGGGTAAGATTTGGCGCCGATGGACCGAGACAACGGTGAAGAGTGAGCAAGGTCAAGATCGATGAACCAAAGAGGTCATGTGATGATATGGAGTGGATCATATCATTTAAGAAAGATCAAGCTAAGTGTTGACTCATGATGATGATCAAAGGGCTTGATGGAGTTTGGTGCTTGTGTGGCATCAACATTTGGGAAGATGAAATGGAATGCGCAAGGCAAAGGTATGACTTGTAGGGCATTTCATTTCACCGGTCAAAGGTTGTGTAGAGAAGTGCATGACCGGATTTAGAATAGATGGCCGTACTATCAAGAGGGGCAAACTTGTTTGCATATCGGTCATCTAGTGCCACTTGAGAGATCTAACATTGCGATGTTGCTAGGATCGAGTGGCGTGGTGAGATCAAGTGAAAGTTCTTTGAAAATGATTGTGAAATGCTAACACACATGCACTTGGTGTTGTTCACGTGGTGGTGTTGGCACATTTGCAAAGGAGAAAGAGTTGGAGTTGATGTTTATCAACTTTGGGAAGCAAGAAAGGTTTTTCGGTTTTCTCCAGAAATTAGGTGGTCTCTTGGACTGGAATACTGCTTGGATCCATTGTGTTTTGGATCAAATATTCTATTGGGTTGTGTAGCCCTCTGAATAAGCTTTCCATAGAGTCCAAGATCACCAAATTTGGACATCAGAGCTAAGAGTTATGGCCGTTTTACCGAGGTACATTTATGTTGGAAATAGACCTGCGGACGGTCCGCTCCTGGGGGGCGGACGGTCCGCCGTTATCTCGTTTGTGCTCGTGCAGAATCGTTTTTGGCTCTGTTGGTGGTCCAAAATAAACTGCAGACCGTCCGGTCCATGGGGGCGGACGGTCCGCCTTTAAAAGCTGAAACGGGCGCAGAAACTTGGTTGTTCTGTCTTGGGAGTCCAAATTGTACTGCGGACGGTCCGGCCCTTGGGGGCAGATGGTCCGCCTCCTACTGAAAATTCTGGGACAGAAACACTGCGGTTTCTGTGTGTGCTCATGTTTTGAACGGCGGACAGTCCGCCCCTGGGGAGCGGACAGTCCGCCGGTCACTTCCAGATTTAGTCAGAGACGTTTGCAAATCGGTTGGTTCGAAGTTTTGAACCGCGGACGGTCCGCCCTAGGGATGCGGACAGTCCGCCCGGGGCTCTAACGGTCGACTCTGACACATAATCATTGCAGTTCTAGCCGTTGGTTTTGAATGGCGGACAGTCCGGTTTTTGTGAGGCGGACAGTCCGCGAAAACTCTGTTTTCACGGGATTTGAGTGTAACGGCTAGTTTGGGGCCTCCCTCTATAAATAGAGGGTGTGGCCGGCCATTTGAAGGTGCTGAGCACCTTGGGGACTTGGTGTCCATGTGTGAGAGTGCTTGAGAGCCCTCTACTCACTCTAACTTGATAGTAATCATCCGATCGAGTGAGAGAGCGATTCTAGTGCGATTGCTTTGAGAGATTGCATCGAGTGGCACTAGGTGATCGTGTTGCAAGCCGGTGTGCTTGTTACTCTTGGAGGTTGCCACCTCCTAGACGGCTTGGTGGCAAGAGGCTCCGTTGAAGCCCGCAAGAAGATTGTGCGGTGCTCCGGAGAAGAGATTGTGAGGGGTATTGTGCTCACCCCGCGGGAGCCGCGAAGAGCAACTCTAGTTGAGCGAGACGTGAAGAGTAACAAGTGGTTCGGCCGGATCATGTGCTAGAGCTCGGTGTGAGCACTCCACGTGGGAGAGTGTGACTTGAGAGTCACCACTAGCAAGAGGATCGGCGGCAACCTTGGAGCTTGTCTCAATGGGGATTAGCTTGGTGGCAACCAAGTGAACCTCGGGATAAAAATCACCGTGTCAATCTTGTCTACTCTTCTCGGTGGTTTGCATTCTCCAAATCACAAGCGTTGTATTTACATTCATCTATATCTTGTGCTTGTGTAGTTGCTCTCTAGTGTAACTAGTTAGCTTGTGTAGCTTAATTAGTTGCTCTTGGTTAGATTGTGTAGCTAAGTAAGTTGAGCTCTTGGATTTGGATTGAGTATCCTTGTCATTGAGCATCTAGTGAGCTTAGGTTTGGCTTTGTGCTTTTGCTCATTAGAATTGTGTAGGAGCTCCCCCGGTTTGTGAAGTACTAGTGCTTAGACTTGTGTGGCTTGGCATTAGATTGGTTAGGAGAGCTCTTGCTATCTTGGCACTCCATTTGCTTTGTGTAAGATCTTTTTGGAGGTGCCTTAGAGTCATAGTTAGAGGGGTGAAGTCTTGGCTAAGCGAATAGTTTCAATTCCGCTTAAGTTTCGGTTAGCCGGCGCAATTAGTTTTAGAAAGGACTATTCACCCCCTCTAGTCCGCCATCTCGACCCTACAGCACTGCAGTAGCCGATCCGGTAGGGGCGAAGATCATCTGACTGGCCTGCTGATAGCTGGTCCCACAAAACCTTGCAATCCCCCCTCTTGTAGTGTCTTCAGCAAAGCATTGTGAATAAAATTGGCCATGATCGAAGAGTGGCTTATGAAAGCCTGTCCGACCACTTGATTCACCATATGCGCCATCCTGTTCTCTTTTTGTGCCTCATCATAGGGTGAGAGAGTAGGAAAATCGAACTTCTTGATTACTTCTCCACTCCTGTTTGTATCGAAGGATAGAAGGCACCGCTTCTCATAAGTGTCAATAGCTGCCTTGAGTTTTGCCTTCTGTTCATCCTTCAGTTTGTCCTTGTCAACTGTGTAACAGAGCCGCCCAAATTAAACCGGCTTAAGTGCGCTAACTATCATCTTAATGGTTAATTAAGTTATTGTGCACTTAAAACAGTGTAATCTGGTCGTTTGTCGGGTTAAGGATCGAAAAACACTGGAAGTCTCGCACGAAGACGAGCACAGATGATTACAAGCAGGCAAAAGTTCTCAAAGTTAATTTACAATGCGGAGTTTTACAAACAAGTTTACGTAAAAAATATCAAAGTTCAAAACGCAGCGGAAATTAAATAGAAGTTTAGTTTAGAAAAACAACGATTACTATGATGACGTCACATCGAGCCCATCGATGTGAATCCTGGTTAGCTCCAGCCAGCAGTAGTTACCTGAAAACAGGGTGACAACAAACCCTGAGTATACTAATACTCAGCAAGACTTACCCGACATGGGTATACTTAGCCCACTATCTAGACATGCGAGCTTTTTGGCTCTGGAGTTTATTTTGCGGAAAAGCTACTAATAGTGGATTCTTACTTTCAATATTTTAGCTCAAATTTAATTTCACAAGTACTAACTAGATTTGTCTGAATATCTAAAGCAAGCATGGTTGATCACATTATATTTTCCAAGAGTATCATAAACATATCTCATCACATTGCCATTCTCGTTCCACTTGTTTACTACGATGTGACAGAGAGATCAAGGCTCTCATAACCGCGAGTCACGGCGAATCGATCCGATTTAACCTTGCAAGGTGGACCTAACTCTCACGACACATGCAAACCACACCGGGCCACACGCGTCAACTATTCTCGTCATTACCACGACACCTAAACCACGCCTGCCAAAACTCGGGTGAAGGGCCCCTCTCGGTGAACTCCCGGAGTACCCGGAGGCGACATACACTCCAACACTCGCCACCATTCCACTCCCAGAGTAGCAGGTCGCAGTTCGAGCTATCGTTGTAAATCAGGTCTACAGCTTACCGGTTTCGACTACCTCCTACTTCCAGCATGTGGTTAGTACTGTTCAATCCTCGATCAATGTGCCAACAACGGTACGGTCCTCAATCGACACAGGCGGAGGTCCACTTTCCATACATTCCATATCCATAATCCAATTCCTCTCCACCCGGTTTCCATTCTTCTTTTCTCACAGATTCATTCTCAAACCACTTTGACATAAGTAACAAGGACCTATAGCTCGCGAGTGACAGGAATCACTCGACTTCTACCGAGTCCTAATTAAGCATGACAGTACTAATGACCTGTACACTAGTAGAGTAACTGAGGAAACCTAGGGATAATGCATCTACGGTTCCAATCAACTCCTAGAAACGTAAATGCACAATAATTATATAATAAACATTGAATACTGAAATTAAGGGTTATGCTCCGGGGCTTGCCTAGGAGTAACACTAAGCTAGTGTTAGTACTAACAAGGCTTTGGGTCCTTCCGACTTTGAGCCGGGTCTTCGGTTGCTCCAACGGGTCCTTCACTCTTTAGGACTCGTCTACCCAACACCGTCTTTTGGTTCGGTTCCGTCAGCACGTGATCCACGTCCACGTGTTGTACATCTAGCGTACCTAAATGAGATGCACCAAAGCAGATGTTTGAATGCATGGAAGTACAATAGAATATACCGCAAAAAGGACAAGCAGGGCAGGCACAAAATCACGCTTGGATGGGCACAAATATGATGCAATGCAATCGATACGATTTAGAAGAAAGACATGACTGGGCAATCATTTATCGAGTAAGCACCACATACACACTCAAAAGGCAACTGGGTTGGTGCTACAACACGAGAGTTCAATCAAGTATTTTAGCCTGAAGTGTTTCCTACAAAAAGTGTGACTAACTTGATTAGGAAGGCTAAGCATAAACCTAGAGCAAAAAGAAGTAAGCTCTGGACTTTATTTACTAACCAGCAAACACAAGCAAAGTACATAAAAACAAGCAACAAACTGGTTCTAGCATGGTTAGCATGATTACCCAGGAAACAAGAATTATCTACTGAATTTAACATGTAGGAAATCACCTCTTAGCAACACACAAGAGAACAACTATATTTAGGAACCAAACAAGGGCAACAACTTGACATGCAGCAAGGACCTGATAGCACAAATTAATTAACATGATAAGATACTGATAAAGAGTGTAAAAACAATTTACCATCATTTATTGCTAACATAAAGCATTTATTTTAGCCTAAACAAGACAAACTGAACCAAAAATAGATTTACACACATGTGCATAGCTTTTGGATATGAAATTTTTACAGTGAACTAAGCATGCCAAGAGTAAACTACTGCATAAATTTCATAATTTTTCGACATCCAAAACTGCAGGTATTAAATAAACAAGCTAAAACAAGCATTATTCATGATTAAATCAAAACATCACAGAAACATTAAACAACTGTAAGGATCACCGGGGTGTCCGACCCTAGAGGGGGAGGGGGTGAATAGGGTCGCTAATCGCTTTCTATCCTATGGCTCAATCTATTTGCATAAGATAAACCTAACACGTCCTACACATGCTAGTTATGACTAAGGTTTATCTATGCTACTCTCTACTTACCCCTAAAAGACTTGCAACCTATCCAATCCTAATCAAACCAATTAGAAAAGTAAAGGTACGCAAGATAGAGTAAATGCGGAAACGTAATACGGTAAGTAAAGAGGTAAGTGCAAGAAGGATACAAACTCCCGAGTAGACACGGTCATGTAACGTGGTTCGGCACAAACGCCTACGTCCACGGGACACCGAGGCTCTTCCGATCACCGTCTTGCACTACGCCACCAAGGCGATGCCGGCAAGCAAAGGCAAGTGCGCACAAGACACCGAGTCTAGTGCACCGCCACCGTCTCTCTCGGTCACCCGGCCGAAATCCACTATGGAGCTTCTCCACCAAGGAGGGGGTCTCCTCTTCCCCCGCACAAAGTGTCGTTGCCACTCCACACCAAGTCGGAGGGTCACACGACGGATCACAAGGATTACTTGCCGCAGCAAGACTTCTCTCAAGGGAGCTCTCGCAAGAACTAATCCCTATTACAAGCACTAAGCACTCTCACAAGTGTGCTTAAGCCTATATGATGTACAATAAAGCTCTAAGGTGGTTGGAGATGATCTTTGGCTCTTGTATACTTCCTTGGTCTCCAGCACTCTCAAATGAGCCGTGGGGTGGCATATATATAGCCCACACACCCCAAACTAGCCGTTGGAAAAAGGATGACAAAAAGCGCTATCTCCGGTTAAACCGATGCTCCCGTTTTTGTCATCACCGGTTTAACCGGTGAGTGCATTTTCTAACTAGCCGTTATGCTTCAACGGCTACCTCAATCGACCGACGTAATCAACCGATGCAGCGTCGGTTTAACCAGTGAGTGTAGTTGCTGAAAAACTAACTCTCTGGACAACTGCACCGACGTTCACCAATATCTAGCGTCGGTTCATCCGGTGTATAGATTTTGCCTCAGCTGCTGAGTTCATTGCACCGACGTATTCAACTTTCCTGGCGTCGGTTCAACCGGTGTTACCAAAATTCCCAGACGTGCTCCAAGTCAATGCACCGACGTACGTAATTTTCTTAGCGTCGGTTCAACCTGTGATACTAAAATATCTCTGTCTTGATTGTTTTGACTTAGTTTCTTCACGGTCTCTTCAATCTTCGAATCCTTTGGACTGAAGAGGTTTCAGGGCGCTGCCCTGAGACCGGCGAGGGGCGGCTCCCCCTCGACCCCCGTCCACTAACCGGGTAGCGGAACCCCCGTAGGGGCGGCCCTTCGGGCCTAACTACACCTATCTTCTCTTTGTCATCACTTGAACCTAAAAGCCTGAGAATGTTCATCTTAACAATCATATTAGTCCAAGTGTTGTGTGTCATCAATCGCCAAAACATTATATTGAAATATGGCATGAGAGGCCATTTTCGCTACAACAACTAGCATGTTAAATATTTTTCCTAAGTTATACATGTCAAAACAAAGCTAACCCAACAAGTTTTACATTTTTTCCATTTTTCTACGATTTACTATGCATTTTCAAACTTGCAACCACTTAAACTAACATTTAACTAGAGCACAAACTATTTAGAAACTGAAGATCAACCTTTAAGGAAAGTTGTAGATCTTAGAACAAGGAATCCAACAAATTTTAGTTTACATTTTTCTGATTTTTCTACGATTTACTATGATTTTTCAAAGTTTCAACCAATTATTGCAAAACAACCCTTCGCAGCACTATTTATTTGAGTCTATAGCTATGCAGATAACCCCCTGAACTTGTTTCAATTCTTGCCCGAGGTCCTTGGGTGGAAAACAAAGCAGAGGAACGCACGGGGAGCTCGTTTCCGGCGAGGTGGTGGCCGGCTGGCAGGGGAGAAGAGGGGGAAAAGCACGAGGGCGACGAGGGCAACTTGTGGACATGCTCGGTGTGGGTTGGGATGGCCGGGAAGGGGATCCCCCACGGCGAGCAGTGGGCGGCGGCGGCGCTCCGGAGGCCCTGGGCGGCGGCGAGCGGGACGGGGGGCTTCACTGTGGCAAGAGGATGCGATTTCCGGGGTCGTTTGGGGTTGAGGAGGACCGGAGGTGGCGGCTCCGCTGTGCTGCAGGGGCGGCGGCCATGGCAGACGGCGGCGAGCTCGATTCCGGTGAGCTGGAGGCCGGAGCGGCGGTCGGGGAGCTTCTCCGGGATGAGGCGAAGCTAGTGGGGTGGCTTGCTCGGGTGTAGGAGGGTCGGGGAAGGGTGCTCCGCGGTGAGCTCGGCGTGGAGGTGTGGCGGCGCGGTGCGCGCGTGGCATTCGCGCGCGAGTAGAGGAGGCACGGCGTGGTCGGGGCGGCAGCGGCGCGGCTCGGCTCGTGGCCGCGACGACCACGGCGATGCACACGCGCGGGCGAGGCGAGGCAGTGAGCGAGCGCCGTGCCGTGGATGACTTGAGCACGGGAGCGGTCCGAGAGCTTCGAGAGAAAAGGAGTGAGGAGATGACAGGTAGGTCCCAGGTGCAAGTGACTCAAAAGAAGACTTCATTTTTGACTAAAGGTACACAATGTTGATCATATTTGTTCAAGTTTTTGTTAAGTCAAAATTTTGTTTTGAAATTTGAAAAACATTCCAAAACCAAAATAAAAATTCAAGCTTTTGTTCACGGTTACCAATTCTAAGGAAAGTTTAAACCAAACCATTGGAAATTTGAAAAACAAAAATTAGCTAACTTCCAATTGCTTGAAAATGTAAAAAGACCCTACATTTGAAAAGAAAATTAAGTTTGACCAAACTTTAATCCAAATGGAACTCGTCATTTCATGTAGTTAAAATGCTAATAAATTTTAGTTAGTGGTTTTATTCATGCATAATTAGTGCTAAAGATTATGTTAAATACACGATTCACCTTAACTACAGGTGATTAACACCTGGAGTGTTACAAACCGGAATTTGGTTTTTCTTCTGTAACCTTGTCCTTGGACATGTTGATCTTTCTTGTCCCACCGGGCGTGCCAAAAGATGTGTTGACACGAAACGATCACACACCAAAGCCCGAGAGCCCCGTACGCCAAAAGATGTGTTGACACGAAACGATCACACACCAAAGCCCGAGAGCCCCGTACGCCAAAAGATGTGTTGACACGAAACGATCACCGATGGAAATCCTATTGAAATAGCGATGCGCCCGAGATCAAAGTTTAGATAAATTCGATAACTTTTAAATAGATTTGAACGAAGTCACAGCGATACGCCCGGAAGCTAAAGCTCAGATTTACTCGGTAAACGAAAATTTACCAGCAAACCAAGTCGCTTGAATGTGAGGCGTCCTTGGCCAGCTTGAAAGAACTCGCAAAAAAAAGAAAAGATGGCGAAGCCGCCGACGAAAAAGTAAATTGCAAGTAGAGTAAAGTTTTGTTTGGTGAATGTGTATCAATCTTTTACAATGACCGGGGGCTCATATTTATACCCCATACTAACAAAATTCTAGTCGATCACGGCAAATACGATCCTAATTTAAAAAATAAAAACCACCTCTAAACAGAATATCTCCTGTCAAACTGAAACCAAAATATCTAGTCAACTTTGCCTTCCTTCGGTCAATAGGATTTTCATCGGTGATGTACGATCACCCTGCCAAATCCATCGTTTGCGCCCAAACGAAACATTTTCTCCTTTGCAACACTCCACCTTGACACGTGTTAAAATTTAGTATCAACAGGACCGCGCAGCAATAGATAAAAATAATTAATGGGCTGAATTTATTTCACCGATCTACATTTTTTGAAAAGTGTCACCGATCTACATAGAATCCTGCAGGGATGGATTCCTCGTTTATAGCGTGCGTGATGTATGTATAGCTTTTCCGCTATTAACTAGCCAAGCTGATCTGCGAAGGAGAAGGTCCTGTGCCAACGCCAAACCTTCGCTTCGCTGCAATTTTTTCTATTTGTCAAGCGTTCAATTTTTATTCATCTCACCAGTCAGATTTCGGACGGCCATGGCCCATGAGCCCATGCTGTTCTTTTCAGGGGGGTTTTCGGCTGACTGTTGGATTTGTTATATTTCATTTTTTTCCCGGACTGTTTCAGCCCAAGCCCAAGCAAACTTCTGAGTCTTTCTCTCTTTGTGTTTCTGCTAGCTAATTCTGCCCAGGTGCCATCCGATGTGTTGAGTGTGTATTTTTTTTGGGCTGACTAGGGAAGATGTAGGCACGTAATTAATTTTTCTTCTATCAAGAAATGATGTTATTTATTTTTTTCCAATAATAACACATATTTTTCTTTTCCTTTCATAAATAATGATGTCAATTATTATCCTTCTAAAAGGAAAAATGACGTGAATTATGGGTTAATGTATGTGCAAAAGAAAGTATGTGTATACTAAAGGAAAGTGATACGTTAATACACGTCTTTCTTTTCCTTCCATGAACAATGATGTCAATTATTATCCTTCCAAAAGAAAAGAAAAAGATGTGAATTATGGGTCAATGTATGTGCAAAGGAAAATATGTATATGCTAAAGGAAAGTAATATGTGGGTACAAGAGGTGGGTATAGAAAATTGCTGGTGTAAAACGTAATAGGATTTTGGTGGAAAATATTGATGAAACCAATCTCCCCTCCCTTTTGTCAAGTCTTTTGGCATGACAAGTGGGGCCTCCGTGAGGGGTACGGTGGGCCTAATCATGGTGAGAAATATTTTTAATTGTTTCAACTTTTATATTATAGATTATAATATAGATTCAGTAGAGGTGATGACCATCCTTCTTGAGGAGCTGATGCCGTCCTTGCGAAAAGATTGTGGATTTCCTATTGCTATTTTCTTGTGAGTCATATGTTTCATGATTGATTGGTTTCACCTCCATGTTTTGTATATGTGAAAATCTTCACCTTTTTGAATAGATCATATTGCCCTGTTTAGTTTCCAAAAATTTTTGCACAGTACCCGTCACATCGAATCTTCAGACACATGCATAGAACATTAAATGCAGTCGGAAAAAATAACTAATTACACAGTCTAACTGATTAGCACGAGTTGAATCTTTTAAGCCTAATTAGTTCATAATTGGACATTATTTGTCAAATAATAACGAAATATATTACAGTAGCAAAACCCAAACTTTTTCACCAACTAAACACACCCTGCGTAGGCCCTTCACGCCTCACTGTAAAATCACACCAGTGACCAAGAACTACACCACCATTTTTGTACCCATACTATACCAAGTTGGTAGATCTTCGAAGCTAGAGCGGTTCGGCCTGTGGACCGACATTCTTGCTTCCAATATCATTTGATTATTGTGCAAATAATATGGAGGTGAAAGATATGGCAGGAATTGAAGTTTATAGCTTCCACATGAATCGAGTAACAATCTTGCTTAACATATGCAACCTAATTTTCAATTTCACAAATTGGGCTCATGGGTGAAAGGTTTTACTAGGTTTCGGTTGGTGCCATGTGCAAGTGCGAATAATATGGCGACAACCCTCGGGTGCAAACGTAACCTAGTGTGGTGTACTGGTGTTCGGAAGGGTGATGGGAGGTACTCTAAGCGTCATGTCCTTTGCGAAGGCGTCGCCTTGAGGATTTCATCCCTGCTGTTATGGTTGTTGCAGGGGCTTTTGTTGCTTGGTTGTCTCCGGAGGTTTGGTCGTTGGGCAATGGTGGTGCAGTTTTATTTCGTTGCTTGTGGAGCTGAGGTGGTCGTTCGTGCACCCTTTAATTCTTGGGCTCTTTTACGGCGCACAATACTACCGCTTGGTAGTATATAGTACAGAGAGGATCCCACCATCACTAGAAGGGGTAAGATAGTAATTATTAACTGTGTTCGTGATGTTGATCTCAGACTCTTACTTCTTACTGCTATTTATGACAAATCAGTGTGAAACAATGGTTGAAAGACCGCGACTTCGTTACGTTCTATATAGCAAACAGAATGCAGGATCATCTAATCCAATCTAGAGCATTGTATTGTGTGTGTTGGAGTGGTATAAATGATACAACTTTACTCCTTAGGAAAAATTAGTTGACTCTGCTCGGTGCTGTGGTTTGAACTTTGAAGGATCATTGGCGTATATACATCCAAATAATCACCACCAATGGATGGTTGACATCTTCTCTTTTCTTCACCTATCATATATTTGTATAGATGGCTGAGGTCTTTTCCTTACTTTTTGTCATTTTTTTTAGCAATCCACGTTTCTGTCCTTTGGTCCTTTCTACATCAGGTTACCAACCAGTGGATTTCTCTTGCAATGTATTTCAGCGAATAACTAATTAGCGAAACTTGGAGCTCGAATGTACGCCATCAAAGGGGGTCACCAGAAACCCACCTTGCAAACATAGCAAAACACTGGCTTGGCATGTACTCCGGAGCAGTATGACCACCACCCTGTGATGCGGACAATAATATACAGAGGAATGTATCAAGATCCATCTTCTTCACGTGATATCAGACAACAATATTCATACTAACATAACAGAACAAGAAAAGCTTCCCCACTGGATGGTCAATTGAGATTTGAAGATACATGTTCTCACCTTTACAGTTGCAAATGTAAGGTTATTAGAGTATGATCTTGTAAATCTGCACAAAATATACATTTGGTCACACAGGCTGTTGCATAACTGATTTTGTCAGAATCATGAGAGTGAGATATAGGGACATGTAAAATCAGGTTATTTTCTATTTCCATTTTCTCTATCTGGCGGTTTCATGTTCAGACTGTATTATGTCTGAATAACATGTAATTGTGTTTCTAGACCAATTACTGTAATACGAACTCACCCTGCAACTTGCCTATCGACAAACCATGGCCTCCAGCGATCCACAATAGAGAAATTAAGGGTCTTAATCCAGGCTTGCGTTCCAATATAAGGTATAACCATGTCATGGTCACCACTGTAAACAAGGCTCCTGTAGCCTTTAGTGGTCACATCCAGATGGTACTTCACCGTAGTTGGAATATCACTAGTATAAGGTATGTAGTAGTTGCATCTTGACCATGAAGGAACCGTTCCCTGTATTGTAGACTCCAATTGTTATGTTTATAGATTAAGAAAAAGCAAAACTGAGGACAGGTTCTGTTTAAACGACTTAGAATCATGTTATGCAACTCATTCAGTCATAAACATATTGTACAAGAGAGCGTGCTTCATTTTTTTAAAATCAGTTTAAAGCTGTCAAACCTTGTGAATACCAAGAGCCTCTCTTACTGAGGCATTGTTCGCCCATATGCTGGACATTATGTATCCTGCAGTCTGCCAAGAATGTTGTGATAATTTTGAGACATCAGATTAGATCTCTTGAAAGCTGCACATAAGCCAAAAAGGCCCCAAGTATTAAGAGGGAGAAAAAAAAAGAGAGCACATTTGGCCACTGACTCTGCATTGCAATGAAATCTCAGACAAGTGAAGCTCTGCATCTGCAGTATACTCCTGGAGTTGGAGCATCTCCCTCGTGCCTGAATTTAGTTTTGGCTTCGTCTCCATCTTGCGAGCATGCGGACTTGCAAAAGCGCAGAGGGGCTCCAGAACATGGTTCGGGCATATGCCTTTGAGGCACTTTGAAAAATAAACCATTTAATTTGTCAGTCACTCTGTAACCGTATTGTTGGAGATGTGAATAGAAATGTCATGCTTGGAAACAAGAATGGGGGTAATAGTGGTTAAATATATGTGCCTCTTGTATGGAGTGAAGGCTGTTCATGCACTCGATGCTTTGGTGGCTGCTGTCGCCAACACTGCAGCTCTTCTTGTATGACTGAAAAAAAGCAAGAAAATAAGCAATTGAATCAGGGAGATCACTATTACCCCATTTGACATTGCACCATTCTACTGAAAAGAATTTAATTGCCAGAGTATTCAACTGAAGTATAGTTTCACACTTGAGGTCATACAAGGATCTGGGCATTAAGCTTTATTGAAATTTGCAAAGTAAATGGTGTGTGAAGCTAAGTCTTAAAACTGCGACAGCTACTAAATTAATTTTGTCCATTCTCACCTCGTATATTTCGTCCGATATGATACCCATCCCGTGAGCAAAAGGAATTCTGGATGGATCATCAAAGTTATAATCTGTGACTGGATTGCCTACGAGGTAGCCCTGAAAATGATAGCGGAAAACATTATGAAACCTTTACTTTATATTCAAAGCTATTAATTATGCACAGCAAATTGTACTACAGTGATCAACCTTCAGATTGAAATTTGGTTCACGGCCACCTTCTTTACCTGGAAAGTTACTAGTTAGGTTATTCATAAAGAAAAATGAAAGAGAAATGGATGTGAAGAAAAAGGGAAAGAAAAAAGAGAAAGAAACCCCGAAGCAATGATAAGTTACCTCTGGCAATTTCAGACGCGACAGCTGGCACTATCTTGCCAGAGTACGAATCACCGGCGATGTAAAGAGGATTTGACTTGAACTGTGGATGCTCATCGAACCACTGCAAAATTAGTTACTTTAGAATGCATAGATGCTTATCAATTAGGGTTTCTGATTATTGATAAAAAAATCAAATCAATCACCGGAGATGTGACCTTTTGGAGGAAGATGAGAATTTGGTCGATTGCTTTGGTATCACTTGAAATGTATCCTTGCAACGTGTTCGAATATGAAAATCCAGCACCAACCGGAGAATCAAGAAAAATGATATTGCACACCTGGATTGAGCAAGCGCAGTTGAACTGAAGGAAGAATGATAGGTTGGATTTCTCCATATACATTTTTTTTGGAAAAGAGATTTCTCCACATACATGGATGGTTCGAACTTTAAAGAGATAGACAAATAGATAGATAGATGAAGTATTAACCTTGGTCCATGAATGTTTATTGTACACCAACTTAGGCAAGCCGTCCACATAACCGTTAACATCGAAACTCAGAGGGCCTGCAAAAGTAGTACAACGTTGTACACATCAAATTCTTTTTCTCTGTTTCTTTTTTCATCGAATGAGTGAACAAGATAATGATAGCAAGTACCAAGGCATGATGCTGGCAAAACAAGGAAAGGACAACTTCGTATATTGTTTACACAGATAGGTTGCAAATGCATGAGTACATACGAAAAAGGACAAGCTAGTAGGCGTATCTATTGGAGAAACAAGGGGATGCCCTCGTGTGCATCGAACGGCAGAGCATGGCGCTTTCTGTTCCTGATGATCGACCACTAGCTGCAGCCTGCAGGTGCATACCGATCTCGTAGGCGAGGCCGGTGAGGACGGAGCAGCCGGGGCCGCCGGTGAGCCAGAGCATGAGAGGGTCGTCGGCCGGGCTGCGCTCGGAGCGGGTGAAGTAGTAGAAGAGGCGAACGCCATTGGTCTTGTCCACCTCCACGTACCTGCATACACGAGGAATTTCACCATGCTCATACGGAGGCGGCCAGGCAGGTAAGGGAGAGCACACGAACAGATTGATGGATGCATATGCTCCATGGAGGGCAACCAGCAGTTGCTAGCTAGCTAGAGGACGCACCCCGTCTGAAGGTGGAAGGGGAGGGGCCCCTGGAAGCCAGGGAGATGCGTGATGACGCCGCCGCTGCTGTTGGAGATGAGAGGGCGCCGCGACGGGGAAGCGTAGGAGCAGCAGAGCAGGGAGAAGAAGATGCAGCAGCAGAGTTCTCCAGGGAACCTTGCTCGTGCCATTGTGGCGTGGCCGGGCTCCGTGGTGGAGGCCTTGCTAGCTAGGCTGCTGCTGCTACTACTACTACTTCCATTCTCCTGGTCGTGCGCTCCACCACTCTTTTTCTAACTTTAATTTTGTGCTGCTACACGACGCGAAGATTGGGCGGCACGGTACTCGTAGAGCCAGGCCAAGCTGTTAGCGTACAGCCGAAGAGTGTGTAGCGTATCCCCGTAGGAAAAATCAACTAATCAAGGGTAGCTTTCAGTCTAACGTACGTGCCGTGTGCCGCGTGATAACACTGTTTTTTTTTTGTACCAGGAAAGTCCGATCCTGTTGCTTACTCCTAGATGATTCGGTAGATTATCCCGCTTTCACGCCGTACGTCTCCTCATTTTTTTTGAATGATATAGTCTCCTCATTTGTTGATTATTAGATCGATATGATGCACCTCCGAACCTTGGCACGGGACATCCAGAAGGGAGGATTTTCTTATTAGGAAGAAGAATGGATGGATGGCTTCACAAGTCTCTGCTATATATGGGTTCAGTCTAGTCTATATATATGCTTTTACTACCCGCAAAAAAAAATATATATGCTTTTACTACTTCCTCCAATCAAAACTAATGCACAAGTCTTTCTCTTTAAGATATATAGTATATTTCTTATAGGTGTTGCTTGTCAAAGTGTGATGATATTGGTGACTAGCTATGCATGCCAACAGACGTGTTTCCGACTCGACGTGATCTCAAGCAGCTATCTTTTTTTTTTTTGCCAAAAAGTCCTCGATTTTTTTACTAAGAGCCCATATCGGATGCACCATTTTATAAGTTGAGAGAAAAGAAACAAAAAAATAATGCATACATTGAGACACGTAAAGCGTGCCAAGTATTTGGAGAATAGTACTCCCTCCGTATTTCTTTACTTGTCGTTAGGACAAAAAAATTTAGTTCATTTTAGTGTAAATTTGTTGTCTGAAACGACAACTAAAAGGATACGGAGGGAGTATTATCCTAGTATCTTGGTCAAAAAGGTTCCAGGTAGTATGGTGAGCTAATAAGCTCTCATCCTCTCGATCTGCAGTTAAATATATAAGCTGCTCCGATCCTATTGCTGCGCCTCTCCAAATGAATCTAAGCCCGTTTTATTACATCTTTGACAATGAGATGGAAGCAAAGGGCGCCCACTAGTGTATATACTGTGTTGATTCCCAAGACCCCCCATGCCAGCAGTTCATCAGAGCTGTCCTGCTGCCGAGGTCCATCGATCCAACATGGCCTGGCACTCCTTGGGCCTGTACTCCGGAGCTGTGTGCCCTCCTCCCTGTTGCGTGTTTTCGGAGAACAGACGACACATCCATCAGTGATTTGTATTGTTTATACCCCGAATTCATCATATCGAGTGCATCATCCATACCTTAACCGTGGCGAACGTGAGGTTGTGGGCGTAAGTCCTTGTGAACCTACCAACAGAAACAGGATGACCAATAATTCAGATGATCAGAGTGTGTGTACAAAGTAGAACGAGTGAGCAAGCAACGACTCACCCTGCGACCTGCCGGTTGGCGTACCACGGCCTCCAGTCGCTGACGATGGGGTAGCCGATGGATCTGATCCACTCCTGGGTGCCCACGAAGGTCATGTCCATGTCATGGTCGCCGCTGCACATACACACATACACATGTTAAAGCTGCTAGCTTTAGTTAATTTTGTGCAAGGAAAGGATCGGATCAGTGGTGGTGTTGCTTAATTACTTGTAGACGAGCGCCCTGTATCCTGCCTTGGTGAGGTTGACGTGGTAGGGGATGACGGTGGTGAGGTCGTGCCTGAAGTGCGTCAGCATCGTGCAGCGGCTCCAGGAACCGATGGACCCCTCGTGGATGCCCAGCGTCTCCCTCACCTCCGTGTCGTCGGCCCAGATGTAGGACAGCCGGTACCCGTTGTCCCGGCACTCCACGGGGAGGCCCAGCCTCCTCTCGTCGAAGAAGCCCGGGTGCCCGACGTCGTCCCGCACCAGCATCGACCGCCGCCCGCCGCCGGCGCCGGCGCCGTAGCCCTGGAAGATGCTGCCGGGGGCGCCGCGCACCGCCGCGCCGCAGAAGGGCTCCAGGATGTGCACGGGGTTCACGGCGAAGGTCACCATGCTGATGGCCATCATCGCGCTGGCGCAGCGCGCGTTCGCGGGGTCCGGCGTCCGGTAGAAGTCGCCGCCGCACCCGACCCTGGCGGCCTCGTAGAGCTCGTCGGAGATGAGCCCCATGCCGTGCATGAACGGCACCTTGCCGCCCGTGTCGTACCGGTCGTCGGTCGCCCCGTTGCCGACGAGGTAGCCCACCAGGTTCAGCTTGGGGTCGTCCCTGTTGTTGGTGGCGATATCCAGCGCCGTCACCGGCACGGTGTAGCCGGAGTAGGAGTCGCCGCCGATGTAGAGCGGGTTGGACGCGAACTCCGGGTGCTCGGCCAGCCACTTGCGGAGGAAGGTGTGGTGCTGGCGGCCGGACCCCGTGAGGCTGACGTTGAGGCCGGCCTCCTCCCGCGAGTAGGAGAAGCCCGTGCCCACCGGCGCGTCCAGGAAGATGACGTTGCTCACCTTGGTCCATGAATCTTCGAAGTAGACCAGGCGCGGGAACCCTTCCGTGTACCCCGCCACATCGAACTTGAGAGGGCCTGCGGCCGCACCGATAATGCAGTGCATACATACGAGCGAGTTAATAATGAGCTACTACTAATAATAATCCCTGCAAAAAGTTCATCAAAATGGCACTTTGTGTTGCAGTATATTTCCATGTATAAATAATTTTTAATGAATAAGTAACGTAATAATAAAAGTGCTTCTATGTATCTAAGAGAAATTTAAAGCTTTATAAAAAAATCCCTGACTCGTTATTATAAAAGTAACTCAAAACAACCAAGAGTTGCCGACTTTTACCGTTGTTAGTTATAAAAAATAATAAACAAAGTAACCCGCTAATCTTTGTTATCTAAATCACTCCCATTATGCGATTACGGAAAATAATAAAAGATAACTCTCTAGATTTGCCTATAAATTACTCACATTCAGCATCATCAAATTAAAGAACATAAAGTAACCTTTAAACATGTATCCAAGTAACCTAGCTATATGCATGTTATTGTAATTCCGATCCTAAAAAAAACTATATTTTATTGTAAAAATGTGTACAAGTACTTGTACAGTGGACTTAGTTGTATGACAAAAAGTTACCTCAGGGTTTGGTTAATAACTATTGGAAATGCTGAGACAATTCAGCCATGCACGGGAATCACAGGAGGAGACGACAATGCAAGAAAACAAGATTGAGAAAAAAAGGAAAAGGCAGCGGGCTAGCCGCCGCTGTTGGTGTCAAAGAGGAGGAAACCTAGTCCTCGGTGCTATGGTTTTGGCCGATGTGCTATGTAGGCTAGCTTGGGAGGACAACAGCCGTTGTCGTCATCGTGGGCGTCATGCGTTTTGGCAGCACCTCCCGGTGATGCATGCCGGCACGCTAGGATGTTCGGTGTAGGCTCCTCATCGCCCCATCGTGTCCTCTCGTTTAGGCGGCCGATACAATGCAAGAGACTCTCAACTCTGCCGCTCGGTCACATCGCCTGTATGACTCTTACACATGCATACAAAGTTATCTAGTCTGAGTGGCCTCTAATGTCGTCCTGCAACGTGCTAATGAGCTAGCTAGGTGCAATACTATATACTTCTTTCGTTTCAAATTATATATCGTTTGGGCAAATCTAGATCCACAAATTTTGCCTCATTGCTTGAGATCGTGTTTGCCAGAAACGGGACGATGGTGGACTGGGTGTTCGTAACATGGAAACTTTGAATCACTGCCTCCTCATGAAATTCGTCCACAAGCTCCATGAGCCCAATTCATTGCCGTGGAAAACGTGGTTTCTATCCTATGCTAGGCCGCACTCCTCTGGAATGCCCGACTCTTATCTCTCCTGGCTCGTCTAGGAAGAACTGCCGCGGTACCGCTCCCTGACGACTGTTCTGCTCGGTGATGGTGCTAGCACATCCTTTTGGCATGACCGCTGGCTGCTTAACACCACTGTGGCCGAAACCTTTCCTGCACTCTTCTCCCATTGCATCCACCACGAAAACGATGTCCGCTCAGTCCTTCAGTCTGGGCTGCGAGCCCTCCTACAACCACGGCTCACACGTGCTGCGCGTGAGGAGCTTCTTATGCTTACTGACTGTCTTGCCAGTGTCGCTATCCTTGACAGGCCGGATGTCCGCCTCCTTGACACGGGCAAAAGAGAACCTTTTACCTCGAGCGGTGCATACTTTGCCCTCTGCAATTCTACCCCGGCAATCGACATGGCTCAGATTTGGACGATCAAGCTTCCCACGAAGATCAAATTCTTCGCGTGGCTACTCTTTCATGGCCGCCTCAACACTCGTGCTCATCTCTTCCATCGGAATATCAAGCCACTGGAAGAGTCCTGGTGCGCCCGCTGCAATGGCACCCTGGAAACTGATAAACACATCTTCGCTGACTGCAATGCTGCTATCGAGACCTGTGAACGACTACACATCACCATCCTTGGGGATACGTTCCGACGACCCTGGGAGATTCAGGTTACCAGCGTCCTCTCGGTGACTGTCAAACTCGACATGATACTTCTTGTCCTTTGGCACATTTGGAAGGCACGAAATGGCCTTGTATTCGACTGCCAACCTTCATCCTCAACGGACATTATTCGCAGAGTTCTCAAGGATCTTGATGCTTGGAGCTGCCGTTACAAGAAAACGAAACCGGAAGTGCAGGCCTAGCGCGACTGGTTTGCGAGTAGCATCTCATAAATTGTCTCCCTTCATGCTCCTCTCTCATGTACTCTCATGTATTCTCTCAGCCTTGGAATTCCAAGGTACTGCTTGTAACAAACCTAACAAGTTTCAATGAATAGTAGGTGGGGATCTTCCCCCGATACCGTTCAAAAAAAAGATCCACAAATTTTGCTATGCATCTAGACAAATACTATGTCTAATGCATGGTAAAAATTATATACATCTAGATTTGCTAAAATGACCTACAAATTTTGAAATAAAGTGAGTATGTAGTACGGTAAGTAATTGAGGCAACAATTACACCGGTAGATCGACACGCGGTGGTGGGATCTGGGATGGGAATTGGGATCATCATGTATGTATGTGTGCCGGCCGCCGGCCGCGCCGGCCGGCCCGCCGGCTAATAACAAAACAATAATCTTACGTCAGTTAGCTGTCACGCGTCTCTAGAGTCTGTGCCGGCCGCCATGAGCATGAGCATGAGTTGTGCGCACGGGCCGAGTTCATCTAAGCCATGCATTCTGTAGGCGAAGGGAGAGGAAGGATTTGACGAGCGAGAGGCAGCAGCTAGCTATGCAGCTGCGTATACAACCGAAATTCTCTACGCCGCAGGCGGGTTAGTTACTGACCGATCTCGAAGAGCAGGCCGGAGAGCGCTGAGCATCCGGGGCCGCCGGTGATCCAGAGGATGAGCGGGTCCTCCGCCGGGTTCCGCTCCGACGCGATGAAGTAGTAGAAGAGCCGCGCGCCGTGCTCCTCGTCCACCTCAACGTACCTGTACATGTACATACCCCAAATTGTAAGCGACACCGTCGACAATCATCGTCGTCGTTGCCAATCGATGGATAGATGATCGGCAGTCATGGTGGCAGCAGTGCTACTACTTGTCAAGGTTTTAAATCTCCGGCTATAGCTTCCGCTATCTTCCGCTATAGCTGTTTCAGAGAGATTTAGTTAAGATTTTTCATGTACAACTTAGCTCTTAGCTGTCGCTATAGTCCGTTATAGCCGACTATAGCCTGTTTTTAGACAGAGATCGCTAAATACCTTAGCCGGCTATTTAAAACATTGCTACTTGTACACAACAACTCAACAAGCTGCTCGTTACCCACCCTGTCTCGAGGTGGAAGGGCAGAGGGCCTTCGAACCCCTTGATGTGCGTGATCACATTCCGGCCCGCTGCCCCCTCCGCCGCCGCACACCAGAATAGACCGCTGCTCGTTGCGACGATGAGCATCAGCACCACAACCCAGGGAAGCAGCGGCGAGCGGCGACGACGGCCGCCGCCCGAGGCAGGAGAAGATGACAAGGCAGCAGAAGAGGATGCAGCCATGGCCGCCGCTGCACCGCCCATGCTGCCGTACTCCCTCGTTCGTCCCGTCTCCCTGCCTGCTTCGCTCGTAGTAGACTCTGGCCTGCTATTATATGCTGTGCTGCACTTCATATATAACAGCGGTGGATTTTACGGTAAAGCCATATATACTGCAGAGCCGATAAGAGGGAGGGCTACCGGACCCAGTGCGGACAGCCTTATGGAGCTCTGATCCCTCGCTCTCCGGCCACATGTACACCTGATGGCCAAGTTGGAGCTAGCTATTAAGCTACTCCTAGTTTCTTATCTCGAGTAGGTATATAATTTATATATAGCAAACCAAAAGTATATATTTATTTTGTAGGTATATAATTTATATATAGCAAACCAAAAATTTGGTAGCTTAAAAAAAGAACAAAAAATTCGCTTGGAGCTAGGATCAATGGAATGAACTCAATAGCACGCATAACGAACTTCACTATGTTAAAACGTGCTCCAAGGACAGGAGATGTAGCCTATATGACTGTATATATATTTCATTCTGTGAAAAAAAAAGTAGACGATCGGACACGGATTTACTGTATATTTAGTTTTATGGACGAACATTTGGGATCATATCAGACGTGCTGCAGATAACAGCAAATTTGAACTGGAATTCCTCTCCAGCGTCCAGCCAATTAATACGTTCTTCTAGAACCGATGAAGCGTCTGTGCACGGAATTGATCTTGTGGGGCTTCTCGCAATCGTGAGAGCTACTGATGCATACCATTGTTTGTCTGCCTAGTACGAAATAACAACCAGCAGAGCAAGGTTGAATCGTTACCATCATCATGCTCTGCTGATAGCTAGATAGATATTGCACATGGCAAAGTGCCCGACGTTTAGCACACGGGAAAGGTCCTGATCGACACACGGCATACAGCACGTTTCCGGTAGTGGTCTTTACACATACACAGCATGTAACATCATCGATCTTATCTGTCCTTGGCCGTCTCTGTAAGAATGCAAAGATGAAAAAGTCTGCAGACTGATGGATACGTGCGTATCAGCATGCGGTCACTGATTGCGTAAGCTAAGCTGGCTGTCGTTGGCTATGTAGTCTGCCTCGGAGAAATCGATCGATCGGTGCGTGCGTACGTAGAAAACGACGACAGATATGCTGAGGGGGTCGACGGCGACGAGAGCTACATGATCAATGTGCAGGGACGATGCATGTCATCTAGCGTGCGTCGCATCTCACCACAACGAGCACAAAGTCTAGCTCCTCCTTTTTCTTTTTTCTTTCTTTCTCCAACGAGGAAGAATCGTCCCCTTATTATTAGCTTCCTTCTTGTTGGTCTTTCTTGATGATGTTGCTGTCGATCCGGAAGTAAATATGAATGATGATGTTGTAACATATAATACTGATAAAATATATAATCACAATATAACTAATAACGGATCCTCGATCGATCATGTTTTTCTAGCAACAAGACAACCAGATGGGAGGAAACGGGATGGATGGATAGGAATTAGGATGCGTGTGGCTCACAACCAAGCAAACCACCTTTACTCGCTAGAACCGGCCGGCGCAACACAGATGCAGCAGCAGCAGCAGGTACCGGATGAATTCGTGCTCCACACGGCGAGAACTCTCGCTGAGCCATGACGGCTCTCCTGGTGCGTGGCCTGCCAGAGGCTCAAACCCTCTAGCTTGTGTCGTCCCGTCTTAGCTGGTTGGGCGGCTCGCTTTGGTTTTCGTCAGCTACGAAGCCATTGGGTGTGTGTGCCTGATGATCAACCCAACCTGATAAAAATATGTCAATGGCTCTAAGAGAGGCTTGTGTTTACACTCGTGTATTTTGATCCAAGCTAGCTGGGTTTGATTCTATAATGACTTGTGTACAACAGTTCAGACAGCAACTGTTTGTTGAACACATACAGACAACTTATACAATGAGTTGTCTGTTTAGCTGTTTGGTAGGTATTTAATTCACTCTTTCACATGAATCATGGTGATCTATTTAATTCACTCTTTCACATGAATCATGGTGATCTAGTGCATAATTTGATCTTTGTAGCCATTGTGTTGCATATATAAGAGAATACACAATATATCAAATAATTCATATGACATGTCGCTCTAATTTTCCTTTCACACGGCATCCACTATGGCATTAGTTCACACAACATCAGTTCAAACGGCATCCACTATGGTCAGTTAATCAGATGGCATCTAAATTTGAATGAATCACATAGCATCTAAATTTGAATGGTTCACACATCGTCTAAACATATATGTGGGACCGAAGACGGCGACCAGAGGGGGGTGAATGGGAGCCGATCAAAATTTTTTCCGAAATTCGAACCGCCAGCCTATGTCTCGAAAATCACCCAAGCCCTTAAGCGTTCTGACCAAAATTTGGAATAACTATTGAAAAGCTAAACCAACACAAAAGGCCTCGAACGAGCGAGAGAGAACCCGAAGCAATTCGGAAGCGATTCAGGAAAACAGCTAATCTGAACAGCCAGGACCGGTCTGACCGGTGCACTGGACCGGTCTGACCGGTCGGGGCTGTGCAAAAGCGAGCAGACCGGTCTGACCGGTCTTGCCTACTGGTCTGACCGGTGGCACCCAGAAAACCCCCGAAAACTTAGATTCAAACGGTGAATCTCGATCAAACGACCACGAAAATCGATAAAACTTAGGGGATAGCTTCGCCCCTACCCCGTGAACATATCCCCAAAAGATCTCGTCCTAAAGATCAATGAATCTTGAGAATTATGGAGGAGATCGAAAGGGATGGGGTTTTCTCTAGAACTCAAAAAATCGAATCCGAACGAACTAGTGATTCCAGAGGGTTTAGAACAGGGCTAGAAGCACAGGAATCACATCAAGGAACTCGTGGAACCATCGCAATCGTGTGCACCAAAAACGAAACCGAAATTCATCACAACCGGCACAAAAACCAGAGAATTGAGTTGATTTAAAAGCCCAGAGGGCACAAGGAGGATAGGGCCTCCTTTCCCAATCAAATCACTTACAAGGTTTCAATAATCCATGGACAAAAACAAATCAAACGAGAGGAACAGAGGGAGGGAGACGCAGAGGCGGCGGCCGGGGGAAACAGAGAATTCACGGACAAGTTCTAAAAGCCGCGCTTGACCTAACACAAGTGAAGGGGTATTTATACCCGCGGGACCGGTCAGACCGGTGCGCTGGACCGGTCAGACCGGTTGGTTAGACCGGTCAGACCGGTGCCAGGGACCGGTCAGACCGGCTGGCCTGCAGCACCCCCTGTATATGATCTCATCCGACGGCCGGGGTTCTTTCTTCGAAACGAAGTCTTCTCCGCGATGCCGCCGTCTTGATGAAGATCCAGTCCGCGGTTTTGGAGGGTCCGCGAAACCCGAGTAGATGGCCGGTTTTGAGAAAACCGCCAAAACCTCACGCGCGGGAAGATTCCCGCCTCCGCGCTGTGGCCCTAGACGCTGTTCCCGCCTCGGCCTTCTGACGGCCCTAGACGCCGCCCGACGCCCGTCACCTCCTCGCCCGCAGCGAGGCCCTAGACGCCGTCGACGCCCGTCGCCTCCGTCAGTCCCGAGACCGACGCCCGTGCCTCCACGACTTGGCGTCTTCAACCGCCGTCCGCCTCCTTGGTTTTGTGGCGCAAACCAAGAAACCCGCCTTCCGTCGCCGCTTGGGCCCTCGATCCAAGAGTGGACGCCACAGCTGCCGCCCGGTCCGAGCTCCGGTCCCGGCTGCCCTTCACCGCTGTCCACCGCACAGTCCATCGGACACAGCACCTCCACGGCAGCTCCCCGTCGACACTCGACGCCCGTGTACCTACAATCCAAATACCAAGCGCACGATCACACTACACGGTTGACAATTCACTCATCACAAGCAGGATAGAGTACTCTCGTTCCTCAATCCCCCCTTGATGAGTGCATTGTCAACACACCACAAAAAAACCCAAGAGAAGTGAAACCAGAAAAGAACAAAGAAGCACAAGCAAGTGACAAAATGCTCAAAAAAGCAGGAACAGTCACTTACTCAAGCAAAATCGATCCCATAAGACAAGGGCGAAGGCTCGACGTAATCGATCAAAAGTCAAAACATGACTCCTCAAAGACAGAGATAACGCTCGACGCAGTCATGCAAGAAGCAGAGGGAAAACGAGGAAAACCAAAAACTAAGAACAAAACAGAAACTCCCCAAGCAAAGCTTTTCCCTCTCACAAGTGCAACTCTCCCAAAATGATGCACTCTCGAAGCCCTGTGCACAATAAATTTTTCAAAAATCAAACAAGTCCCCCTTGTTCGATCACTTCTCTCAAAATTTTCTCCCTTGTTGGCACATGCACACATCAAACCTAAAAAGACCTAAAGCTCCCCTTGAAGCTGAGATTCCCCCTGAACAGATGCTATGCAATGAATGTGATGCAGGAGGTGTAAGTGAAAGCATTCAGGGATACAAAGATATGAGCGACATCTAGTCTCAAGCACGTGTGCATCCATAAACCAGACCTGCATCTAGCTCAACATGGTATATCAAATCAGTCTAGAGCTAGGCAAGTTCAGTTTAGGAGAAATAAAAGCACCACCCATGATCGAGCACTAACAGATAGGAAATGGAAAGCAGTGCTACTCAAACTCATACAGGTGAGCCAAACCAGCCAGAAGCATATTGCACACATTCATTTTTCAACCAAATTTATCTCAATCAATTCTTAATGCCAGGGGTTGAAAGCTTGTCATGCTTTACTTAGCAACGAGGCTAATCCTATGCCAAAAGACAATCAGAAGCTTAAAGCACTCGTTTCAGTCATGCACAGCCTTGCCCGGGTTCTCACAAGTGCAAAGTGAGCCGTCCCGAAAGCTCGATCAGTGCGACAAGCACTCCCACCTGGATCTTTTCAATCCATTTCAAGAATAGTTCAAGCAATTTTATCAAATTTAGATCATTTCAAGTATGAATTATTGAACGAAAAGGCACACTAGCATGAATAAGATAGCAAAGCACATCAACACGCCCTAACATGCTAGTAGCCAAGACAGGGTGATCATGTTTTCAGATTTTCAAATCAAAATAACTTAACTCAGATGATGTCATATACACAATGGAACAAGCTATACATGATCAAGTTTATCAATTCACACTAGCAGGCACTAGAGGATCATAGCAATGAATTCAAGAATGTTAGTGCAAGTGAGACAATGCAAAATACAAACATATACAATGCATATGCACAATGCAACTACCAAACTAAAACTTAAGAGAAAGACAAAAAAAAGCCAAAAGCTAAGCAACTGAAGAAATCAGCAAATACAACGGCTCAAAGACGCACAGGACTAGACCAAATGGATCCAACTGAGTACCATAGAAACGACAATAATCAGAAAACCACAAGTCCATCCTGAGAGAAAAACGTACAAGCCGAACGCTCACATACCTCGATGAAGATCCCGCTGGACCTAGAGCATAGCAAGCTCGAGGTCACCTCCCCTGCGTCCTCAGCGGGTCCACCTTCTGCTCGAACAGGTTCTTGTAGAGGTGAACGATCGAAGTGGAAGTAGTGGTACTGGATCGTCCTCCTGAGCTGAGGTAGTCGAAGCAGAAAGGGCCGGAGCCTGCAGCCGGCGCAGTAACTCCGGATCATCATCGGCACCTAAGGTGGAGCTCCCCCTCAACAACTGATATCTAGCACAAGAGAAGCTAGGACACAAGAAGATAGCAAACACCAAAGATCCAGAGCAAGACTTAAGCAAACGATTAGGTGTTAGTCAAGCCACATGCAAGGGTATACCAAAAGACACTCTAGAACATATCAAGACAAAAGATATCCCTAGAATAATCTAAAGGCACTCAACAATATGAACCAAGACAGCAAGACTATACGAAGAAGATACTTGAGCTAGCAACCAGAACTAAGGGACAAAAGCTACACAAACATGAGGGGACTGGACAAAGCACACACCCTGAGCTAGCAAGAGTCATGACAAAATGAAAATCACAAAAACTAGCACACAGAGTGGCTAGTCCACCAAAGCACAAGCACAGACCTAACAAGCAAAACAAGTAGAGATGTAGAGTCTACAACATGTCACACTCAGAAAATGTACAAAGAACTCAAAAGACAAACTCAAATGTACATAGGATACAACAGCCACCATGGACTATCCATCAGCCTTGGAGAACCATCAAGTCTTGATCAAACCTGCATAAGACCAAGATGCATGGTGCACTTGTTCTCCAGGCCTCCAACCTGCATCACCATCGAGACAAAGGAGGAGCAAACGTCTCAACACTGGGGTTAGCAAAGTGAGAAGCAAACTAGTGACGAGCCATTTGCTCTACAGAAGGGTAAGCAAGGTCAGACAAAGCGTATCCCCTGTCCCGTCTACCGCAAGGCTGACGAACACCACCGCGAGGAAAGCGTGGAGCCTTAACACCTCCTCCAAAACCTCGATCCCGTGGTCCATAGCCGTACTGAAAACGACCAGGAGCACGACCGGCAAAGCGACCACCCACTGGAGCACGGTAACCACCACCGTCTCCCTGACCTCCACCTACACGGCGCGCCCTAGCATCTTGCCTACCACCACGCCGAGAAGGACCATGCACCCGAGCAGAGTAGATGTCCGCGTTCATTCTCTCCTGCTCTCTCCTCATAGCCCGCTTCCTCCTGAAGCAAAACTCCTCCAGGTGACCTTCCCTGTCACAGAACTCGCAGTGGTACCTCACCTCACGCTTGGGAGGTGGAGGCCGAGCCTGCGGACGGGGAGGAGCAGCCCTCTTCTTCTGGGCAACCTGGGCTGTGGCAGCAGGGAGCGGGTCGAGGGGGTTCCTCAGCGCATTGGGCTTTGGAACCCAAACCTGCTTCTGCGGAGGTGCTTTCGGTGGTTCTCTAAGCACACCATCCGCGGGGTCAACAAGCGAAGGCTGTGTGCTCGTGCTAGCAGTGTTTCCAGCAGCCTTGCCAATCTTACCGTACAACCTGTCAAAGTCTGACTTCGTGTATGTGTAACCGACCCCAAACCCATCACCACGCTTGAACTGCTTAATTATCATGCCCAACTGCGGCTCACTGCTAGAAACCCAACTCAGAATCGCCCTAAGATAGGTATTCTCATTCTCTAAGTTGGCTTTCTCTACCTAGATCAGCAATCAAACCAGGGCAAACAGAGCAGTCAATAGGTGGGCTAGACTCTACGACCTTAGTCTTTCCAAAAGACTTGATCAAGACGTTCTTCTCCTCTAGCTCCGACCTAAGCGTGGGACAAAGCTTACAAGCGCCAAGCAAAGCAGGTCTAGATCTAAGCTCCTCTAGTTCACAAACAACAGTAGCAAACTTGGACTGCAAAGAAGCTAAATCAGACTTGAAGATATGACACTCATCACATTCAAGCACATCACTAACAATGGGAGCGTCCTTGACAAGTTCAAACTCATGCTTGGTCTTGGCTAGCTCATGAGACACGTCTGAAAGCGAAGTCTTAGCAACATCTAAGTTCGCGACGTTCTCATCATACTTGGCACGGAGAGCAACAAGATCATTCATGTGAGATATGCAGCCAGAGCACTCATCCTCACTAGATTTCTCCCTAGCACAAGCCAGCTCAGCCCTAAGCTTTCTACGCTCTCTAACTGCTTCCTTAAGCAGCCTCTTCTAGTTGTCGAGAGCGGCGTACAACTCCCTAACCTCTGTATCAAGCAGGTCGATCGTGGAGTTTACCTCTGAATCGCTCTCGGATCCAGGAGAAGAGCCGGAGTGCGTCGGTGTAGCATGTCCACCTGAAGACGCACGAGTACCATCGGCTTCGCCCGCCATGGTACAGAAGCTCTTGTGCCGACCGGCCGCCAAGCAAAGGCCGATGAAGACGGTGGCTTCCTTGTCCCGCTTCTTCTTCTTCTTGTCGTCGTCGTCGGAGGTCGGTGAAGAAGAGCGGTCGGTGTCGGAGCTCTTGTCGAGGTCGCTGAGTTGCGCCAGGAAGGCCTTCTCCCGCTTCTTGGCCTTGTACTGGAAGCGCTTCTTGAGCGACTCCTTGTCGAAGCGTCCTCCCCGGTCACGACTGCGGTGCTTGTGGCGCCGACGCTCCTTGTTGGAGCCTCCCTCGTCGCGGTCGCGGTGGCGGTAGTAGTCGAAGGAGTTGTTCTGGCCACCGCCGGACTTCTTGGGGCAATCGGCGACGAAGTGGTTCAGATCGCTGCGGTTGTAGCACCCGGGGTTCTTCTTCCTCTGCCTGTTGTGGTAGACGCGCTGGAACTTGCTGATGAGGAGGCACAAGTCGTCGTCGCCCAGCGTCTCCAGCTGCTCATCTGAAACAAAAGGCAAAGAGGCAAGAGAAAAGCCAAGAGCAGAGTTAGCATTAGAGCTCGATCCACCTGGGCCTGTCACAAGAGCGACGCTCTTGGAAAGAGAGGCACCATTGAGCTTGGCTCGTGTCTGGTTATCCACCTCCGTGGCCTTAAGCTTGCTGAAAAGCTCGTTCACAGTCAGAGTCTCATAGCCTGCAGACTCAATGATCGTGTTCACTTTGAGATCCCATACAGAGCGGTCAAGTGCGTAGAGCAACTTGAGAGCCTTCTCGTGCTCTGTGTACTCAAGGGCACTAGCAGATCTATTCGCATTGACCTTGTTCACAATCGACTGAAAACGACTGAACATCAGGTCAATGCTCTCACCCGGCTCCTGTGTGAAGTTCTCGTACTCACACCGGTGAGTCTCGAACAGTCTGGCCTTCACCTGAGGTGTACCCTCGTGGTAGTTCTCAAGGCACGTCCAAATTTTGTGGGCTTCCTGAAAACCCTGGACGCGTGAGAACTCCGCAGGAGAAACGCCAGCGAACAAGGCATTGACGGCTTTGGCGTTAGCCTCGTGCTGGGTCACCTGGAGAGGTGTGATCCGAACAGCAAGCACCTCGTAAAGCTGGTTCGTGGTAATTTCCCAGACATCGGCTCTCATGCTCTGCAGGAAGGCTCTCATGCGAACCTTCCAGTAGGCATAGTACTCGCCGAAAAACACTGGGATCTTACCAAGACTCGCCATGGTCGCCGAGTGGTTTTCGAACCGGTTAAGGTACTGAAAACCACAATCGAGCTCTGATACCAATTGTGGGACCGAAGCCGGCGACTAGAGGGGGGTGAATGAGAGCCGATCAAAATTTCTTCTGAAATTCGAACCGTCGGCCAATGTCCCGAAAATCACCCAAGCCCTCAAGCGTTCTGACCAAAGTTTGGAATAGCTATTGAAAAGCTAAACCAACACAAAAAGCCTCGAACGAGCGAGAACCCGAAGCAATTCGAAAGCGATTCGGGAAAACAGCTGATCTGAACAGCCAAAACCGGTCTGACCGGTGCACTGGACCGGTCTGACCGGTCAGGGCTGTGCAAAAGCGAGCAGACCGGTCTGACCGGTCTTGCCTACCGGTCTGACCGGTGGCACGCAGAAAACCCCCCGAAAACTTAGATTCAAACGGTGAATCTCGATCAAACGACCACGAAAATCGATAAAACTTGGGGGATAGCTTTGCCCCTACCCCGTGAACATATCCCCAAAAGATCTCGTCCTAAAGATCAACGAATCTTGAGAATTATGGAGGAGATCAAAAGGGATGAGGTTTTCTCTAGAACTCAAAAAATCGAATCCGAACGAACTAGTGATTCCAGAGGGTTTAGAACAGGGCTAGAAGCACAGGAATCACATCAAGGAACTCGTGGAACCATCGCAATCGTGTGCACCAAAAACGAAACCGAAATTCATCACAACCGGGCACAAAAACCAGAGAATTGAGTTGATTCAAAAGCCCAGAGGGCACAAGGAGGATAGGGCCTCCTTTCCCAATCAAATCCCTTACAAGGTTTCAACAATCCATGGACAAAATCAACTCAAACGAGAGGAACAGAGGGAGGGAGACGCAGGGGCGGCGACCTGGGGAAACAGAGAATTCACGGACAAGTTCTAAAAGCCGCACTTGACCTAACACAAGTGAAGGGGTATTTATACCCGCGGGACCGGTCAGACCGGTGCGCTGGACCGGTCAGACCGGTTGGTTAGACCGGTCAGACCGGTGCCAGGGACCGGTCAGACCGGCTGGCCTGCAGCACCCCTGTATATGATCTCATCCGACGGCCGGGGTTCTTTCTTCGAAACGAAGTCTTCTCCGCGATGCCGCCGTCTTGATGAAGATCCAATCCGCGGTTTTGGAGGGTCCGCGAAACCCGAGTAGATGGCCGGTTTTGAGAAAACCGCCAAAACCTCACGCGCGGGAAGATTCCCGCCTCCGCGCCGTGGCCCTAGACGCTGTTCCCGCCTCGGCCTTCTGACGGCCCTAGACGCCGCCCGACGCCCGTCACCTCCTCGCCCGCAGCGAGGCCCTAGACGCCGTCGACGCCCGTCGCCTCCGTCAGTCCCGAGACCGACGCCCGTGCCTCCACGACTTGGCGTCTTCAACCGCCGTCCGCCTCCTTGGTTTTGTGGCGCAAACCAAGAAACCCGTCTTCCGTCGCCGCTTGCGCCCTCGATCCAGGAGTGGACGCCACAGCTGCCGCCCGGTCCGAGCTCCGGTCCCGGCTGCCCTTCACCGCCGTCCACCGCACGGTCCATCGGCCACAGCACCTCCACGGCAGCTCCCCGTCGACACTCGATGCTCGTGTACCTGCAATCCAAAGACCAAGCGCACGATCACACCGCACGGTTGACAATTCACTCATCACAAGCAGAATAGAGTACTCTCGTTCCTCAATATCACACAGCATCAGTTCACAAAAAGAATAAGCGATGGCAACAATCCAAATTGGCAAGATCCTGAATCTAAATAACAGATGGCAACATCTTCTTCAAACATTTGCCTTGCAGCTTTGACATCAGCCCTGCAACTACACCTCAACACCTGAAGCATATGGAGTGTCAAAATTTGAACAGTATCTGAATTGATAGACTGCAAGAAAAAAAAACACATACACACGACATACAAGAGGTTCTAGGAGCAGTCACTTGCAAGTCACGTTAATAGCAGTGAACATGGACTGCTACCATTTATAAATATAATAGTAAACTGAAACTTAAATTGAAACAGCTGTACTGCCATTGCTCTGAGTCACTAGTTTGACTCACCATACCAAGAGCAGTATGTGCATTCCCTGAAACAGGTTATTTTGTCTACTTTTATAGTGCCAAGTTTAACAAATTCAGAACAAAGTCAAAATAAAAAAAGGCCTTTATACCTTCTGTAGACTGACGACAACAACATTGATTTGGAAATGGAAAAACATTGAACATTTCAGTTGATGTATGCAGTAATTTAGCAAACAGAGACATTTCAGATTGAATGCAAGTCAATGGTCTGACTGAAGGCAAGTTAATGGTCAGACTGAATGCAAGTTAATGAATTATTCTTAACTCAAATTGGTTACTGCTCTCTTAAATTTGTCAGCTTCTAAAACCCAACCTGCATATGTAAACAGATGTCATGGAGTGTCAAAAAAATATAACAAATGCTATGCTGGAAACTAACAGATAACAATCTGGTTCAGGATTCTAACTCTCTCTAATAAATTCAGAACAAATTCATGTAAAACAATCTACTATCAGGTTTCAGAAATGACAAAATGACAATTTTCTAGTGAAGTGTAGGAAACTTACCTCAATTCTTAGCAAATAATTTCTGTTTCAAATACTTCATTATGGACACACTACAACAGGATATCATTATGGAATGTATCAAGTAGATGCTGAGATATTTCATCTAACAACCATGGGATATTTCATCTTAAACTTGAATGCTAACTGAATATGAACATGTACAAAAATATTTCATCTTTAACTCGATTCAGGAAAATGTACAAAAATTTTCTGCTAAGAGCGAAAGTGATGATCTAATTGCCTACGGCCTTATCCCAGAATTCATTGGAAGGTTGCCTATAATAGTTGGCCTGACAGATCTCAGTGAAGAGCGGTTGGTCCAGGTAGTAAAATTATTTGACTAAGTTTGCAATTAGCACTATATCTAATTCTCTTTTCAGGTGCTCAGGGAGCTGAAAAATGCAATAGGAAAGCAATACAAGAAGTTGTTCAAAGTAAACAATGTTAGTCTGATTACTCTAGAGATCATCGAACTAATTGCAAGCTTTGATTAAAAAAACTTCATAACCAAGAAATCTGTTTGTGCTTGTTTTCCCTCAGGTCAAGCTGTATTTCACGGAAAATGCTTTGCATCTAATAGCAAAGAAAGCGGCTGCAAAAGAAACGGGGCTCGTGGGTTTCGATCTATAATGGAGGACATTCTGACAGAAGCAATGTTTGAGGTTGAGTGAACAACCAAATATCAGCCTGACTGACAGCAATTTTGGCCCTTGCATTTACAGATTCCTAATGCAAAGGAGGGGAAAGAGAAGATAATTGTTGTTCTTGTTGCAAATTCAAAACTAACTGCAGCTACGTGCTGAAACTAGGAGATAAATCGACAATTGGGCAACATCGAGAATTGGGTTACCATGTTGCAGGATCTGTTCAAGATTGACACATCCATGGTTGCATGCCGGGGCTCTGTCCAGCGCCGCCGAAGCAGCTGCCAACGCGGGTGGCCGGGCACTTGTCGTAATTTCCCCTCGCTTGATGATGCACTCGCGTCGAGCTCCAGCCGTCCGGCAAGGAGCCGGATCATGGCCGCCTAAGAAGAAAACAAGATGGCCAGCGGCGGCGGGTAGAAAATCTCATTCGACTGCGTGCACAGCTGGGGGGTGAGCGTCTCTGATCAGACGGCCGCACCCCTGAACGCCATAACGGCATGCACAACGCAGCCCCCGGACGAATCGCCGGCGAGTGGGTCGTCGCGCCCGGCGAAGAAGCAACTTCCATTGTTGAATGAGGTGTGCAGCGTACCTCCCTTGAATCGCCCCAAATCGTCTGCTCTTCCGGCTGAACTCCTCCGTTGCGCCCCTCCGCTTGAACTCCTCTGCTTGTTGGCCGCCGTTGTAGCTCCCCCTGTCCTTCCAGATCTGCGTCGCCGCTCGCCGCGACTCCGCCTACGCAGCTGCCCCATGGGACTTCCGCGATTGCACCGTAGCAAACTTGCGCATCCGAGCCGCATCCACCTTGAGCAGATCTTGCGCTGCCGCCGCCGCCGCCTTCTCGGCCAGCTGCGACATGGTGGCCGTCACAGGTGGAAGAGGACCAACGCATCGAGGGATTTTATCAAGGGAAGGAGGGGATTTTTTTGGGAAGATGGCGCGAACCTTTGGCACCACCAGATTTCCCCACGCGCGCAACAGATCCTCGCCGCCGTCGCTGAGCTGCAACGCTTCGTACAGCGGTGGTGCTCCTCGTCGCTTGGTTTTGGAGTACGCGCCGAAGCCGTCGACGAACGAGACGACGGTGTCGTTCTCTTTCTTCAGTAAATGCTGGTCGTGAGGGGTGTTTTTGCAACAAAAAAAAACGTGCATGTCTACGGGGTGGGCTCGCCGTTGTACATGCCATGCATGCGTTTACTCGAGGCTTGCTGGGTAAATGCACTATAATGATCATGGGATAAGTCGTCATTTTATTGCTTATGAAAATGAGATCTAGCCTTTGATGTGTGCGCACTAAGAGATGAGTTGGCTAAATGCATGGGTAACGTGTAGTTAACTATATTTTAAAATTTATCAATACTAGTGGATGTGCACGTGTATAGGCACGTGTTTAAAGAATAATTATATTTAAAAATATCACATGTTTAAGAAATAATTATATTTAAAAATATTATTATGCAATAGCTATTATATTATAGAATACAAAATAATAAGTAGTAATATCAATACAGAGTAATTATAAACTGAGGCACAAATATTATTTTTTAATAATAAAATTTAAAATACTTCACAATATATATAATTTTATTCACACTCAACAAAATTCTTGCACACTCAACAAAATTCTAACAAGAATATATATAAACATAAAAGATTAAGAAATAAACCATATATGTTGTAATAGAAATAATGTTGCTTCAAGAAATGTGCAAATCTTTCGTTGGCTGCAACACTGGCCATAATATCGGAATAATTGATAGTCCGAGTTGATCGCTTGTTGGCATTTTTTTCTTAGCCTTCTAATCATCTAGCATATTAAGGTACCTTTTGCTCCACCTTTTCTCTGTCTTTCGCCCTCCACAATTCTGGAAGAACTATCACATGGTTCGAAAAACGTAAGAACTTTAGCGAATTGATACTATGCATATGATCTAGCTATAATATGAATAATTAACAATACCATATGCTCTGTATAGAGTGCTCCTATCTTCCATTGGAATTGTTTGGAAAGTATCATTGCGATGCAACCATGAATCATCAAAATCATTCGCAATCGTTTAACTCAGAAGTTAGATGCTCAACAATGCTATTGGACGTATTTGTTTCATTAATCACATGGGCAACACCTCCATAAGGTAAATGCATTTGAGTTAGCAGACTCACACACTTATGGGTACAATTTTTTTTTTAAATATACCTGTTGTGGTTCTCCCATCTAACTAAGAAGTCGGTTGCTCAACAACACCATTGGACGTATCTGTTTCATTAATCAAAGGAGCAACACCTACATATGGTTAATACATTTTGAGTTAGCAAACTCACATACTGATGTGTCGGGTTGTAAAAATTATACCAAAATTCTGTGTATCATTCCAAGCAGCTTCTCTTTCGGCCTTTTTCCGATGATAATTTTCTCGCCTCTTAGCATTCAACTCGGCTTTTTCATTATCTGGCATGCCTGCATATTTCTCCCTAGGACTTTGTCACTTAACTTCTCTTTGCTCGGTGCAATCAACTGAAATTCCAAATGTTACAGTTTATGAATTATGTGCAAAACTAAAATAAAAATGTTATAACAAGATCACATGAACATACCATTTGCACAGCTTGGTTATGATGTTGATCATATGAATGTCGCTCATGACAATTCAAGGTATTTGTGATATCTCCAAATGGTCGGCGGCCATCAATTTGCTTCAACCGATCAAAATATGTCACAACAAAAAATAAATAAAGAATCATCTCGGTGCTAGTTAATCAAACGAAGAATCACCTCTGTGAGCAAACATGTAGGAGGGGGGAGACGTTTAGAGGCCAATTATGAGTCAAACCTCGAACCTCTATGCTCCCTTCTCGGCGAACAAGGCTGCTGGATGGCAATGACCAAAGCCGCCTATGGCGCCAACCAGAGAAGTCTCGCACCTCAATGGCACCCTTCTCGGTGGATAGGGGCACCGATGGCGACGATCAACCCCACGCGCCGAGTAGGTGGGCAGTCAAAAACGCGGCAGAGCGCTACAACGTGGAGCGGATGGAGCATTCCGAGCAGGCGAGGCCATGACTGTGATGAAGTAGCTGAACGAGTAGGTGTGCAATCAAGAACACGGCAGCGTGCAACAACGTGGGGCGGAGGGACAGCGTCGAGGAGGCAAGGCCGCGGCCGGGCAGGCAGCACGTGGTGACGTGCGAGCACGCCGAGTAGATGGGTAGGCAGCACGGTGACGTGCGACAAGAGCGGTGGAGGAACGGGCGGGCATGCAGTGCGCCGAGCAGCTGGCACCTAGTGCGTGGTGCTGTGCGATGAAATCGGCGGCCGGAATAGGACAAACGGGACAATCGGCAAAGGAACGTGACCGTGATCTCCTTTGCTTCCAGAAAATCAACGATCCTCTCTTTTTTACTTCCAAAAAAATCAGCGATCCTCTCTCATTTACTTCCAAAAAGAAATAGCAGCCCCAGAAATCAGCGATCATCTCTTTTTTACTTCCAAAAAATCAGCGATCCTCTCTCATTTTCCTTCCAAAAAACAACATCCTCTCTTTTTTTACTTTAAAAAACAGCATCCCAAAAATCAATGATCCTCTCTATTTTTACTTCAAAAAAAACAACATCCTCTCTTTTTACTTCCAAAAAAAATAGTGGTGGGTATAATAATCAGGGATCCTCTCTCTTTTACTTCCAAAAAAGCAGCATCCCCCAAAATCAGCGATCCTCTCTTTTTTTACTTCCAAAAAACAACATTCTCTCTCTTTTTACTTCCAAAAAACAGCGGTGGGTATGGTAAAACTTTTGGTGAAAAAAAATAAGGCTTTTTGGTGGAAACATTATCTATCTATCAAAAAATAGGACTCCACCCCCTTTCGTCAAAATTTTTGGCATGACAAGTGGGACCTCCGTGAGAGGTATGGTGGGCCTAACTTTGGTAAGAAAAGATTTCAAATGTTTCAACTCATTCTCTCTCTTTTTTACTTCCAAAAAAACAGCGGTAGGTATGGTAAAACTTTTGGTGAAAAAATAAGGCTTTTGGGTGGAAACATTATCTATCTATCAAAAAATAGGACTCCACCACTTTTCGTCAAAACTTTTGGCATGACAAGTGAGATCTCCGTGAGAGGTAAGGTGGGCCTAACTTTGGTGAGAAAAGATTTCAAATGTTTCAACTTTTATAGCATAGATATAGATTTTGTTGTTGTATAGTATGTGTTTTCTTGGTGGTAGCCAAGGAAACAACTATTTACCTTGCGATTGATGGGCCACCAAGGTAACACCATTTCTTGGCGGTTGTCCGCTATCAAGGAAAGTTTTTACCATGGCAGTTGGAATATTTTTTCTTTGCATATTAAGTTCCTTGGCTGCTCAAACTGCCAAGAAAATTATTGGCCGCAAAGGAAACTAAATTTTCTTGGTTCTCTCTTCTTGACACATTTTGCTTGGTAGTTGGCTGCGGCCATTTCCTTGCCAGTTTTGGTACATTCCTTAGGGCATGTATAATGGTTAGACGGCTGCCGTCTGTTTGCACGCAGACGATAGAGCAGACAACCTGTACAATGGTCTGTCTGTGTGGCTGTCTGCTAGCTATTTATTACATGCCTAGGCACATAAGACATGGTGATCAAACATGTGAAATGGATCTTTGTGTATTGTTGTGTGGCATACATGAAATAATAATTTGTGAATGGAAATAAATCACATGGATAATATATTTATATGCAAATAAGTCACATGCAAGTAAATAATTTGTACACATTTCCTGGGATTTGTTTTTTCATAGTTGAATTGTATCCCTGGTAAAGATTTAGAACAAACAAGCAACTATCAATAGGCTGTTCAATTCCAGAATCGGCATACCTCTCTATTCTGAATTTGCAAGTGCAGAACACATGCATACCTTTCTCTGCAAAATAATCTTTAACATTGGAATTAAATCTGTAACTAACAAATTGATCTCGACCAGGAAGGTTTGATCTAATTCTTGCAAAGATATATCCATAATTCATTTTGTTATAACCATGACATGGTGGTAAAAATGCTTTCTGAATGTTTATATGTCATTCTCTGTTACACACTACAAGCATTAAAAAATCAGATGTATCTCAGTTTCTGATTCAAGCATTGTTAGTTACAGAGGGGTAAAACAAAGGATGTCGATGACAGTGAGCAGTGAAACTATGCATGAGAACCACAATCAAGATGCAGCCTATGATTCAGTCGACATACCTTTGTCACTTTTCTTCAGTCAACATGGCTGCAGTGAACACAGAAAAGAATTGATCCCAGCCGATACTGGAAGAAGACCCCCACTTCTCAGACCTGCATATCTTCCATGCACATGTTGTACCCAGGAAAAAAGATGTGCACCTACAAGCACAAGACCTACAAGTACATATATACACACACACAAACGCATGACACCTGTTCACACCCTGAATGATAACTGACGCCCACAATACATATGCAGTTACAGAAAGTGAAAAGACACATGTGGCCGACTGAACCTGTTCATTTCCAGGACCTGTCCATCTACACAATGAAACACACATTCAGAAAGGACACATGTGGCTGGTTGAACCTGTTCATTTTACTCCATTCACACACATTCAGAAAAGCATGTTCAGACATGTAGGCCAAAACAAAAGATTACAGAATAATTCCATGATAATTCTGACACAGGAAGAACTCTAAGCTCTGAACTAATCTTAAACTAAGCTCTGACACAGGAAGAACTCTAAGCTCTGAACTAATTCTGACACAGGTCGATGCAGCCCACATCATGTAGGGAAAGGTGTCAACAGCAATGCCAAACAGGTCAGATACCTGAAACAATAGATAAGATTACAACTTTACAAGGCAAAAGGTTAGATAATTGAATTCAGTGACTAAAAACAGGACTAACTGAAAACAGGACAGGGATTATGCATCTCCATACAGGTTTATACTCAGAGTTTCAGAGAACAATAAAATGTGGCAAAAAATGGGTCCATACTGAAACTCACCTTAGTACATATCAGGAAACAATGTCTTCTTCAAATACTTCAGTGTTCCAACATGATCAACCTTTTCCTCATCCGTCATGAGCCCAGTATCTTTCAGAAAAAGATCAATACACTGAACTTTATCAGTAGACTGAAAATTAACTGAACAACTGAACCTGAAACTTAACTTAGCTGAAGCTAAAGTTAACTTAAACTTAACTGAAAACTGGAATAAAGTGAAACCTGAACCTTTTCTGATAACATGTATATTTTTCAAGACCATTGACAGGACTAGAAGACCAATATTTAGTTTCACAGGCTGTATTGTTAACTGACTTTTACAGGATGCAAATATAGTTCTCAACACCATTTAGTTTGTAGGATGGGAAGGGAAACAAAAAACAGCATGATGATTTTGGTCCAAGAATTAGGGTGCAACATCTGGAAATGCTAAAAGACTGGAAAGGTTCAAATGCTAAAAGATGACCTGAAATAAACACGTGAAGTGCATGAACAGCTAGCCTGAAATTCAGAGATTACAGCATACAAACAGTAATGATTGGAATCCACGCGTTAGGTTGACCATCAAATTTCAGAGATGCATCTCAGTATCTCTATTGGAATTCAGAGATGCATTCAGAGATTCAGAGATTCAGTCCGAGATTCAGAGATGCATTCCAGTCAATATTGTGTCCTAATTCAGAGATGCATCTCAGTATCTCTATTGGAATTCAGAGATGCATTCAGAGATTCAGAGATGCATTCCAGTCAATATTTCAGTCAGAGATTCAGAGATGAACCCACACATGTCAGAGATTCAGAGAGGCATTCAGAGATTACAGCATACAAACATCCATTGGAATTCAGGCTGCACCCAAATTCCTACAGTATTGTGTTCAGAAAATATACCATTCTTTGGGATCGCCATGAATCCATGGTTGAGACTGTGATTGATGCCGCGCCATGGTCGACGAAGTCAGGTTGGGGCTGCCGGAGACATGCCGCCATTGGACCTTGGGTTCGCCGGAAACATACAGCCGCCGGTCGATCTTGGTGGGGGGGGGGCGCCAAATGATGGGTTACCGGCGAGGCTTCGGCCGCTGAACTTTTCCTCTACGGGCGGACGACCCCGCTCCTGCGCCGCCGTCGCAGCTTTCCTCCCGTGCGCTGCCATCACCATGGAAGACGTCCCGAGCTTTTGAGCCCTCGCCCGCGCCGCAATATCCTTTCGCTGGCGTGCCGTCGACGCAACTAGGAGCTCACGTGCCGCTGTGCAGATTGCTGGTTCTCCGACCCCATTGTGTCGCCGGGAAGGACCAAGCTCCTGCAATGGATTTGTGAAGGGGAGGGAAGAATAAAAGGAGGGAAAGAACGCGTGCCCGTGGGGATTTCGCGCCATCTTTCGCGCCTTGCCGCCAAAATTAACCCGGGGAGCACCAGATCGCCCCGCCCCATCGCCGAGTCGCCGCCGCGCCGTACAACGGGCGACGAGGCGTCGATTTGAGCTCGGGCCATGAGCCCGCGCCGGCGTCTGGCGAGGCGACGGCAACGCCCGTTTTTTGAGTTAATGACCTCGCTAATTGCAATAAACCAGATAAAGACGATGCAATAATGGCCGTTGTATATGCCCTTAGAGGTTTTCGGCAGCTATGTGGCAATTCCAAATTCTGATAGTGAAGTAAAGTTAGCGATAAGAGTGGAAAGCCCCAAAAAAATGGCAGGAGCTACACTTTACTATGACGACTAAGGGAATCAAATGTTGTCATACTTTATGACTAGATCTATGCCGTCGAGTCCAAAAAATCTTATCTAAGTTCAGTTGGCGACGTACCAAACTCTCAAACTTGACTAAGGTAAAGTGTGGCTGGAACCAAACTTAGGGAAAGCATTTTGGTAATCCATTGTACCAATAATAACTCAACTGGTCATGTGCTTGATCAAACATTACTTAAAAATGGCAGCGTATCTAGTGGAAACCCAGAGAAAGCTGTGCAACTGTAGCGAAAATGGCCTCTCATGCCATATTTCAATATAATATTTTTGCGATTGATGACACACACAATACTTGGACTAATATGATTGTTCAGATGATCATTCTCAGGTTTTTAAGTTCAAGTGATGACAAAGAGAAGATAGGCGTAACTAGGCCCGAAGGATTCGAAGATTGAAGAGACTGTGAAGAAACCAAGTCAAAACAATCAAGACAGAGATATTTTAGTATCACCGGTTGAACCGACGCTAAGAAAATTACATACGTCGGTGCATTGACTTGGAGCACGTCTGGGAGTTTTGATAACACCGGTTGAACCGACGCCAGGAAAGTTGAATACGTCGGTTCAATGAACTCAGCAGCTGAGGCAAAATCTATACACCGGATGAACCGACGCTAGATATTGTTGAACGTCGGTGCAGTTGTCCAAAGAGTTAGTTTTTCAGCAACTACACTCACCGGTTAAACCGACACTGCATCGGTTGATTACGTCGGTCGATTGAGGTAGCCGTTGAAATATAACGGCTAGTTGGAAAATGCACTCACCGGTTAAACCGGTGATGACAAAAACGGGAGCATCGGTTTAACCGGCAATAACGTTTTTTGTCAGCCTTTTTCCAACGGCTAGTTTGGGGTGTGTGGGCTATATATATGCCACCCCACGGCTCATTTGAGGGGGCTGGAGACCAAGGAAGTATACAAGAGCCAAAGATCATCTCCAATCACCTTAGAGCTTCATTGTACATCATATAGGCTTAAGCACACTTGTGAGAGTGCTTAGTGCTTGTAATAGGGATTAGTTCTTGCGAGAGCTCCCTTGAGAAAAGTCTTGCTGCGGCAAGCAATCCTTGTGATCCGTCGTGTGACCCTCCGACTTGGTGTGGAGTGGCAACGACACTTTGTGCGGGAGAAGAGGAGACCCCCTCCTTGGTGGAGAAACTCCGTAGTGGATTTCGGCTGGGTGACCGAGAGAGACGGTAGCGGTGCACGAGACTCGGTGTCTTGTGGGCACTTGCCTTTGCTTGCCAGCATTGCCTTGGTGGCGTAGTGCAAGACGGTGATCGGAAGAGTCTCGGTGTCCTGTGGACGTAGGCGTTTGTGCCGAACCACGTTACATGACCGTGTCTACTCGGGAGTTTGCATCCCTCTTGTACTTAACTCTTTACTTACCATATTACGTTTTCGCATTTACTTTATCTTGCGTGCCTTTACTTTCTTAGTTAGTTTGTTTATGATTGGCTATAGGTTGCAAGTATTTTGGGGTAAGTAGAGAGTAGCAAAGATAAACCTTAGTCATAACTAACATGTATATGACGTGTTAGGTTTATCTTATGTAAGTAGATTGAGCCCTAGGTTAAAAAGCGATTAGCGACCCTATTCACCTCCTTCCCTTCTAGGGTCAGACACCCCGGTGATCCTTACAGCAACCTTGCAAATCTTGAATTTGGACCATGGGATGCTCATCTAGTAGCTAGAGATGGAGATGGGGTAATTTTGCAAATCAATGCCCGACCCTCCATCTACTCATCACATTTTTTTTTGCAAATCACCCCCTAATCTGGTTCCATCCCGTCTGCCCCAGCCGCGATGTTTCGCGAGTCCGCGAGGCCCCGCTGCCCAGCCGTGACTGCCCGCCTCCCCATGGCCGTGGGTGAGTCCCCGCTGCCGCCGTCCCTTCACCGAGTCACTGCGTGCAGTCGCCCCTTCGCCGAGCCACCGCCGCCGCCATGACAGAACGACGCCCACCCGACATGCAGTTACCTCTAGGACTGAGCAGTGACCCGGGCCCTTCGTCGTGGTTTCAAAATGGTAGCGCTGATGGGCCCGGGTCACTGGTCAGTCCTAGAGGCAACTGCATGTCGGGCGGGTGCCGCTCTGTCATGGCGGCGGTGGCGGCTAGGCGAAATGGCTGCGGTGCGGTGAAACGGCAGCGGCTAGACGAGGGGGCGGCTGCATGGTGACTCGGCGAAGAGGCGACGACGGCTGAGCGGCAGGTACTCGCCCACGGCCACGGGGAGGTGAGCAGTCACGGGCAGGCGGCGAGGCCTCGTGGACTCGCTAAACGTCGCAGTTGGGGCGGACGGGACGGAACCAGATTAGGGGGGTGATTTGCGAAAAATCATGATTAGTAGATGGAGGGCGTGCGTTGATTTGCAAATTTACCCCATCTCCATCCCTAGCCACCGGATGAGCATTGTGTGGTCCAAGTTCAAGGTTTGTAAGGTGCACAACTTTCTTGGTTTCCACCAGATACGCTGCCAAAAATAATTGCCGCAAAGGTATTACCAAGAGCATCCTACAAGACATTATAAAAACAATAAACCGAATACCTAATACCATATAGAAACAACATGATTAAATATAAGATATCTCATTCTATTCACCGTCCATGAATATATCTGGTGGAAACCGTAACCTTCGTGAAAACTCATGCAAACCACGGTAAAAAAGTCGTCTAAATTCACTAAAAAATCACAAATGTAGATGATATGATGATACAATATTGTAAAATATCTTGTCAAAACTCGACTTCGTTTGTGAGATACAAAAATCAGAAAACTGTCCAAATGATTTGTTAGAAATTTGTTATTTTTATATCTCATAAACGAAGTCGACTTTGGACAAGATATTTTATAAAGTTATGTATCATCATATCATATATATGTGTGATTTTTTTGGTGAATTTAGACGACCTTTTTGCCATGGTTTACATGAGTTTTCACGAAGGTTGCGGTTTCCATCAGATATGTTCCCTTCACGGTCCTAAAACACTTATATTTGGAAATATGAGTAGTAGCCACGCACAACACGGCGCTTCTAGACACCTTGCAATACTTCTAGATGGGACCACGTTAACGCGTGACCAATCGCGCGGGTCACACGGACACTACCTCCCCCGCAGAGCCGCACAGAGCAAATTGCATGCATAGGGTGCTAAATCCGAGAATGAACCATTTCTCTCTCCAAAACAAATTGCATGCACGCAGTGGAATCCCAAGAGTATAGATGGCAACGGGTAAAATCGGCGCGGATACTAACTTTATAAACACGTACCCGCATGCTAAAATCCGTGCCCGCACCCGCGCCCGCAATCCGCAGCGGATAGAAAACAACACACGTACCCGCTACCCTCGAATACCCATATGCCCGCGGATACCCGTATGCCAACGTCTAGAAGCAAGACTGCAGGACGAAGACACCGGCGCTGGCCGTGAGTGCCGCTGGAGAGTGGCCTGGGCGCGGGCGTCGCGCAAGGGCCTGGTAGCAGCCCTCGGGCGCCGCCGGAGCAGGGCCTAGGTGCGGACGTCGGGCACCGCAACCGCGGGGCTGGGACGCCGCCGATGAGGGGCCTAGGCGCGGTCGGGCCGCACGGCAGGGAGCGCCGGCCGGCCCGGAAGCGGTGCCCGGCGGAGGTTGGGGAGGGAGGGGGCGGCCGGCCGGGATGCGCCACCCGGAGGGGGAGCGGCCGAGCGGGCCAGGGGAGGGCGCGCGAGGTTGAGGCGAGGAGCGGAGGAGGGCCGACGGGCGAGGCCGCGAGGGGAGGGGTGCAGTGCGCACCAGCGGCACCGCGCAGGCCACAGTAGGGTGCTGGACTAGCGGCGGGGGAGGGGTGCAGCGTGCACTGTGGTGCGTGGTGGGGGTGGCGGCTGGGAGGGGGGATTGGGAATAGGGAGAGAATGAAAGTCTGAAATCCTAGATCTTTTATATACAGGAAGTGTTTGGACCCACATGTCAGCAAATTTGCGGGTTTTCGGGTTTGGATAGCAAATTTTCAAATCCGTTACAGAATACCCGTTGGGTTTAGAGTTGTACCCGCGCCCGTGCCCACGGGTACAAACCCTAACCCGAATCCGCGCCCATCGGGTTTGGTATCCGTGGATTTGCGAATTTTCCGTGCCCGTTGCCATCTTGACCCAAGAGGATGCATTGTTTTATTTCCACTAAGTGTCCGTTTTCAAATCCGTTTGCACAGTTAGATTCTATACATACAAAACAAGACCCACTTTGCATATCTTTAGAGTAATTTTATATTTGTTGTCAATTTATATATAGTGGTATTAGCAACTTATGTAGGTATCAATTTGTATAAATATAATATTATATGCCAACTACTATATTATAAGTTACTTTATGACTATACAACAATTTATAATCTCATTTCTACTTGCATAGTAGGATATTTATAAGAGATAAATATATCAACTTATGTAAAGAATTATGTGGCAAGTTGTGTTCGTACAGTATGATAATTTAGATATTGTAACTAGAGTCATCTTATGGAGAGTCAATGTGCCAACTTATCTGAAGATCATGTAGGTAACAACATGAGAGTAAAAAAAATTTAATAGCAATTTATACTTATAATTTATTAACATGTTTACACATAAGTTGCTACATACTTAATATATAAAAGTAGCTACTACCATTCAATATAAGTTGTCAATATATAAAGAATATTTAAAAATATATGCATCATGGGTTTTGTTTTATAGATCTAATCATAAAAACGTAATGATGCGAATAGGTTGAAAACGAACACTCTATAAAAAAGTAATCACATTTTTTTTATAAAAAAACAAAGAAAAGTGCGCATGGGCCACGGCAGCCCACCTCCCACCTCTGAGCTGCAGCAGGCCGCAGACAGAGCGCGCAACCGGACGCGAGTTAGCTGAGTTTTTTTATTTTTATATTTATTTATTTTTTGATTTTTTAAAATATATACCTCAATTTTTTTTGCAGATCTAGCCTCCTGTCGCCAGTTCAACTGGCGGCAAGATCGTACCGCCAGATGAACCGGCGGTAGAGGCACTGTAGCGATGTTACCGCCGGTTCATCAGGTGGAATTTTTTTATCTGGATAGCTCACTTTCAAAAAATTATAACCAATTTATATGAACTTGGATGGAGATAAACTTTATATAAAAATTATAGATCTCGACAAGATCTACAACTTTGTAGTTCAAACTTTCTTTAATTTGGAGCCATCTTGGTGCTCAAATAATTGTTACAATCTTCAGATCTTTAATTTTAGATCTGGAGCATTTATTGATTATTTGAGCACCAAGATGGCTTCGAGTGAAATAATTTTTAACTGCAAAGTTGTAGATCTTATTATATTCTACAATTTCTATATAAAGGTTATCTCCATACGAGTTTATATAAATTAATTATGATTTTTTAAAGGTGTGCTGTCCAGTGTTCAGATCAAAATTTAAATTTTAGATCTGAAATTTGTGTCGATTATTGAGTACCAAGGTGACTCCGAATGAAAAAAGTTTGAACTACAAAGTTGTAGATCTCGTCGAGATTTACAATTTTTGTATAAAGTTTATCTCCATCCAGATTTATATAAATTAGTTATGATTTTTTGAAAATGAGCTGCTCAAATCAAAAAAAATTCCGCCAGATGAACCGGCGATATCATCGCTACAGTGCCCCTATCGCCGGTTCTTGCCGCCAGGTGAACTGGCGTCAGGAGGCTAGATCTGAATTTTTTTAAGATTTATATTTTTGAAAAATCAAAAAATAAATAATATAAAAATAAAAAAACTCGAGTTAGCTTTTACCTTCTAGACGCCCATGCTCCTAAATGTTCCAAGATAGTCGACATGCGGCCCAAGGCGCCTGTAGTATTCAGCCCATTCCAGCCTCAGCCCCAGCCCGGCAGTCCAGGAACCCAGTCCCCGGCCAGTCGCTGCCGGCCCCCCTAACCCTAGGCGACGCAGGTCATTGCGGTCACCGCATCGAGCCGCCCCGTGGAGCTGCAGGCTTCGGGGGCTCCATCTTCCGCGTCCCTCGCCTCTGGTGTTCGCTCTCCACGACTCCGCTTCGACCCGGACCGCGACAGTTCACAGCGGCGGAGGGGGAAGGTTCACTGCCGCCAAGACGACCGAAGGACGGCAGCAAACAACGGAGGAATCGTGTAATGTAGTTCCTCAAGATCTTTGTTCGGCTCTAATATATGTATTTCTGTTATTCGATATATCCATGGTTTGGTAAAAGGTAATGGTGATTGCCCTGATTGTTGATGTAGTACTGAAATGGTGAACACCGGACAGATTAGTTCGTGAAGCTTTGATTAGTTTGATTATACCTGCAGATGTACTTTGTAACTTGTAGAACTCTGGTTCTCTGATGCCCAGATGTGTTCATTGTTTTGAAATTTAATTAAAAAATAAACCCATTTTGCAATTGGGTGTGCTTTATAGTTTATATAACACAAAGAAGACAAACCTGCATATAATGTGATTATAGTTCTGCAATGTCCTCACAGTGATGAATACTTTAAAACAATAGATGCATTTTGCCTATATGAATACTTCAAAACAATAGATGAATTTTGTCTATGTTCTATGACAGTAATTTAATCTTCAGAGTTAAGAAGGACTTGGATCCCCTCTTCACCGCCCCGCACGACCTCTATTAACAGAGATGGTGATGGACGAGCCCCTCGATTTCGAGAAGGAGGAGGATCCCCTCCTTCCTGCCCCGCGTCCCACCAAGAGGTAAAGATCTGCCGCATCTGCTTCTTTTCCTCCCCTCCAGATCAGAGGATTAGTTCATTTAAGGGGGCTTGTGGATGCTTGATGTAGCTGGGGTCAGGGCAATCCGCTGATGCTGCGGTTTGGGGTTTTAATGGAACTATGCCCTTATTATACAATCCAGGTAGTATTAATATGTAGCAGGAATTGTCTAATCAGGATCTAATCGAATCGGCCTTCAGAAATGTAGATCCCTTGTGCACTGCAGGGCAATACAAAAGTTGGCACTCAAGGTCAACAGTGGCGTTTAAGCGCCCTAGGTACCTAGGTACTGTACCTCTTTAGTGATTTACCAAGCCTACCGATGTCTTACTTTCAGGAAGAAGGTTATTGGCTTGGATGATCTCCTACTCGATTACTTTGAAACTGGCAAGGACAAGCTCAAAGTTAAGCCTACCAAATCTAATCGTCGCCCCAGAGAATATGGTTCAGATGATGAAAACAAGGATGTTAGGGAGAATGAGATTACATGTTGCAAATTATTTGATGACTGTGAGGAAAAGGTAATCATCTGACCACATCAAGTTGGAGTAATACAAATTCTTCTTTAAATTTGTAGTTAATGTTTCTTCTTCTTGAATCTGCAGGCCAAAGAGTTGGATGCTAGAGATGATGTACCTCCATGGGGTCAACAAATTTTTGGCTGCCAGGTCAAATGTTCCTACCAATATTCTGTTTGTTTGTTCTCAGACCTCCAGATAGTTTCCTTCTTTATTCTGGACCACCACATTATCCTTGCAGAAAGCCCCCTCAAACCTTAAAGATATAGGTGTGGAAGCTTGTCAACTTTTGCGATCATTCTGTGTGAATGAGCATCTAGGTTTTGATCTAGAGATCCAACAAGGTCTGTTTTTGTCCCAGTGTGTATTGTTCTGATTTTAACTAAACTCTGTTGTTTATTCAGTGTTTGAATTGGCTGAACTTTTTTTTTTTCTCTGTCTGCGCCACTATGGTTCTATGGTTTAGTATTCCTTAATGTATTTGTTAGTTCAACATTTACATCTATCATTTGTCTCTATCCATCTCCTGTTCCAGATTTTAGCTTTGTTACCTGCAGTTAATTTCAGCATCTTCCTCGTAATACTACTGTAGGAGAGGGGTTTCTTGAAGGCATGCTGATGGATGGATGGCTTCTAAAGTTGGTTCAGATATGTGGTTCTGTTGAAGACTCAATAGCATCATGGACGCTAACGAAGTGTAAGAATTTTTTTGTCAACTATGTTTAGATTGGTGATTTATTTCTTTACTATACTGCATCCTTATGCCACTACCTGTCAGTGTTGTATTCATCCAATAAGAAGATACAAGTTTCTGCAACTGACTTTTGGGATAGTATTCTTTCCCTAGATGAGGTAATCCAATCATAAAATGTGTTCTCCTTTTGCTCTCCCATTGAACCCTTCAGCAAATAGCTTTTTTTTTTACTGATTGCAGGATGACAAACTGCTGGTCAACCTTGGGTATTTTCCAAGCTACTCTGTTCTAAAATGTGCTATACTTAGCTATGGGTATCTATTTGAGACTTCTGGCACTAAAGCTTCAACATCTGAAAGTGCTACTGCAGGTTAGTTCCATACAAGTTTTTCTTCCTTTCCTCGGTTTTCACTTACATGCAGTTCGCTCCATTTAACACCTTCAGGTGGTGAAAATTCTGAAAATATTCAGATCATTCGTTAAGTACTGTCCAGTAGCTTTCATATTCAAATTAAACTTATGGTTATTCATTACCAGATGGCTCTGATGTTGGTCCACCTCATAACATCATTGCATGGTTAAGAGTTGTATTTGCTTGCTGCAAAATCAGGTACAATATTTAGCATGGTGGAAATTGTTATTAAGTATTTCTGCTTCCTGGTCACCTATTATAAAACCTAAACTGGCGGAAATTAATGTAAAATTAGCATAAGATGATTGTCTTTAATTATTTCTTTTTTGAAATTCAAAATTTCAAAGGATACTACTCTCTTTGGTGCTTTGTGTTGCCAAGTTGCATCCACAGTAGAATGTCCAGTGTGATACTTGTGTTGCTATGTGCCTATGTCTATGTTTTTTTTTCTGACATTATGTTGCTATATTAATATTTGCTTGGAATGGAGTTTGTCACTATTGTTTCATGCTAATAACATGCTAGGAATCTCCCAGATTTACTAATCTAGTGGACATTTCAAGTTTCATTCTTCTTTATTCCAGATTTGTGTGATGTGGCTGTATTGTGCTATTGTTCCATAATCTGTGATAATTACTTTTTTCCTCGGCAACAATCACCTCCATTTATGTGTTAATTTAATTCTTGAGAAATATGGAAAATATTGTTTTGATACGGTGGAATTTGCCTGGTTATTAAAACGACGTTTAAACGTCGTGAAAACGGCGTTTTCACGAGAAAACGGCGTTTTCACGAGAAAACGTTCTTGTGAAATCGACGTTTAAACGTTAAAACGTCCATTTAAACGATAAAACGTTCATCGTTTCGTTAAAATCTACCCTCTATTCGTTTCGTCGTTTTATCGTTTTAATAACCCTGGGAATTTGCTTACCTGGTTAATTCTACTTTATTGTTCCATTTGTTTATTGTACAGAAAAGTGTGTTCCATATTCTCGGCTTCTGAGGCAGAAGAACTTCTTGTTATTGTCATTTCCCTCCTTTTGGACCGTGGGCTTGAAGGCCTGCTGCTTATATTGGGAGACTGCCTGAATTCACTTGTATTATACTTCAATACTAGTGAGTGGGAAAGTAGCTGTGTGATGGTGGCTGAATCAATTGCCCAGAGGTAATATTTTCATACATACTTGATTTCTGTCATAAAGTATATTTATTTGCAACGCAGAGAGTGCAGAGTAATTAAAGTAGGCATGAAAGATTGACTAGGAGTAATCCCCAACTTATAGCGCTGATGAATTTTGCCATCTTAATATGCCTATAATTAGGATTTCAGGTTCCATATTACACTGAGGGTGTGATAAAGTTGCATACACAGTAATTAGTGATGTTTTGGTACTGATGTTTCCTGAAAATTTTCCAATGGTTCACTCTTTACGATTTATTTTATGCTTATTTAAAGTGAATTTCATAACATGGCAGGGTTACTATGGACCTTAATTGTTTAAGGATAGTTGACTGCATTACAGCCATTACTGGGACCAATGTGTGCGGCAAATTCCTAAGGAGTCAGCTGGCACTTCAGCTGCTGAAGATTAACTTTGGCCTTAAGGTAAATCCTGAGAATGCTGAACAGTTATGTGCTGTGTTGTGTCCTTTTGCTTTTGTGCAGTGACTATCTGCCCATCGTTTTCTGTAGGTGGGAAGTGTTGAAAAGATGTTGAAGCTAGTCACATCCATCAACGTGAAGGAGAGAGAATGTGACTTTTTCAGGCTTTATGTGTGTCTAGTATTGATGGACAACTTACTCTTCTCAAGTGATGCATTCAGAGATAATGCCATGATCGTTGATACTTGGCGTAATTATCTGCGCACCTGTTCCACGCAGATTGAATTCAGAAACTGGAGATTGTATGCACCAAAGGTACATAAACTTGCTTGCTGCAAGCTTTTACGCGCCCTTTCCCTTTGCTTAGGCTCAAGCATGCTGTTCGATGCAGGTCCGGAACAAGGCTTCGTATCTCCTGCAAGGTGCAGTATTTAGAAAATCTGGTGACGATGGTAGCCTTGCTCCTCGGTGACTGGGAGGCACAGTACCTATAGCAGAAATAGCGGCACCCTGTTCTGGTGCCATTCACTGGGCAACGGCCAAACACTCATCGACGTTTTATGGTACCAGGTATTAGAATAGTGGACTAGTAACCCAGGTTTTTGTGTAGCGTAGACCTTGCCCTGTTTTGGAAGACAAGGCTGGATGCTGCACCACTCTGTCGTTTTATCGCCAGCTGATGAGCTTTACCATCGGCGGAGGAGCGTGCGTCAGATGTATATAGGTGATCAGGTGGTGCCACTTGACATGCTGGTGGCAGTTGATGATTGAACGTTTACGAGAAAGCTAGCAATTCCTATCTATCAGCTCAGTTGGCATTGTCCACTGCTAGTTTGCTCAGAAATATGTATCCTCAGCATGCTGGGGACCCATCTGAGCCGTCGATTCCACTAGCTGTGAGCTTAATGACTATGGTGTGGCTTATGACATGGCACAAGAAAAAGTAAAAGCAAGTCGGCAACCGTCAGCGCCTAGTTGAATAGTTGACCCATCTGACACGTCACCTGACCCTGATGATGATGTTGCAACAGGTGGGGCTGGCTGGGATGACTGGATCTCCTCCCCTCAGCCCCTCAATCGCATTCGCATGGCATTTAGAAGGTGCTAAAGTTTAGCACCAAGTGCTAATCTCCAAAGGCGCTAAAATTTAGCACTAATTTATCTAAACATGAGTGCTAATGGGGTTTAAGGCTAAAAAATTTTAGCATAATTACGAGGGCAGTGTATCCTATGAAGATCAATGTGCAAACAATGAAAACTCTAATCTAGGCCACAGGATGCTCATCCGATGGTTAGGGGAAGAGGTGGGATTTTTTTTGCACTTACGCCCCTCACTCTTCCCATCCTATTATCGTGTTTTGCAAATAACCTCCCAAAATCAGAGGCGCCGCATCGGTCGTTTCGTTCGCCCGCCGCGGTGTTGTTTCGTCTGGCTACCATTTCGTTTGCCAGGTCGTCACCAGGCCGTTGTCGGGCTCGTTTCGTTTCGTTTTGTTTCGGATGCCGGCGGCCTGTTTTGTTTCGGACGCCGTCGCCAGGCCGCCGAGGTGCGCCGCCCGCTGTCCTTGCGTGAGGCCGCCGAGGTGCGCCGCCCGCCGTCCTTGCGTGAGCCTGTGAGGCCACACCGCCATGGATTCCGGCCGAGGTCCACCCGAGCCTGCCCTGGAGTTCGGCGTTCGTGCCCTGGAGTCCGGCATTCCTGCCATGGAGTCAGTTCGTGCCCTGGACTCCGGTGTTCGGCGGCGCGGCGAAACACGGGCCGCCGGAGGACTCCAGACTCAAGGCCAGCATCTCCAAGTTGATTCACGGGCTGGCGGCGGCGGCCCTGAATCGCGTGTAGGCGACGACGCCGAATCGATGGTACGCAGCGGCGACTTACGACAGGGGTAAGGAAGCGACACGGGCGGACGCGAACTGGAGCCAGGGGAGCTCGGGGGGTTATTTGCAAAAAAAAACGAGATTACGATGGGAGAGGAATTTCAGAATCTGGGTCTCAAAACGCGCGCCTCACTGAGGAACTCAGTTCGCGTGCCTTTCGAAATGACACCCTCCTTGCGAATTGTTCTATTTCAGGTGTTTCTTCCCATTTTCTCTCTTTTCACCCATTTTCTCTTTTCATTTTCTTTTGCAGTACACATGAAATGACTAAACTACCCCTTCTTATCCATTTGGAATTCACGGGACGCAAGCCTCGCTAGAGGCCAGACCCAAGGCCGGCGCTCTCTGTCGCACCCGCGCAGGAAAGAAGGAGAGGCGGCGCCGGCCGCTCCCGCCCCCAGCCCTGCGCCGGCGACGGCCGCCCCCGCCCCCCGCAAATCGCCGGCGACGTCCGCTCCCGCCCCCAAGCGCCGGCGGCAATCGGGCCCAAGCCTCTACACCGCAACTGCCCTCGACGACAGGCGCGCCCTCCCCTCCCTCTGCGATTGCCCCAGGCCGCCGCGCGCCCGCGCCGCGCCGCAGCAGCCCCGACGGGAGGTGCGCTCCCACCCTCCACCGGTGACTACCTCCAGGCCGCCGTGTGTTGGCGTTTCTTATGCCCGATTAGAATAGATATTATGCAAGCGCACAGAATCACCGCTGTAGCACTTCACCTTGGAGTATTTCAGGGTATCGTATTTTTTCTTAGGGAAGCACTATGGTAAAGAGTATCGTAAACCGAATGATAACCGTACTAGCTTTATCGACCGACTGACTAGACAGGAGTAAGCCAGATAGATAAGTAAAATAAGTGGCCAGGCAATGACCGAGTGACACAAGGAGACTCTAAACCTTAGAGAGGTAGAGCTGGGAGGACAACGAGCGAGATAAGACACCTGATACACTTCTGAACTATCGAGCTAGCCTCTTTAGATCAGACTAAACACCTAACTAGTTCTCAGAAAAGCAGAGCTTAATTCGGCGGCTGGAAGAGGAAGGACTTCAGAAAGAGATGAGAAGAGAGTCTAACGGCAACATGCACTACTGCTATGAAAACACTCGAATGTGGTGGACTACAAAGGACGGATAGGGCTGTCACCACCTACCGACTACCACAACGGTTTCGTGGGGTGGAACACACTTTCTAGCTAACACTAAGGTCAGACACCACGTCTGCACTCGGTGTTAGGATTTCTCTCGAGGCCTTCGTGAGAAATCCCCCTCAACCTAGAGCACTAACTTGAGATATTCTAGTCCGGGCGAGAAAACCCGTAAGATAAGTTCCCGATTACTAAGAGAGATAACTTAGCCTAAGCTAAAGGACAACTTCCGTGCTCAAGCTGAACCTCAGACTTGAGTAAATGAAAGACTACGTAAAGTAAAGCTGACTCAGAAAAGTAAAGAAGATAACTTATATTAATAATGTCAAAAGAAATATACAAGAGCTATATCAGACTTCCGACGACTCCGGAGTCCCGAGCAAGCTCGACTCGACTCTAACTCCCAAGCTACTAACCTACTCTAGAAAGTACAAGTGGAAGAGAAGAGCTCCAATGGTGTGTGTTGAAGTGATGGGCCTCTATTTATAGCCCTTCCAAGGTCGGTAATTGGCAGTTATTCCCCGTAGCGTCAGTTGCAAGCAGGTAAGGCTAGTGTGCTTGTCTTCCACGCGAAGCCGGGGCATGAGACACTGCAAAGTGGGGCCAGCCGGCCTCCCCTAGGCCGGCCGGCCTAGGGGTGCCGCCACGTGGCCACCGCCTTTCGGACAACGGCTCTGATAATCTCCTAGAGTCGGTTGGCAGTTGGGTTGTTATGACCGGCAAGACCTACCAGCGCCGCAACAAGATGGTCGTGCCGCAGGAGTCCGGCAACAAACGTGGCTAAAGGAGTCCCAGACGGTCTACAATCCGGCTGCAAGTCCAACGGATAGATATAGACGTTTCGGTTAGAGAAGATTTAGGAGATTGGTTGTGTACTTTCTTGTTGCTTAGTTATATTTGCTTTCCTGGAGATAATCTTATATAAGATCACATTGTATCAGTTTGGACTAGGCAGTTAATGAGATACATCTAGCTTCCCAGCCTATTCTCTGTTTCCCCGTCTCTTTCTCCCAGTTATCCGGCGACGTCGCAGACGGCGCCGACTCGCCAGGGTCCCAGACCTCGACCTTCCACCCACCACAGCTACAACCTGCGCCAAGTTCCGCCGTCCAACACTGCTCCGTCCAGCTCGACCAGCCAGGAACGTAACAATCTGGTATCAGATTGCTCAGGTACCTCGATCACCATGGATGCTCTTCAACAGTCGATTGAGGATCTCAAGACTCTCATGGAGAAGATGAACACCACGGTGTCCGCCCTGGAGCCCTTGGTCCCTAGCGTCGCCTCCTTGGTGGCACTGCCGACTTCTGTGGAGTCGCTGCAGCAAACCATGAAGGAAGCGGGCGATCATCTCAAGTCCGTCACCGTCGCAGTTAAGCGCTTGGAAGTCGGCGATCGCTCGTCCGGCTCGAGCAACACTCAGAAGCCTGCGGAGGATGATGGAGTACTTGGACCGAGGCCGCGGCAACCGCCGCCGCCACCGCCGCCGCCGCCGCCGTTCCCAAGACCACCACCAGTGCAGACAAGATATGGGGCTGCGCGCGTGGATCCGGTGGAGGACGAACAGGCCTTCCTCAAGCCCAAGATGGTGTTCCCGTCTTATGATGGAACTGGTGATCCGCTGCCATGGATCAATCGTTGTGACCTGTACTTTAGAGGCCACAACACCCCGGAGCACAGGAAGGTTTGGATGGCCTCGCTGCACATGACTGATGCAGCACAGCTTTGGTACTACCGGCTTGAAACAACACAGGGCGAACCGGATTGGCGGCGCTTTTGTCAACTGGTACATCGCCGATTTGGGCCGGCCATCACAGAGTCACCCCTAGGCGAGATCTCTCTCTTGCGCAGAACTGGCACGGTTGAGGATTATGCAAAGCAGTTCGTCGCGCTCGCCTGTCGTGAGGTGGAACTCTCTTCATCGCGGGCCTCGTCAATCCTTTGCGGACAGACGTGGCCATACAATCTCCGGCGACACTGGACGACGCCATCCGTTACGCTCGTGCCTTCGAGCAACGGCTGGCCCTGGAACCGGCGTCGCAGTGGCAGAGTGGTCGCGCGCCATTCCGTCCGGGCGGGCAACTCGCAGCTCCCGGCGGCCAACCGGCCGGGGTGTACGCTGGGCCGGCTCCGGCCTCCCAATCAGCTGCCGGCCGCCCAGCAGGAGCACCACGTGCAGCGTCGCTCCCTCGCCGTCAGCTCACGGTCGCTGAGATGGCCCAGCGCCGTGCAGAGGGGCTATGTTACAATTGCCCCGAGAAATATGTCGCTGGACACCGCTGCAAGCAACTTGCAGTGATCGAGATCGTACCGGACGACGCCGATGACGACGAGCCCACGGAGGACATTGGAGATCCTGAACTACACTTCCTCCACACGCCTCTGGCCTCTCGCGCCGAGAGCGAAAAGCCACCAAGCATCTCCCTGCACGCCCTCACGGGCATCCAACCCAGAGAAGCTCCAACGATGAAGATTTGGGTATTCCTTGGAGGCCGCCGGCTCACGGCTCTCCTTGACTCCGGCTCGTCAAAGAACTTCATCAATACCCGTGTTGTCCAGGAATTGGGTATCCCTCTGGACACCAGTGAAGCTCTGAATGTTACAGTGGGAAACAGTGATCACGTCCGTAGCCCGGGACGCCTAGCTGAGGTGCGTGGCAAGGTTGGCGGTGATTATTTTTGGTTTGATTCACACGCACTGCCTATGGGCTCCCTTGATATGGTGATAGGAGTCAGCTGGATGAGTCAATTAGGGGACATTCAATGGAATTTCCAAGAGCAGACCTTTACGTTCCGGGTAGCAGACAAGAGAATCCAGTGGTGCGGCATTGAACGGCCGTCCGGCCATGTCCTTCGATCCTTGGAGATGCCACCGGGCACCCTACTGCCGGAACTGCTTCAGTCTTTCGACGGCCTTTTCAAAGAACCCCACGGCATGCCCCCGCAGCGAGCCATTGAGCATCGGATTCGCCTTAAACCGGGTACAGAAGCAGTTGCAGTCAGGCCCTACAGGTACGCTCATCTTCAGAAGGATGAGCTTGAGAGACAGTGTGCAGAACTCCTTCTCCAAGGCATTATTCGAACCAGCTCATCAGCTTTCTCTTCTCCTGCGTTACTCGTAAAGAAACCGGATGGTTCCTGGCGCCTTTGTATTGATTACCGGGCTCTTAACGCTGCTACCATCAAAGACAAATTTCCCATTCCAGTTGTAGAAGAACTACTTGACGAGCTGCGTGGTGCACGGTTCTTCACCAAGTTGGATCTCCGTTCAGGGTACTATCAAGTGCGCATGTGCTTTCAAGATGTGGAAAAGACGGCTTTTCGCACTCATCAGGGCCTATTTGAATTTTTGGTGATGCCTTTTGGCCTAACAAATGCACCAGCGACTTTCCAAGCTTTGATGAATTCAGTTTTGAAGCCGTTTCTCAGACGGTTTGTGTTGGTATTTTTTGATGACATCTTGATATATAGCAAATCGTGGTCTGAGCACCTGCTGCATCTTCAGGCGGTATTTGAGGCTTTACAGCAACACCAGCTCTTTCTAAAGAAGTCTAAGTGTTCCTTTGGGGAAACATCAGTGGGCTACCTTGGCCATGTTATCTCGGCACAGGGAGTGGCCATGGATGCAAGCAAAGTGCAAGCTATCTTGTCATGGCCGCAGCCCAAGTCAGTGCGTGCTGTTCGGGGATTTCTTGGCTTGGCCGGGTATTATCGCTGCTTCATCAAGGACTACGGGCTGATAGCTGCACCTCTCACCAAACTGCTGAAGAAAGAGGGGTTTCGTTGGACCGAGGAAGCCGCTGCAGCTTTCAGCGCCCTACAGAAAGCACTATCCAGTGCTCCAGTCCTACACCTCCCAGATTTTAGTTCACCTTTCATTGTTGAATGTGATGCCTCTGGGTCAGGTTTCGGTGCTGTGCTCCATCAAGGAACGGGGGCTATTGCTTTCTTCAGTCGCGCCATCGCGCCTCGACATGCCAAGCTGGCCGCATACGAGCGTGAACTCATTGGGTTAGTACAAGCAGTCAAGCACTGGCGGCCTTATTTGTGGGGCCGAGAATTCGTCGTCCGTACAGATCATCAAAGCCTGAAATACTTGCTCGATCAACGCCTTTCAACAATTCCACAACATCACTGGGCCACTAAATTATTGGGATATGACTTCCGTGTGGAGTTTAAACCTGGGGTTTCAAATATTGTGGCTGATGCTCTCTCTCGTCGCGATGAGGAAAATTCTGCGGTATGCAATGCTCTATCCGTCCCAGTTTTCTCTTTCTTTGATACACTCAGGCAATTGCTGGAGGCAGATAAGTCCCTACGGGAGTACAGGAATAAGGCCCAGGAAAGTATAGACGGATGGTCAATGGTGGATCAGTTGCTGCTCAAGAATGGCAAGGTGTTTGTTCCGGCCTCATATGATGTTGTTCCTTCCTTGCTGGAGTTTGCTCATGGTCTGGGGCATGAGGGTATCCAGAAAACTCTCCACCGCCTCCGTTCTGACTTTTACATTCCGGGGGATCGTCGTTTGGTGCGGGAGTATGTGCGGAACTGTGAGACTTGTCAGCGAAATAAGACAGAACATCTAAGGCCGGGTGGGTTATTACAACCGCTAGACATTCCATCAACAGTTTGGTCTGACATTGCCATGGATTTCATTGAAGCTCTTCCTCGGGTAAATGGCAAGACAGTTATTTTGACAGTGGTGGATCGTTTTTCTAAGTATGCACACTTTATTCCTTTGGGACATCCTTACACGGCTGCATCAGTGGCAAAGGCCTTCTTTCAGGAGATTGTTCGCCTACACGGGCTGCCGGCAACTATTGTGAGCGATCGGGACCCAGTTTTCACAAGTGATTTTTGGAAGGAGTTATTCAATCTTACTGGTGTCCGTTTGCAGTTCACTTCTGCTTTTCATCCTCAGTCGGACGGACAATCAGAGGCTACTAACAAAATCATAGCTATGTATTTGCGCTGTTTGACAGGAGATCGGCCTAGGCAGTGGGTTCGCTGGCTCCCTTGGGCAGAGTTTTGCTATAACTCTTCTTATCAAGCATCACTAAAGACTTCGCCTTTTAAGGTGGTTTATGGTCGTGATCCCCCTGCGCTGCGTGCTTATGAACAGGGTGAAGCCCGCTTGCCGGCGGTTGAGCAACAGCTACTTGAGCGAGATGAATTCATTGCTGAAATTCGTGATCGTCTTGAGCAGGCACAGCAGTATGCTAAAGTGCAGTATGACAAGAAACATAGAGAGTTATCCTTTGAAGTAGGCCAGTGGGTTTGGCTTCGTTTGCTCCATCGGCCGATGGCTTCTCTCGCTGTGAAGGGTCGTGGCAAACTCGGTCCACGATATTTTGGGCCGTATCAAGTGGCAGAAAAGATTGGCGAGGTGGCTTATCGCTTGGACTTGCCAGCGGGAGCACGCTTGCATAATGTTTTCCATGTTGGATTACTCAAGCCCTTTCACGGAACTCCTCCTGTGGCGCCAGCTCCTTTGCCCCCGGTACAGCATGGGCGTGTCTGCCCTCAGCCAGCCAAGGTTCTCCGAGGTAGGCTTGCCCGTGGTCGTTATGAAGTGTTAGTGCAATGGGTTGATCAGGATGCTTCGTCAGCCGCTTGGGTGGCATTGGACGATTTCAAGCGACTGTACCCTGATTACCAGCTCGAGGACGAGCTGTTGCTCCAGGGGGGGAGAGATGTTATGACCGGCAAGACCTACCAGCGCCGCAACAAGATGGTCGTGCCGCAGGAGTCCGGCAACAAACGTGGCTAAAGGAGTCCCAGACGGTCTACAATCCGGCTGCAAGTCCAACGGATAGATATGGACGTTTCGGTTAGAGAAGATTTAGGAGATTGGTTGTGTACTTTCTTGTTGCTTAGTTATATTTGCTTTCCTGGAGATAATCTTATATAAGATCACATTGTATCAGTTTGGACTAGGCAGTTAATGAGATACATCTAGCTTCCCAGCCTATTCTCTGTTTCCCCGTCTCTTTCTCCCAGTTATCCGGCGACGTCGCAGACGGCGCCGACTCGCCAGGGTCCCAGACCTCGACCTTCCACCCACCACAGCTACAACCTGCGCCAAGTTCCGCCGTCCAACACTGCTCCGTCCAGCCCGACCAGCCAGGAACGTAACATGGGTTTGCCCGGTTGTTGCAGTTGCTTAGCCGGCCGGCCTAGGGGAGGCCGGCCGGCCTCCCTCTGGCCCATCTCGGCCTCTGGTTTTGCCGAGACTCCGCTCTGCCTTCGTGCATTCTCCAGGGAAGTGGGTTGCTGAAGTTCTTTTGGTCTTGGGCTGTCTTGTGGATCTTTGGATGGATGTTGAAGCCTTTTGGTGTATCCAATTGAACCAAGGCCCAACCCTCAACTCAGAGCCCCATGCATGTGTCACATTGCCACTGGTTCGAAGCCGGGACCGTGTTCTTGGAGGTGCCAGGCCGGCCGGCCTCTTGCCCTTTTCTGTCCATTTTTGGTACACCTGTTCCTGGAATCAAAACTCATCCAAAACTTATGGAACTCGTTAGAATTAAACAAACTATGAATGGAACATAGTGTAAAGCTCATGTTATTTCCGAGAAGTTGACGGCTTAAAATGTGAAATTATGGCCTTCAACACCGCACTGCAGTGATCTCCGACGGGAGGTACGCTCCTACCCTTCGCGATGGATGCTGGGTAAGAACTGTCCTCTGATCTATGTGCTTGCGAGTGTGTAGCAGCGAAGTTCGATTCCGATCGATTTGAGGATGCAGCATCCATGAACGAAATGGGAACAGAGAAGGACCACGACTGATACGTATGTTTTTTTTTGGTATTCGGTAGGATTGATCTGGATGGGGCATTTAGGTTGTGCGTCCAGATTTCTCAATTCACCGCTAAGATTGATGACGGTACAACAGTTGATATGCAAAGGAAGTACGATGAATGGATTGTGGACTATCGTTCATACACCATGCAGAATTTACAGAAGGACTTGGCAGCTAGGGTTAAATGGGGAAGTTGCCAGCATCTTTTGATTTCTGAATTTGATATGTCTGGTATGGGGGAAAGGAATTTGGATGATGATGTAGCTTTGTCACTTGCATTCTCTGAAAGGCTTGCTGAAAAGAAGCTGTTTTTGTTTGTGGATGTTGAGGACAAGGCTATGCAAATGGAAGGTAACTCAGGTATCACAGAGGGTGTCATGAGTAGTGTGGTGACAGAGAATGGTAGTGCTCAAGTAAACTCAGGCAAGGAGGTTCCATATGTCATTGATTGGGATAGCCTACAGATCGAACCAATTGCAGAAGACCAAATAGGTTCTGCAGTCCCATTGATGAGTGAAGATGCTATGTATGCATTTCTTGGTCTTCAAGCGGAAGATGAGAGAGCAGAGCAAGCAAGGGCAGAGTTACCAGTTGATGAGTCTGAAGTTGTAAACACTACTGCCATTGGTGATATGGACCTCACAGGGGCAGAGTTACCAGTTGATGATAGAATCCCTGGTGAAGAGTTAGCTTTTTATGATATGGAAGACCCTCCTATGGAAGTTGGAACAATCTATCCTTCTATGAAAGAATTCAGGGCAGCAGCGAGGCAACATGCCATAAAGCGTCAGTTTAACATGGGAACAGAGAAATCCTGTAGAGATAGGTTCCGGGCCTATTGCAAAGTTGAGGGTTGTCCATGGGCTATTGTGGGAAGGTTGATGCGTGATGAGAAGCAAGTCAGGGTACAAACTGTTAACTCTGCATCCAATTGTAGTGCATATTTTGTTTCATACTAACCTAATATTAATTTTGTTATACTGTGACTAATGTGGTCATTTTGCAGGTTACATTGAATAAACATGACCATTTTTGTTCATCAACTAGTAGAGTGAAGACTAAGATGGCTTCATACCATTGGGTAGCTGAGAAATCTATCCCTCTTCTCAAGAAGGACCCCAGCTTAGGTGCAAAGAAGTTGCAAGCTCAGTTAGAGGATAAATATCAAGTCACAATTGGATGTTCCACGGTGTGGGCTGGTCTACAGATTGCATCAGAAAAAGTAAAGGGTACATGGGAAGAGAGTTTTGGCTTATTGTTCAACTTCAAGGCAGAGGTAGAGCTGAAGATGCCTGGGAGTGTGGTAGAGATAGAAGTCATACAGAAAGAAGATGGTATGTATTTTCATAGATTCTTTTGCTGCTTCAAACCTAGTATTGATGGGTTCCTAAATGGCTGTCGGCCATACTTGAGTATAGACTCCACAGCTCTCAATGGTAGGTGGAATGGGCACATGCCATCAACCACTGCATTAGATGGGCACAACTGGATGTTTCCAGTTGCATTTGGATTTTTTGATGGAGAAACTACTGACAATTGGACTTGGTTTATGCAACAACTGCAAAAGGCAATTGGTAATCCTCCAAATCTAGCTATAAGTTCAGATGCTTGCAAGGGTATAGAGAAAGTTGTGAAGGCATTTTTTCCTTGGGCAGAGCCGCAGAGCATAGAGAGTGTTTCTTGCACTTGATGAAGAATTTTGTGAAGCAATTTCAGGGCCCAGTGTTTGGGCGCATGTATCCTGCTGCAAGGACATTCCAGCCAGCATATCATGACTATTTAATGAACAAGATATATGAAGCAAGTAGCAAGGTTAAGCCTTATCTGGATCAGCACCGTAGCCTCCTTTGGATGAGGAGCAAATTCTCAGAAGAGATCAAGTGCGAACATAACACGAACAATGTTGCAGAGGTTTGGAACAATTGGGTGAAGGACATTAAGGACTTCCCAATAGCAGAGCTTGCAGATACATTAAGGACAAAGTTGAGTGGCAAGTATCAGGGAAGCCATGCCCACATGGTTTGGCCCTCATAATTACTTACAGAAATCCTGAGATGGAAGAATATCTACATCCTTACTTTTCAGTACATCATTTTAGGGCAGCATATGCTGGAATCATTAAGCCATTGCCAGACAACTCTCAATGGCCCAAGGTGTATCTTGGCTTCAAGGTTCTGCCTCCTCTAACAAAGAGAGCAGTAGGGAGACAAAGAATATGATACCTGGGTTTCTAGAGAACAAGGGAAACAATCCTAGAACCAAAGGTTTATGGCAGGTCCAATGTAAAAATTGCGAAGCATTTGGTCATCGATCCAACTCATCAAAATGCCCTCTGAATGGAACTAAGAAGAGGTAGCATCTTAGTTTTTTGTTGTAGGTTGATAAATGAACATCTCATAATCCTTGTTTACAACTCTTATAGGAAAAGTCGTGCCAAGAAAGGGAATGTGGGAAGGCCACCTGGTTCTAGCAAGAGACGGAAAGGAGATGCACAGGAAGGCCCTGCACAGGAAATCCCTATAAACAGAAGTCCTGGTCCTGTGACAAGGAGAGATTCTACAATTTTCCTTCTCTGCAAGCTATTTCTAATTTTTTTTAGCCAACTTGACAATTGTTTATTGTTTTAGCCAAATGGCATTAAGTCCTACTGTGAACTAAAGTCCTGCTGTGAACAAAAGTCCTGGTGTGAGCAAAAGTCCTGGTCTTGTCACTAGAAGGTGAGATATTCAGCAAATTCTAAACCTTAATTAATCTATATGAACCAATGGACCTGTAATGACTTCATTACACTTTGTATACTCTTTTTCAGGCAATTGGCATTAAGCATGGAATTAGAGGCCTCTAATCCTGTTGCTGTCGCCCCTCCTCTTGATCTGCACACTACTCCTATGAGAGTAGCAAGGAAGAAGCAGGCAGTGAAAAAGATTACTCCCAGGAAGGCAAAAAAAAAATAAAAAAATAAATACCATACTGCACTTGTGGTCATGTACTTTGATTGGTTTTGTATGGCATGTATGGCACTTTTGTGTTTCGGATGGCACTTGACATTTTGAACTTTGCTTACGTTTGGCGCTTTGAACCATGGAACCTTGCTTTGAACCATGGAACCTTGCTGTATGCTACCAATTATTGCCGTGAAACCACATGGAGATGATCAATGTCATTTTGTTTACTTCCAGTGTGATATGTTAAATGTTTATTTCTTACAAATGCATCATATATGGGGATGTGCTGTCAAAATTTTGAAAAAATAAGGACCATATAAGGGCCGGGCATTGCTGGGGTGAGGTGGGGATGGGTCTGCGGCAGTCAGTCGCCCAACGGGAGAGAACAGAGAGCCAGTCGCCCATCATGGCTGCCCAACGGGAGAGAACAGAGAACCAGTGCCCATCGTGAGAGAACAGAGAGAATAAATAAGAGGCAAGGGTACTTTGGTCATTTCAAGTGCCTTGGAAAATAAAAAGAAAAAGGAAAATGAGTTAAAAGAGAGAAAATGTGAAGGAACACCTGAAATAGAACAATTCACATCAACAGTGTCAAATTCCGATAGGCGCGCAAACCGAGTCCCAAATCCAGTGAGGCGTGCAAATTGGGACACAAATTCTGAAATTCCTCACGATGGGATGGGGGGTTTAAGTGCAAAAAAATCCAACTTCTGACCCTAGCCATCAGATGAGCATCATGTGACCTAGATTAGAGTTTCCATAGTTCCTGGTTGGTTTCCATAGGATACACTACAGATTATGAGTGCTAATAGGTACTAAAATTTAAAATTTACTACACAACTTTAGTACTCCCCTCCACCCTAAATTAATAGTCATTTTGGCTTTTATAGATTGTTATGCATCTATATATATTATCTCTAGTGTATAGTAAAATCTATAAATCTAGAAAAGCCAAAACGACTAGTAATTTGGGACGGAGAGTATAATATATAAGCCAGCTGTAACCACTTTTTACTCAAGTCTCATAAGGCCAGTCTCAATGGAACTGATATATGAGTGTCATGAACGTAAATTTGCTGACATGGTAGAGTTATTATAAAGAGGGAGGATGGGAGTGTCATGGAATGTGAGAAAAGTGTTATCACCATGACACTCCTTGAACTCGACTACCTAGTTCATAGTCTTGGTAACTATGCCGATGACACTCTCACTAAGACTGGCCTAATATAAGACACGCTTGTCGGTGTTTAACCGCCAAGCTCTCCGAGGTATATCCCGAGGAGATTGATTGTAGGCAGGGACTTTCCGAGATCAGAACGCGATGGTGCAAGGAACACAAAGATTTAGATAGGTTCAGACTGCTGGAGCGTAATACCCTATGTCCTGTGTGGTTGTTTGTATTACCTAGGTGTTGATCGTTGTTTTGGAGGGGTCCCTACCCGCCCTTATATATTCTGGGGGAACATGGTTACATGGAAAGTCCTAGCCGAGTACTATCAGAGTCCTACTCGGATGTAGTCAGGTAGTTCCCTTGTACATTAACTAGTTCTACTACTATGCGAGTAGTTACTGAAGAGGTAAGGTACATCCATGCGCTGTCCCTTACTCTAGAATATTCCTCGTCTGTGAGTAGTCCCGCTACCCTGGGTCTAAGAAGCCCCCGAGCTCTTCGTAGTCGAGATCTGCCGGCGTCGAGTACTTCTGAAAGCGTGTTCGAGTGCTTCGACTGCTTTCAGGTTACATCTTGTCATCCTGGAGTTCATTAAGTGCTTCAAGTAGTCTTCCGAGTACTTATTAGGTTGCATCGAGGTTAAGAGGTGCTCAGGCCCTGAATCTTCTTTCATATATGGTGCGTGATATACTCGCATTCCATATGGAGTAGCCCTCGAGCCTTGGGTTAAATCGTAGAATTAGGCTGAGGATCAAATCAGTCTTCAAAAGATCTTCCAAATTTCATTTGAAATTCAAATCTTCTTTGAAAAAATAGGCCATTTATGATATGTATCTCGTAGCCCCCGAGCCTTGAATTGAAATCCCGTGATTTGGAATTAAGGATCCCAAGTCGTGGCATACTTTACTGACCTTTCACCGAAAGTACCTGAGGTGATCTTTCAAATAAAGTCACTTTTTAGATAAAGTGAGTAAGTGTCTGAAGAGTCACATGGTGCATACTGTAGATGGAATCTACTCTTTTCACCCATGAGCTTCTTGTCTTGTAGTGTCACGGGTTAAACTCAAGTGCATTATTTTCTCTATAAATGAATAGGTCAGGCTTCTGCCAGAGTCATTCTACCGTAGCAACCATGGCTCTTAGTTGGAGTTTCTCTCTGGAAAGTTCTCCATCTCCTGATAGGAGTAGTTTTTGCTTAGAATCTGGTGCTAGAAGAGTACTTGCGAGCAACAAGAATACTTGCTATCTTCCTAGTCGTCGGTCTTGCTTCGTACATCTTAACCATCCTAGGCATCTTGTACCTGGGTGGCTAGAGGTGGATGGAGTTTCAGAGGTTGCGCTGGACTGGTGGTGTCATACTCCTGGGAAATCTCCGAATGGTTTCCCTCTCAATGGCATCTCTGGAGATGACATTGTTTTTGTTGCAGAAACATATCACGGAGAAGGAGAAATTCCTTTTCAAGATGCAAGAAGAGGACTTGCGATATTCTTATGATTACAAGATTTGAAGCTTTGTAACAGCCGATGGCCCTGTAGATCTGTGTATTTGCTTTTTCCAGAATGTAATCCTAGAAAAAGTGTAAAAGCCAAAGAGAAACATGATTTTTCGGGATGATTGTTTTTGTTTATGGAATCTCGGAGTTTATCTCCTGAAATAACTCTTTAACTGGCGCGTGGCCCTTTGGCTTCCAAGTATTCACGAAATTGCCCTTGCCTAGGTTATTTAACCACTCGGTTAAACCTAGGTTAAGCATGCTCTCAAGTTCCTTTAGACCCTTCCACCGTCGCCGCCTTTTGCTTTTGCTTCCGTTTGCCACGAGAAACTAGCCACCGCTAGCCCCCAAACGTGAAGCGAGAAGATTTGCTTCCCTCATCCGGATGGCTCCCAAGAAGGTCTAGGGGAAGGGAAAGGCGGGTTGTACTGCTGACCAAGTGGAGATCGAGGGGTGGTGAGCGAGTAAGTGCTCTGACTTCCATCTCTTAGGTCTTGTAGAGGAGAATCTTCTCCAACCTTGAGAAGTGGTTAGTTGGCGGAAATCTTTAGGGGATTCGGTTCCTCATGAGGAACCGAGTGAAACTATTATTTTCCATTCTCATGTTTTGTGCGGCCTCAGAATCCCCACCTCCAACTTCTTTTGAGGTCTTTTGCATCATTGGGGGGATTCAAACGCATCACTTGACCCCTAATTCCATCCTTCATATTTCGATTTTTTGTCCATCTCTGTGAGGCTTTCCTGGGGATTGAACCCCATTTTGATCTTTTCCAACACCTTTTTCACTTGAAACCCAACCCAGTGATACCAAAGTAGATGTAGTTGGGGGGTGCGGGTTTGCAGTTGTGTCAGGGCGTAGGTTCGAAGTACATTCCTTATAAGATGACCGACAAGGTTATCGATTGGAAGGACCTTTGGTTCTACGGTGAGAACCAGGAGCCTGCCCTGCCGCCTAGATCTGCTGGCCCTTCTGTGAAAAGGGCTAGTTGGAATTCTAGGGGAGGAAATATGGATCAAGTTAACTTTCTCCTCGGGGAGATAGAGTTGTTGAAGAAGGAGAACAAAATTAGCGGAGCTTCGGTGGTGGCGCATTGGTCGCTCCGGAGGATTCGACCGCTCCAACAACGAGTGCATTTGGGATTCCAATTCACCGGTGAAGAGGACCCCACTTGCTATACTAGATTCAAAATTTCCCATGCTGATCTTAAGCGTCGAGTGGATCGACTGATGAAGGGTGTTAATGTAGAAGCTAGTATCAAGGGAACATTCAAAGCTGGCAGACGTCCTCGGGAGATACTTTTGGAGTAGTCAACTTGTAGTGAATATCGAGTACTTCAATACCCAGTAGTCACGTTGATCTGGAACTTTTCGTGAGATTAATCTCAAAAAGTATCAAAGTAGGCCTCCGCTTCCAGAAGTTGTGCTTGGTGCACAATCTGACTCAAGTGTGCATCTGATTACTCTACCTTTTTATGTCCTTTGTCCAATTCTTGAGACTGAATATGATCAATGTCTTGTTGATGCATTACCAGGTCCTTCAGGTGGTGGTGGTGATGATGGGAGCCGGACTATGTCTGCCCGGCATGATGGGGTAGATGGCGAGCCTCAGATCGAGTCGCCTGACACGCGAAAGCGAAAGACGCCGCCAACTAATGGCGATGAAGATGACAAGTAAGTATACATTCTGGCTTCTAGTGCCAAAGAGCATGCTTTGATATCTGATCAAATTGTGCTCAATAGGCCCCGCTCTCCATCGGAGAAGCGGATGCGTAGCTCAGCTGCCAATCCCGCCGCATCCGCCTAGTCCAGTCCTGGGGGTAGCACGGTGACTGACTCTATTCAAATGCCAAAAGAACAGAGTCAGTCGGGGACGACCATCGTCTCCAAGCTGCTGCGGACGAGGAAGTTGTCCATCAAGAAATCCACCTAGTAAGTGAATCCATTCGTACTATGTTACCATTAGCTGGATTCTTGTCTTCTGATGCTTGTTATCTTGTTTAGTAAACCCGCCGACTTTGGAATTGTGGATCTGGGGGATCCCCAGACCTAGATCCTGCTGGACCCCCAATCATTAAGGTTCAATTGGAGTCAAAGGTCGGGGATACTCCTGCTGGCCAAACAGAGGAGACTCCCGCGGGTGTGTAGAAGGAAGTCGCTGTTGACGGTCACTAACGACTCATTTTGACCGTCAACTCCAGCAAAAAATTCAACCATAATGTGGGATGAATGCTTGGATAGATTTATTTATTAACGAATTCCACAGATGGTGTTTGAGAATGTGTGCAGGTGATTTTTAGCTACATTTGCAGCAAAATGGTGTGGCATGATCCAAGACACGACGTTTCGACGAATCAGAGCGCGACACGAGTCATCACATGGATTAGAGGGCCCACCAGAGCAAGAAACCGACATAATAGAAGCTCTTCCCCGTGCCAATGACAAGTGGACCCAGAGCTCAACCCACCAGAAGAAGACTGAGGTCGGTTGGCCCCACTGGGTGGCCGGCCGACCACTCTGGTCGGCCGACGGCCCAGCGGGCCCCACCGCCTCAAGGCTGCCACATGGAGGTCTCTCATTGGATGCTTAAGTCAGTTTCAAGGGGAAGAGCAGCAGAAGAAGCTCCCCTCGGCCGTGGCTCCCATCTATAAATACAAGGGGGGGGGGTGAAGAAATGAAACACACTGCACACACCTCACCTTCATCCTCTCTTCCTTTGGAGCTTGAAGATCTTCATCCTAGATGCTTTAGGTAGCCTAGGGGTGTAGAAGATTAGGAGGAGAGTGAGGTGGAGTCGGGGGAAATGCCAGATTTGTCGGCACTCTTCTCCGCTTGTACCTCGACGGATGCTTATTCGGTTGTAAGTGTTCGAGACCTTCTTATTTAGAATTAGAGTTTGGTTGCAAGTTATTTCTTTTTTCCTTATATTGAATTGAGTGTATGCTTAGAGTAGCATTTGATCCTAGCTTAAGACTCCGGATAGAGAAGGATAATCTCGGCCAAGGTTAGGATTAGTACGGTAGAGCGTAGACATGGTGTATAGGCTAGACTTTACCACTTAGTTGTCTTATACTCCCATAGTTTGTAGAGGTAGCCGGCAGGTGGTGATAGCCCTGTTCGAGCCCTAGTAACCCTCCATGTTCAGATATCGGATAGAGCATTATTACCGGAGCAACTGGCTTGTATAAGCCAGGGGAAACCAGTAGCTCGAAGTATAAGGCGAAGTATCTCTTCTTCTAAGCATAGATTCCAAATCTTAGGAAGTCCTCTCTGTCCTATCCCTCCTACACCAGTGTGTGTCCTTGGATGAGCCTGAACCCGTAGATAGTGTACTCACGTTCTTCAGTGGATATGATACCATGGAATACTCCTGGATGAAAGCTACAACGGTATACGTGCGCTTGCGGATTTTATTCGTGATGTTACAAAGTACAACGAGCTTTCTGGCGCCGTTTCCTGGGAACGGTAGCTACATTATCTTCGGACTCAGTCGTCCTCATATCTTTTTCTTTTTCTTTACTTCTACCTCAAGCCCCGTTATCCATGGAGCAGCTATCCCTTGAACAGTTCTCTTCACCCAAGAGCGAGTTTTATGAGCTAGCGTCTCCTGCTGACCCAATTCTTTCCACCAGCTATGAACTTAGCTCAGGCTTTATAGCCTTAGTTCAGGAAAATTCCTTTTCAGGAAGGGATTGGGAAAATCCCTACCAACATCTGTTCAAATTTGAGCAAGTGTGCTAGTGCTTGAAAATTCCAGGCATGACACATGAGAAACTCTCAAATGGAAGTTGTTTCCTTTCTCCTTTTCGGAGGAAGAGAAGCAATGGTATATTCGTGTCGTAGGATGTGTGGACGGAAGTTGGATTGAACTTCGGAATAGATTCTATTCTGCGTTCTTCCCGCTTTCACGAATATGTGCCTTATGAATGGAAATTTAAACTTTCGTTCAGAATGATAAGGAATTGATCGGTGTAGCTTGGGCTCGATTTACCTTATTGGTTCAGTCAGGCCCTGACTTGTTATTACCCGAGCATTTACTGCTCCAGTATTTTTTTGCTGGTCTTGACAAGGAGTCTGCACACCATCTCAACCTTACTTTTGGAGGATCTTTCGCTCATCTTACCCCATCCGATGGCAGGGAAGTCCTTAATAAAATTTTGGACATAACCTCTTTCGTTTGTATCCACGAGCCAGTTCTGACAGAACCCGAGATGCGTCAAGAGGAACCTTCAGAGATCGAATCAGAACATTTAGAAAGCCAGTTAATAGATTCGACCCCTGAACTCTCTCCTGAACTTAAACCTGAAACACCAGAGGAAGAGGATCCTCTACCTCCGGAGTTTCTCCGAAGTATCGAGTGCGATCACTTTGAAGATTTTGGCAACACTTCAAGATACTTCTGTCAGAAGCGACCATCAATCCTTGTCACCCCTATGGATCCCTCAGAAGAGAATTATCTTCGGGAGATGATTCAAGAGTTGACAACGTTGATGAGTAACGAATGGCTACAGGAAGGAGAGTCGTCCCTAAACCCAATTCAACATAACCCCCCTTCCTCGTCACTTCGTTGCCATTTACGAGATCAAAATGTGGACGCTCTCTATAATCCCACTTTCGGAGCCAACCTTATGTTAGATGAGTTTGCCTTAGCCTTTTTGGGCAACCACAAGCTCACTCCGACAGATAGACAGCTTAAGAGACCCTCATGCTCTCCTACAAGCTGTTACGGGATACTCACAGACGTGTCATTTTGGCATGATGATGTTAAGGTACGATGTTGGCATTTCTTAACATCGCCACCAGGAGGGGTTAGTCCCCGGCAACGATGCTAGAAATGCTTGTTGGCATTTCTTAACATCGCCACCCGGAGGGGTTAGTTCCCGGCAACGGCGCCAGAAATGCTTGTTGGCATTTCTTAACGTCACCACGAGGAGGGGTTAGTTCCCGGTAACGGCGCCAGAAACGCGTGGACTTTCCTTAGCACTAGGAACGGAGGTGTTAAGCCCTAGCAACTGGACCAAGGACTGCCACTCTTGTGGTATAGTCTATACGGTTACAGATGGGATTCGCAAGCGCACGGATATACCGTTGTAGTATTTCACCCGAAGAGTAAGGGTATCGTTATTTATATTTTTCCCAAAGGATGGCAGTGGCAAAAGTACTGTACTTAACATTAATCATGACATCATTCCTCAAGTAATAGGCAAAACTCTAGCAGGGGTAAGCCATGATATAAAAGATAAAGCAGGGTAATGTGACACGATCACGCATCCAGCACCCAAGGAAGAAAGAAAGAAAAGAACAAAAGAGCGAACTAAACTATCCTATGTTAAGTTAGTTGGAGCTTAGGCTAGGTTAGGTGTCCTAGTGTATCTATTCAAAGCAAAGGTTATGTGAAAACATGGTTAAGGGTGCAGACTCTAGGAAAATGGGATAACGGGGAGAAGGTCCCGCACTTGAGAACATCTAGTCCCGTTACCTCTTTATGTACCTCCTACATCAAACCCAAATGTCAGAGACTTCGCTAAACGCAACAACTGTTGTTACGCCGGATGGACATGGCTGTCACATCATGCCGTCTATCCCTTTCACACCATGGAGCACGGGAATATCCACTAGATCCCGCATACCCGAGCACCGCGCTTATGCACGAGGTCACTACTCTAATGCCCCCAGAGCTCCCACACTCCTGATGGACAAGCAAAGCACTAGAGCAAGCCCGAAAGCACAACGAACCATTATCCGACCCCTGAACATCTGGCCTAACCATACTCGTCACACAACTCTTGATAAACATAAGCATGGATTGATAAACTATGAAGATAGCATAACAACCATGAACAAGCTCTATATTATGAATAGAGTACTGACAGAAAGAATACAAAGCCATATCGAGAGTCAAGGATCGCTCAACGACTCTGAGGACGACTTGATTCGCTAAAGGAAAACTAGCCTAGCTCCACTACCCTAAACTAAGAGCAAGAGAGAGCCTTGGGAGAGAGAGGGTGTGAAATGGTGTGTGTGTGTGTGTTGTGAGAGGGGGCCCTATTTATACTAGTGAAGGTCAGTTTCCTGCCATCTACACATATGGAAGGTGATCAGGTGCCTTGGCCGTGACTCCCCCTCGAAATGCACCTGGACGGGAGGCCGGCCAGGTGCGGCCGACCTGTGGGGTCGGCCGGCCCCACCTTGCCACCTCTTGTCCTGATCCTTCTCTGGCAAGCTAATTTGTGGGCCGACAACCTTATCCTTTTGTACAAATTTTGTGGCGCCCCTGTTTGCTCTGCCAGGTGGGACCTTCTAGTAAGGGAGTGACACCGATTGCGATCTTCTGTGTATTTGCGTGGTGTCTTCATCGTGTTTTCTTCTTATTTGGCTCTTGCTCCTCTGAAATCATACAAACTCCAAAATAACTGTGGAACAAGGTTAGTGAAACATAAATGTGAGTAAGGTGTATAGTTTTCCTTTATTATTGAGTCTAGTTGACAATCAGAAATGGTACTTAAGGACCATCAACAACTCTCCCAAGCAAGACCATTGCTCGTCCCGAGCAAAGTTTTAGACTTAGGTTGTTGATCAGGAGTCTCTACAATGTCGCATTCCTGACGGATAACCAAGGCACAACCAAATGCTTCTTACCTTGATTTTGAATAACTTGGCCTTGTTCTTACCTTTCACCTTACCCCTATTGAGCTTATAGCATCACCTTGACTTTGGCGGTTGAGGGCCAGAACAGTCTTGTAGAGTGCTAATTTCTTACCCCTTTTGTTCAACCGTCAATCCGGAGGTTTTATAAATTTTTTGAAAAGAAAGGTAGTTCTTCAATGATCTCTTGAATCACTCATTTATGCTTTATTCCTCACCAAGGCCTATTTTTGTGCCTTTCTTTTTGATCCTACTCCTAAGGCTTCTTTATGGTGGAGCTGTAGGTATGGAGGGTAAAAAGGCAAACTTGCTTCTCATATTTTGCTAAGTCAAAAAAACTGGATCCAATGGAGAAACAAGTCATAAACCTTGATCAAGATGTGCAAGTGTGTCGATAAATGAATATTTTTGGTGGATAGTGGATGGTGGATGAACTCCTTTGTATGAATCATCTCTTCTCCTTTTCTTTTTCTTTGGATAGGGGCTATCTTTTGCTCTTTTTTTTTTGACATGCCTTGTGGGCATGTGGCATACTGTCACTGCGAGAAATGGGCGATTACAAAACTACTCGATTGTCGTTTGTTGTGCGCTTGATCGGATATGGTCTAACACGCAAAGGCTCGAGGATTTAGACTGGTTCAGGCTGAATGTGCCCTACGTCCAGTATGGGGGGTGGTGTTCTTGCTCTATTGCTCTCGAGCCCAGGTGCTCAAAGTTTAGAGGGGAGCTTACAAGCTGAATCTAGCAGCGTTGAACCTCCAGGAGTCCAACCCTTTCCTACATGGGGGGATTTCCCTTTTATAGTCCAAGGTAGGGCCCACATTTACATATATCTAGCGCTGTGTCCCTGGCACCGTCGGGGTGTCCTTCGTCTTTGTCAGTCGTCGGGGCCCACTCGGTCAGTCGGGAGTGGGGTGGCTTGATCCCGGTCGGTTTTCTTGGGCAACGGGTTGTCCAAGCGCTGTCCCATCCGAGGTCATTCGGGATGGCCTAGTCACTCGGATGGTCGTTTGGGGATCACCTCCGGTCTTGTCTGCCTGGATCTATGCTCCTTATCTGCAGGGCTACCTCATGTCTCCCTCACATAGCCCCTGCCTGTAGGACAGCATGCCCAGTGAGGGGCGTCTTACTGAGGCCATGCAGGGGGTGTCCGGTCACACTCGCTGGCGTAATGGAGTGGTGCGCAGAGGCGACCATCATTATGGTGCAGGAGGCGACGTCCGTTGATGCCCTCTCCCGTAGTGTCGCGGGGCATGCACTGGCGGCGCTGTCCCTCTGTTAGAGAGCCCAGTAGCCTACGTCTACGCCGCAAGATAAGGAGAGCTAGCGTCGTGGAGCTTGTACGGGGCCTGTTTTGGCCGGCACGCCTGTCAGGAGGAGCGACGTCCTTGGAGCGCACGTCCCGGGTCATCCGGCATGTCTATGACCCGGGGCGCCAGGTCGGGGGGCCGCCGCGTGTCCCGAAGGTCGGGTTCCTGGCTGTGTTGGCTTAGGAGCGAAGGTAACTCCCCATGCAGGTTGGTGGGCCGTGCCGTTCCCGGCCCAGTGAATCTACTGGGCTTCCCTTTGCACGAGTCGGGCCCGTTAGGGGTCCCGGGTTTACACCCCCGTCAGAGGCCCCCCGAGTGGCTCTGTGATTTTAATAATCGCGGAGCCACTGGACTTGGTCTTGATGACCCCTGACCAGGGCGTCCCATCCAACTGCCCGCGCTCTCAGCTTTCGGCATGCGCCAGCGATGGCGTGATGGGATCTTGCCCGTCTTGATGGCCGGATAGAGCGTTGGTACTGTGGAATCTCGAGGCCCGTCGTCACGTCTCTTCGCCATGCCATGGTTGCCTCGGTTTCCCCCCTGCTCGGGGCCGCCTCCCATTGGTGGGTCGTGCGGCGATCGTGCCCCGAGTGGCGCGGCGGTCGCTTGGCGAGCTGGCGCTGTCTCATCGGCATTCAAGAGGGGGTTTTGGTTAGGTGAGGGCCTCTGGTGTGCCCTGTTTGACCGGCCCGCTGGGTGCCCGGGTCGTTCATGTCAATGTTTGCCTATAAATAGGGGTGTTGTGGATACACGGTTCCACACAAGGGAGAGGATCATGGAAATCCCTTTGGTAGTTTTCTTTCTAACACCCCGCACCCGCCCTCCAGATGAGAACGGGCATGTCTTGTGTCTCTGGTGCTAGAAGAATGCTTGCGTACGGTGGCGGATCCTCCTCAGACACGCACCTGCTATCGCGCTCCTTCCGCGAGTCGCGTGCCGGCGCCGAGGAACCTGGGCGCTGTCAGCCGAAATTAGGCGAGCCCGACCACTGGTTCCCTTTCCAAGGGGCACGGTAAGTGGCCATATCTCGCCTGTGGCTCCCTTGGTATTCCTTTGGAGCTGGCCCGGCAAGGGGCTTGGTGCGCAAGCAGAAGGTAGCACTCTTGGAGCGCCCTGCCTCGCTTCGGCTTCAGAGTCTTCCCGCGCCGCGGTCTCCTGCATTCTTCGCTGCTGGGGGTCCCCAGGTGAAACGGGCCCCAAGGGGAGGAGGCGGCGAGGGTTACGAAGGTGACTCCGTGGGTTCTCTTGAGCATGTCCTCTAGCTCCGCCCGGGGCACCCGTTGCCTTTATCTTCTGCAGCTGAGGGTCGAGACCGTAGCTGGGGAAGGCGTTCTTGGGAGCGCCCTCCCTCTCTTTTTTTTCTTTTGGTTTCCCTCCTGAGGGATGTGGTGGATTTGATCCATTGTATCAGCTGTTTCCCCGAGTCGAGGACAGCTAGCTTTTGTTTGTTGTAACGGCTTCTGGCCAATCGTTTTGATGAAACCAGTCTGGAAGTAAATTTGCTCTGTGTGATCAGACTTGACATCGTTGTTCCTGTTTAACGATCGACCGATGCGTATTGCCTCGAATAAGGGTCGTTCCCGCCATGGGCGACGGGTCCAAAGGAAATCGTTACCTTTGCTATCATTCTGTTTATTGTCTCCGGGCTTCGCGGACCCATGGGGTCGGTCGCCGCCCGAGGGTAGGTCGGGAATGGTCGGGCCTCGGCAGCGCGCAATGGGTAATTGGCCCATAGGGCCCGGCCCGCTTCTCGTCCGACGGGGGTGTGTGCCGGACACGTTCGATGTCGTGCCACTCCGGGTTCCTCGCCGGTCGGTGGGGCCTAACAGGCCAAACCCTCTGGCCATTTAATGCGCGAAACACGGGGGGGGGGGGGGGGTTACCTTCTTCTTTGCTCGACTTCTGTCCCTTTCCTCCGCCGCCTCTTGCGTTCACCTCTTTTTCTGCTCTCGCTCGACGTCGCCCTCGTCTCCGCCTCCCTTACCATCGTTCCGTCGGAGCCCCGGTGTGGCGATGTCGCTGTGAAGGCCGTCTTCCCTGACCGAGACCCAACTCGAGAGGTTGGCCGCGGAGGGGTCGATTCCTCCTAGGAATGTGGCTCACTAGAGGGCGTCGCCGTCTGGGGAGGTTAGTCCCCATCCACGCCCCGACGAGGTGGTCACCTTCCGTATCTTCTATGCGCGGGGTCTTGGCCATCCCGCCCACCCCTTCCTGCTAGGCTTGCTGGAGGAGTGGAGAATTGGATTGCATCACCTCAACCCCACCGGGATGTTACACATCACGGGCTGTGGAGGTGGCTCGATGGCATGATTGCAGGGGAAGGCCGCCGTCCCATTGGTGGTCCGTCCCCTTTTTGGTCAGGGTCGCCCCCAACATGGTAAGTATCCATCTTGTCTTCCATTTCCTGCTCCCTCCCGTTATATTTTCGTTCCTGTCCATTTCATCGTCGTTCACGATTGAAGGGTCTTGGCAAGCCCAAGTCTCTCCCCCACCGTAGCAAGGGGCCGGAAGGGGCTGCTCGCCGTGCCGGAAGGGGCTGCTCGCCAGGCCGAGCAGCAGAAGAGGGCCGCGGAGAGGAAGAAGAGGAGAGCGCTCCGTGCCCGGAAGCACGAGAGTCATGAAAAGGAGGTGGCCAAGCTTATCCGCGAGGGGACGGACCCTGTGGAAGCTCAGGACTTTGTGGACGCTCGGCCCCTTAAATATCCGGAGTCCGGATCCGACGGGGAGAAGGAGGAGGAGGAGGAGGAGCTGGAGCCGCTTGGGGGCTAGGATTCTGGTCCGGACACGTCCCCATGTGGGACGAGCGGATCCGGGGCCCCCAAGCGTGCCCGCGACGAGGCAGAGCCTGAGTCGGCGAAGTGATTCATAGGCGAGGGCTCGAACGCACCAGGGGTCGTCGGCGACGTCCCCTGGGATGACGATTGCACCCTCCCTCCAGGTCGCGGAGGGGCTGATGGGCTGCCGTCGCCTGTTGTGACGACCGTCGCGACGCATTCGGCCCCCACATCGTCGGCCAAGACGATCCCGACGAAGGCTACGGTGAGAACGTAAGTGCCGTGCTTGTTCAGGTGTTCTGGAGGGGCAGCCTTTTAGTGACACGCTCTCTTGTCTCTGTGATGCAGGGTCTCGACCGGTTTCCAGCCGATGGCTGAGCCGGTGGAGTGGACTGAGCATCCTTTGCTGGCGGTTCTGCTCGCCAGGTGTCGGGGGGGGGGGGGGGGGGAGTACGCCCTTGCGGATGTCCTCGTTGCAGATGGTGACGGTGGCGATGCCAGGCTCCATCGTTTCGCCGGCCGGCGCGGCAACGGCGTTCGTGTCATATTCTGTGGACCGCGTGGGTGCTCCCACCGAGAGCTCTCTCCTGTCGCCGTCCGCGGGGGAGGCCGCTGTGTTGGGGGAGCCACCATCGGCGGAGGGCACTCTGGTTCCCTATCGTCTGCCAGTGGGGTTGTTGGTGGTGACGCGAGGTTCGTGCTGAACGATACTTAGGAGGACAAACTCTGGCGACACGTGGGTCGGCAGGGCCTCGAGGCTCAGGAGGTGCTCGCCTCCGCTAAAGGTTGCATTGCCCTGCTGTTGGGAGAGGTAGAATGGGCTGAGAAGCTTGTTACCTCTGGCCTGCCTCCCGCCGTTGGGGGTAAGATCTTTTCGTCGGGTCTGTTTCTTCCTGCCCGTAGGTGTTCTCTTGTGACCTCCTTTCGTTTTCTAGGTGCTGGAGAAGATCTCGAAGAGGAACTCATCCTTCTTGCGGGAGGAACATGGTCGCGAGGTGATGGGCGAGGCGGCACGCCGGGACCTTGCGGAGTGGTTGCGCTCTGTGGAGGCCACGCGTGCCTCGGATGTTCAGGAGTATTGCCGCAACCTTGCGGCCATAGAAGCCCAGTTGGACGAGGAGCGGGCCCGTCGTGCCCGTGCGGAGGCCGACTTGGCCAACCAGGAAATGGGTCATCAGGCGATGGAGAAAGTGCTGGATGGTGATTTCCCTCGCATTCCTTTCTTTCGATTATGTTTGCAACATGACCTCACAATGTAGTGATGTTTCTTTTAGAAATGACTACTCGGAACTGGACCCTGCGCCGCGAGTTTGATCGACTGCGGTCGTCGGCCCAAGAGGTTTGCTCCTGTGTCCTTGGTCCCCGCCTTCGAGCCATCTGCAGGATGATCTTCGGAGGGTCCCCAAGGAGCTGGCCGTGTTGACGGCCATATCGGCTTACCACGGGGCTTTGACAGCGTTGAGCGCCATGGTGCTGCGGCATCCGGAGCTGGATCTGGCAGGTCTTGAGGATGATCTCTCTGCCGGGAAGCTGTACGACGACGTTGTTGTGGTGGCCAGGAGGCTAGAGCCCATTGCCAACAAGGTTGCACAGGGTCCGACCTTCGCGGTGGTGAGGAGAGTCCGGCCTGCGGAGCGGGAGTTGGATGTGAGCGGTGGGAGCGCCGGAGCGATGGCGGATGCGTTGTCGACTGGCGGGTCTACCGCTCCTTCCTCGAGTGTGGATCCACCGTTGCAAGAATAAGCGATATATTATTTTTTGTTTTACGTGGGATTGCTAGTGAGGGAAAGAACATCTTGCGCTTCGTGATCAAAGTAAATTTCTATTTTTTCTGAAAAGAAGTCTACTGTTCGCTTTTTTGCTTGCTCGTAATGTTTTTTGCCCTCTGCACTCCTTTCTTTTGGAACTGCGTGCTGATCGTAGGCTGCGATGTATAGCCAGGAGCTGGCCCAGAGGCATCATTCGCTAGTCGCCGTAGATCGTTACATGGATCCAATTGATTAGATAGTTCGGGAAAAAAAATATTTGAGTAGGGTGGAAAAAAGCGAATTAGTAGAAAAGTTGTGTGTTGTGTGACAAGAGAGACCGGTGTGCGTGTGCTGCACAGTCCGTCCCAGTGAGGCCCCCGAGCACCTTGGCCTGAGAGTGCTCAGGGCAAGGGGCTGTAGAGGCGAAAAACAACAGGAAGTAGGATGGTCGAAGACCATGGTCTGGTCCCCGAGCACTCCGAGCCAAATGTGGATGGGTCGGGGTGCTAGAAACCCGAGAGCTTGTGTGCTGTGGGCAGGTAAAAAATGCAGGTGTCTGGCCCCCGGGTGATTCCGGGCCGGGAGTGGCCGGGTCGAGACGCCGGGTGAGTGCACTGTGCTTGTGCGGTGAGGAGAAAAAATCGACAGGTGTCGAGCCCCCGAGTGCTTCGAGCCGGAAGTGGCCGGGTCGGGGCACTTGGATTGAGCCGCTAGTGCTTTTTACGGGAAGAAATACCATTACTGTTCTATGTTCCAAGAGTTGGTCAGAATGTTACCGTCGAAGTCTTTTAGCTTGTAGGTGCCTGGGCGTATGACCTCTGCGATGCTGTAGGGTCCTTCCCATGGCTGTGAGAGCTTGTTCTTGTCCTTCGTCGACATGACTCGTCGCAAAACCAGATCTCCAACCTGCAGTGTCCTCTTTCGTATGCGCCTCTCATGGTACCTGCGTAAAGTTTGTTGGTAACGGGCTGATCGGTGCAACGTTGCCAGCCTTGCTTCCTCTAAAACTTCCATGGCATCCCTCTGGGCTTCGGCCGCCGTCTCCGGGTCAACTGCTTTGATTCTTGGTGCACCGTAGTCCAGATCGGAAGGGAGCACGGCCTCGGAACCGTATGTTAGGAAGAAAGGCGTTAGGCCTGTTGACCGGTTAGGTGTGGTTCGCAAGCTCCAGAGCACTGCCGGCAATTCTTCCACCCAACGACCCGCGAACTTTTTGAGCATGTCAAAAATGCGCGGTTTGAGCCCTTGGAGGATTAGGCCGTTAGCTCTTTCGACTTGCCTGTTTGTGCGCGGGTGTCCGACCGATACCCAGTCGATCCGGATCCTATATCCTTCCGCGAATTCTTGGAAGTAGTGGCCTGTGAAGTTGGTTCCGTTGTCTGTAATGATGGAATTGGGCACGCCGAATCTGTAAATGATGTCCAAGAAGAGCTTGACGGCCTCCTTGGAGTCGATTGTGGTGATCGGTTTTGCCTCTATCCATTTAGTGAACTTGTCAATTGCGACAAGTAGGTGGGTGAACCCCCCTGGCGCCTTCTTGAGTGGCCCGACCATGTCTAGACCCCACACGGCGAATGACCATGTTATGGGATCGGTCTGAAGGGCTTGGGCTGGCAGGTGGGTTTGTTTTGCGTAGAATTGGCAGCCTTTGCATGCACGGATGATCTCCTCCGCGTTGCGCAGTGCTGTTGGCCAGTAGAATTCTTGCTGGAAATATTTTCCGACCAGGGAGCGTGGCGCAACGTGGTGTCCACAGATCCCGGCGTGTATCTCAGAAGAAGCTCCTTGCCCTTGGCAATGGGGATGCACTTCATGAGAATGCTAGTTTCGGAGGGGCTGCGTTAGTAGAGCTCGCCGTCGATTACGGCGAAAGTTTTGGCTCGTCGGGCTACCCGGCGGGCTACATTTCATTCCTCAGGGAGGACTTCGTGGAGGAGATAAGCCAGTAGGTCGGCTCTCCAATATGTGTTGTCTGCCTGGTTTGGGTCAGATTGTCCCGTAGCCAGACAAGTTGGGCCCCCGGGTACCTGGTCGGGGCTGGGTCGGAGGGAGCGTATTCTATTTTTTCTGCATGCTCCGTTTCCTCTGTTTTTGTCCTATCTGCGGTCGGCGGCTTCTCTCGCGCAGACCGCGCGTTCAGGTCATTGACGAAAACGCCACTGGGCGCCGGTTTGCGCTCGCGGCCATCTTTGCGAGAGCGTCTGCACTAGGGTTTTGCTTCCGTGGGATGTGGTGGAGTTCCAGACCCCGGAATTTTCCTTCCAACTTGCGGACTTCTTGGCAATACGCGTCCATAGGGGGCTCTCGTAGTTGGAGTTCTTCATGACCTGGTCGATTACCAGCTTGGAGTCGCCATGGGTGCCACACCCGGTTTTTAAAATGAGCAAAATGGCAATATGTATGCCAGGATCAAGTTCCATACACATAGTGACGTCATAATGGCAAAATGAGCAACAATGTCATGTAAAAGGGACTTACAACGATTAAAATGTCTATCAGAGATACGCAGCTTCATCTTGGAAACGGCGGCTCCATACTTCACAGGCAATCGACTAGAAGCACGCTCACCTAGAACTCGTCGAAATCTCCAGAGAAATCCTCAAATCTCTCGTCTGAGCAGTAGTCCGAGTAGTGTAGATGCAAATAAATAAACACAAGCGTGAGCACATGTCGTACTCAACAAGGGAAGAATTGTATAATAAACATGCAAGCCTTTATAAGTGGAAATGTTGATGGGTTTAAGTAGTCAACATTTTAGTTGATCAAATTTTATTAAGCAACTTAATTACTAGCAAGTATAAGTGTATACCATCCCACAATTAAGGTAAAGCATCCCAACATAAATTAAATGCACAATTTAAGTCCATCTTCCATAGTTTACTCATGTGAGGGTCCAGGCCGCTCATAATCGTGAGCACGGCTAACCGGTTAGTTTTACACTCTGCAAAGGTGGCACATCTTTACCCACAAGTCGTGTTTCCCAAGTCGCCCAAGGTAGCTAGCCTCTTAAACACTTCCTTTGGTGAGTGGCTAGGGATTCACTACGAGGTCTTTACAAAGATTCCCTAGTGCGGACTGCTCGCTAGGTTACATGGCAGCGTAGTGTATAAAGCTCCCTTAAGGGTAACATGTCTTAGCTAAGCCCACAACCCAAACGAGCAGGTATATACACCAACTACCGACACCCCCTAGCCCTTTTCAGGTAAAGCATATCGCACACTAAGGTTTCTAATTAATTGACCAAGCCAGAGCCATATAACTTTGTGGTTGCACTGTTGTTCTGGGTGGTCGCTCAATATTCCGATTAATATGTATTGTCTTATAATTAAATCATCAGAGTTGAATATAGAGCATAAATAAGTGTTCATGTTGTTTAATACCATCCCATTTAAGCAAACTAAGCAGCATCTACCATCAAAATTAAATAAGTAACCCGGTTACAAGGTAAGGGTGAAAGAATCTAATCATCCTTGGTACGAACCCATCAAAATTAATGCAAGCAATAAAAAACAATGTAATTGAAATGCATGTTGTATAGGTAAAACGGGTATGCATCAATGACACTTGCCTTCCAAAGGATCCGGAAGCTGCTCAGAGTCTTCAACACTTGCTCCAGAAACTCTTAATCTTCAGCTCTCGAACTGCGCTTCTTTCTACTCGCAACAAACATCGGGGACAAACATACAAGCAAGCACAACTAAGAACACAGCACTAACCAAAGGAAAAGCATCGCAAGAACATACTAAAAGAGAGGGCTCGAAGCTACGATCGCAAGAGCGCAAAAAAAAACAAGAAACTGAGCTACAGTTGAAAAGATATAGCTATCGAAAAATTTATACTATTGAAGAAAAAACTATAAGCTTGATTTATTTTAATTAAGAAAACACATGTAAAGGAAATATTCTAATTAACTCAATTTAATTTATAACCGTAAAGACGAGATAAGCTTAGTCATATTTTATTTTTCAAGTTTCAATATAAATTAAATCAGTTAATTATTTAACTAGCAAATAAAAAACAAATGTGAGCATCTAGCGTAAAACTTCATATTCGTGGTTTGAACTAAACAAGTTATATAAAAGAAATATTTGTATTGACATTAATCAATTTAACATTAATTATGAAAACCAAGTTCAAACTCTAATTAGCTTTTAATTAAAAAACTAGTTACAATAATCATTAATCAAATTAGTTCTAAATTAATTTTAAAACAAGAACTACAAAACAACTAGTCTACTAATCTACGAGAACGACGAATCTACGAGAACGACGAAGAGGCTTCCGTTTGATATCTTACCAGCGTCGGGGACTCACCATGGCCATTGGAATCAAGGCCGAAAGAGGGGGCGGTGGTGCTCTGTTTTTGGAGATCGGAGCAGCGGTTCTGTTCCTCCTCGTGGCGATGCAGATGGCGTGGCCGGCGGGCAGGGGCACGCGGCACGGAGCCAGGAGGCGTGGCAGCGATGGGCACTTGGGCCATGTGCCTCGCGAGCGGGATTCAGGGGAGGAAGGTCTGGGCGTTCCGCTCCATCGGTGGCTCTGCCCTGGGCGAACTCCCAAGCGGCGGCGCTGGCTTCAGGGCAAGATAGCGGTGCTGGCGTGCTGCACGCATTGGCTTCATGAGGTGACCTCACGGGCTGAGATGGGCCGATGGAAGCAACCAGAAAAGAAAATAAAAATGGGCCGGCGGAGGAAAAAAACAAGGGAAAGTGGGCTGGCGGAGGAGGAAAAAACAAGGGAGAAAAGAAAAAGAAGAAGCGAGAGAAAATAATAAAGAAAAGGAAATTAATTCTTTTCTCCAACTTGGAAGAAGAAATAAGCTATGTTAATATCCAAAAATTATGGGAGATAAAAATAATTCCACAGATATTTAGAACACAAGAAGCTCCAACAAAATATTTAGAGCGCTCGTGAAAGAGTTATGTTTTCAAGAAAAGGAATTGCTATAGAAAGATGAGAATAAAAGCCAGTAAAATCTGGATAATTCGCAAAATATAAAGATGATGAACAAATATATTCGAAAAGATGTTCACATCCCAAAATTAAAATTTTGGGGTGTGACAATAGACGTACAGGCGAGTTGCCCCGATGTCGATGGCTATGCGGAGGCCGCTGATGAGTGCCTCATATTCCGCGACATTGTTGGACCCATGGAAGTGGAGGCAAACCGCGTACTGGAACTTGGCTCCCTCTGGGGAGATCAAGACGACCCCGGCTCCCGCGCCGGGTCCCATGACCACTGATGAGTGCCTCATATTCCGCGACGTTGTTGGACGTAGGGAAGTGGAGGCGAACCGTGTACTAGAACTTGGCTCCCTCTGGGGAGATCAAGACGACCCCGGCCCCCGCGCCAGGTCCCATGACTGACTTGTCGAAGTAGAGGGGGCCAGTACTCGTGAGAGATTTCTGGGGTCGGGGCTTGAACCTCCGTCCACTCGGCGATGAAGTCGGCCAGGGCCTGAGACTTTATCGCCGTGCGCGGTACAAACTTGACATCATGGCCCATCAGCTCGACTGCCCATTTAGAAATCCGCCCCACGGCATCGCGGTTGCGAACCACTTCGCCGAGTGGGAATGATGTGACGACCGACACCTCATGCTCGGTGAAGTGGTGTTGCAGCTTCTTGGCCGCCATAATGACGGCGTAGAGTAGTTTGTGTGTCTATAGGTACCGCGACTTGGTGTCGGTCAGTACTTCGCTGACGAAATACAAGGGACGTTGGACCTTGAGGGCATGTCCCTGTTCATCCCTTTCGACTACCAGAGCGGCGCTGACCACGTGGTTAGTGGCTGCCAGGTAAAGCAAAAGGGGTTCACAAGGATCCAGCGCCACTAGCACCAGTGGAGATGACAAGAGAGTCTTAAGGCGGTCGAGGGCCGCCTGTGCCTCCTCCGTCCAGACAAAAGTGTCGGACTTCTTGTGGAGCTTGTACAGTGGCAGTCCTCGCTCTCCCAGTCGAGCAATGAACTGACTGAGCGCTGCTAGGTATCCAGTTAACCTCTTGACGCCACAGATGGGTCCCATGTTGGTGATAGCCGCGATCTTGTCGCGGTTGGCTTCGATGCCACGCTCGGACACCAAGTATCCGAGGAGCTTGCCCTTAGGAACACCAAACGTGCATTTCTAGGGGTTCAATTTGATGTTGAACCTCTTGATATTTGCGAATGTGGCGCTCAGGGTGGTGACTAGGTCATCCGCGCGCGGCGTCTTGACGACGATGTCGTCAACGTAGACCGTGACGATCGCCCGAGGCGGATCTGGCCGGTTGGGGTCGATCGACGGGTTAATCTGGTCAGAGAAGCAGGCTTGCAAGCATCGCTGGTATGTTGCCCCCCCATTCTTAAGACCGAACGGCATCGACACGTAATAGTATGAGCCGAACGGCGTGATGAAGAATGTCGCGAGCTGGTCGGATTCCTTCATCGCTATCTGGTGATAGCCCGAGTAAGCATCTAGAATGGATAAGATCTCGCATCCAGATGTGGAGTCGATTATCTGATCTATTCTAGGCAAAGAAAAAGGGTCTTTTGGGCAAGCCTTGTTCAGGCTGGTGTAATCGACACACATCCTCCATTGACCAATTTTCCTTTTTACAAGGACTGGCTTAGAGAGCCAGTCGGAGTGATAGACTTCTTTTATGAAGCCAGCAGCTAATAGCTTAGCTATCTCGTCTACTATGGTCCTGCGCCTCTCGTCGTCGAAGCGGCTGTTGACGGTCACTAATGACCCATTTTGACCGTCAATTATCGTGCAGAAGTCGATCATCAGAAGGAATAAATGTTAGCATAGGATGATTATTTGACGAATTCCACAGATGCTGGTCTGAGAATGTGTGCAGGTGAATTTGGGCCAAAACTGCAGGTAATGAGCATATTATCCAAGGCATAAATTCTTGGGCCAAGCACAAGCATGCCCAAAAGCCAAAAGGGCCCACTTGGTAGCTGCACATGAGAGGGAAACTCAGCCCACATGCGTGACACGTCATGGATCTGAGGCAACAACTTCTCGACGAATCAGACACGTTCACGAGGACCTACGGGCCCACAAGAGCACCAAAACCGACTCAAGATAGGCCCTTACCCATATACATGACATGGGGGCCCACCTAACAGTCTTCTGACCGAATACCGGGGCAAACAGAGCCAGCCCACGGTCGGCCGACCAGCTAGGTCGGCCGACCCAGTGGTGATGGCCCACGAGCCCCACCGCCTCTCAGATGATGCGTGGCGAGGTGTGGTTAGTCCCCAATGGTGGTTTGGGGCCATTCTCGGGTGAATGGCTGGTGGTTCCCTCCTATAAATACAAGGGGAGGGAGTCCAAATGAAGACAACACACACACAACACACAACAACACAACACCATCTCTTCTCACTTGAGTGAGAGTTGTCTTAGGGAGTTTAGGAGTAGAGGTACTCAGGAGGGGCACCGGTAACGGCGCTCTTCTCCAAATTGTACCTCTACGAGAGTGAGGGAGATAGTCGAGGGATGTGCCGGGCTTGTCGGTGCTCTTCTCCGCTTGTAGCTCGACAGATGCTTATTCGGTTGTCAGTGTTCGAGACTTTTTTTGCTTATTTAGAATTAGAGTTTAATTCGCAAGTTGTCATCTTTGCCTTATATTAGTTGATGTGTATGCTAGCGAGTAGTATTTGACTCTAGAGTTGGGCTCCGGATAGAAAAGGATAACCCTGTACGCCTCTAGAGTTAGTAGGGAAAGGCGTAGATGTGGTGTCTAGGCTGGACTATACCACTCAGTTATCTGATAGTCTCACGGTTTGTAGAGGTAGCCGGCAGGTGGTGACAGCCCTGTTCGAGCCTTTTAGTAATCCTGCATGTTCGGATATTGGATAGAGCACATATTGGAACTATCGGCTTGTATAAGCTGGTCGATATCTTTAGCTCGAAGTATAATGGCGACGTGATCTCTTCTTCTAAACATAGATTCTAGATCTTAGAAAGTCATCTCTTTCCTACCCTCCTACACCAGTGTGTGTGTCCTTGGACAGCCTGAACCCGTTGGTAGTGTACTCACGTTCCCTAGTAGATACAATACCTAGGAATACTCTTGGGTGAAAGCTACAGCGGTATCCGTGCGCTTGCAGATTTTATTCGTGACGTTAGAAAATACCAACAACCTTTCTAGCGCTGTTGCCGGGAAACGGCAGCTACATTATCTTCGGACTCAGTCGTCCTCGTATCTTTTTCCTTTTCTTTCCTTCTACCTTTACCCCCCGCTACCCTTGGAGCTGCTATCCTTTCCCTAGCTCTCTACCCCAATGGGCGAGTTCTTTGAGCCATCACCATCCTCCTCATCTAACCATGAACTCGACCCTGGCTTTATAGCCATGGTTCGGAAGCGACCCTCCTTTGGAGAAATTCATAAAGATCCCTATGAGCATTTGCTAGAATTCGAGGAACTGTGTTCGGGTCTAGTAATCCTAGGCATGACACAGGAAGCCTTGCGGTGGAAATTGTTTCCTTTCTATCTTATAGAGAGGGTGGAGCAATGGTACACCCGCACGATAGGAAATATGAGCGGTGATTGGGAGGAGCTTTGAGATGACTTTTGTTACTCGTTCTCCCTCACCGAACGCATAGACTCCCTACCGACCGACATCCTCGATTTTGAGCAATTAGAGAAGGAGTCCATAGGTGCAGCATGGGCTAGATTCTCGCACCTTTTGGCATCTATCCCAGACATGTCTATACCCGATGAAGTATCATTGGAAGTTGTCTACTCGGGTTTAGACATGGAAACTGCCCTAGAGCTTGACGACGCTAGCGGAGGATGGTTCGCACACACAACTCCAGAAGAAGGAAGAGACATCCTAGATAGTTTCTTAGAAGACTCTTTCTTCTCTACCGACCATAGTGAACCCCGTCGGGAGTAATCCGCGTCGAGCCATGATAGTCTCTCAACACCCGAATTTGAGCCTTCATCTTTCACATCTCAATATTCGTTTGTTGAGCCCTCTCCCGAACCACGAACACCGAAGGAAGAAGAAATTCAACCTTCGGAGTTCTCTTCCCGATTCGAGGATGACCCTTCAGGGAATATCAAAAATACCTCAAATCATCTTAGGCACGAGGAGCCTATAAAATTTATGTGTCTTTATGAGACCCTCGATATAATTTTCCATCATACACCCGCAATTGATTGGTCAAAGGAGGCAAAGCGTGCTTCCGAAGCGATTCGAATTAGCCCAACCTCTGTAACCATCACTTGTTGTATGAAGGGAAAAATCATAGAAGCTCTTCATGACCCTGCTGCTGAGATTTGCATCTTACCCGAGTGCCTTTTGGACACTCGTGGGTAACAAGCCTCTAACCCCAACCGACAAGTACTTTAAAAGTCCATCCGGACTGTACTTTGAATGTCGAGGGATTGCAAGGGACTATCACAATAGACAAAATTGAGGTGCATTTAGAGTTTTATATCTACGATATCCTCGATTTTGATCTTCTCCTAGGCCTCCCACTAGAAAAACTTCTGGCATCTCATGGGAGCCTAGATGAAAAGCTTAGGGAAACTGGCTCGGCCACTGCTACTCATCATCTAGAAAATTTTCTGGCAAAGCCTCTTCCCAAGCAAAACCCACTCAAGGAGACGATGCATACATCTCCGTTCATATCATCCGAGCCCGTTCTCTTGGGAGTTCTAGAATCCTCTGAAGAATTCAACTCGGAAGATAGCCTTCATTTTTGTGGAGATGAACGTTCATCATCACCCTTGATCGAGTTTGAGCATCTTCCCGCTGGCCTAGAATATGTTGTTCTCGACCTTAATCGAGAATCAATATCAAGCTTTCACGATGAACCTCTCGAGATGGAGAATCAATGGGCCATGGAATTTTGTGAGGCACCGACTCTGGAGTCCGAAGAAAAGGATTCCACAAATGAGCATGGGAGTTTCACTTTTGACATACCACGAAAGCCATGCTCATTCAATTCAACTCCAGAGTCAGACATGCTTAGTGCACCGTGCACACACGAGGACTACAACCAACTCAAGGTCCTCTTTTGCAAAATTTTCAGAAGGTTGATTGTAGATGTATATGTTTATCGTAAACATTGCAGATTTCGTGCGTGCACCGTGGCACTAACCTTGTAGCTAGTTTCAACAATTGGTGGTGAAACAATGACCCATCACCAATGATGGCTACAAGAGTTATCATGGTCGAGCTTATGACCAGAAACAAAGCACTGCTGGGAGATAGCCCGGACTACTATCTTTTATTTACTTCTGTATTTCCCTTTCAATAAAAAGCAAGAGCATGTTCTAGGATATAGTTTTCCTTCGGGTATTTTTGGTCGCTAACCATTCCAGGGGAAGATCAAAGAGAATGATGGATTGACAACGCCTATAAACATGTGAGCTACACCGACTACAACACCTCGATATGCCTTAATGAAGGAACAACTACAGAAGGAGACTTGAACTCCATACACTTGAAGTTTTGCAAACTCCAAGTGTAGGGGAAGTATGTGAGTACCCCAAAGTAAGCTCTTTTTTCTCAATTCATATCTTGTTTTGGAATTGATGTACGTCCTCGCTCCTTGCTCCATAAAAAAAATGAGAGGAGTTGCCATAGTGACAATATTATCTCCATCAACAAGATGTCGTGGTAAGTACTCTCAATTTCTTGCTTTTGACATTAAACGAAGCCCTGCTGGGAGGTCGTCCGAGGATCACCAGGTTCGTGCTCATGCCTATCTCTCTTTGAATAAAGCTCAACCATACTTCCTTGCTTCTCCCTTATCTATTCTTGTATGCTCTAGTTTGGATGTGTGTCCGGAAATACATTCATAGGCGTTTTAAATCAAGCATGGTGTTTGGGTTAAAATGTCTTCTTCAGTCAAACTGACATGGTGTCAAGTTTGATTGATGTCCTAGAGTTACTACTGGTATAGATATTGGTTGCATATATGGACTAACCCCTGCAGAAAAAAAATCAAATCCAATTGGGTGAGTCAGCAAGATGAATTCAAATAGAAAGGTAAGCCAAGGTTTTGGATTAATGTTGCACAACATACTCATGCTGATGCAACCTTGATCTAGCCTTGCTTGAGTAAGTATCATGGTGAGATTAAATTTTAGTTTCAATAAATTTTAGGAGCTCCCTGGTTCTTAAAAACGGTAGAGCTATTAGTTTATTTCCACATTTTTGTTTTTGAATAAGCTCCTGGTACAAGGACAAGTGTGGGGGAGATCTCTCAGAACTTTCATGCATATACACTCGAGATCTCCCACAACATGTGCACAACACCGAATGAACCAGCATGCAAAAGGCCAAGACGAATTGGTGCTAGCAAGGTTTGGCCAACCGGAACTACCACCATTCGTTCTTCATCGCGACGGTTTGCGCACTCTAACCCTCACTCTCCTCAACCTATGAGTTTAAATGGAAGTCATTGCTAATCATTAAAATTAAACTCAAAAGGTATCCTCTGGTTCTGTGCTTCTCTATGATTTGCTTGCATACTTTTTATTCTTTGCTAAGCCTGAGCTTGTGAATCATATCTTAGGGAACCCATAATTGTTAAGTTGTTGACCAGTGCGATATGGTTTGATGGAAGAATCCTTGCTTTATCTGCTTATATGTCTGGGAAATTTTTATCAAAAAGAAAACCTCCATAGCTTTACAACTCCATGTGTTCGTCCTACCAAAGCCATATGTTGACCTTCATGAAACAAACCTTACACGTATGTGCCTTGTTGTTGCATTGAGCTTCATCAAACCTTGTGACCTAGTGAGATGTCTTTCATACATGTTTGATCAAGATCACATGCACTCCACCAGCTGAACTTCTACACTGGAAGTCAGCTATGCCATTCCATCCATCCACTAAATAAAACTCCATATTTAATGATCTCTCTCTCTAGTATCTTTCAAATGAGGCATGGGCTATCAAAAAGAGAGAGAGAGAGAGAAAAGATGGCATGCCCAAGAAGCATGACCCAAAAAAGAAGGAAAAAATGGACACATCAATGTCCATGAAAAAAGAAAGAGAAAAAAGATATATATATATATATATATATATATATATATATATATATATATATAGCCATGTCCTCATGTTATCCAAATAAAGGAGAGAGAGATTCATAAAAGGAGTATTTCATTTCATCATCCACCTTCCACATATGTGCACGATCTTGATCAGCTTGTGTGATTTGTCATCTTCATGGATCCATTGTTTGATTTTGCAATAAATGTGACACAAGTGCATGCTTCCATTTTGCCTACCATGAGCTCCACATAAGCCATCTTTAGAAGTAGGGTGAAAAGAAGCAAAGCCTTGGTGAGGATATATACACGGTTGGTCTTTACAAAAAATATTTCCAAAACCCTAGTCATATAGCAGGGAAGTGGAGGAGACTGAAGTCAATACCGTTCCACTCTTCAACTTCCCAAGCAATTTATGGTAGGCTCATCAAAATTCACAGGGAAAGGTAAGGCCTAGAATAATTTGTATGCAGATGTCATATCATGTAAAGTTAGGTCCGCCTTAGTTCTTGCCTTTACTCGAGGACGAGCAAAGAACTAAGCGTAGGGGATCTTGTTGACGATCACTAATGACCCATTTTGACCGTCAACTATCGTGCAGAAGTCGATCATCAGAAGGAATAAATGTTAGCATATGATGATTATTTGACGAATTCCACAGATGCTGGTCTGAGAATGTGTGCAGGTGAATTTGGGCCAAAACTGCAGGTAACAAGCATATTATCCAAGGCATAAATTCTTGGGCCAAGCACAAGCAAGCCCAAAAGCCAAAAGGGCCCACTTGGCAGCTGCACATGAGAGGGAAACTCAGCCCACACGCGTGACACGTCATGGATCTGAGGCAACAACTTCTCGACGAATCAGACACGTTTACAAGGATCTACGGGCCCACCAGAGCACCAAAATTGACTCAAGACAGGCCCTTACCCATATACATGACAAGGGGGCCCACCTAACAGTCTTCTGATCGAATACCGGGGCAAACAGAGCCAGCCCACGGTCAACCGACCAGCTAGGTCGGCCGGCCCACGTGCCCCGCCGCCTCTCAGATGACGCGTGACGAGGTGTGGTTGGTCCCCAATGGTAGTTTGGGGCGATTCTCGGGTGAATGGCTGGTGGTTCCCTCCTATAAATACAAGGGGAGGGGGTCCAAATAAAGACAACACACACACAACACACAACAACACCACACCATCTCTTCTCACTTGAGTGAGAGTTGTCTTAGGGAGTTTAGGAGTAGAGGTACTCAGGAGGGGTGCCGGTAACGGCGCTCTTCTCCAAATTGTACCTCTACGAGAGTGAGGGAGATAGTTGGGGGATGTGCCGGGCTTGTCGGCGCTCTTCTCCGCTTGTACCTCGACGGATGCTTATTCGGTTGTAAGTGTTTGAGACTTTCTTTGCTTATTTAGAATTAGAGTTTGCCAGGGTCAGGACGACACTCGGGTGTGTTGGCGCGAAGCTGGCCGAGCTCAGCCGAGTTCGCCGCAGTGGTGGCAAGGTCAAAGTACTCGCGGCTGCTGATGTAGGCCTGCTCGAAGGAGTCGCTCACTGTGAAGACCCCGTTCGGGCTCGACAGCTTGAGCTTGAGGTAGGTGTAGTTGGGCACCGCTATGAACTTGGCGTAGGCGGGGTGCCCGAGAATGGCGTGATACGCCCCCTTCCAGTCCACCACCTCGAACGTGAGGGTCTCGGTGCAGAAGTTGGCTCTGTTGCCGAACGTGACCAGCAAGTCGATGTTGCCGACCGGGTACGCCTTCATGCCTGGCAGGATGGTGTAGAAGGGGAAGAGAGAGGCTCGCAGGTGTTGGCGCTCCTTAAGTATCCATTTTATCCCCTGTTTAACTTTGATAATGGCATGAATTTAATATCAGAATCACTAACCATCCTAACATCGGCCCAATTATTGGTCGTTTTCGCGTTTGCACATATATTTTGGAGGTACTTTGTTTTTGCAAGTTTTTGACCAATTTTGGAGCATGAAATGGCGAGGCCCACGATCATGCGATGACACGAAGAAAGACGAAGGCCAAAGCCCGAACAAAGGATCGAAGGCCATGATGATTAGAGGCCCGTTCATGCACATCCACCCTCCAATGAAGCCCAAAGGAAAAAGCCCACAAGATACGATCAAGATACTTCGGGGCTAAGCAAAGCAAAGAGATATTTAAGGAAGGATTTTCCATCCTATCCTTTTCCTCGAAGAAATCTCGAAGATAACGACGTCTAATGGGGTGCAATCGTGAAAGACATAAACTCTAGAAGATTCCAGGAGACTTGGGGAGAAAGATGAACATGAGACGGCGAAGGAAAGAGCCAGGCCGGCCGGCCTAGCCCCATTGGGCCGGCCGGCCCAGCCCTTTTTTAGGTCGGTTCGACCTCCCCTTTGACCTAGGGTTTCCTGAGGCTATTTAAAGACCCCTCCCCAAGGTTCACGCAGAGATCAATTCGGGAGACGACGCCAAGGAGCAGAGAAGATAGAGGGACACCTCTCGGAGAGCCGAGGGTCGTGCTAGTTGTCTAGGGTTCGCCCTAGCCGACGTGGGAACCTTGCAAGAAAGACCACGTCGGAGTTCTGGAGCTAGGATCATCAAGATCAAGGTAGGGCCCCGGTTGTGATCTTGTGATGTACAATCATTCATGGTGAAGTTATTTGTGATTCCGAATGTTTAGCGACCATGTTCTCTCTTTCGATTTCGTTCTTTTCTTTGGGTTTGCTTCATCCTAGATCTATTATCGAGATAGATCGCTTAGCATGATCTTGTAGTCATGGTGGCTAGAGGTTCGTGGCGGAACTACCAAAGGGGGGCGTCGTGACGGGCCGTCTCCACAGAGTAGGCGGAGTATCGAGGGATCGGATTGGAGATTTTGGGTTTAAAGAGGCTTTTCATTGAGATTCACATCTACCTTACTTCACTTCATCTAGCTGGAATTACAACATATGCATGATCTAGGTGATCTAGATTGGTTATCTCTAACTTTCTCTTGCTACCTTCGGTGTTTGTCGTTTTTATTAGATTAGATTCGTTTTCACCATCTCAACACAAAGGAATCTCTATGCTAGTAGATTGTTTCTTGTCTCTTTGGTTCCGTGGATTGATAAACCTTGGGGGAATACTCTAAGGAAAAAGCTACACGAAACCGTGCACTTGCGGTATATAAATCGGGGGCGTTAAGGAGCGTCAACAAGCTTTTCTGGTGCCGTTGCCGGGGAACCATCGATTTAAGATCCAATCTTACTTGCATTCGTAAATATTTCTTTTTCATGATTTTTCTTTTTGACCTTTTTAGATCTCTTATTTTTCTGAGCTAACTAAAAAAACGGATCTATTCCACGAAAATCAATCTAATCTAGAGTTTTCTTTATTTTTCTTTATTTTTCTTTTATGTTTTAGATCTTGTATATTCATCTTTTAGATCTCGTATATATTTTTCTTTTTCACTAACCCCTAACAGGAGATGGACGTGAGCCTCTCCAACAAACCCGAAAATTTTGTGGATGATCCAGAAAAAATTTACAGGCAAAGGAGACGAGAAGCACGATCAAGGAAGCCGGAACTAGTAGATCCAAAAGTTGAAGCTGACGGTTCATCGTCTTCACCTCAAGCAACTCCACCAACAAGTCCAAAGGAGGCGCCACTTCACCAAGGGATGGCGCTACCGGAGCCGGAGCGTACGATCGGAGAGCTATGCACTCCGGACGTTCGGGACTTGGCGATCCAAAATCTCGACAACATCGGAGTTCCGTTCGAGATCAAGACTTCAATCATAAGGATGGTGCAAAGCTCGCCCTTCACTGGAAAAGAAGACGCTAATCTACATCTTCAAGCGTTTCTCCAACTATGCCGCACCTTCGACATGCAAGGGATGACTCAAGATCAAATAAGAGCGAGGCTCTTTCCGTTCTCTCTACTTGGGAGAGCGTTGCAATGGTTTCATTCTCTACCACCACGCACGGTGCAAAATTGGGAGTCCTTGATGAAAGAATTCATGACGGAGTTCTACTCGCCGGGCAAGACCCAGATTCTGCGCAACAAGATTGCAACATTCGCGCAAGCCCCGACGGAGACTATTGCGGAAGCCTATGAGCGCTTCAACGGCTACATCCGCGCTGTACCTCATCACAAGTTTTCAAGGGAGGATGTGGTCCAGAAGTTCTATCAAGGCCTCACTACTGCATCAAGGGGGATCATTGATGCATCGGCCGGAGGTTCTATCATTGAGCTCATGCCTACTCAAGTTTTCAAGCTATTCAAGAAGGTGGCGGATAATGACGCATGGGCATCATCGGGGCGCCTACAACCACTCCAAGCCGTGGGCGCCGCGAAGATTGTATTACAAGTGGAACGCGAAGAAGTGCTAGAAGGGAAGATCGACTCACTCATGAGAAGGTTGGAGAAGATGGAAGTGGAAAAGAGAGAAGCCCAAGCTATCAATTTGAAAGCGGCCAAAGCAAGGTCTATATGTGAAGAATGTGGAGAGTACGGCCATGTCCAAAAGAATTGCCCAGAGGAAGCCAAGATGCTCGACTACATGAAGAAGGGAGAATGGATTCCGTCAACCAACTTCCGCTACGGGCAAGGTAGACCCTAATTTAATGCAAGCTCTTCCATTCAAAACTTGGTGCCTCTTCATATACAATTGAAGGAGTTCATGGAGGAGCAAGGCAAGATCAACAAGGACACCGTCACCAAGTTCAAGGCTATGGACAAGATCTTGGAGAACATTGATGGCAAGGTGACGGAGGTCGGGAGCTCTAACCTTCAAGTACTCAACATGATGAAGATGCTAGAAACACAAGTAGCGCAGCTCGCCGGGCGCCTATCTAGCAACGAAGGAAAATTGCCCGGGCAACCTCAAAGTCCGGAGATGGCAAAGGCAATTCAAACTCGCTCGGGAAAGGAGACCGAAGAACCCGAACATGCGGCGGGAGCAAGGAAGCCTAAGCCAAGAGTTGAAGTGGAGACCATCATCAAGGAGAAGGCACCTACTCCTATGCCAGAGATAGTCACCGAAGAGCCGGAGTTTGAGCTAGATGACATAGACACAAAGATTCTACCGCCAAGGCCACGATACCGCAAAGGTAAACATGAAGATGAGCAATTCAACAAATTTATTGACATGGTATGCAGGTTGAGCATCAATATGCCGCTCTTGGACGCTCTACAAGTTCCGATGTATTCTCGCTACTTCAAAGACATCATGGGAAACAAGCGCGAGATACCGCCAAGCACTGTCAAGCTAACCGAGGAATGTAGCGCGGCAATCGCTAATGAAGCTCCTGAAAAGAAGAGGGACCCCGGATGTCCTACCATCCCGTGTTCCATTGGATCTCTTATGTTCGAAAGAGCACTTTGTGATCTCGGTGCAAGTGTGAGCGTCATGCCCAAGAATGTGTTCGAGAAGCTACGCTTACCGGAGCCGGAGCCCACCGCCATGTGCCTAGAGTTAGCGGACAATTCCATTCGCTATCCTTTGGGAATCGCCGAAGACGTGCCCGTGAAGATTGGAGAACACTTAGTCCCCGTTGACTTTCTGATTCTCGATATGGGAGAAGGGAGCAAGGCGCCTCTCATACTTGGGAGGCCTTTCCTCAAGACCGCAAGGGCGAACATCGACGTTGGCAAGGGGGAGATAAAGTTCGACATCAATGGCACCACAAGCGAATTCAAGTTTCGTCCACGCCTCGAGGTATGCAACATGATCAATGTCAAATATGTTCCGCCTCACCACCGTGTCACAAAGGAGAAGCCAAAGAAAGAAGAGGAGCCGAACAAGAAGGAAGCAAAGAAGGAGATAGAAGTCGTCGCGTCCATCGCGACAAAGAAGATCGCTGCACCCGTCAAGAAGAAAGCTAAAAGCCCGCCTGTGAAGACCAAAAAGATGACTAACGTAGAAGACAAACCCGCACCAAGGATTGTGCGGAAGTGAGTACCCAAGACTGTAGCGCCATCACCGAGTGTTGGTCCGAAGTGAAGAAGAAGAAAGTCTAGCTATAGACTATAAACGAAGCGCTTTGCGGGAGGCAACCCATTCGTCGAGTCAAGAATAAAGCTGCCGGGAGTTCAACCCATTCGTCGAGTCAAGAATAAGCTTCCGGGAGGACAACCCGTGAAAAGTTTGGGTAAGTGAGTTGAGAATTTTGCTACGCAAGGACATGATATGCTTTTGAACAATTGGTCGTCGGTCGAACAATTCGATTTGGATTTTATTCGCTCGGTCATTTCGATGTTGTTTCTTATTTTAAACCAATGACATGAGCCATCCTATGATTTATTTGCCTCTTCTTGAGAAAGCCACATCCAAAATTCCATACCCATTTTTGGCGACCGTCCTGTCCATGACGGCCGGACCAAGTTGAGATAAAACACACGAGTAGAGCCGCGCTATGTTTATATTATTTAAATTCTTGATTCGTAGGTTCGCACAAACGTGGAGAGAATTTTCAGTTTCATTACCATAGGACTAGAATTTTCCTAACCTTAATTATTCTCTTTTTCAAAAATGTCTCTCTCATTTTGGCAAAAATTAGAACCTAAACCCAAGACCCACGGTTGAATTCGAGATTGTTCGCTATCAATTCATGAAAGTGAACGGTTCCGGTGCAACCAAAATTAATGTAGTCGGGAAATATTTTTCGACTTACAAATGTAAAGATGTTTCAATTCCCCTCTAATTATTCATTTAAACTCATTGCATGCTTTGAGTCAATTCTGAAATTTCGAAGTTAGAGGAGGATTAAACATCTAAGCATGATTTGGAAAGGGTTTGTGTGCTTGATTAACATCCATAGATCAAAGTGAGTTCACGGGAAAGAGTTGTGCTCTCTACCTACCACCACATGCAAATAATTCAAAGGAGGGAGCAGCCATGCATGGAAGGACATGTGATTTTCAGCAAAGATGGCACCATGTGATGAATGATGAAGCATGGGACAAGGTGAATGACACAAAGTGGAGAAATAATGTTGCAAGTGGACATCAAAGGCAAAGAAGGAGTGGTTCACGGGATTTGGACGGTGCAAAGCATGCAAGATGTACTGGACAGAAGCGAATAATTGCACCAGGAAGCCACCAGAGAAAATTGAAGAGGAGGTGAGCAAAAAACACCCTAGGCCGGCCAGCCCCAAGGCCCTAGGCCGGCCGGCCTGGCCCCTTTTTAAGAGCTCTGGTGTTCCCCTTTGACAGGTGCACTCCTCATTCAATTCCTTGCTTATGTTCTCCAAGTTCTTTGCCCAGAAACATCAGTTAGAGCCCTGAAAAATTCGTCCACCAAAATCTACTCCAAAAATCTAAGAAAATTCACCACAATTCCTAGTTTGTTCCACTCTTCAATATATTGTTCTCCCGCCGGCAAGAAACCCCCGGTGTGTTTGTTTTTGAGTGTGTGCAGCAAGGAGTCACCATGAGTGGCCTCATGAAGTTCATCGCCGGGAGGAGAAGGATGCGTTCATCAACATCCGACGCATCGGCAAGTTCTTCGCGGAGGCACTCGGTCTCCGAGTCTCCGCGGAGCATGGAGGAAGACAACCCCGCACCGAGGAGCGACATGCTTCTCCTTGGTGGGATGAGAGACCCGAGAAGCTCCTCCATGCGATTCACCGAAGGGATGACACCTCCTCCACGGTGTTCGACAAGGTCATCCGCACCACCACCATACAAGCCCAAGAATTCAGAATATGGGTTTATTATCTTGTCAAAGTGCAAATTATGATTTTGATGATGAAGCATTGAAGAAGCTGGGATTTCATCATGACATCTATGAGCTCTTGGAGAACATCGGTTGGAAGTTATTTTCCGACGGTGTCACAGTAGATATGCAAGAAGAAGTGGCTCTTGAGATGTTCATGACATTAGAAAAATCAACGGAAGTGGTGGATGATGAAGAAGTTCCATGTCTGAAATTTCGGCTCAAGAATGAAGAGAAAGTAATCACCTATGGAGAAATATGAAGTTTGCTCGGATTTAAAAGTAATGCATATGAAATGGTGCAAGTTGAAGATGGAGAGCTTGATGAATTTTGGAGAAAGATAGCAAAAGATATCAACCGCCAAAGGAAAAATATAAGTAATGTGACCCTCCAAATATTCCACTCTTGGTTGAGCAAAAGAATTCTCGGGAGGATGAGAGAATCGAAGGTCACCGACCAAGAATTAAATTGGATGTATGCTGCATTGGTGAAGAAACAAGTGATTGATCTCACCTACATCATGGTTGAAAGGTGGATTTGTGAAGCATCATCTGGCACGGGAGAAGTTGGTTTGGGGTGTTATCTCACAATGATAGCCCGAGCCATTAATCCGAGGTTATGAGTGATCCAAAAATTTTATGTCCCGGGAAGAGATATTGGGATTGAACATTTGAGGCAAGGCCATTATATCAGAGGGGATGAAAAGAAGGGATTCACTATTTCTGAGATGGATATTTCCCTCCCCGATCAAAGGCTGAAATTATTTGTAAGAGGGAGGACTGATTGGCGAGTTGAAAATATTGAAAAAAAGGTGAAGAAATCAAAAAGAGGAAGGTTAATTGAAGGAACATTGGCATCGGCACAACAAGAAGACTTGGAAGTAAACCTTCCACCGCGAAGTTCCGCTTATTGGAGGAATCAATTTCAAGGTGCATCAAGTAGACAAGGATACCCGCAAGGATGGACGAGTCAATGGGAAGGAAGCCAAGAACAAGCATGGGGGCATGCTGCGGCGGCGCCCCCACCATTTAGCAACTACGGCTACCCACCCTCGTCATACCAAGGAGAGATGCCCGACCCGTCATTTGGAGCACAATATTTTGACCTCCCTCAACCGGAACAAGGAATGAGAATCATGGGTGCCTATGCAAGAAGAAACATGGAAGATATAGACGCCATCCGAAGGCATACAACCCAACTAGAAGATGGAACCGCGGGAATCGCATATCAAATGGGACTTCTAGGCCTGGCGCCACCGGAACAATTTGATGGAGGAGCATTTCAGTAGTATTATGACCAAGGATACAACGCAAGAGCCAATCAAGGAGAGTGATCGACGGCAAGACCATGAATAAAATGGTCGCACGTGTGGTTTGGATTTTTCTAATTCTTTTCATTTATTTTTAGCATGTGTGCAAGCTTGTGTGTGTAGCAATTTTCTGTTTTATTTATTTCAGCATGTGTGCAATTTGTTTTCTTTTGCTTTCATCACCATGATAAATAAATGCATCACCTATGCTTTAATGTTATGGTTAGTAATGATGATAGAAAGTTTGTGCCATGTTAAAATATGATGATCGTTGCCGCTTTGTCTACTTTCTTGTGCTTAGTTTATGCATGATTAAACTAATGCTCTCTCTAACATGATCTAAAAATTAATTAAATGCCGGCTAATTCAATTGTGGAGGTTATGATAAATTAAGACCCATATCTTTTATTCTTGCTCTCTTACTTAAGCTTGTCAAGGAAAATTTAATTTGGATTTAATTTTGAGCTAACCTTGTCAATGATACCTTTTGCAATTACTCTACCCTTCTACAAGCCTAAATGATATATCATAACAAACCATAGAGCAAGAATTATTTTCAGGTGAATTAATTCAGGATTTATCTTCTTTGGTACGAGACTAAGAAGCTGACCATTCCGTATTTTTGCGTACCTCTCTTTTGCTAACCATTCTATCCATGCATTGTGAGTTTCAATACCGGGAACATCACAAACCTCGCTGGATATCCACCCTTAACCAAAAACATCTTTTTGTGAAACACCTCCTTGACCACAACCTATATATTGAGTATATATTTATTTCGACGGCAAAACAGTGGAATCAAGAGCAAAATTCAGTAAAACATAAACTTGGGAAGCATCAAAGAGTTCGCAGAAAAAAAATCCAAAGAAGTGGAGGCCTACAGACAGTAGGCCGGCCGGCCCAACACCCCTAGGCCGGCCGGCCTGCCCCTTTTCCTCCTCTGTTGGCTTCAATCTTTCACGAGGAGATGCTCCATTGAATTCCAAAGTTGAGTCCAGAGAATTGATAAAGGTTTTGTGCACTCACTCCATCAAGTTATCATCACTTCATTGCTTGAGGACAAGCAAATGTTCAAGCATGGGGGGGAGGTGGAGTAAGTACATTGTGTTGCCAACGGTTCTGAGGAGCAAAAAGAAAAAAAAAGAGGAAGAGAGAAAAGAAAAAAAATGAATGATGATGAAAAGCTCCTCGGTCCCGTTTGCTTCATTAAACTCCTGGTACTTTGAAGATTATTCTATACTCAATTATTCCAACCATGTGCAATCCAATAACAAGGACTTCAGTTGTGCCTTGGGATCAACCGTTGCCATTTGCACATGTCCACCATCCAAAGTGTGTGTTCCATTCTCTCCCTCTCCACAAAGAAATTATTTTCCAATGGTCTTTTTGATGAGTCTCGGTAAATCCATAAGAAGTATTTCTTGTTTTGATAATATCTTGATTATAATATCTTTTGTTAGGACTAACCTTTCCAGAGCTCCAAATAAAGCCTCACACATACATATGAGAGAAAGAAAGGAGGTAGTTCTAGCAAGATTGAGAGACAAGATGAGCTGAGAGTTTCCATGAGCAAATTGCAATGAGGTTTAAATTATTGATCTTGGTTTAGCATTACTTATGGAACTTACTTTCTTAATTCTGAGACTTGTTTAATTTTGAGAGCATGTGCTTAATAATTGTGGGGAAGCATTTAACTTGTATCTACCTTCCACATTGAAAAAGCTGGTTACAACTTGAACTATTAACTGCAAAATATTTTTGGGAGCATTGTGTTTTCTCGTGTATGATCGAGTGCAGGGATTGGACACTGAAAGGCAGCGCTGATTTTTATCAAAGACTTACTCGAGGACGAGCAAGGTTTAAGCATGGGGGGAATGTTGGCGCTCCTTAAGTATCCATTTTATCCCCTATTTAACTTTGATAATGGCATGAATTTAATATCAGAATCACTAACCATCCTAACCTCGGCCCAATTATTGGTCGTTTTCGCGTTTGCACATATATTTTGGAGGTACTTTGTTTTTGCAAGTTTTTGACCAATTTTGGAGCATGAAATGGCGAGGCCCACGATCACGCGATGACACGAAGAAAGACGAAGAAAGACGAAGGCCAAAGCCCGAGAACGAGCGGGGCGTCGGGAGTGGAGGTCCGCCCGCGAGCTACAGAGAGACGTTGGCCAGAGAGAAGAGGACGAAGTTGACATCCTCGACTGTAGGGTTGGAAGCCATCATGAGCGCGATGCGGCAGAGCGCCGCGCGGGTTGGTTGCGTTGGCCTGCGCTTCCCGATGCGCCAGCGAACAGATCGTCGGCGCTTCAATTTGTGAACCTTGGGAGGAGGAGCGATTTCCTCTGCGGCTGCCGGGGTGTCTTCATCCTCGTGGAGGCGCAGTGCACCGAGCCGGTCGGTGATGAACTCCAGACTCCCAAAGTGGAAGGTCTGGGAAGGCGGGAAGGGTGGAGGCACCCACGACCCGTCGCGGGGGTCGCAGGAAACTCCAGGGAACCGAAGCGGATCGTCTCGCTCCGGCTCGCCGAAGGGGCGGCGAATGGAGTGATCAAAACCATCCGATCGCCGAAGCAATGAATGCACCTGGATGGGAGGCCAGCCAGGTGCGACCGATGTCAGTGTTTACCGCCAAGCCTACTCAGGGATACCCTTAGCAGTAGGGTTTGTAGGTAGGGTTCGACTGCTCTGGAAGTCGATGGTACAAGGAACACAAAGATTTAGACAGGTTCGGGCCGCGAGTTTGCGTAATACTCTATGTCCTGTGTGGTTTGTATTGCCTTAGGTGTTGATGATTGTTTGGAGGGGGTTCCTGCCCGCCCTTATATATCCGGGGGGACAGGGTTACATGGAAAGTCCTAGCCTAGTATAGTTGGAATCCTACTACAACATAATCGGGTAGTTTCCTTTGTACTGTAGCTAGTTCTATGCCTATTCGAGTAGTTACAAAAGGGATAAGGTATTACCATGATCTATCCCTTACTTTAGAACATTCTATGCCTATAAATAGTCCCGCTGCCCCGGGTCTGACAAGCCCTCGAGCTCTTCATAGCCGAATTCTGCAGGTGTCGAGTACTTGGCTGGGCGTCTTCGAGTACTTCTAGTAGTCAGAACTTCTTCTGGTTGCCTCTGATCCTTCCTTCAGATTCGTCAAGTAGTCCTCCAAGTACTTCAATTTGCTTTGAGGCTGTGAGGTGCTCAAGCCCCGAAATCTTGATCATATATGGTGTGCGAAGTCCTCGTGCTCCATATGGAGTAGCACCCGAGCCTTAGGTTGAATCGCAGAATCAGGCTGAGGGTCACTTCAGTCTTTTACTTCTTTATTTTCCAAAAAAATTGAAAAACAAATCTTTGATGCCTATATCCCACAGCCCCCGAGCCTTAAATCAAAACCCCTTTTTGCTGCGAGTAGCCCCCGAGCGTAAATTTGGAATTAAGGATTTAAGACGTGGCATCAGATTTTACCCTTCAAATTATTTGCAGGATTCATCAGATCCGGTATTCGAAAAGATCTCTTTTTGGGGCAAAATCCCAGACAAATGATGCAATTGGATACGCCACACTGATTGCACCCGAAATAACTTTAGGAATAAAACCCGGGATGTACGGCTCTTTATTCAGTGCTCACGTGGGACGTTACGGTTTAGAGAATCTGCATTATTGCGTCTTTGACTGTGTCCGTGAATGCTGCCATGAACACTACAATGAATTCGTCCGTGAAACGTGCACTGTTGAGTCATGGATTCTCCTTCAGTAAGCTCCCTTGTGGCTATAAAAGGCAAGGGAGAGGCCTTTGCCAGAAGCACCAAAGTGTAGCAGCCATGGCTTATCCTTGGTGTTCTTGCTCTCACACTCTTGAGATTTGTGTAGCTCATCCCAGCAAAAGATGCTAGAAGAGAACTTGCGAGTGACAAGAAAAGTCTCTGCTACCTCATCCTGCCACTTCCTTGCTCTCATTGGATCCATTTTGGACATCATGTTCTTGCATCTTCCAATGAGGCAAGTTCTCTGTGGACTGGTTGGGTCTTATTGTGTCACATCCTTGGGGTTGCCTGTTTCTGGGTGCCCAAGAACTGACATCTCTAGCGGGATGACTTAATCTTGTCATAATGTATTCTGGGAGAAGGAGAAGTTTCTCCAGAAGATGCTACAAGAGGACTTGTGAGGTGATTACTGTAATCTGCCTCCATACTCTTGAAACTTTTCTCCTAGAGTACATGTATCATTATTCCCTTGATGGGAATAACAAGTTTGTACTTTGTCACGGCCTCGGGCCGATCTAGCTGCAGCAGGCTTCCCAAGAAGCCAAGAAGTGTGCATGCATACCCGAGTCATTTGTAAAGTTATGTAAGAAAAAGTACTTGAGTTGTAATATCGAGTAGTTGTACTGTGTCGAGTACTTTCTCTTTTCCTGGAGTGTAATCCCAGTCGAGAAAAGGAGAGTCGAGTAGTTGACTAAGGATGTGAGTATTTTCTTTTTCTAGAATGTAATCTTCAGAAAAAGGAATGTCTCTTTAAAATCCCATTTTTTCCGCGATTTGCAACGGACTGTTGGCCTGTTTGGGTGTTTTTACTATGCTGCCACCGCCATTATAAAATGGGACGGTAACTTATGTTTTACCCCACCGGCCGGCATTAGCTTTTACAGCTTTATATCTGTCTTCGTCCTCAAACCTCCAGATCTAAAGTTCTTGCTCCCTTTTCTCCCCACTTTCACCCTAGGGTTTCCGCTAGTTTATGCGCGTGAAGCGATCCATGGATTTTCGGATGGCACCCAAGAAAGCGACCAAGGGGAAGGGTGCGGGTACGGAGCTAACCCGTGATGAAGGTTGGAACACAAGTAAGTGTTCCAAATTTGACTTGGAATCTTTGGTAAAGCAAGGTCTGTTGGCTCCCAGATCTGTTATCCCATGGCATCCTGCCTTGGGGAGAGATCATCCATATGAAAATACGGGGGAAATCGTTGCTTTCACCTCTTTTTTGGAATGAGGATTGGGGTTTTCTTGTTCTTCTTTCTTTTCTGGACTCCTGCGCTACTACAGGATCCAGCTGTATCATCTGACTCCCAATTTCTTTGTTCATATGTCTATCTTCGTGCATTTGTGCGAAGCTTTTCTTTGCATTGAGCCCCATTTTGAGCTCTTCCACTATCTTTTTCATTTGAAGCCGTAGCCTGAATCCTTTGTTTTAGATGTAGTAGGAGGTGCGGGTCTCCAACTTAGGCAAAGAAAGGATAGAGAGTACATTGCTTATAGTCTTAGCAATAAAGTAATCAAATGGAAGCCCAAATGGTTCTATGTTGAGAACCAGTTGGGAAGCTTCCCACCAATTACTCCAGGGCCTCCAATCCAATAGCCTGAGTGGAATAAAAAGCCAATCGACGAGAGTCAGATTCCTAAACTACTCGAGCGAATTGCCATTTTAAGGCAAAATATGTTGACTGGAGAAGCAGTCGTACTCGACTGGATGAGGAGAAGGATCCAGCCGTTGCAGGCTCGGGAAACACTTGGATTTCAGTACCGAGGAATAGCTGATCCATCAAGATACAAAGAGATCTCGAATGATGTAGCATTTAGTCGAGTGCAACGACTGCTGAGGAACGTAAAGAAAGTTCCAATTGTTCTTGATACTTTTTCTACTGCGAATCCATCGAAGCAGGTACTTGACAAAAGTAGTCGATGCGCAGAAATCGAGTACTGTACCATAGTACAAATCTAATAGGATTTTGCTTTCTGTAGGATGACGTGGAGCACTTTAAAAGTAGTCCTTCACTACCAGGCATTTATTCGCCCTTTTGCTCTTCCAAACTTTTCGACCTACTAACCAGGTCTAAGTATGTTCATATAAAGTTTCAAACGAACGATACTCATGCATAATTTTGATTGTGCAGATGAAGAAGAATCTGAGGGGAGGAGTGATAGGGATCTCAGCCCTACTCCAAGTACCGATACCCAAACTGGGCATCCCAGGGGTACTCGATCTGCGGCGAGGAAGCGTCGTAGCTCATCCCAAACTACTAGCGATAGGTAAGTAGCTAGTTATTTATTGGATCGACTACTTTTGATATTGGTTTGCTAATTTGTATTCCTTTTCAAGTCCGGTGGCTAAATTGCCACGGATATCCTCATCTGGGGATGATACTGCGGTAGGATAGACTGTCCCCTCCACCATAGTGGACCCGTCAAGTGGGATCGGGGCTACTCTTTCGGCGAGTAGTTCCGATGTAAATATTGCCGGTGATGCAGGTAAGCGGGCCATGGTTATGAAGCCTGCCCGCAAATTTGGCATCAAGGGGCTTACTCTGATAAGAGCTCCTATGTAAGTTCTTTAGAACTTGTAGCCATAGGATCTGATTTTGAGTTTAGTAGTTTTTAACTACTTTGACTTTTCAGCGATGCAGTCCTGGGGGGGAATGTGGAGGTTGAGGACACCTCGACTTCCATATCGGCGCTGGACAAGCCCCCGAACACTCCTGAAATGAGTGCTCTAGATGCGGAGGCCATGGCCAATACCATGCTTTGTGATTCTCCATTGTCTAACCCTGAAAGGGTTAATGAGAGGGTTTTGGAGGATGGCGGAAGTGATAAGCTTCCAAAGGAAGGAGAAGGGGAAAAGCTTCCTGAGGGAGGCCATGATGAACAGCCTGAGAAGAACCCTGCAAGTAAGCTTGTAACACCTTGTAGGAAAGGTATCTTTTTATTGCTCGTAATGTGATTGAGTAGTATGTTCTTCCTCTAGATTCCCAAAATATAGGGAATGCTGCAAGGAAAGTTGAAGATGTGCCCAAAAGGGAGTACTTCCCAGGTCACATTAGGAAGTGGCTTGCCACGAGAGAAGGTGGAGCTTGCTGTTAAGCTGCTAGAAGTAAGTAGTCGAATACTTCGAGTACTTTTGGAGTAGATCGAGTAGTGTACTGATCTTTTATTTTGCAGGAGGCACTGGGACGGGAGAGTGGTCGGCCTCATGATGAAACATAGCTAAATGCTCTCAAGGAGAGGGTTAAGATGCTCTCATCTGAGATGACTGCTCTTGAGGGAAAGCTAAAGAAGCTCTCCCAGTCGAAGAAAGGTTAGTCTTTAGGATTTAATATGCATTCGACTAGTAGATCTGCTTGGTGTTTATAAGATTTTCTTTCAATCGAGTACACATCTTGTGCAGAATCTTTAAAGATTTAGGAAAGCTTGGTACTGGATCTAAAGATTCTTATGTACCGCAACGCAGATGAAATAGAGAAGTTCAAGAAGATCAAGGAGGACTCTGATCGGGAGGCGGCGTTGACTCTACAACAGCTCAAGACACTGTCGTAGTCACGAGACTCGATGCATCGAGAACTTGTGGGGCTGAGAGAGGTCAGGGATGCCGCCCTGGAGGTAGCCGAAGCCATGGATATCCCAGAAAGGGACGGGGATGAACCGCTCACACTGGCAGGGAGGCTTCGCAAAGTGCCCGGAGCCTTCGAGAGGTTTGTCTCCACCATCACCCGCTAGTACGTAGGTCACGTACTTGGGTTGGTGAAATCTTACTGGCCAACCACTCGCCTAGACGCGCTTGGACAAGAAGTCAAAGCTGAGTGTACGGATGATCAATTATGTCAGTATTTGGCAGAGACTTCCAGGGTGGCTGATCAAATTGTAGAATACTTGAGCAAGGCTGAGTCTCCTTGAACTTTTTATTGTATTTAAGTTAGCGTGTGGGCCGAGAGTACTGTTGAACATATACTGAATATTTGTTGTAATGTTAAGTACTTGTTGGTGGGATTGTGGAATCCTTTGCTGTGTCGAGTAGTGGTACTTGAAGATCCTGAGTGTAGGCAGCATTGCGCCCACTCAGTCATAGTAGTAGATACAAGGAATTGTATACTTCAGTGCCTTGGGCGGCAAAGTTTTCTTCGAATAGGATCGAGTTTGTATGGTTCTGAATCGAAACCATAGTGCTGACCGGTTAGGATTGAATCCCGTGGACTAACCAAGTGGGAATAGCACTACAAGAGTGTAAAAGCCGTAGCTTATTGTAGATTTCCTTTATGAAGGAAATTCTTTGTTAGCGCTCAGCTATTGTGGACTTTGTTGTTGTAACACCCGGTTTATAAAAGAACATAAACCGAGCAATCATATACGTGCCAGGATCAAGTCACACGTATATACAACAGAATGAACAGTATATCATAGCACATATCACGTAAAAAGACATAATAAAGCGAATACGAATGTTATTTATTACAATAATGACAAAATGTCTGATACAGCGGAAGCGAAGTACAAAATACGATAAAAGCTCTCCGAAGCTGAAGCAGGGCGCCACAGGGACGTCGACTGGGAGACGAAGCACCTAGAAGTCCTCGTAGTCCTGGTAGCGCTGGACGAACTCCCTCGTGTCGGCAGGAACTGAGCAGCAGTAGCGTAGCCAAGAGGAAAAAGTAGAGAAGAGGCAAGAGTGAGTACACAACTTGTACTCAACAAGTATAACACAAACTATGAGGCTCTAGGCTGGCTGACTCAACTGCATTAGCTTTTAAGTGTTGGCCAAATTTTATTAAAGCTATTAACTACTAGTTGATGAATTACCATTGACCCAGTTACATAGCAATTAATCAGAATTAATTATACTACTACTGAGAACCAAACCAAAACCAAGCCACCAAGGTAAACCCCGAGAAGCACCTCCCTCGTCGGAAGGAGATAACTTCACTAATCAAAAGGAGGATCTGGGCCGCTCATAACCGTGAGCACGGCTAGTATACCAGTTTTACACTCTGCAGAGGTTGCACATCTTTACCCACAAGTCGTGAGCTACGCCAGTTGTTCATCACACTTCCTTAGGTGAGATGGCCAGCGACTCACTACGAGGCCTTTAAAAAGAATCTCGTTGGTAAGGCGTAACCGCGAGAGATAGGTCGGCGACGATGGGGCCCACCTCCGGGGGTACAAGCACAGGAGCGCAATCCAAGCACAGACCAAGCCGGAGGAGCAGGGACCATTGAAGCTTACTACTCTTGCCCCGCAGGTAAGTTACTCCAAACCAAAAAGATCTAGTTATTACGCCAAGTCTATCCCATTCTAGCCTTGTGGTAGCGCTGTTGTCCCAGGTTGTCGCTCTATGAACCGGTCCTTATGGAGAGTGGCCAACCAGGCAGTAAGCACCGTGCTGGCCCCCTAAACCATGTTTCTAAAAAAAACCAATTTTAACGAGAAGTGAGCCACTCAAGCCACACAGAGTGCCACTCTCAGAATTAAGTTCAAGTATACCATTAATCAAATTAATTAAAAAGGACCAGAGTGTGTTATAGCGCAGCAACCTAGCACAACTAACCAAAATGCAACCCAAAGGTATATTTAAAGGATATAAACTGGCTAGGAAATCCTTAAAGGTATACAGTATTAAAATGCAGTATGAAATTGTATTTAAAGATGATAGGTTGTTCATGTTATACTTGCCTTCCTCGTACTGCTCTGGCTGCTGCTCAAAGTGCTCGGAAGACGGCTGCTCCGGGTACTGGTACTGGGGCTCCTCAGATGGATCAACGTCTACTCACGAACACATGGCCAAAACAATGCACAAAAATAAGCATACAAGCAAACATTAACAAAAAAAACTAAGAAACAGTACAACAATACATAAAAACAGTGCACAAAACTACTCTAGAACTATTCTACGCGTTACAACGATCGCGTGGATATAAAGAACGCTAAAAACGGAGCTAAAACGCATTTTCTGGGCTAAAAACAAGTTCTAGGGGCTTATTTGTAAGAGAACTGAAGTTCCAGGGGCTTTTCTGCTAAAACCGAGGACTAAAACGTAATTAAACTAAAGCTTTAGGGTCTAACTCGCAGAAACGTCAAGCGTGGACTGCGGGTACTAAATCTAGAAAGGGCAGGGGGCTAAGCGCTAAAATCTGGGCCTCAGTGTAAATGTTTTTACACTATATAGGATCGCGGGTTGATATTAACAAAAGGAAAGGGCTCTTATGCAAAAAGGACAGGCGAACCGGTATCCAGCGATGTGGATCGTTGGATCACGATCCCATGGCCCGGGGCGAAGCGGGGTTCGGATCTAATCTACACTGTCCACCCCAGATCTAACGGCTCAGAGCAGAAGGGGGGAAAATCGCCGGCGGCGACCCTTGGCTGCGGCGGAGCTTCGCCGGCGCGGCTCAAATCGGTGATTCGGGCTCGGTTTTGGGCTGCAGGTTGGTGAAAAGGGCAAAAGCGGTGTGCGTAACCCACTGGGGTCTCGAGCGCGGGTCAGGGATGGTCGTAGCAGAGTAAACGGCGGTGGGGGCGGCACGGCGTGGCAGAGCATCGCCGGCGACGGCGGTTGAGCCGCGAAGTTGGCCCACGGCTATGCTAGCGCGACAAAAAGGAAAGGAGGACGGAGGGTGGTCCTCACCGAGGGGTTAGATCGAAGAATTAGCCCGGCGTAGGGGGTCGTCGGCGACGTACTGCGGCGGAGCTTGACGGAACTCGGTGTTGGGGACGAAGGAGAGCACCCCCGGGCTTCTGGATGGCGTGGGGTGCTCCTGGAGTCGAGACGGGGCCGCTGCGCTACTCCGGCGGGGCTATGGCGCAGCGGAGCTTTGCGGCCGCGGCGGCACAGGGAGCTCTGCTCCGCTCTGAGCGCGGAGGCTGCGGCGGCTAGGGTTTGGTGGCGGCTATGGGGGCGGGGTGAGGCGCAGGGGCTGCAGGGGTGCGTTTTAAGGAGGGAGCCGCTGATCCTGGGCGTCCGTGCCGTAGGGGCGCGGCGAGATTTCCGGCCGGGGATCTCGGCCGGTCCGTTGGGCGCGCGCTGAGGGAGGAAGGGAGGAGGGGGACGGGACCGCCAGGTGGGCCCTGGCTGTCGGCGAGCGTGGGCGACGCGCGGGCGGAGGGGAGCACTGCGCGGGCGCTCGGGCCGCCTGTCAGTCAGCGTGCAGGCTGGTTCGCGGGCTCTGCGGGGTTTTGGGCCGGGGGAGTGTTGCACGGTCGGGGCAGGCCGCGGTGTGGGCCGTGCGAGAGAGGAAGCGGGCCGAGGGAAAAGGCCGAGCGGTGAGTGAGGAAAGAGTGGGTTGGGCCCAGGAAAAGGGTGGGGTTAGATAGGATTGAGTTGGGTTGGGTTTTGCCTTGGGCTGGGCTTTGGGTTTTGGAGTTTTGGGCCGGTTTGGGTTGGGGTTTTCCTGGGTTTTGGGTTTCCTATCCTTTTCTATTTCTATTTTCTGGTTTTCTTTCTCCTATCTAAATCTAATTCAAACAATGTTTGAATTCAAATTTGAATTTGAATTCAAAACACACTCAAATAAAAGTATGCACCAGCATGAATGCAACAAAAATTTAAACCTATGATAAATTTTAATTAATTAGGAACAAAAATTAGATTAAATGCCAACTAAACACAATAAACCTTAGAAAATTTAACTAAAGCCAATTAATTTATTAATAAATACTGAAATTTAAAATTAGGGTGTTACATACCCTACCCCCTTAAAGAAATCTCGTCCCGAGATTTAGCTGGGCTGGCTAGCAAAGAGATCTGGGTATGTCTTCTTCAACTCATCTTCTCGCTCCCATGTAGCCTCAGCTTCACTGTGATGACTCCACTGAACTCTGCACATCTTGATGCGCTTGTTCCGAGTAACCCTCTCTGACGTCTCCAGAATCTTCACCGGATGCTCAGTATAAGTCAGATCCTCCTGGACATCTACTCCATCCAGGGGTGCCTGCTCCTCGGGTACTCGCAAACACCTCTTCAGCTGAGATATATGGAAGACATCATGAACTCCCGAGAGACTGAGAGGTAACTCCAGGCGATAAGCAACTTCGCCTTTCCGCTCTAGCACCTTGAATGGCCCCACATAACGAGGTGCTAACTTCCCTTTGACATTAAATCTGCGGATTCCTCTCATCGGAGACACCTTCAGATACACATAATCACCGACACTGAAAGTCAGGTCTCTCCGTTTGCCATCTGCATAGCTCTTCTGCCTGCTCTGTGCAATCCTCAGATTTTCTCGCACAGCCTGAACCATCTGCTCTGCATCATCTATGATCTCAGGACCAAAGAGCTGCTTCTCACCGATCTGATCCCAATAGAGAGGAGTCCTGCACTTTCTGCCATACAATGCCTCAAATGGTGACTTCTTCAGACTGGCCTGATAGCTGTTGTTATATGAAAACTCAGCAAATGACAGGCACTTATCCCAACTAGTACCATACTGAATAGCACAAGCTCTCAGCATATCCTCCAACACTTGGTTGGTTCTCTCTGTCTGTCCATCTGTCTGAGGGTGATAAGCCGTACTGAATCGCAGCTTCGTATCCAACGAGTCATGAAGCTGCTCCCAGAACCGAGAAGTGAACTGAGACCCTCTGTCAGATATAATCTTCTTCGGCACACCATGCAAGCAGACAATCCGAGAGATGTACAACTCTGCAAGTCTAGCACCGGAGTAAGTAGTGTTCACTGGAATGAAGTGAGCAACCTTCGTCAGACGATCCACTACTACCCAAATGGAGTTGTACCCTTTCTGAGTACGAGGCAATCCAACAATGAAGTCCATAGTGATTTCTTCCCATTTCCACTCTGGAATCTTCAAAGGCTGCAATAGACCTGCTGGCCTCTGGTGCTCAGCCTTGACACGCTGACAGGTGTCACAAATAGCCACGTACTCTGCCACTGAACGCTTCATCCCATACCACCAGAAACGTTCCTTCAGATCATAATACATCTTCGTGCTGCCCGGATGAATAGAGTATGCTGTATCATGGGCCTCACTCAGAATCAACTTCCGGAGATCCTTCACATCTGGAACACAGATCCGGTTCTTGTACCACAAGGTACCCTGATCATCCTCTCTGAAATGAGGAGCCTTGCCCTTCTTAAGCAACTCACGAATCTCCTGCAGCTTCTCATCATCTTTCTGATGCTGCCGGATCTCTGCCTCTAGAGTCGGTACTGCCTCAAATGCTGCACTGGAGGTATGGTGCAAGAAGCCCAGACTCAACTGCTCGAACTCCTCGCATAACTCTGGAGGCATCTGGAAAGCAACGGCCATGTTGACATAACTCCTTCTGCTCAAAGCATCTGCTACAACATTGGCCTTGCCCGGATGATAGTGAATCTCCAGATCATAGTCCTTGACCAACTCTAGCCATCTTCTCTGCCGCATATTCAGCTCATTCTGCGTGAAAATATACTTGAGGCTCTTGTGATCAGTGTAGATATCACACCGCTGCCCATACAAGTAATGCCTCCAAATCTTCAGAGCATGCACAACTGCGGCTAACTCGAGATCATGAGTAGGATAATTCAGCTCATGCCGGCGTAGCTGCCGTGAAGCATAAGCTATCACTCTGCCCTCCTGCATCAGAACACACCCAAGACCATCCTTCGAAGCATCACAATATACCGTGAACCGCTTCGTCTGGTCTGGCAGAGTCAGGACTGGCGCCGTAGTCAACCTTTTCTTCAGCTCATCAAAGGCCATCTGACGCTCATCAGTCCATACGAAAGCCACATTCTTCTCTAGCAAGGAAGTCAAAGGCTTCGCGATCTTGGAGAAATTCTCAATGAACCTCCGATAATATCCAGCTAAGCCCAAGAAAGATCTGACTTCCTTCACTGTCTGCGGTGTCTCCCACTCGAGCACATCTTTCACCTTGCTCGGATCAACAGCAATGCCTCCCTGAGAGATAACATGACCGAGGAATGGCACCTCGTCAATCCAGAACTCGCACTTGCTGAACTTGGCGTACAGCTGATGCTCTCTCAATCTCTGCAACACGAGTCTCAGATGCTCCTCATGCTCTTCTTCTGTCTTGGAGAAGATTAGAATATCATCAATGAAAATCACCACGAAGACATCCAGATAATCCATGAAGACCATGTTCATCAGATGCATGAAGAAAGCCGGGGCATTAGTCAAGCCGAAAGACATGACTGTATACTCATATAGCCCGTACTTGCAGGTGAATGCCGTCTTCGGAATATCCCCAGGACGGATCCTCAACTGAAAATAACCCGAACGAAGATCAATCTTCGAGAATATACGAGCACCTCGAAGCAAATCGAAGAGATCCTCAATACGGGGCAGTGGATGCTTGTTCTTGATAGTGACTGCATTCAGCTCCCGATAATCCACACACATCCTCTTCGAGCCATCCTTCTTATCTACTAGCAGCAATGGAAAAGCCCAAGGAGAGAAGCTGCGACGGATATAGCCCTTGGCTAGCAACTCATCAATAGTTTTCTTGACCTCTTCATGCTCTATAGGTGCCATACGGTAGGGCCGCTTTGCAATAGGAGCTGTGCCAGGCAAGAGATCAATACAAAACTCAATGGCGCGTTCAGGCGGCATACCTGGCAGATCATCCGGAAAGACATCCGGGAATTCAGACACCACGCGAATACCGTCCGTGGGTCTAGCCTCCATCTGATGAAGAAATCCAGAAGGCTCTACTGCACTGATAACAACCTCTTGGCCACTGGAAGCTGATAACAAGACTGTCCTCTGAGCACAATCTATACGAACTCCCCATTTGGCCAGAGTCTCCATTCCCAGAATGACATCAATACCCTTGGTGTCTAGCACCATCAGATCAGTACAGAACTCTACTCCCCTCAAAGAAATACTGACTCTCGGGCAGTAAGTGTGAGACCTCAACTGTCCTCCCGGTGAAGATACTAACAGGCACCTCTTTAATGTGCTAGTATGAATACCATGATGCTCGACAAAAGACTGAGTAATGAAGGAATGCGTAGCACCAGTATCAAAAAGCACTGTAGCTGGATATGAATTAACCATGAACGTACCAATAACCACGTTGGGAGCCTCGGCCGCTGACTCGGCCGTCACGTGGTTCACCCTGCCCTGTGCTGGCGCCCTGGGCTGAGCTGGGCGCCCCTGCTGTCCCGCCTGCGCCTTCCGGGGGCAAGCGTTGGCGTAGTGCCCCGGCTGGCCGCAGTGAAAGCAGGTGCGAGGAGGTCCCTGAGCCTGCTGTCCGGTAGGAGCTGCCGGACGTGGAGCCTGCGGTGCCGGTGGAGCCGGTGGAGCACGAGCCGGAGGTGCCGGTAACCTCGGGCCCTGACCTGCCTGCTGCTGTCGAGGCGGGTACTGCTGCGGTGGCCTCTGCTGGTACTGCTGAGGAGGCCGGTACTGAGGCTGGTACTGCTGGGGCTGCTGGAGTCGAGGACGAGTGTTGCTGCCGGAAGCAACGGGGACAACCTTCCTCTTCTTGTCCTCCATCTCCAAGTGCTTACGCTCAGTGTTGAGCGCACTGTCAACCAGATGGTTGAAGTCGTCGAAGCGGAGGTTGAGCAGCGCGTACTGGAGGTAGTCCTCAAGACCCTCCATGAAGTGCTCCTGCTTCTTGCGGTCATCCGCAACCTCGGCAGGGGCGTAGCGTGCCAGCTGAAGAAAGCGATCACGATACTCCGTGACCGACATAGTCCCCTGAATTCACAATGACAGATAGATATCGGAAAATTAACTCAAGATTCATAAGGATAGAACAAGGGGCATTAGCTCAAAAGGAACCGCTGAATGATTATACTTAAGATTACCTGCTTCAGTGCAAGGAACTCCTTCTGCTTCATCTTCATAACGCCCGCGGGGACGTTGTGGCTGCGGAAACGCTCCCTGAACTGGAGCCAGGTGAGAGCCTCGCGGTCGTGAACTGGGTGGGACTCCCACCAGTCCAAAGCTGCCCCTCGCAGCTGTCCTGCTGCGTACAGAACTCGCTCACGATCATCGCACTGGGCGATGTCCAGCTGACGCTCCACTGCACGGAGCCAGTCGTCAGCCTGAAGAGGGTCGGACGTGTGAGAGAACGTCGGCGGGTGACCCCTCAGGAACTCAGCACGCCTGTCGCGAGGCTGCGGCGGTGGAGGAGGCGGAGGCTGAGTGTGAGCGTGCTGGAGAGCCTGAACGGTGTTGTTCAGGGTAGCCATCATCTGCATCTGGAGCTGGAAGTACTGCTCCGGAGTCAAGGGTGGAGGCATCGGGATCCCAGTACCCTGGTTGTTCTGACCCTGCTGCTGGCCAGAACCTGAACCGGTGCTCCTGGTGTTCACCATCTGATTGGAACAAAAGATTTCACGAGTAAGGATATTGTAGGAATAAACTCAGATGGATATGATAACTCTTTAGCGGAAAAAGACTCAGCCATGATAAAGTAGACAGGATAGAGTTGACTGTTTTACCCCCAACGATCTATCTCATTTTATTAATTAGTTAACTTTAACATCTGAGTGATTTTCTTTAAACAATTTAAACTACTAAGCTATGCAATCATTCAAAAATCCAAATCAAACATGTAGCATAATAACAAGCAGACAATTTTCACGACTTAGCCGAGTTTAGCAAAAGACTCGACTAACACAACGCGTCGCAGAACGTGCTATCGTATTATTATTAAATAGGTCACCTAGCTAACTCATGGTGGTCAGATGACTGATTCAGGCCAAAATCTACGAAACTATTCTTCAGAGGGAGAAATCAAGGCAAGACGGGTAAAAAGTCAAAGAAGTCAAGGGGTATAATAGTAAAATAATTTCAGCAGGCAAGGATTGGAGAGAAGAAGTCCTAAAACTCGACCAGTTCTATCTAGGCTTCGTCCTACAGTCGATATGGCTCTGATACCACTCTGTAACACCCGGTTTATAAAAGAACATAAACCGAGCAATCATATACGTGCCAGGATCAAGTCACACGTATATACAACAGAATGAACAGTATATCATAGCACATATCACGTAAAAAGACATAATAAAGCGAATACGAATGTTATTTATTACAATAATGACAAAATGTCTGATACAGCGGAAGCGAAGTACAAAATACGATAAAAGCTCTCCGAAGCTGAAGCAGGGCGCCACAGGGACGTCGACTGGGAGACGAAGCACCTAGAAGTCCTCGTAGTCCTGGTAGCGCTGGACGAACTCCCTCGTGTCGGCAGGAACTGAGCAGCAGTAGCGTAGCCAAGAGGAAAAAGTAGAGAAGAGGCAAGAGTGAGTACACAACTTGTACTCAACAAGTATAACACAAACTATGAGGCTCTAGGCTGGCTGACTCAACTGCATTAGCTTTTAAGTGTTGGCCAAATTTTATTAAAGCTATTAACTACTAGTTGATGAATTACCATTGACCCAGTTACATAGCAATTAATCAGAATTAATTATACTACTACTGAGAACCAAACCAAAACCAAGCCACCAAGGTAAACCCCGAGAAGCACCTCCCTCGTCGGAAGGAGATAACTTCACTAATCAAAAGGAGGATCTGGGCCGCTCATAACCGTGAGCACGGCTAGTATACCAGTTTTACACTCTGCAGAGGTTGCACATCTTTACCCACAAGTCGTGAGCTACGCCAGTTGTTCATCACACTTCCTTAGGTGAGATGGCCAGCGACTCACTACGAGGCCTTTAAAAAGAATCTCGTTGGTAAGGCGTAACCGCGAGAGATAGGTCGGCGACGATGGGGCCCACCTCCGGGGGTACAAGCACAGGAGCGCAATCCAAGCACAGACCAAGCCGGAGGAGCAGGGACCATTGAAGCTTACTACTCTTGCCCCGCAGGTAAGTTACTCCAAACCAAAAAGATCTAGTTATTACGCCAAGTCTATCCCATTCTAGCCTTGTGGTAGCGCTGTTGTCCCAGGTTGTCGCTCTATGAACCGGTCCTTATGGAGAGTGGCCAACCAGGCAGTAAGCACCGTGCTGGCCCCCTAAACCATGTTTCTAAAAAAAACCAATTTTAACGAGAAGTGAGCCACTCAAGCCACACAGAGTGCCACTCTCAGAATTAAGTTCAAGTATACCATTAATCAAATTAATTAAAAAGGACCAGAGTGTGTTATAGCGCAGCAACCTAGCACAACTAACCAAAATGCAACCCAAAGGTATATTTAAAGGATATAAACTGGCTAGGAAATCCTTAAAGGTATACAGTATTAAAATGCAGTATGAAATTGTATTTAAAGATGATAGGTTGTTCATGTTATACTTGCCTTCCTCGTACTGCTCTGGCTGCTGCTCAAAGTGCTCGGAAGACGGCTGCTCCGGGTACTGGTACTGGGGCTCCTCAGATGGATCAACGTCTACTCACGAACACATGGCCAAAACAATGCACAAAAATAAGCATACAAGCAAACATTAACAAAAAAAACTAAGAAACAGTACAACAATACATAAAAACAGTGCACAAAACTACTCTAGAACTATTCTACGCGTTACAACGATCGCGTGGATATAAAGAACGCTAAAAACGGAGCTAAAACGCATTTTCTGGGCTAAAAACAAGTTCTAGGGGCTTATTTGTAAGAGAACTGAAGTTCCAGGGGCTTTTCTGCTAAAACCGAGGACTAAAACGTAATTAAACTAAAGCTTTAGGGTCTAACTCGCAGAAACGTCAAGCGTGGACTGCGGGTACTAAATCTAGAAAGGGCAGGGGGCTAAGCGCTAAAATCTGGGCCTCAGTGTAAATGTTTTTACACTATATAGGATCGCGGGTTGATATTAACAAAAGGAAAGGGCTCTTATGCAAAAAGGACAGGCGAACCGGTATCCAGCGATGTGGATCGTTGGATCACGATCCCATGGCCCGGGGCGAAGCGGGGTTCGGATCTAATCTACACTGTCCACCCCAGATCTAACGGCTCAGAGCAGAAGGGGGGAAAATCGCCGGCGGCGACCCTTGGCTGCGGCGGAGCTTCGCCGGCGCGGCTCAAATCGGTGATTCGGGCTCGGTTTTGGGCTGCAGGTTGGTGAAAAGGGCAAAAGCGGTGTGCGTAACCCACTGGGGTCTCGAGCGCGGGTCAGGGATGGTCGTAGCAGAGTAAACGGCGGTGGGGGCGGCACGGCGTGGCAGAGCATCGCCGGCGACGGCGGTTGAGCCGCGAAGTTGGCCCACGGCTATGCTAGCGCGACAAAAAGGAAAGGAGGACGGAGGGTGGTCCTCACCGAGGGGTTAGATCGAAGAATTAGCCCGGCGTAGGGGGTCGTCGGCGACGTACTGCGGCGGAGCTTGACGGAACTCGGTGTTGGGGACGAAGGAGAGCACCCCCGGGCTTCTGGATGGCGTGGGGTGCTCCTGGAGTCGAGACGGGGCCGCTGCGCTACTCCGGCGGGGCTATGGCGCAGCGGAGCTTTGCGGCCGCGGCGGCACAGGGAGCTCTGCTCCGCTCTGAGCGCGGAGGCTGCGGCGGCTAGGGTTTGGTGGCGGCTATGGGGGCGGGGTGAGGCGCAGGGGCTGCAGGGGTGCGTTTTAAGGAGGGAGCCGCTGATCCTGGGCGTCCGTGCCGTAGGGGCGCGGCGAGATTTCCGGCCGGGGATCTCGGCCGGTCCGTTGGGCGCGCGCTGAGGGAGGAAGGGAGGAGGGGGACGGGACCGCCAGGTGGGCCCTGGCTGTCGGCGAGCGCGGGCGACGCGCGGGCGGAGGGGAGCACTGCGCGGGCGCTCGGGCCGCCTGTCAGTCAGCGTGCAGGCTGGTTCGCGGGCTCTGCGGGGTTTTGGGCCGGGGGAGTGTTGCACGGTCGGGGCAGGCCGCGGTGTGGGCCGTGCGAGAGAGGAAGCGGGCCGAGGGAAAAGGCCGAGCGGTGAGTGAGGAAAGAGTGGGTTGGGCCCAGGAAAAGGGTGGGGTTAGATAGGATTGAGTTGGGTTGGGTTTTGCCTTGGGCTGGGCTTTGGGTTTTGGAGTTTTGGGCCGGTTTGGGTTGGGGTTTTCCTGGGTTTTGGGTTTCCTATCCTTTTCTATTTCTATTTTCTGGTTTTCTTTCTCCTATCTAAATCTAATTCAAACAATGTTTGAATTCAAATTTGAATTTGAATTCAAAACACACTCAAATAAAAGTATGCACCAGCATGAATGCAACAAAAATTTAAACCTATGATAAATTTTAATTAATTAGGAACAAAAATTAGATTAAATGCCAACTAAACACAATAAACCTTAGAAAATTTAACTAAAGCCAATTAATTTATTAATAAATACTGAAATTTAAAATTAGGGTGTTACAGTTGTCCAGTCCATGTGAGAACTCTTATCGAGTATTTAGGAGCTATAAGATGTTACTTGATAGATAGGATGACAAGCGGCTCTCGACAATTACTCGGAATGCTAAGGGAAAACAAGACTTCTTAAGTGTCTCAAGCAAGCGGGTAACACCCGTCAAGTACTTGAGGCAAAAAGATTCTATAACAGAGATTCCCATAGTAGACTGAGCAAGCGGGAAACTTGTGTCGACCTATTTTAGAGTATCAACTACTTTTCTATACCCCTTGAGGGATTTTCATAGTTGACTAGTGAGGATAGACCTTGTTTGGTCACCCAGATAGCATACAACTATTTGCGAAAGATATCCCAAACTACTCGATCATATCGAGTAGTATGTCCTATTAATGGACTGGATTGATTTCTAGAATAGGACTATTAGGATTGAACTTCGTCGAGTTAACCAAGATGTGAATATTCTAGAAGTATCCCAAACTTACTCGAGCAGGGCGAGTAAGGTGTCCTACCTGAGGACTGGAGTAACTCTAGGGCAAGTCTGTTAGGTACTAACCCCATCGGGTTGTCCAAGACGAAGGTGCCGAAAGAGTATCCAAAACCTACTCGAGCTAGCGAGTAGGGTGTCCTTTAACAAGGACTGGAGTCATCTTTAGGATAGAACTGTTAGGTATGAACCCCGTCGAGTTGCCCAAGACGTAAATGTTGAAAAGGTATCCTAATCTTGCTCGAGCGAGGCGAGTAAGGTGTCCTTTAACAAGGACTGGAGTCATTTTTAGGACATAACTATTAGGTACGAACCCTGTCGGGTTGCCCAAGACATAAATGTCGAAAAGATATCCAAGACTTACTCGAGCGAGGCGAGTAAGGTGTCCTTTTAACCAAGGACTGGAGTAATTCGTAAGATAGAACTATTAGGTACGAACCCCGTCGGGTTGCCCAAGACGTAAATGTCGAAGAGATATCCAAGGCCTACTCGAGCGGGGCGAGTAGGGTGTCCATAACGTGGACCAGAGTAACTTTTAAGACAGAACTGTTAGGTACGAACCCCGTCGGGTTGCCCAAGACATAAATGTCAAAAAAGCACTCGAACGTAAACCGTAGAAACTACTCGAAAGTTGCTCCAATGCTGAGCTTTACTTTCGAGATGGGGTATTTTGCCCTGTGAGCGAGAGCCAAGTAGTCGATATAGGAAAAAATCAACTTTATTTGGATTTGCCGAAATTACAATAGCTGTAAATTGACAGACTCTGACTCTTAAGACCTACCCCTTGCTCGTTGGACGTGAGCAATGGTTTACATGACTGGATGAAACTTGTTTGAAAAACTAGTCTATAGGATAGTTGACTAGATTTGAAGTGAGGCTAGTCGATGCGAAGGTCGACTAGATTATTGGTAGGGTCTCCTTCAGGAGTGGTGCCCCTAGGGCCTCACGGAGCGAGTCACACTGAAAGATCGTGTGGGAGCTCTTTGGGTGGATGAAGCACTTTCGTAGCAGTACTTTGTTGATCTTGTTTCCACTCTGGGACGATTCTCCTTGGTGCGGGGTGCGCGGTTTACCCTGAGGACGAGTACTTATGGTTGCCGTCTTGTGCTTCTTGAAGGATGCAGAAGCCTTTGGCGGGATGCGGTAGTTGAAAGAAGGGCTGTAAGCTTCGACTTCTTCGCGTTCCTTTCTCCTTGAAATGATGACGATGCGCGCGTCACGGCCAATGTTGGTCACACTACGGAGGTCGCAGTTGGAGTAGTCGTAGTTGTCGCCCTGCTGTTCCTGTAGGTTGTTAGCGAGGCACTGGCGCCTGAATGCCCTCTTCTGGTTAAGCAGGCGACGATGCTCGTAAAGATCTTCTGCTGGAGGCTGCTCGTCCAATTGGACAGTAACAATCACTGCTGGAGGGGGAGCCGGCGGATCTTGCTTGGTAGTAGCTTGGGGCTCTATGATTGTGGGAGGAGTAGTTTCCATGTTGTCGGAAAGGTACTCGTCGAAATCATCGGAGTTGTAGTCGTCGAGGTTGAGACGCTCCGTGGGATCACCCTCAGGTTCTCATGGCAGAGATCTTGGACTTCTTGGTCATGTTTGCTTGAGGACGAGTCTAGAGGGGTGCTCTGTTGGTAAGGCAGATCCGCAAGCTGTGAGCCGGAGGAGTTGTGATCTTGAGTCTTCCTTAGATGCACTGTCCGTCCCTGCGGCGTTGCATATATGACCAAGTTAGGGAGGGAGTCCCAATCAGACTTGGAGTTTTTGGCCGAGTTGAACTCGACTTGCTTGCTGTACTGGATTAGGTTGTCCAGCTCATCCTCCGAGTTGGATGAGTACTCGGATTCAGAATCGGTTAGACCACCGATTTTAGAGTGTATGTGTTTTGGGTGGGCGAGGAGTAGAATGCCCATCTCTACACGGAGAGCATTCTCGTTCATCCAGTGTAGCCATGATTGAGTGGGAGTCAGCCCTTCAGGCTTCTTAATCCAGGGTTTGTCAAAAATTGAGTCACTGGATTGTTCTGGAGCCTTGGCTTTTCCCTTTTTAAGCTTGGCCAGTTCCCAAAGAGCGTTAGTGTGTTCGGGAGGATTGGCCATAGCGTCCATGAACAGCTCGGCATTATCAGACCAATCTTCGAGATCATCAAATGGTTCCAAGCTCTCGAGGCCGTTCATGAAGCGATCAAAGTCCTGATCGAAAGAGGACTCGACTGGTTCCAGAGTCCGAATGTGGGCAGGTTTCGGTGAAGGGCTCTGAGGTATCCTGGAGATAGACGGTCCCATCCGAACAAGCTGGGGGTTTGTCTCACCAGATCCCCCGCAGATTCATCCTCCCGTTTTTTGCCCTTTGTTTTGTAGAGTGCTTTCAACTATGTTGATACAGTGATGAGCTTAGAGTCCACTCGATCGATCCCTGAGAGTATATCTCCCAACCTTTTCTGTGGTGGGTTCAACACTTCTGGGTTCTGTGATTTAGGAGTGCCGAGAGCCATTTTTGCAAGCTTGATGCAACCTTCAATTGATCGAGAAACTCGATTTACTCCGTCGAGTAATTCTGAGTTTTTGATCATAGGGCGTTTGATCATCTTCGGATGAGTCAAGTATTTTCCAAGAGTTTTGGAAAAGTGAGGTTTTTCGGAATCAGGGTTTGTGTCGAACTCGACTGAACCGAGAGTTCGGGTCGGAGTTGACACGTTTCCTGGGTTGTCCAAGTCGAGTTCGGGTAGAACTCTTTTTTCATCGAGATCCACTAACTTGCGGATGCCGGCGACTTGGGAGCTGGTTTTCGGTTTAGGCGAATTAGGCGTGACAAGGTGGCTGGAGAAGCCTCCGGTTCTGTCAGCCATGCATGCCCAGGAACAGAAAATGAGGGTTGTGTCTTCCGGCACCTTGTTGGCGTCATTTGATCCGGCCATCGAATTCGCCGATGAACTCGCCGAATCCCCTACCTGGCACGCCAGCTATCGGTGTTTACCGCCAAGCCTCCTCAGGGATACCCTTAGCAGTAGGGTTTGTAGGTAGGGATCCACTGCTCTGGAATTCGATGGTACAAGCAACACAAAGATTTAGATAGGTTCGGGCCGCGAGTTTGCGTAATACCCTACGTCCTTGATGATTGTTTGGAGGGGGTCCCTGCCTGCCCTTATATATCCGGGGGGACAGGGTTACATGGAATGTCCTAACCCAGTACAGTTGGAATCCTACTACAACATACTCGGATAGTTTCCTTTGTACTGCAGCTAGTTCTACGCCTATTCGAGTAGTTACAAAAGGGATAAGGTATTACCATGATCTATCCCTTACTCTAGAACATTCTATACCTATAAGCAGTCCCGCTGCCCCGGGTCTGACAGCCGACCTGTGGGGCCGGCCGGCCCCACCTTGCCACCTCTCGTCCTCATTCTTCTCTGGCAAGCTAATTTGTGGGCCGACAACCTTATCCTTTCGTACAAATTTTATGGCGCCCCCGTTTGCTCTGCCAGGTGGGACCTTCTAGTAAGGGAGTGACACCGATTGCGATCTTCTGTGTATTTGCGTGGCATCTTCATCGTGTTTTCTTCTTATTTGGCTCTTGCTCCTCTGAAATCATACAAACTCCAAAATAACTGTGGAACAAGGTTAGTGAAACATAAATGTGAGTAAGCTGTATAGTTTTCCTTTATTATTGAGTCTAGTTGACAATCAGAAATGGTACTTAAGGACCATCAACAACTCCCCCAAGCAAGCCCTTTGCTCGTCCCGAGCAAAGTTTTAGACTTAGGTTGTTGATCAGGAGTTTCTACAACGTCGCATTCCTGACGGATAACCAAGGCACAACCATATGCTTCTTACCTTGATTTTGAATAACTTGGCCTTGTTCTTACCTTTCACCTTACTCCTATTGGGCATATAGCATCACCTTGCCCTTGGCGGTTGAGGGCCAGAACAGTCTTGTAGAGTGCTACTTTCTTACCCCTTTTGTTCAACCGTCAATTCGGAGGTTTTATAAAATTTCTGAAAAGAAAGGTAGTTCTTCAATGATCTCTCAAATCACTCATTTATGCTTTATTCCTCACCAAGGCCTATTTTTGTGCCTTTCTTTTCGATCCTACTCCTAAGGCTTCTTTATGGTGGAGCTGTAGGTATGGAGGGTAAAAAGGCAAACTTGCTTCTCATATTTTGCTAAGTCAAAAACCGGATCCAATGGAGAAACAAGTCATAAACCTTGATCAAGATGTGCAAGTGTGTCGATAAATGAATATTTTTGGTGGGTAGTGGATGGTGGATGAACTTCTTTGTATGAATCATCTCTACTCTTTTTCTTTTTCTTTGGATAGGGGCTATCTTTTGCTCTTCTTTTTTTTACATGCCTTGTGGGCATGTGGCATACTGTCAATGCGGGAAATGGGCAACTACTAAACTACTCGATTGCTCGTTTTTTGTGCGCTTGATCGGATATGGTCTAACACGCAAAGACTCGAGGATTTAGACTGATTCAGGCCGAATGTGCCCTACGTCCAATATGGGGGGGGGGGTGGTATTCTTGCTCTATTGCTCTCGAGCCCAGGTGCTCAAAGTTCAGAGGGGAGCTTACAAGCTAAATCTAGCCACGTTGAACCACCAGGAGTCCAACCCTTTCCTACGTGGTCCAACCCTTTCCTACGTGGGGGGCTTTCCCTTTTATAGTCCAAGGTAGGGCCCCCATTTACATATATCTAGCGCTGTGTCCCTGGCACCGTCGGGGTGTCCTTCATCTTTGTCAGTCGTCGGGGCCCACTCGGTCAGTCGGGAGTGGGGTGGCTTGATCCTGGTTGGTTTTCTTGGGCAACGGGTTGTCCAAGCGCTGTCCCATCCGAGGTCAGTCCGGATGGCCTCGTCACTCAGATGGTCGTTCGGGGATCACCTCTGGTCTTGTCCGCCTGGATCTATGCTCCTTATCTGCAGGGCTACCTCATGTCTCCCTCGCGTAGCCCCTGCCCGTAGGACATCATGCCCAGTGAGGGGCGTCTTACCAAGGCCATGCAGGGGGTGTCCGGTCACGCTCGCTGGCATAATGGTGTGGTGCACAGAGGCGACCATCATTATGGTGCGGGAGGCGACGTCCATTGAGACCCTCTCCCATAGTGTTGCGGGGCCCGCGCTGGCGGCGCTGTCCCTCTGTCAGAGAGCCCTGTAGCCTACGTCTACGTAGCAAGATAAGGAGAGCTGGTGTCGTGGACCCTATACGGGGCCTGTCTTGGTCAGCACGCCTGTCAGGAGGAAAGGCGTCCTTGGAGCGCACGTCCCGGGTCATCCAGCATGGCTCTGACCCGGGGCGCTAGGTCGGGGGGCCGCCGCGTGTCCCGGAGGTCGGGCTCCTTGCTGTGTTGGCTTAGGAGCGAAGGCAACTCCTCTCACGGGTTGGTGGGCCGTGCTGTTCCCGGCCCAGTGAATTGGCTGGGCTTCCCATTGCACGAGTCGAGCCCGTCAGGGGTCCCGGGTTTACACCCCCGTCACATACCTTCTTTGGGTATGCATCTTTTATTTCTGACATGCCGGAGCATGTGGCATACCTTCTTTGGGTATGCATCTTTTATTTCTTTTTTGCATAGCCCCGTATCCTTTTTCTAACATTATGAGAGAGAGATGTCATATGGTGACATGGAGTTCTTATTTGGTGGAAATATGAGCGGATATGTTGCTAACTTCAAGTGTAGAAGTGTAGCATGTGGTAGTGGACGTGTACGTGATCTTCATCATGGGAATATGAAATTAATCTCACTAAGGCTCACAACAATTTGACAAATCTCAACGAGAAAACAAGTTGAATATCTAGAAAGGCTTTTCATACTTATAACTCATATGGCTTTGGATAGGAATTTTATATCATTGAGGAACTTTATTTTATTTTTGTATTTTTGAAAACAAATACTGTGGATATCAAGCATCATGTAGGAGAGGACCATAGCAACCCTACTTAACCATATCATAGCCCACAACAACCTAGACTTGGTTCTGCTTTTTGCTACCCACAAGTTTCAAGCTTAAGGCTGAACATTAACCACCAAACTCAAACTAGATAGAGCATAAGGTTGTAACTAGGCATACGAAAGGGATTGACAGATCAACTATTCATCATCTCAACATGAAAAACTACACATGCTTACTACACATATTAAAAAGCAAACAAATAAATATTTTTGGGCTTTCTATGTTTTGCAAATTTTTATTTGGTTTTAGTTTTGTAAATTGTTATGGATTTTCTAGGTTTTGCAAATTTTCATGGATTTTCTAGGTTTTGCAAATTTTTATGGATTTTCTAGGTTTTGCAAATTTTTATTTGGTTTCATGCAAGTTTATGAAAGCGGTAAGGATAGAGTTTGATATAAGTTACCTCTCCTGGGGGTCCTCCCCCAAGCTAGCTTCAGGCTCACTGCTGTTGGTTGGGATTGAACCTAGCCCAACGGTAGTAAGCCCTCCACTTCTCCTATAGCTCTAACTGCTGCTGCTCCATGTTGTGGATCCTCTCGCCTGTGTGTTGCTGCCAGTCCTGGGTGGACTGAATGTGCTGGCCTAGCGACTCGTCAATGTTGTTGGCGCGGACGTTCAGCTCGCCCAGCTACTGAGTAAGAGAGCTGAACCCTTTGGACGAAACTGAACGTCGGACGGTGGGTAGAATCCCATTGGAGCTGGAAATGGTGGACCGGCGCCCTGGGGCCTGCCGTGCCCACTCACTGGAGCTCGCACTCTGCCACATTGAACCACCTACCTCATGTTGATGTGAAGGCTGTGGTTGTGGCTGCTGCATTTGTTCCTTTCTGGCCCTGCTTTTCGTAGTCGTGCCAGGTAAACCAGAAACACTATGCCGACGGGCTACCTCTTGTGGAATAAGAGGTATGGTTAGCGAATGACATTTATATAAATGATACTCCATGTTTGGCAACGGAATTTCATTTGAATAACCTAAGGAAAAGAAAACCAAGGAATTATTTGGGCCTTTCTTGAGTATGTGGCCTTGAACCAAATAAAACTCATCGATCAAGACAAGGTCATCCTCAATGAAAGGAACAGGGTTCCTCTCTAAGATGCCCATGTTTGATACGATGCATGTAACCAAAGAAGTGCACTCAATAGGACCCGTCATCCTGAAATTTGAACACCATTGCTTAACCATTGCTCTTGCGGGGGAGACTTGGATCTTGTTGACCATGGCGTATAATAGTTTCAACTCATCATTCTGCACTGGTCGTGGATCTTCTCTTGGAAAGAGAGTAATAGCCATCCACTTGTGCATCAAACGAAGAGTTGGATTCTGAATGTCATTGCACCGAGGTGCATACTTGCCATGAACAACTTGACCCGAAATCAAACCTCAAAACTCGTGTTGATCAAAACCGCGGCAAGAATTTTCAAGGGAAACTGGCAAACGATCACTAAAACCCAGGAGGTGGCTTAAATCTCGCCAAGTATAGTAGTATTCGTTCCCAAAGATTTGGAAACAAACACCATTATCCTCCTCCCGTACTATGCAAAGAAACTGGATGGTGAGGAGACAAGAACCATTCTCCTCAATGTGCATAAAGCCCTCCCATCCGACCGCATGCCAAACTTTAGCGAAGTCAATGTCCATACCTATTTTCTTGAGGAGGTCTGGGTCGAAGGCTCTGGTATGACCAAAGCTTCGACGCTTGATCATGGCATAGGTTGACATTCACGATCATTCCGCAAGTCGAGGTACGATGTGTCTTCATCATCAATCTCCATGTCCTCGGCTTGTGGTTTTGCAGCTTGCTCCTCCATTGATTCGACTTGTTCTTCTTGCTCATAGTCCATCGTTGTTGGTGTTGGTGTAGGCTCAGGGGAATGACGGGAGCTCGACCCACCCCGCGAACGGGATGAGCTTGACGCTGTCATCTTCTTGAAAGCTCCAGAAATCTTCTGTCCTACACCCTTCATGCTTGCAATAAGAACGAATGAGAATGAACCAAGAACAACTCGGGTCGGGTTACGTTAGTGAAATGAAATATGAAATTGTTACCCGAAAGTTGTTCCTCCAAGTGTGTGGTTGGTCTTGCAGCAAAGAAATGAGAAAGACAGATTTCTTGAAATCAAACTTCAGCCAAAATCCAATGAAAACCCGAGCAAGAATTTTTGAGAGGGAGTGAGAGTGAGAGTGAGCATGATAGCTTCACACCCTCTTCTCGGCCTCTATTTAAAGGAAATCTGCAGCATGCACCCGTGGGAGACAAGGCCTCAACGGCTAAGTAGTCGTTGGAGAAAGTGGGTCCTAGGGACCGTTACCCCTGGGTCGACCGACCTGTGGGGTCGGCCGGCCCCTCGGTGGGCCCACTGGCTACCCTCTTTTGCCAGGTCCTCCACTAACGGTCATACGATTTGAAATTTTGATGCATGTTCAGAACTTTGCTCGAAAAGATGTTTAAAATGATTTCTCAAAGGATTTGAAACCTCAGAAAATATATTTTTGGTATTTTTGTAAAAAGAAAAGGTGCTAGAAAAAAAATCCAGCATGCACCATTTACCTGTGGCAAGGACGCGTCATTTAAAGTCCGACGTGCAAGACTTCTCTCTGGTGCTATTCATGATGGAGCATCCATTCTAGGAGAAGTAGAAATGGATTGCTGCCCTTGATTTTTCACCTTTTTATTCCTCGATGTGGATGGTTGATTTTGTTGAGGTATCAAGGATTGTGTTTCTGCTTTTGGTGTTTGATCTACCTCGTTCTTTCCATCTTTTATGATTTCCTTCATGAGATCAACAAGGTTGTCTTGTTTCCTTGGTGTTACTACGACTTCAGTAATGCCTTGTGGATTTGGCCCATACTTGATTTTGACCATGGAGCACTGCTCTATCTTGGGCTGGAATAGGAACTTCTCTTCCTTGCCATTGATGTTGAAACGGATCTCTCCAGCTCCAACATTGATCTGTGCCCCTACAGTTCTTAAGATTGGACGTCCAAGGATAAGCGGAGTTTCCTTGGAAACATCCATGTCAATCACAATGAAGTCGACAGGGATGAAGAAATCCTTGATCTTGACCGAGACATCTTCAGCAATTTCTTCTGGATAGCGAATTGAAGAATCAGCTAGATGAATATGCATTGGTGTCAGCGTGAGGCGCGTAAAGTTGAGTTTGTCGTAGACGGCTTTAGGCACCACGCTGACACTGGCTCCTAGGTGACACAAGGCATGACCGAAGTGTTGTGCCCCAATTGAACACCTGATCATTGGGCACCCTGGATCTTTCTTCTTCTCCGGAGGCCGGTTGAGTATAGCTGTGCTGCATTCTTCCGTCAGCTTGACAACTTCCGTGGAGGGTAAAGGTCGCTTGTTGTTGATGATATCCTTGATGTAACGGGAGTAAGTTGGCACATGCATTACGTGTCAGACCCATGGCAGTGGAACTGCTTATAGAAATAGAATGTTCTAGAGTAAGGGATAGCTCATGGATGTACCTTACCTATTTTGTAACTACTCGAATAGGCGTAGAACTAGCTGCAGTATAAAGGAAACTACCCGATTGTGTTGTAGTAGGACTCCAACTGTACTCGGCTAGGACTTTCCATGTAACCCTGTCGCCCTGGATATATAAGGGCGGGCAGGGACCCCCTCCAAACAATCATCAACACCTAAGGCAATACAAACCACACAGGACGTAGGGTATTACGCAAACTCGCGGCCCGAACCTATCTAAATCTTTGTGTTCCTTGTACCATCGATTTCTAGAGTAGTCGATCCCTACCTACAAACCCTACTGCTAAGGGTATCCCTAAGCAGGCTTGGCGGTAAACACCGACAGCTGGCACGCCAGGTAGGGGTTTCGGCGAGTTCACCACCGAATTCGATGACCGGATCAAGCAACACCAACAACGTGCCAGAAGGCACGACTTTCGTTTTCGGTTCCTGGGCTTGCATGGCTGATGGAACGGGAGGCTTTTCCAGCCACCTTGTCACGCCTAACTTGCCTAAATCGAAAACCCGCTCCCAACTCGCCGGCATCCGCGAGTCCGCGGATCTCGACGAGAAAAGAGTTCTACCCGAACTCGACTCGGGCAACCCAGGAAACGTGACAACTCAAAACCGAACTATTGGTTTGGTTGAGTTCGACACAAATTCTGACTCCGAAAAGCCTTACTTTTCCAAAACTCTTGGAAAATACCTGGCTCGTCTGAAGACATTCAAGCGCCCCAAGATCAAAAGCTCAGGGATCGATCGGGTAAGTTCAAAGCTTGCTAACTGCATTAAGGTAGCTGAAAGCACTCAGCAAAATAAAGAGCAGAAATTGGGAGGAGGAATCTGCGGGGGAGCTGGTGAGACAAACCCCCAGCTTGTTCGGATGGGACTGTCTATCTCCAGGATACCTCAGAGCCCTTCACTGAAACCTGCTCACACTCGAACTCCGAAACCAGTCGAGTCCAAGTTCGATCAGGACTTTGACCGCTTCATGAACAGTCTCGAGAACTTTGAACCATTTGACGATCTTGAAGAGTGGTCAGACAATGTCGAGCTATTCATGGACGCCATGGCCAAACCATCCGAGCATGCCGACGCTCTTTGGGAACTGGCCAAGCTTAAAAAAGGAAAAGCCAAGGTCCCAGAACAATCCAGCAACTCAATCTATGACAAACCCTGGATTAAGGAGCCTGAGGGGCTAACTCCTACTCAATCATGGCTACACTGGATGAACGAGAATGCTCTCCATATAGAGATGGGCATACCGCTTCTCGCTCACCCAAAGCATACATACTCAAAAATCGGTGGGCTAACCGACTCCGAATCGGAGTACTCCTCCAACCCGGAGGAACAACTGGACGACCTAATCCAGTATAGTAAACAAGTCGAGTCCAACTCGGCTAAGAACCTCAAGTCCGATCAGGACTCCCTCCCTAACCTGATTATATATGCAACGCCGCAAGGACGGATAGTGCACCTCAGGAAGGCACAAGATCCCAGCGCTTCTGCCTCACAGCTAGCGGGTCTGCCTTACCAACAGAGCACTCCTTTAGACCCGTCCTCAAGCAAACAAGATCAAGAAATTCAAGACCTCTGTCGTGAAATCCTCGTGGTTCGTATCACAGAAGAACCTGAGGGCAATCCCACGGACCGTCTCAACCTCGACGACTACAATTCTGATGATTTCAACGAGTACCTTTCCGACAGCATGGAAACTACTACTCCTACAATCACAGAAGCCCAAGTCACTACCAAGGAGGATCTACCTGCTCCTCCTCCCCCCGCGGTGACCGTCACCGTCCAACTGGACAAACAACATCCAGCAGAAAATCTCTATGAACGTCGTCGCCTGCTCAACCAGAAGAGGTCGTTCAGGCGTCAGCGCCTCGCTAACACCCTACAAGAACAACAAGGCGACAACTACGACTACTCCAACTGCGACCTCCGCAACATGATCAACGTTGGGCGCGACGCGCGCAACATCATCATCTCAAGGAGAAAGGAACGGGAGGAAGTCGAGGCATACATCCCTTCTTTCAACTACCACATCCCGCCAAGGGCTTCCGCTCCCTTCAAGAAGCACAAGCCGGCAACCATAAGTAACAGCCCTCAGGGTAAACCATGCACCCAGCATCAAGGTGAATCATCTCAGAGCAGAAACAGGATCAACAAAGTACTGCTACGCAAGTGCTTTATCCACCCAAAGAGCTCTCACACGATCTTCCAGTGTGACTCACTCTGCAAGGCCCTTGGGGCACCTCTCCTGAAGGAGACACCACCGATAAATCTAGTCGACCTCTGCATCGACTAGTTCTACCTTGAATTTAGTCGATCATCATATCGACTAAGTTCCTTCTTCGAATAAATTTTATCCAGTCATGTAAACCATTGCTCACATCTAATGAGCAAGGGGTAGGTCTTAAGAGTCAGAGTCTATCACTTTACAGCTATCGTAATTTCGCCAAATCCAAACAAAGTTGATTTTTCATATATCGACTACTTGGCTCTCGCTCACATGATTAGTACCCCATTTCGAAAGCCTTGCTCAGCTCGAGCAGCTATCGAGCGGTTTTTATGGTTCATACTTGAGTGTTTTTTAGGCATTTACGTCTTGGGCAACCCGACGGGGTTCGTACCTAACAGTTCTGTCCTAAAAGACACTCTAGTCCTCTGGTAGGACACCCTATTCGCCCTGCCCGAGTAGCTTTTGGATACTCTTTTGGCACCTTCATCTTAGGCAACCCAACGGGGTTAGTACCTAACAGACTTGCCCTAAGAGTTAATCCAGTCCTTAGTTAAAAGGACACCTTACTCGCCTCGCTCGAGTAAGTTTTGGATATCTTTCTGACATTTACATCTTGGGCAACCTGACGGGGTTCGTACCTAACAGTTCTGTCTTAAAGATTACTCTAGTTCCTAGTTAAAGGGACCCCTTACTCGCCTCGATCGAGTAAGTTTTGAATATCTTTCTGACATTTACGTCTTGGGCAACCCGACGGGGTTCGTACTTAACAGTTCTGTCTTAAAGATTACTCCAGTTCCTAGTTAAAGGGACACCTTACTCGCCTCGCTCGAGTAAGCTTTGGATATCCTTTCGACATTTACGTCTTGGGCAACCCGACGGGGTTCGTACCTAATAGTTCTATCTTAAGGATTACTCCAGTCCTTGGATAAATGACACCCTACTCGCTGGCTCGAATAGGTCTTGGATACTCTTTCGGCACCTTCGTCTTGGACAACTCGACAGGGTTAGTACCTAACAGACTTGCCTAAGAGTTACTCCAGTCCTCAGGTAGGACACCTTACTCGCTCTGCTCGAGTAAGTTTCGGATGTTTCTAGAATATTCATGTCTTGGTTAACTCGACGGAGTTCAATCCTAACAGTCCTATTCCAGAAACCAATCCAATCCATTAAAGGACATACTACTCGATACGATCGAGTAGTTTGGGCCATTTTCGTAAACAGCTGCATACTATCTGGGTAACCAAACAAGGTCTATCCTAAATGGTCAACTACGAAAATCCCTTAAGGAGAACGGGTAAGTTCATGATACTCTAAAATAAGGTGACACAAGTTTCCCGCTTGCTTAGTTTACTATGGGAATATCCGTTACGGAGTTTTTTTGCCTCGAGTACTTGACGGGTACTACTCGCTTGCTTGAGATACAAAAAGAACTCCTGTTTTCACGTAGCACTCTAAGTAGTTGTCGAGAGCTGACTGTCCTCTTATCTATCAAGAAACCCCTTATACCTCCTAGATACTCTAAATAAGATCTCCCCCCGATTTGGACAACAAAGTCCACAATATCTACGCGCTAATAAAACATTTCCTTTGAAAAGGAAACCCATACTAAGCTACGGCTTTGAACACCCCCATAGTGCTATTCGTACTTGGTTAATCCCGAGGGATTCAATCCTAACCGGTCAGCACCATGGTTTCATAACCATACAGATTCGATTCTATTCGAGAATGCCTCCCGTGGCATTTACGGATACAATGCATCGTATCTACTATTATAACTGAGTGGGCACGATGTCGCCTACACTCAGGACCCTCGAGTGCAGCTACTCGACACAACAAAGGACTCCATAATCCTACCTCCAAGTACTTAACATTATACAAATATCCAACATTTGTTTAAAGTACTTCTGGCTAACACGCCAATTCAATTACAAGACAAGCTTAAGGAGACTCTGCCCTACTCAAGGCTTCTACAATCTGATCAGCCACCCCGGAGGTTTCCGCCAAATACTCACAGAACTGATCTTCCGTACAGTCAGCCTTTGCACCTTGTCCAAGGGCGTCCAGACGAGTGGTTGGCCAATATGACTTCACCAGACCAAGCACGTGACCTACTGTGGCAGAACCACCTGAATTATCCCGGCTCAAGTGCGCAGGCCATCACCATAAAGGCAACACCAGCTCAAACGCACTTCAAATGGAACAATTCTTGGTCTGTCGGGTAACGTCCCGATACAACCACCGGTTCTCGGATCGAACAAGCATACGCCGCACGAAGGCGAGTCCAGAGATATTACAACCACAATTTTACAACACAGGCAAAGTAGTGATTACAACATGTTTCAAAGTGCTTATTACAAAACCAAAATTTGTAAAACAGTTATACAAGCCATACTTAAAAGTTCAGAGTTTGAAAAGCAGCGAAAAAGAATACGACAACTACAACACGTCGCAATGGTATACCAAGCTAGCCCAAGCAAGGTATCACTCATCAGGATCATTGTCGGCCGAAGATGTATCCCACTCTACGGACCAGCCAGGAGGCAAAGAGCAGGGATAGGTCAAGCTAGCGACCTGGTCCTCAAAACTCATACCTGAAAAAGGGTTTCAATAGCAAGGCTGAGTATTCTAATACTCAGCAAGACTTAACCGTCAACGGGTATACGTAGCCCACTTTAGCTAGACTATGCAAGGTTCTGTGAGGCTCTGGTTTTCCTTTTGCTGAAAAGCAATAAAGAGTAGGTCCTTACTTTCAAGTTTTAGCTTCCAAGATTCTAGTTGATTAACCATTCTATGTAAGCAACTACTATTCAACCATGGTAGAACTTTAAGCAAACGTCAAGATTGATCATAATAATGTTGCTCTTATTACTCTATGTGGCAAAGAGATCAAGCCGTCCCAAACTGTGGGAAGCAGACGATTCGAATCGAATTTGTTAACCTGGACAGGCAGACCTAACACACACGTTTGGAACACCGTCGGGTCATTCCCAAACAACCGTTTGCCTTTCTTTCCGGCTTGTGGATAGGAACACTCTCCCCGACTACAGAGCTCCAAGGTCCAACCTTGTCCCTCGAAGTCGCAGTGTTGATCAACAATAACATTTAAAAACCTATCTCTAAGAGAGAGTGTCAGTATATCCACTCCCCGGTCCAATCGGTTACTAGGCTTACCATGTACCATATTTACGGCATGTGGCTAGTACGTTCAAAAACTTAACCAGCACTACCACACACCGCGACCTTAGCAAGTTCATCAACACAGACGGGGTCTCACACAAGGTCATGATATCGAACACAACCCCGTCCGTCGTCCTTATATTGATAACAGAAAGTAAACAAGCAGTTCCTATAGAGCTCGCGAGTGGCAGGCAATCACTCGACTTTTACTGGTCCTATAAGCTTAGCAATTATTCGAACTCAGGTCTAGTGTTCAGTACATAGGTTCCTAGGATCATGCATCTAGGGTTTCAATTCAAATCCTAAGAACTGTAAATGCATAAGTAAGTAATAACAGTAAATGGTATTAATTTGAAATATAGGTTATGTCCGGGGCTTGCCTTCGCGGTAGTTGCTAACTATTTCAGCCTTGGGCTCTTCCGAACTTTGGTTCGGGGCTTCAGTTGGTTCAGCGGTGTTCACCTGGACTTCTAGATCACCTCCCTCAGACTCCTGGATCAACTCGTACGTCCCGTTCGGTAGAACAGTCGTCTCTATATGTGATGCATGAACAGTATTAAAAACATACACACTTTGCGATATAATTGCAGTCAAGCATAACCTAGCATATGGGCAATCGTTTATAGAGTAGTTAATTAACATTTCTAACTACACAAGGAATCATGATCAACAGCACAAGAAAGCTATACTAACTTCCTAAACAAGTGGGAGTACTTTCCTATAGCAATTAAATCATGGTTTGTTAATAAATCAAAAAATCAGAGAACAAACTGTAATAAATTTAGAAAAAATTACATTAAACAGAATATGAACAGAGTAAGCTATCGTGTAAATTTCATGCCAAAAAAAGTAGCTATTTATTCAGAAAAATTCATTCATTTAGACAACACATAGAATAAGATTGAATTATACAGGTTAAAACGGAGCAAAAAGGAAGCTCAAAATTTAACAGTAGATCTACACGGGGATGATTTAGATACTGTGAATTTTCATGATTTTATATATAAAAAATTAATTCTGAGAAAATAAACAAAACAAACATCACCCTAACAAGATTCATTTTAAACTTCTGTTCTTTTAACGAACTGGGGCTCAAACTTCATGGACAATCTATACTATGAAAATAGAACACTCATAAATATTGTAATGATTTATAATCAACATAAACTATTTATCATAATTAAAGTCTACTAAACAAGGATTAAATCAAAGAAATAGCTACACATGAGAACTGACCATGGAATTTTTATAGCAACACTAATGTCACATGAACAAACCACCATAAAAATTTCAGAGCATAACAAGTCTTCAAGAAATAATTAAGAAAAAGAATAAACAATTAGCCTTTATGCACCTAGTAACATAAATCTAATTTTCCAGCAAAACGTTTCAACTAACACCCATCATATTATGATTCTACTTCATAGAGCTACCCTCAAGGATTCCAAAACATCAAGGTTTACATTTTTTTGAATTTCCTACGAATTTCTATGGAATTTCAAAGTTTACAGCAAAAAAAAACAAATAAGTCCTTGCTGCTACTATTCATATGAGTCTTGGGCTATGCAGATAACCCCCTGGGGTTTCTTGAATTTCAAACTCAAGGTCCTTGGCCGGCTGGGGAAGGACAGAGGAATGATGGCCGGCATTTACAGGCGGGAGGAGTCGCCGGCGGCGAGGGTGGGGTTGGGGGAAATGGAGAGCAGGCCAAGGCAAACCTCCTGGTGTACTTGGCGCGTTGGGAGAGGGTCGGTGGAGGTGTGTCGGCGGAGAACAGCGGTCGTCGGCGGAGGACCCCCGTCGGCGGGGTTCTCCGGTAGATGATGGGCGACGAGGAGTAGCCGGGAGGGTGCGCGGGGACGAGGCGAAGCTAAGGGTGGTGTCCGCGCGGGCAGAGGGGCTGTGGAGGAGCGGGTCGTCGGTGAAGGAAGTCCAGCGATGGAGGAGCACGATGGTGAGGAGACTCCGATGGCGCTGGGCGGCGTTGGTCGTGCCGATGAGCACCGGTAGGAGTGCGAGATGCTCGCTGGAGGGTTGATTTGGGCGGAGGAGAGCCGGAGCTAGGAGCTCCACAGCGAGCAGGCGACGGAGGAAACTCTGTGCTGCGGCGGCGGCGTTCCAGTGGCTTGGGGTGGGGAACTGGAGTGAGAACCAGGGGAATAGGACGAGAGGATTACCCTGATGTGGGTGCACGCAAATGATTGAGCAGCCGGGAGTCTATCCGAGCTTGCCACGGCGGAGACGAGGTGGCGACCGGTGGGCGGCCTGGGGCGCGTGGCAGAGCGGAGAGGGCACCAGCGCGAGGGCAAGAGCGGCGAGGAATGCTCAGGCGCGACGCGTGGAGTGCTTGGCAAGCAGGAGGTGGCCGGGCTGGCCCTCCACGGCGACGTCGGCGCTGAACAGCGGTGGCGAGGTGCAGAGCAAGCAAGCAGGCAGGAGGAAGGGGAAAAGGGACCGATTTGCAATATCCAAAAATTCCAGGGACCTAACTGTAAACAAGCAATAACTTTTAATCTAGGGCTCAAATGAAAAAGTGTCCAACATGAAAGTTGTTCCATTATTCAAGATCTACAACTTTGATGTTGTGCAATAATTTATTTGATCAAACATTCAAGAGCTATTTTTGAAAACATAGGAGGGATTTTGAATTCCAAGGAATTTTGTCTTTTTCAAAGTAAATTCACTTTAAACTTAGGTTGAAATGAAAGTTTTCCTGCCATGCAATGATTGCACTACAATTTGCAAAAACACCCTCCACAAAAGCTATAATTCCACAACCTATTCAAATATAACTATAGAAAGGACCTTGCATAAAATCATAATTACACATATAACCTTTATATTTACAAAAAGATCCTTTTCAAGCAAATCAAGCACATGATGCATAAAATAGATACACAACTACTGTGCTGACACCTAGGGTGTCACACCTACGTACTGACGGGTGATGTCGGAGACAAACCTCTCGAAGGCTCCTGGCACCCTGCGAAGCCTCCCAGCCAGCGTGAGCGATTCGTCCCCATCCTCTTGTGGGATGTCCTTGGCCTCCATCACCTCCAGGGCAGCATCTCTGACTTCTCTCAGCTCCACGAGTTCTCGCTGCATCGAGTCTCGAGACTCTGACAAAGTCTTGAGTTGTTGCAGCACCGTCGTGGCCTCACAGTCAGAGTCCTCCATGATCTTCTTAAGCTTCTCTATTTCATCTGCGTTGCGGTACATAAGAATCTTTAGATCCAGTACCAAGCTTTCTTGAATCTTTAAAGATTCTGCACAAGCTGTGTACTCGATAAAAAGAAAATCTTATAAACACTAAGCAGATCTACTAGTCGAGTGCATATCAAATGCTAAAGACTAACCTTTCTTTGATTGGGAAAGCTTCTTCAACTTCCCCTCAATAGCAGTCTTCTCAGACGAGAGTGTTTTAACCCTCTCTTTGAGAGCATTTAGCTCTGTCTCATCTAGAGACTGGACACTCATTCGTCCCAGTGCTTCCTGCCAAACAAAAAGATCAGAATACTACTCGATCTACTCCAAAAGTACACGAAGTATTCGACTACTTACTTCTAGCAGCTTGACAGCTAGCTCCACATTCTCTCTTGGCAAATTGCTTCCTGATGTGACCTGGGAAGCACTCGCCACCACCTCTGTAACAGCCCTCTTGGGCACTTCTTCAATTTTTCCTATAGTATTCCCTGTGACTTGGGAATCTAAAGGAAGAACATGCCACTTAAATTACAATAAGGGCAAATAAAAGGATACTTTTCCTACAAGGCACTACAAGCTTACCTGCAGGGGTCTCCGCAGGCTGTTTATTATCGCCTCCTTCAGGAAGCTTCTCGCCTCCTTCAGGAAGCTTCTCGCCTTCTCTTTCTTTCGGAAGCTTGACGCTTCCACCACCTTCCGGGATCTCCTCGTTGGCCCTCTCAGAATGGGTTAAAGGAGAATCCAGAAGCATGGAGTCGACCATAGCCTCCGCATCACGAGCACTCATATCGGGAGTACTCAGGGGCTTCCCCAGCTCCAGCGGAGAAGCCGAGTGGCTCTCAGCTCCCACGTCCTCTCCTAGGACCGTATCTCTGCAAAGACAAAGTAGTTACAAACTACTAGATTCAAAACAGATCCTACATATACAAGTTCTAAAGAACCTATGCAGGAGCTCTTATGAGGGCAAACCCCTTGACGCCAAATTTACGGGCAGGCTTCGTAATCACGGCGAGCTTACCCGCATCGATAGTCTTATTTATATCGAAACTACTCACTGAAGGAGTAGTCCCGATCCCACTTGATGGGTCCACTATGGTGGAGGGGACAGTTTGTACCACCACAGTATCATCCCCAGTTGATGAGGTTCATGGCATCTTAGCTACCGGACTTAGAAAAGCAAAAACACAAATCAAAACTTGCAAATCGACAATTAGAAAGTACTCGATTGCAAATATAACTAGCTATTCACCTTTCGCTAGTAGTTTTGGAGGAGCTGCTACGCTTCCTCGCCACTGACCGAGTACTCCTCAGGTGCTCAGTCTGGGCATCAGCACTTGGAGTGGGGCTGTGTTCCCCATCACTCCTTTCTCCAGACACTTCCTCATCTACATAATCAAGTATGGACATTAGTACTGTTCATATGAAATCTCATATGAGCGTACTAAGATTTGATTAACAGATTGAGGAAATTGGAAGAACAAAAGAGCGAATAAATGCCTGCTAGCGAAGGACTACTCTTAAAGCGATCCACGTTCTCCTACAGAAAACAAATCCTATAAGATTTACACTATGGTAAAGTACTTGATTTCTATGAATCGACTACTCTTATCAAGTACCTGCTTCGGTGGATTCGCAGCAGAAAATGTACCAGGAACAACTGGGATAGTATTTACATTCTTCAGAAGTCGTTGCATTCGACTAAAAACTACATCATCCAAGATCTCTTCCTTTGAGTATCTTGACGGATCAGTTGTTCCCTGATACTGGAATCCAAGCGATTCCCGAGCCTGCAATGGCTGGATTCTTTGCTTCATCCAGTCAAACATGACTGTTTCCCTAGTCAACATACTTTGCCTTAAAATGGCAATCCACGCGAGTAGTTCAGAGATCTGACTCTCGTCGGTTGTTTTTTTATTCCATTCAGGCCATTGGATTGGAGGGCCGGGGGTAATGGATGGAAAACTTCTCGACTGGTTCTCGACATAGAACCACTTGGGTTTCCATTCGATTACTTTATTACTAAGGACATAAGGGATATATACTCTATCCTTCCTTTGCCTAAGTTGGAGACCCGCGCCTCCTACTACATCTAAGACGAATCTGTTGGGCTGCGGTTTCAAATGAAAAAGAAAGCGAAAGAGTTCGAAATGGGGCTCGATGCCCAGAGAAGCTTCGCATAAATGCACGAAGATGGAAATATATACAAAGGAATTTGGGGGTCAGATGATGCAACTAGATCCTGTAGTAGCGCAGGAGTCCAGAAAAGAAAGAAGAGCAAGGAAACCCCAATCCTCGTTCCAAGTATGAGGTGAAAGCAATGATTTCCCCCGTATTTTCATAAGGATGATCTGAACCCAAGGCAGGACGCCATTGGATAATAGATTTGGGAACTAAAAGACCCTGCGACACTAGAGAATCTAAGTCAGATTGAGAACACTTACTTGTGTTCCAACCCTCATCATGGGTTGGCTCTGCAGCCACATCCTTCCCCTTGGTCGCTTTCTTGGGGGCCATACGGAAGTCTACGGATCGCTTCACACGCATAAACTGGCGAAAACCCTAAGAGGAGGATGGAGAACGACAAGGAGCAAGAACTTTGGATATGGGAGAATGAAAAAAACATGGTAAAAATACCCAACAGGCCAACAGTCCGTTGCAAATCATGAAAAAAACAGGATTTAAAAGAGACATTCCTTTTTCTGAGATTACATTATGGAAAAAAAAACACTCACATCCCTAGTCGACTACTCGACACTCGTTTCCTTAATTGGGATTACATTCCAAAACAAGGATAAGTACTCGACACAGTACAACTACTCAATATTACAACTCGAGTACTTTTTCCTAACTAAACTTTACAATGACTCGGACCTGTATGCCCATCGCCTGGATCTCTTGGAGCTTCTAGTCGACGTCTGCTGCAGCTAGATTGGCCTGAGGCCATGATAGAGTACAAACTTGTTATTCCCATCAAGGGATCAATGATATTGTATTCAGGGAGATAAGCTATATGATGTTTGGAGACAGATTATAGTAATTACCTCGCAAGTCCTCTTGTAGCATCTTACGGAGAAACTCCTCTTTTCTCCCTGAACACATTGTGACAAGATTAAGTCTCCTCACCAGAGATACAGTTCTTGGGGGTTCACACCCCGGGAATCCCTAGGATGTGACACAACAAGACTACCCTCATCCCCTGAAAACCTGCCTCATTGGAATATGCAAGGACATGATGTCCAGCATGGATCCGATGAGAACATTGGGGATGCAGGAGGAGGCAGCAGAGACTTCTCTTGTCACTCGCAAGTTCTCTTCTAGCATCTTTTGCTGGGAAGAACTATACAAATCTCAGGAGGGCGAGAGCAAGAACACCAAGGAAAAGCCATGGCTGCTACACTTTGGTGCTTCTGCTAATGGCCTTTCCGCTACCTTTTATAGCCACAAGGGGGCTTACTAAGGAGAACACGTGAATCAATAGTGCACGTTTTATGGATGCATTCATGGCAGCATTCACGGACGTAGTCAAAGTTGCAATAATGCAGATTCTCCGAACAGTAACGTCCAAACGTGGGCACTGAATGAAGAGCTGTACATCCCGGGTTTTATTCTTAAAGTTATTTCAGGTGCAATCAGTGTGGCGGATCCAATTGTAACATTTTTTTGAGATTTTACCCAAAAAAGAGGTCTTTACGGATTTCGGATTTGATGAATCCTGCAAATAATCTGAAGGATAAAATCTGAAGCCACGACTTAAATCCTTAATTCCAAATCTACGCTCGGGGGCTACTCGCAGCAAAAAAGATTTTGATTTAAGGCTCGGGGGCTGCTGGATATAGGCATCAGAGATTTATTTTTCAAATTTTTTAGAAAATAGAGAAGGAAAAAGACTGAAGTGACCCTTAGCCTGATTCTGCGATTCAACCTAAGGCTCAGGGGCTACTCCATATGGAGCGCGAGTACTTCGCGCACCATATATGATCAAGATTTCGGGGCTTGAGCACCTCACAGCCTCGAAGCAAACAGATGTACTTGAAGGACTACTCGACATATCTGAAGGAAGGACTAGAAGCAACCAGGAGGAGGTTCTGATTACTTGGAGAACTTGAAGACGCCCTGCCAAGTACTCGAGGCCTGTAGAATTCGGCTACGAAGAGCTCGGGGGCTTGTCAGACCCGGGGCAGCGGGACTGCTTATAGACATAGAATGTTCTAGAGTAAGGGATAGCTCATGGATGTATCTTACCTCTTTTGTAACTACTCGAATAGGAGTAGAACTAGCTGCAGTACAAAGGAAACTACCCGATTGTGTTGTAGTAGGACTCCAACTGTACTCGGCTAGGACTTTCCATGTAACCTTGTCCCCCCGGATATATAAGGGCAGGCAGGGACCCCCTCCAAACAATCATCAACACCTAAGGCAATACAAACCACACATGACGTAGGGTATTACGCAAACTCGCGGCCCGAACCTATCTAAATCTTTGTGTCCCTTGTACCATCGAGTTCTAGAGCAGTCGATCCCTACCTACAAACCCTACTGCTAAGGGTATCCCTGAGCAGGCTTGGTGGTAAACACCGATATTACGTCTAGCAAAGGGACGTTAACATGTATCTTTTGGATTACTCAACTAAACATGCGAACTGTTCGTCCATGGTTGTCCTCCTATTATGAGTAGGAAACGACAAGAAACTGGTATCAGTGTAATCCTTGGGGGCCGTTTCCTTCTCGGATTCCCTGGTGTCTTCTTGTGTCTCTTCTTCTAGAGGGTCTGCTACCTTTTCTGCATGGTTAGGATGTGGTGGATCACGAGTGGACTTACCGCCTCTCGTGGTCACCGCTTAAACTTTTTCAAAAATAGGAACAACAGCAGCAAATTGAGCTAAACGAGACTCAAGCATTTTATTGAAACTTAACTAATTTTTAAGGGTTGAAGATAAAGTTTCAATTTTAACATTCAAACTTTGCAGGGTTTTATCATTGGCCAAGAGCTTTTTATTTATATTTTCATTAATTTTTGCTTGGCCTAGAACAAGTTCTCTCAAGGGAGGTTGGTTCGAATTAAAATCCAAATTAAAAGAAGAGTTGTAATTGTTACTCCCTGGAATGGTGGACGCAGCTGGTTCCACCCATGGCCTCCTTGTGGTGGACAATACCCATTGTTGTTGAGGTACGCGCTGTCTACACAGGTCTCGGGGAAGTCATTCCCCGAGTTACCATCGTTGCCACAGACTATACACGTGAAGTGCGATCCCATGGCGTAGACGGGAGCCTGGATCTGCTGTTGGCAATCATATCCGTCTCTTTGACGGTATGCATGCCCTTCATCCGGGGTTGGAGTTGTTCTTCGCTCCACCCCTGATTGGAGGCCATTTTCTCGACCAAAACTTTCACTTTTGTGATGGTCATGTCGAGAAAAGCTCCTCCAGTAGCAGCGTCAATATGGGCTCAAGATGTCATTGTTAGCCCATTGTAGACAGGCTGTAATGTATTCTTGCAGCCTTTCCCAAGCTTCCAGGATGGATTCCATCCCTGTCTGCTGGAAACTTGATATCTTCCCGCGCAGGGCATTTGTCTTGCCCAGCGGGAAGAACTTCGTGAGAAACGCCTTGGAGCATTTGTCCTAGGTATCGATGTATTTCTCCTTATAAAACCACTGTTTCGCCTTTCCCAGCAGGGAAAAGGGAAACAGCCTTAGCTTGACAACATCGACGGTGACACCCCATATCACTACGGTGTCGCAGAGCTCTAGAAAGTTCTGCAAATGTGCATTAGCGTCCTCATTCGGCTTGCCACAGAACGGGCTAGCCTGCACCATGTTGATGAGGCTAGATTTGAGCTCGAAGTTGACGTCCCCAACATTGACGTTGGGTCCAGAAGATAATTGGCGGTGGAGGGGACAGAAAACTCGCAGAGAGTCTTCTTAGCCATAGCCTCAGGAACAGTTGGTGCTTCCGAACTGGGCTTCTTTATCGGATGAGTAGCGGAAGGAGGAACGACCCGAGGTCGTGACCTTCTCACAAGCTTCTCTAGATTTTCTGTGTAGTTTTTCGGCAGGGATAAACCGGTCATACACTACTCCTATCTTCTTTCAAATCAAAAATAAAAGAAGACACAAAGTGACATTAGCCTGAAAGTGTAATGACTATATTTTGAGTACGAAGCCAAAATAAATATCAGCACAATAACTTTGTTCACATGCCATCCCCGGCAATGGCGCCTGAAATGCTTGTTGGCATTTCTTAATGTTGCCACCAGGAGGGGTTAGTCCCTAGCAACGGTGCTAGAAATGCTTGTTGGCAATTCTTAACGTCGCCACCAGGAGGGGTTAGTTCCCGGCAACGGTGCCAGAAATGCTTGTTGGCATTTTTAACGTCGCCACCAGGAGGGGTTAGTTCCCAATAACGGCACCAAAAATGCGTGTTGACTTTCCTTAGCGTAATCACTAGGAACTGGGGTGTTAAGCCCATCCCTAGCAACTGCACCAAGGACTGCCACTCTCGTGGTATAGTCTATACGATTACAGATGGGATCCGCAAGCGCACGGATATGCTGTTGTAGCATTTCACCCGGAGAGTAAGGGTATCGTTATTTATATTTTTCCCAAAGGATGGCAGTGGCAAAGGTACTGTACTTAACATTAATCATGTCATCGTTCCTCCAGTAATAGGCAAAACTCTAGCAGGGCTAAGCCATTATATAAAAGATAAAGCAGGGTAATGTTACACGATCACACATCCAGCACCCAAGGAAGAAAGAAAGAAAAGAACAAAAGAACGAACTAAACTATTCTATGTTAAGTTAGCTGGAGCTTAGGCTAGGTTAGGTGTCCTAGTGTATTTATTAATAGCAAAGGTTATCTTGGAACATGGTTAAGGGTGCAGACACCAAGAAAATGGGATAACGGGCAGAAGGTCCCGCACTGGAGAACATACAGTCCTGTTACCTCTTTATGTACCTCCTACACCGAACCCGAACGTCGGGGACTTCACTAATACGCTGGATGGACATGGCTGTCACCTCATGCCGTCTACCCCTTTCACACCGTGGAGCACGGGAATATCCGTTGGATCCCGCATACCCGAGCACCACTCTCGTGTACGAGGTCACTACTCGAATGCCCCCAGGGCTCCCACCCTCCGGATGGATAAGCAAAGCACTAGAGCAAGCCCAAAAGCACAACGAACCATTATCCAACCCCTGAACATATGGCCTAACCATACTCGTCACACAACTCATGATAAACATAAGCATGGATTGATAAACTATCAAGATAGCATAACAACCATGAACAAGCTCTATATTATGAATAGAGTACTGATAGAAAGAATTCAAAGCCATACCGAGTCGAGGATCGCTCAACGACTCTGAGGACGACTTGATTCGCTAAAGAAAAACTAGCCTAGCTCCACTACCCTAAACTAAGAGCAAGAGAGAGCCTTGGGAGAGAGAGGATGTGAAATGGTGTGTGTGTGTTGTGAGGGGTAAGACGGGGCCCTATTTATACTAGTGGTGGACGGTTTCCCACCATCTGCACATATGGAAGGTGATCAGGTGCCTTGGCCGCGACGCCTCCTCGAAATGCACCTGGATGGGAGGCCGGCCAGGTGCGGCCGACCTGTGAGGTCGGCCGGCCGCACCTTGCCACCTCTCGTCCTCATCCTTCTCTGACAGGCTGATTTATGGGCCCACAACCTTATCCTCTCGTGCATATTTCATGGTGCCCCCATTTGCTCTGCCAGGTGGGCCCTTCTTGTAAGGGAGTGATGCCGATTGCGATCTTCTGTGTAGTTGTGTGGCGTCTTCGTCGTGTTTTCTTCTTATTTGGCTCTTGCTGCTCTAAGATCATACAAACTCCAAAATAACTGTGGAACTAGGTTGGTGAAACATAAATGTGAGTAAGGTGTTTAGTTTTCCTTTATTATTGAGTCTAGTTGACGGTCAGAAATGGTACTTAACAACCGTCAACATATGACTGAACTTTCATGTCTTCGAAGAACTCAACTTTGATTTCCTGATAGGGCATCCCCTTAATGCTCTCCTTAAAGATGTACCTAAAGACGGATGCCTAAACATCAAGTTAGGGAAGGGCACTCTCCTCATCCTAGTCGATCGAGCATTAAAATGCTCAGTGATGGATCTCCCTACTCTCGAGCCAATCGAGGAAATAATGGCCACTTCCATTCTTGAGTCTTTTGACTCAGGCCTTGAGGAGGATATCGAGGGAAATCTAGAAGAAGTCATCAAGGTAGATGAAGACTCCAATGAGACCTTTGAACTGCCCGAGACCGAAAAGCCATCACGACCCCTGATTGAGCTAAAGCCTTTACCTTCTGGGCTTAGATACAATTTCCTAAATAGTGATTTAGAGTCTCTTGTGATAATCAGCGATAAACTCTTAGGGGAGGAGACACACAAGCTCATCGCTATCCTATAAAAGCACCGATCAGTCTTAGGCTATACCCTACAGGATCTCAAGGGCATCAGTCCCGCTCTTTGCACTCACTGAATTCCTCTGGATCCCAAAATAGCACCTTCTAGGGAACCCCAAAGAAGGTTATACAATGCCACAAGGGAGGTAGTGAAGAAAGAGGTCCTCAAACTCCTAGATGCCGGAATCATCTATCTTCCACATAGCGAGTGGGTAAGCCCTGTTCAGGTCATGCCCAAGAAAGGAGGCATGACGGTAGTGGAAAATAGCAAGAACAAGCTATTTGCACAACGAACCATCACGGGATGGAGGACATGTATAGATTACAGAAAACTCAACAAGGCCACAAAGAAGGATCACTTCCTGCTGCTTTTCATCGATGAGATGTTGAACGGTTGGCGAAGCACTCCTACTTTTGTTTCCTTGATGGTTATTCTGGTTACCATCAAATACCCATCCATCCTGAAGACCAAAGCAAGACTACATTCACATGTCCTTATAGAACGTACGCCTACCGACGAATGTCGTTTGGGCTATGCAATGCACCCGCATTGTTCCAAAGGTGCATGATGTCCATTTTCTCAGATATGATTGAGGAAATTATGGAAGTCTTTATGGACGATTTCTCGGTCTATGGAACAACCTTCGATCATTGTCTAGAAAATTTGGACAAGGTCGTGCAGAGATGCCAAGAGAAGGACCTGATCCTCAACTGGGAGAAATGTCATTTTATGGTCCGTGAAGGCATCGTCTTAGGACACTTGGTGTCCGAAAGAGGGATAGAGGTGGATAGGGCAAAAATGGAAGTCATTGAGCAACTTCCGTATGCCACCTACGTGAAAGGATTCCGAAGCTTCCTAGGCCATGCGGGATTCTATCGACGGTTCATCATGAACTTCTCTCAGGTTGCTAGACCCCTCACCAGCCTTATAGCTAAGGATGTTCCTTTCCAATTCACTGACGAGTGCCACAAGGCCTTTAAAACTCTCAAAAAGGCACTCATCTCAGCTCCAATCATACAACCCCCCAGATTGGAAGCTCCCGTTCGAGATCATGTGTGATCCTAGTGACTAGCGGTGGGGGCCGTGCTTGGTCAAACCAAGGACAAGAAGGATCACGCGATTGCATACACCAGCAAGACACTCACAGGAGCCCAGCTCAACTATGCCACAACAGAAAAGGAGCTCCTAGCAGTTGTCTTTGCTATCGACAAGTTTAGATCCTATCTAGTGGGGACAAAGGTCATGGTCTACACCGACCACGCAGCACTCAAGTACCTCCTCACTAAGAAGGATGCTAAACCAAGGCTGATTAGATGGATTCTCCTACTCCAAGAATTTGATCATAGAAAAATGTCATGCATCACCATATGGAGGTCACTATGGTGTCTTTCGCACTCAGGTGAAAATCTGGCAAAGTGGATTCTATTGGCCATCTATGTATGAAGACACCAGAAACTTCATCGGAAGATGCCCAAATTGCCAGAGGCATGGAGGGATCGCAGCTCGCAACACGATGCCCCTAACTTATAACCTTCATGTTGAACTATTCGGCGTTTGGGGCATCGACTATATGGGACCCTTTATAAAATCCCAAGTTTCCAAGTATATCTTGGTCGCTGTAGACTACGTCTCCAAATGGGTTGAAGCCATGCCATGTAGGGCTGCAGATGCAAAGCACACCCGTAAGATGTTTCACGAGATTATCTTCCCAAGGTTTGGCACACCAAGGATGGTAATCAGTGATGGAGGGTCGCACTTCATTGACTTGGCCTTCCGAAACTTTCTCGAGGAACTAGGGACAAGGCACAACATCGCAACCCCATATCACCCCTCAGACCAGCGATCCGGCAGGAACATCCAACAAACAAATCAAGAATATTCTATAGAAGACCGTGAATGAGATGGGGATAGGATGACAGCTGAAACTGCCAAATGCTCTATGGGCATACCGCACAGCGTACAAGACACCCATTGGAATGTCATCCTACTAGATCGTGTGGCAGAACCGCCAAAATTAATCCGGATTAAATGCGTAAACCATCACTAATAACACTAAAATGGTTAACATGCACTTAAGACGGAATAATTTGACAGTCTGTCGGGTAAAATCCTGATAAAACCACAGAGATTTCGGATCGAAACAACATACCTCACGCGAAGGTGAGTCCAGAGATTACAATGATCATAATACAGCTTTCATAGTGATTACAAACTAAGTTTGAAAATTTAAACGAGATACCTCAGGGATTTGAAGTAGGTAAGTTCTTCAGAGTTTAAAATAGCTGAAAGAAAACGATATCTAACGACAATATAAGACGTCATGATGAAGCCCATACATGACATCAATCTTACCAAGTACTCCAAAGTTACCTGAAAACAAAGTCACAAGCAAGACCGATCAGCGGAATAGGTTTGAGGATTGGAAAAACAAGCTCAGCTCTCTTAAGTGCTTTCTCTGATGCTGATTGGGCAGGAGACATAGATGATAGGCGGTCTATAGGGGGATTTGCTATATTCTTTGGGTCTAATCTTATCTCTTGGAGTGCCCGGAAACAACCAACAGTGTCTAGATCAAGCACTGAAGCTGAATATAAGTCTATGGCGAATGCAACAGCTGAGCTAATTTGGGTTCAGTCACTTCTAGCAGAATTGGGAGTATCGGTTACTCAAACTCCATGTTTGTGGTGTGACAATCTTGGTGCAACATACCTTGATGCCAATCCTGTGTTTCATGCTAGAGCAAAACATATAGAGATTGGTTTTCATTTTGTTCGTGAGCGAGTTGCAAATAGACAATTGCAGATTCAGTTTCTGTCATCCAAGGATCAGCTGACCGATGGTTTCACTAAAGCTCTGCCTGCTCGTCAGTTTGAAGATTTCAAGCGCAATCTAAATCTTGAATTTCATCGAGGTTTAGATTGAGGGAGGGTATTAGAGATATAGTCTTGTTTCCCTCTTGTACTACACGTCTGCGAACGTGTATGGTTGTTGGTTGTTGTGTGCTGAGAGATCTCGAGTTTATCTATCTAGGTTTGTTAGAGATATCTTGAGAATATCTTAACCGGTGACAACAACTAATGTAACACCTTGATGTAATCCTGAATGGCCTAGAGCCCTATATAACATGAAGTCATGGTGAGCCAAGATAGGCAACCATGTTCCCATATTCTTTACATGGATACTTTGGAAGGAACGCAACCAGCGAATCTTCCAAAAGGTCAAGCTCTCGGTGACAGACCTGGCCACCTTGATTATGTATGAGATAAAAGTTTGGGGACATGCCGGGATAGCAGATTTTCACATGATCTTCCCCAATGCACCTCAGGGCAATGTTCCAGGAGAAATAAACCAAACAGGTCGCGCATGGAGTATGATGTAAACTTCTTTCTATTAATTCTTTATTTCAGTGATCTCTAGCTTCTAAGGTCACGACTTGTAACGAACCTCTTTTCTTCTCCTCTTAATGAAAAACGTGCTCAGTTCTGGTGGAACAATTTGTTCCATTCGTTCCAATGGTGGGATTGGATCCAATTGAACAAGCCTTTGGTTGTTGAAGCTGGATATAAATTAAACTATCCTTTATCTAAAAAAACTAAAGCTGCAAATGATAGATTGAGCAGCTTTTCGAATGAGCGGCAGTGTACATGCGTACCGCAAGCAAGCAAAGAATATATCCAAAGCTAGCGGGCATCATCTTCTCAAAAGAAACGAATAACAATCCATGCATAAATAGCTAGCTAGGTGCGGTCGAGGATGGCATGCATGAGATGCATCCCATCAGCTTAATCGATGCGCGGTGATCATCGAGAGCCCCGAAGTGTATCAGGGTAAGTTACTTTTTTTCCCAACACAGCATACGACACAATTCTTTATGCATGCATGCATGCTGCCTAACATTTTAGTACGAACACAGCCTTCCTATATGTTTGTTATTAAGAGTAGACTAGCTACTATGTGCTCATAGAAAACTGTAATCTGTTTGTTTGCCAGAGATCGCGCTGCATACCATTCTAGAAAACATATATACTACAACTTTTTATTAGATTTGATATATTTAATAATTAAATAACAAAATGAATTTAAGTTTGACTTGTGCAAATAAAATGGAAACAATTGATTTTTTCATGATACAATATAGTTATCAACTTTCACTAGCATATTCGTATAAAGAAATATGGCCAAAAAAGCTACTACTACGTTTTACATGCATATCATTAATAAACAAGCTTCTCCTGTTTTTTTTTTGTTATAGAGATCGAGATAAGAGTTATTGTGGCCTTCGCGTGTTATGTGCTAACATAAATTAAGTGTACTACTGTTATAGAAAAAAAAGTGTACAACTTATTTAATGTGTGAAGACGGGCAGGACACTGTTGGAGAAACGCTTATCGGTACCAGCAGTTTAGTGCCGGTCACGCACCAGCCGGCACTAACGTGCATGTACAGTACACGACGGTCACGTTAGTGCCGGCTATACTCCCCAACCGGCACTAAAGTGTCACCCCCCAACGGTCAGTAGCCCACCCCTAACGGTCAGCAGCCAAGTTAGTGCCGGCTGGAATTCCCAGCCGGCACTAACTTGGCACGATACAGGTTAGTGCCGGTTTAAGGTTTCAGCCGGCACTAATCGACGACAGTTTGTGCCGGCTCAATTTACTAGCCGGCACTAAGTTGCCCCCTATATACTGGCTCCCCTCTTCTTCTTCCCCAGCCCGACTCATCCATTTGGCCGAGCTTCTCCTCTCTCCCATGGCGTGTTAGAGGGGAGGTGCTGCCCATTTTCTCCAAAATTTGTGAGGATTTCACCCATCCAAGTGCACCAAAGGTTAGCAGTTTCTTCCACTCTTCTTCCACGGTGTTTATTCTTTCGTTTCATGCTTTCTAGGTAAAGAAAATAGTGATTTTAAGGTTGAGGAACAATGAGCATAATTTTTTAATTTGTTCATTAATTTGAGCAAAATAGAATTGATTTGTTGTGTTTTAGAGAAGGATTACTAGATAGTTTGAGTATGACACATTTAGATTAATTTTTTTTGAATTATTTCACGGAGACATGTCTATATGTTATTATGCAAAATTTTAAGGATTTTGAGGATGTGGGAAAATGAACATGATTTATCAATTTGTTCATTAATTTGAGGAAGGTAGAATTATTTGTTGTTTTTTAGAGAAGGTTTACTATATAGTTTGACTATCACACATTTAGAATGATTTTTTCGAATTATTTCATGGTGACATGTGTATATGTTATTGTGCCAATTTATTTTGCTATTTACTTTAGGTTTACTAGATAGGTGGCCTATGACACATTTACAATTTTTTTTTCGAATTACTTCATAGTAACTTGTTTTGAGATATGTAGAATTGATTTTTGTTTTTTATACGGTAATTAATTACAGATGGACCGGCAATGGATGCACGGCAGCCGGAGCACCTCGGCGTGGATTCAGGGTTTAGATTCTTTTCTCAAGGCGGGCAATGGCAAATAGGTCGCCAAAGGGTTTAATGTGTTGTCCATGCAGTGTTTGCGAAAATAAAAAGGAATTCCGGAAAAGAGATACTCTATGGAATCACCTGGTCTTGAATGGATTCATGAGTAACTATATCCTTTGGACCAAGCACGGCGAAGTTGGAGTTATGATGGAAGATAATGAAGAAGATGCCGATGATGATAACAACCTTCCAGATTGGGCATGGGTTCATGAAGCAGGTGGCTTTCAAGATGAACCAATGGACGAGGGTGAAGCAAATGTTGCACAAGAGGAGCCACCTGATGAGCTAGGTCAGGCATTGGTTGATGCAAAGAAAGACAGTGAGACTGTGAAGGAGGCATTAAAATTCGAGAAGATGTTGGAGGATCACAAAAGATCATTGTTCCCTAGTTGTAAACCGGAGCAAAAGAAGTTGGGTACCACGCTGGAGATGCTGAAATGGAAGGCAACTAATGGTGTCACCGATAAGGGATTTGGTGAGCTTTTAAAGATTGTAAAGAACATGCTTCCTAAGGGTAATGAACTGCCGTCAACAACATACGAAGCTAAAAAGTTGGTTTGCCCTCTTGGATTGGACGTGCAAAAGATTCACGCATGTCCTAACGACTGCATCCTATATCGCGGCGAATACAAGAACTTGGAAGCTTGTCCTGTTTGCAGCGCATTGCGGTATAAGATCAGGCAAGATGATCTAGGTGATGTTGATGGGCAGCCGGTAAAGAAGAGAGTTCCCGCAAAGTTGGTGTGGTACTTCCCTATAATACCACGTCTGAAGCGCTTTTTCAAAAACAAGGATAACGCTAAGTTGATGCAGTGGCACAAAGAAGACCGTAAGGAGGATCACATGATCAGACACCCAGCAGATGGGTCCCAATGGAGGAACCTTAACCGAGAGTATCCTTAATTTGACAATGACCCAAGGAATATAAGATTTGCTCTAAGTGCGGATGGAATGAATCCGTACGGTGAGTTTGGCAGAGCTCATAGTACATGGCCCGTGACCCTATGTATGTTCAACCTTCCTCCTTAGTTGTGCCTGAAGTGTAAGTTCATCATGATGCCGGTGCTTATAGAAGGGCCAAAAGAACCTGGCAACGACATTGATGTGTTCCTGCAACCCTTGATGGATGATCTCTTACTACTCTGGAAAGAAGAAGGTGTACGTGTGTGGGATGAGTATAAACAGGAGTCCTTCAACCTCCGAGCTTTGCTTTTTGTATGCATCAATGATTGGCCTGCACTTGCAAAACTTTCGGGACAGTCGAACATGGGATACATGGCCTGCACCCACTGTTATGATGAGACCGATAGCATTTATTTGAAACACTGTAAGAAGTGCGTATATATGGGCCATCAGCGATTCCTTCCTACCGATCACCCCCTAAGAACCGAAGGGAAGCATTTCAAAGGAGAGCCCGAAACTCGTCCTAAGCCTCTATTCCGTAATGGAAAGCATGTGTTCTCGATGATCAAGGATGTGAAGGTAGTATTTGGAAAGGGTCCCGGTAGCCAACCTGTTCCCAAGGATGACCAGGGACATGTTCCAATGTGGAAGAAGAAGTCTATATTGTGGAACCTACCTTATTGGCAAGTCTTACAGGTTCGCAATGCAATTGATGTGATGCATCTGTCGAAGAATCTTTGCGTGAACCTACTAGGCTTCCTGGGAATGTATGGTAAATCAAAAGACACATTGGAAGCAAGGCGCGACATGTAGCAGCTAGCTAGACGACAAGGCTTGCAACTCGAGAAGAGAGACAAAGGATGCCACTATTTAAAACCTGCTAGCTATAATCTGAGCAAAGAGGAGAAGGAAAGTATATTCGATTGCTTAAACAGTATCAAGGTCCCGTCTGGATACTCCTCAAATATACAGGGCATAATAAATGTGAAAGAGAAGAAAATCCAAAACTTGAAGTCCCATGACTGCCACGTCCTGATGACACAATTACTTCCGGTTATACTGAGGGGTGTTCTACCAAAAAATGTGAGATTGGCAGTTGTAAAGCTTTGTGCGTTCATGAATGAAATTTCGCAAAAAGCAATTAATCCAAATAATCTAATAAAGCTGCAGAAAGACATTGTCGAATGTCTTGTCAGCTTCAAGATGGTCTTCCCACCTTCCTTCTTCAACATTATGACACACCTTCTAGTTCATATTGTGACAGAAATAACTATCCTAGGTCCTGTTTTTCTACACAATATGTTCCCTTTCGAGAGGTTCATGGCAGTATTGAAGAAGTACGTGCGTAAACGTTCTCGCCCAGAAGGATGCATTGCTATGGTTTACGGAACAGAGGAGGTCATTGAGTTTTGCGTTGACTATCTTCCTGATCTCAATCCGATTGGGCTCCCTGTGTCACACCATGAAGGGTGACTAAAGGGAAAAGGCACACTAGGAAAGAAATGTAATGTGAACATCCCTTGTAGTGAATTCAGCCAAGCGAACTTCACGGTTCTTCAGAATTCATCCAAGGTGGCTCCATATATTGATGAGCACATGAATATTATACAGTCTGAAAATCCACAGAAGAATCTTTCTTGGATTACATGCCAACATATAAAAACTTTTGACGGCTGGTTCAGACGAAAATTATTGGGCAACAACACAGTTGATCAAGAACTTCAATGGCTTGCTAGGGGACCATCAATCACCGTCCAGCAATACCAAGGGTACGAAATCAATGGGTATACATTTTACACGAGAGCTCAAGACAAAAAAAGCACCAACCAAAACAGTGGTGTCCGTATGTGTATAGTAAACAGTAATGGAGAAAAGAACAATTACTATGGTGTCATAGAGGAGATATGGGAACTTGAATATGGACCCATAGTTGTCCCTCTGTTTCATTGCGAATGGGTGGCTGGAGGAGGCGTAACGAAGGACCGGTGTGGGATGACCATAGTTGACTTTAAAAAGATTGGATATAAAGATGAACCATTCGTTCTAACCAAAGATGTGACACAAGTGTTCTATGTGAAGGACATGTCGAGCAAATCGAAGAAGAAGTCGGATAAGACGCCTAAAGCAGACAAGGCTGGAAATGAGCCGAAACGGCACATAGTTCTTCCAGGAAAAAGAAAAGTTGTTGGAGTTGAGGATATTTCGGACAATTCGGAAGATTATGACCAGATTGATGACCTTCCTCCATTCTCAGTTGACGTTGACCCCAGCATCCTCTTATCCAAAGAGGACATGCCTTACTTACGCCGTGATCACGCGCAAGGCACTTTCGTCAAAACGAAGATTATCAATGTTGCAGTAGATAATGATAATGAGTAGTAGTTTTATATAAATTATATATTGTATTTTCTCATTAAGTGATGTAATGTAACACACCGTATCGTACTTATCTCAATTCTCGATACTATTCGTGCAATTAGGACACAATATCATCTTCAGATAATATTATATTTTTGCATGGTATAAATATTATTTACTTTCACTAATTTTACATTACTAGAAGCGTTGAAACATTAAATTACAAACAAATAGTCAAGTAAATTGCGAATTGATTACATCATTGTATAGGCTATTATTGAAAAGTTTTTTGAATATTTTTGCATGGATAAAAATGAAATGTTTTCGATTTATTACGAATAACAGAAGCATATATACATATAAACCCTATAAACTACACATAATTGATAATGCAAGCATATTCGCTCATTTACTTCAATTACTATTATTATTGTGTAGATATAATTAAAAATTTACTTAAAAATTAAGATATCAATTTTTATTTTATTAATCTAATTATTATGCCTATTATGAATAAATTTACTAATATTAAAAAATTTGTGTAAAAGAGAATTGGGGCGGGCAAATTTTGGTTCCCGCCAGGTGGGACAAATTAGTGCCGGCTAGTAATCCTAGCCGGCACTAACGCACACACGTTAGTGCTGGCTAGAATTACTAGCCGGCACTAACTTGGCAAAATGATGTCACAGATGGCACGTTAGTGCCGGCTGGTAAGGCTAGCCGGCACTAACCGAGCACTCCCCCATAAATCCCCTTCTCTCCGACACTTCACAGAATTCAGATCGACGTCGCGCGCGTGATCCCCGGCCGCCACCCCCGTCCCCGGCTCGCTCGCCCGCGCGCGCCGCCGCCCCCGTCCCCGGCCGCGCGTGGATCCCCGGCGGTCCCTCGTCCGCGTGCCCAGCCGCGCGTCGTCGTCGACCTCCCCGGCCCGGCATGCCGTGGCGGCCGCGCAGCCCGACGCCGCGCCGACGCAACCTCGTGCTGGGGCCGCCCCGACGCCCTGCGCTCCGCCGGAAACGGCGCCGGCCTGCCTTCTGCCTGCCTTCTGCCGGACTTGAGCCCTCCGAGAGGTCGGCTCGTCTGCTGCCATCCAGATTGCGCCCAGCACCACGCCGGCTCCATCTCCTGCCATTGGGATTCTGACCCTACGACACAATCCTCTTCGCCCAATCCCAGGTAACCACCATTGTTGCCCTCTGCCATTTATGATGCCACTGCCTTGAATTACTATTCCATTTAGTTTGGTGAACTCAAGCTGGAGCAAGCCAGAACCCCAGGCTTTAGCACTGGTTGGAGCTAGGATTGTTCCTTCAAGCAGAGCTACGAGAGCCATGCTTGGTGGCATTGCTGGATATGGCAGAGCAGCAGTTTGGGCATGGGCAATGCGGCGTATTGAGAATCCCGTGCAGTGTTACCCATTTCGAGCATATAGTCAATGGGTTCATGTTAGAAGCAGCTAGATAAGTTTAGGAATGTGTTAGCTTTATATTTTTTTCATTGGATTTTATTCTTCCTTTTTGCTTACTGGGATTATTACTTTTATATTTTTGTTGTAGATGTGTATTTTCCTAGGTAAGAACACAGGTCAGCTCAAATTTATTTGTCAATTCTGGTATGGATATTATCATTTCTTCTCCATAAAGATAAGTCAATTATTTAGTTTCAAGAATTAATGAATCCAATCATTCGTTCTATCTGTTCTAGATGGTCATATATATAATTTGCTTGATAGCAGCCTGTTCGAATGAGATTGAGCACATAATTTATGCTAATCGAGCATATGTAGTGAGACAAAATTAGTTAGGCCACTTCATCTATTTCATTTCTGGTCCGGGCAACTATGGTACATGTCAACATCACAAACCAATGTGTAGCTTTGCATACTGATTAACTAATCACACAAGTCATGCTTGTGGATAATCACAGTAGCAAGAACTTGACAGTCAATGATGATCTCCATCAATGAGCAGGATAGTGCTAAGTAGAAATTGGCCCAACAAGGAACTCTAGTTCTGGTGGTACGAGAACTGTAGATGCCCCCTGCTTGCAGGCAGCAGCCCAGGCTCCTTCAAAAGCCTGTATGCAAATGCACACACAAAATCAAATGAGCAAGGGGTAAAACACATTCTGTAACACCTAGTCTCCCTAAGATAGATAGTCTGCAGTTGCACTGTGCATCTTATTGTTTCGGCTGCTGTGCCGGAATGAGAAGCAATTTATGACCACTAAAAAAGAATTTGAAAAAAACTAGGTTCTTTTTAGTGAAAAAAACTAGGTTCTTTTTAGTGAAAAACTAGGTTCTTTTTAGTGAGAAGCAATCTATCTGAAGTTTTTTATATCACTTCATTATTTAACCTTGCATATTACCAAGCCTGATTGTTTCATTAATACAACTTGCAGCACTTTAAATTAGTACGCCTGCCAGCCTCGACATCCCCCGCCGACGCATGAATAGCATGTGTCCCTTCATTCTCTTGCCATACAACCATCAGTGAGTCGTTCTTCGTTAGCCTCTTTTTTTCAATCCCTTCGTATTAATAATACTATTTAATATCTATTATAATCAATATTAATTGGTTGTGCGTATGTATATGGACAACTTTCATTGGATATTGCTTTGTATTCGAATTGAGGAGCACAAGGTCTTGGTGTACGACTCGTTAAGGCAAGATAAATCAAAGTACCAAGATCTCATCGAGGTAGTAAATATTGCATGGAGTCACTACCTCTGCAAACACGTAGGCTTGCCCATAGGTGAAATCGAGCCTCTTCGTTGGTTCACTGATTTTCCGGTATAAATATACTCTCGCTACTAATGTCATTAGCAATAAACATAAGAAAAATTCTATATCGTAACCCACATTTATCCATAGTGTTGGAGACAGGAACAAGGAAACAACTTATGTGGATACTACGTATGTGAGTGGATCAACTCTTTTGTAAGTGAAAAAGGGCAAATGACAGTGGAGGCATTCAATGTACGTGAGCACAATCACATCTGCTCATTATTTTAATTCATTATTTTTTATTCTCATGACTTCATCGAAAAATATGACAGCGTTGGTGGACGAAAGAAGAACTCATTGAAATGACTCGGGTCAGGGCAATTCAAGAAGCTATATGCCGATTCCTGCTTGATGAAGTCATAAATCCTAAGGGCGAATTTCATGGCGATCTCCGTATAAGCGTCGCCAAAGAAGATCCGACGACGAGGAAGCTGATCAGTTACTATAGTTGATGCTTAATAATTTGTAATATCTCAAGTAGTTTTGAACTCCTAAGTGTTCCATATATGAACTCTATATGTATGTACATATAATATATATATAATATTATATTAGTGTGATGCAATCCTAATATTAGTGTGCAATTAGTAACTAATACGGTCCTAATATTAGTGTGCAATACGGTACTAATACGGTCCTAATATTAGTCTGTAATATGGTCATATAATACGACAAATACGCACAACAATTTGTATAAAAACAAAAAGAAAACAAAAAAACATTTAGTGCCGGCTAGTAATACCAGCCGGCACTAAAGTGGTCTGGGCGGGCGTGACGTGGCACCGCACGTTAGTGCCGGCCACAGTAGCCGGCACTAACGTGTTGTCACGTTAGTGCCGGCCATTTAGTGCCGGTCACAGGGACCGGCACTAACACGTCCTGTGACCGGCACTAATAAGCCATTCTCCAACAGTGGGACCAGTACTTATGCTTTCTATCCATCTTGTGTCAATTAGATGAACTTCAGCTGTCCCAGATATGAAGTGTGGGATTTCTTACGGCAGACGGATCGGATAGGACTGCAGATGCTGCGAGTGAACGGGCTCACGCTCAGCAACGCCGTCCTTGCCGGAATCCTTGTCGGGATAGGCAACTATGGGACCCGTTATCGGCATCGCACTTTCTTCCGCGCCCTATTTCAGGGAGCCAACACCTTATTCCTGCCAATCCTCTCCTATGTTGCCTCCAATGCGTCAACGACAGCCTTATCATCCACCACTTCTTCAATAATAGGGAATATCTATACCAGTAGTTTCTGCTATGCAGCGAACCACTTGTTTCTGGTCCTCATTTGGGCAGGCCTTGTACACTTTGTTGGAATCAATACATCTACAATAGTCGCTGCAAGCAAAAGAGAAGGCCGATTTATTGGGCTCCCTATGGTACTGCTTGTACAGGCCATTTGGTCAACTTACCATGCGGCATCACTCATATATCCCGGCTTATATTTTGATCCCTCTCATCCCATCATGACTCTTTTACCCATCACATTTGCTCTTATCTTCGCTAAAATAGCATTTAGGTACTATGAATTCCGAAAGGCCCAGAGCTCTTTTGCGTTTGGACGCAACCCTCCTCTTATTGCCGGATTGAAGGTGATCGGGTGCTCTTAGCCTAAGAGAGGGAGGGAGTGAATTAGACACTCTAAAAACCTTAACCTAAGGCTCCAACTAGTTTGCACAAAACTTAAACTAAAACAAACTATCTAGATGTGCAACTATAGTTCACCTTAGTGTGAAATCCTCGTCCCAAAAGAGTTTAGCAACCTATAGCCAATCCTATCAAGATACTACTCTATGAAAGTAAAGGCACAAATGTTGCAATATAAAATGCGGAAGCTTAAAAGAGATATGAGAGGAAGCAAGCTCTCTACACAAGGATTTATTATGTGGTTCGGATTGTCACAAAGGCGCCCCTACATCCACGTTGTTGAAGCACTCACGAAGAGTATCGCTTCCCGGCAATCAAGTCTCTTCCGTGAACACAATCACGGTCACCTTGATCCCGATATCCAATAAGGGAGAATGCCCACGAAGGAGGGGTCTCCGTCCCCCATACAATGTTGTCGACGCCGCTCCACACCAATCCAGAGGATCGTTGACGTGCCGGCGAGCCACCAATGCTCCAAGGGGCCGGCGCACCGAGATACAAGGGTTGGTTCACTCAAGAACCACAGCACAAGGATCTCAACCATGCTTACTCACTCACTTATGAGCTAACCTAGCACAAACACTTTCAAAGATGTGCTAAGGACTAACGATTTGATCACTAAGCTCTTGGATGGCTTGGAGGTGTTCTTAGGTGTGTGTGTGATGTCTTGGAACTCTAGCAATCTTCAAATGGCCGGGGGAGCACATATATACAGGCCACACACTTGAACTAGCCGTTTGGAGCCATTGGGCACATTTCTGCGTAGGCATTGGAACTTCCGGTGCTGGGGCGTCGGTTCTTCCGGTCACTCTACACTCTGAAGTATCCGTTGGACTCTCTGACACAACTGCAGCAACTTCAGGGACCATCGGATGAACCGATGCTATGGCGTCGGAACTTCCGGTAACACTTGATCTTCATGTAGCCGTTGCACCCCTGCTGACATCATTGCACCGACGCTTACTCCGGCGGTCGTCGGTTCATCCGGTGCTGAAGGCTTGGCTGCTCCACGCTTGACATCGTCTCTGGAACATAGTATATTGAATGCACCGATGCTTAATTTGGCCTCGTCTGTTCAACCGGTGCTTCACTTGATCTTCCCTTGATTTGCAGAGGGCGCTCAGACTTACACTAGTTCCATGGCGTCGGATTTTCCGACAACCATCGGATGCACCGATGCTTCAGGCATCGGTTAAACCGGTGCTACTGATTTTAGTAGAACTCATCAAATTCAGCGTTTCTTTGAGTTCTTTCTTCGTGTTTTGCTTTGTATGCCTTTTTACTTCATCCCTGAGATCTAGAAATATTCACTCAACAAAAACCATTAGTCCCATTGATTGCGTTATCATACGATCACCAAATCACTCAAAATGGCATAAATGGTGCCATGTTCATTACAATCTCCCCCTTTTTGGTGATTGATGACAACACAATCAAAGCAAGCATAAAATTTGCAAAAAATTGATAAATTGAACTACTTACATTTGTTTGGATGCTTACCATCATCCAATGACGGTTTGGCCTCCCCTATAACCATGATTCCCCCTTTGATCCTCCCCTTATCTTGCTACTCCTTCCTCATAAGTTGACTTGATTCACTTAGGCATTTCTCCCCCTTTGGGATATACTTCTCCTCCTTGAGAAAATATCTTTCTATGATCCACATTTCTCCCCCTTTGGAATCAAATCACCAAAAAAATCTTGCACCTAAAAGGTCTTGCAAAACAATATAGCTCAAGAGAGGATTAGTAGCCTAGGGAGTTAGTTTCATGACTTATGATCCAATTGTATGATATCAATGAAGATACCAATTGAAAATTTCACTATGGTGGATTACAAAATCACGAAACAAGCATGACATGAGCTAAGCTTTCCATAAGTATGTGCACAAAATGATAAAGTGAAAATCAAGTGCACTACTAGATGTTATAACTAGAAAGCTTAGATCATATCATGCATGGATGTAAATCTAAAATAATAAGTGTTGACGCTCCTTAGCGCCCCAATTTATATACCGCAAGCGCACGGGATCGTGTAGCTTTTCCCTTAGAGTATTCCCCCAAAGTTTATCAATCCGTGGATCGACAAAGAACTACCCAAGGTTTTCCATCTAATCTAACGGATCTATCCTAACATGAAGCATGAATTGCACATATAGAGTAACATTTAATAGATACGAGTGTTGTGTAAAGGTTGATCTCATCCATGAACATAGGCGTAACCATAGCAAAACCAAAGACATGACTAGGCCTATTGTCATCTAGTTGTAGTTCAAGCTAACGAGCAAATAAATCATGCATCTCAATCAATGGCATCTTTAAACCCAAAATCTCCAATTCGATCCTTCGATACCCCATCTACTTAAAGCAACGCCCTATCATGACGCCCCCCTTTGGACGAAAGCACCCTGAAGCAAGTCGAACCCCTTTGGTAGTTCCGCCATGAACCTCTAGCCACCATGACTACAAGACCATGCTAAGTGATCTATCTCGATAATAGATCTAGGATGAAGCAGACCCAAAGAAAAGAACGAAATCGAAAGAGAGAACATGGTCGCTAAAAGATTCGGAAGACATGATTATCATTACTCACATAATAGATTCGTTTGGATCGTCACCGCCGAGTACATACCATTGACGACTCCAACTAGCTCATGAACTCCACCATGGCACAACCACGCAGGGAGGCCATGGCGGCTAGGGGCGGCCTAAGCCATCTCCTAGACAACTTTGAAGACTTTCGGCGGCCGCCGTCTCCCTCCGATCTTGGCCCTAGGTTTACGTCGAGTTCTAGGTGGATGGGTGCCCCGATTTGAATTAGGTGCGAGCTATTTATAAGCTGAGGAAGCCACCGGTCGAAGGGGAGGCCGAACCGCCTCGGAAACGGGCTAGGCCGGCCGGCTCATAGGCCTAGGCCGGCCGGCCTACCCTCTTTTGAGCCCGCCTCGGTCTCATCTTTCGCGTGTATGTCCTTCACGATTGCACCCCTTTGGACGTCGTTATCTTGGAGATATCTTCGAGAAAAGGATAGGATAGGGAATCCTTCCTTAAATCTTCATTTGCTTTGCTTAATCCCGAAGTATCTTGATCTCATCTTCGTGGGCTTGGTCCTTTGGGCTCTTTTGGAGGATGGATGTGCATGAATGGGCTTCGAATCAACATGGGCTTTGGTCCTTCCTTTGGGCTTTGGCCTTCGTCTTTCTCCGTGTTAGCGCTCGATCACGGGCCTCGTCATTTCATGCTCCAAAATAGGCCAAAAACCTGCAAAAACGAAGTTCCTCCAAAATATTTGTGCAAATGTGAAAATGACCAATAATTAGGTCGGGGTTAGGACGGTTAGTGATTTTGATATTAAATTCATGCCATTATCAATGATGAACAAGGGATAAAATGGGTACTTAAGGAGTGCCAACATTCCCCCCATGCTTAAACCTTGCTCGTCCTCGAGTAAGTCCAGGAGCTTTTCTTATAAAGAAATCAGCGTTGCCCCTCAATGTCCTCTCTGCACTTAGTCATACATAACAAGACATATTGCTCTCTCAAGTATTTAGCATTTAAGTTCATGTTGTGACCGACTACTTTTTCATTATGGAAGATAGACTAGCAATTAAAGAACAAGCCACAATAATAAAACAATGCAATGCTCTCAAACTTAAGCGAACTTCAAACCTTTACCTTGTTTCATCGTGAAGAGTTTTCAAAAGATCATGGAAATACTCATCTCATCAAGTCTCTCAAGCCTACATTAGATTGTCTTCAACCTATTCTACTCATATATAAAAGTGGAAGGCTTATGTGGAGCTTGGTAGGTAAAAACAATCCTAGCAAAACATTATATCTGAAATATTGTCAAACTAAGAGAGAGATCTATTGGATTTACTGAGACTTGTCAAAAAGGCCATTGGAAAATAATGTTGGAGAGGGAGAAAGATGAAACACACTTTTAGAAAGGTGGACATGTGCAAGTGGCAAATGGATGATCCCGAGACACAAATGAAGTTATCGTTATCGGATTGCACATGGTTGGAAGATTTGAGTATGGAATAGTTCTTCAAAGTAACTTGGAAAATTAATGAAGCCAAAAAGAACTAAGGAGCATTTTATTCTTCTATTTTTTCTTTCATTTTTCTTTTCTCCTCTTTTTTTCATTTTTCTCTTTTTCTTTCTTTTTGCTCCTTAGAACTTTTGATAACATAGAATACTTACCCAGCCATCCCCCCATGCTTGAACAAATGCTCGTCCTCGAGTATGAATAGTGAGAGAACCAATTAGCTAGGGTAAGTATCTCAAATTCACCTTCTTCTTCGTAGAACCTCTTGAATCTCCGGGGAGCCTTGTCTCCCAAAACTTTTTTTTATATGGTGCCCTTGATTCTTTTGATTCTGTCGAAATGATAATCCATACTCAAATTGGGTTGTGGTCAAGGAGTTAATCACAAAAAGATGTTTTTGGTTTAGGGTGGATATCCAGCGAGGTTTGCAAAATTCCCGAAGTAGAAACTCACAATGCATGGATAAATAGGCTAGCAGAAAGAAGGTTATACAAAAAAACGGAATGACCAGCTTCTTAGTCTCATACCAAAGAAATCAATCTTAATCCAACTCATCAAAATATAAGCTTGCAATCTAAATGTTTCATCATGAAAGAATATGTATGTATAGGCTTTGGTAGGTAGAACTTTGCAAGAGATTCACAAATGTAGATAGCATAGGAATTAAGTTTTCAAATTAAACAACACAAGGTGTAAGGTCATCGGTAGACTTAAATCAAAGAGCAACATAGAATATGTGGGTCTAGAATTTAGTCATTTAACCTCCACAAATAAAAGAGCCGGTATTTAATCATTTTAATTCCATTTAATTGAGATAAAATGGTCAAGTCATATACAACATAGCGTAGGTAAAACAAAGCAGCAACTTTCATCATTTTTCCATAAGCATAAGGCATTGCCAAAATGTATCAATGTGGTGAGCACAAAGTGATGGTGGTTATCATTCATTGAAAACAAAAACAAATCTAGGTTGTACTCCTAGTAGCCATGTTATTATAGGGAGAGATATACAAAGGCTGCATCTATGATTGAAGGCATATATGTACAAGCATTTAGAAAAAGAGAGAGTTGAGGAAGAATTACCGTCCTTCTCGATGCTCGTAATGAAGTGTAGCGCGGCCTCCCCCATACTTAAGCATTGTGCTAAGCATGGAAGAAGAATCATGAGCATCTTGTGGCAACCGTGATTATCTTACTCCATGAGATCTTTCTTCCTTGTCCATGAAATCCCCCCCCATACTTAGCATGATGCTAGGCGTGGAAGGAGAAGATTGATCATCTTGCAATTCTTGAAGTCCTTCCCTCATGTGTATGAATATCATCTTCAATGTATCTTCACTTTTGTTGCCTCAATTTTCCTTCAACTTCTTCTTGTACAAAGTCATGGTCCCAATCATTGCTTCACGTCGTCGTTGCGTCCTTCAATTTCTCGTTGTCCCATTGCTGCCTCATCTTCATGGATTTTTCTTTCAATTTCCAGAATAGAACGTGTACTGAAACATTACTCCATTGCGAAGTGCACGAATTTTCCTTTCCAACGAGTCCTTATTCGCCAAAAATTGATTCCAAACAAGAGAGTTATGTCAATTTCGTCTCAGCGCTGCAATCTGTCCTGACGAGTTTCAGAACACGCAACGTTCAATGTTCTTGCCATATCTCCTTGTACGGGTCTTCAAATTCATTGATCTAGGATGTATCGGAATGTAAATTTCATAGAGCTTCTGAATATCAACTTTTTCTTCCTTGTACGTCTCTGTCCATGTGCAAAATTTGATGAAAACAGCTGGGCTTGCTCTCGAACTTTGGAGGTGTTGATGAATTTGATTTTCTTCTTTGATCACGAATTCATGGGAATGCTTTTTGTCATGCCTGCAAAACAATCAAGTGCACACACTACCCCCGGGGTGACGGTCGGGAGTAGAGACAAATGCCAACAAACCAAGCATCCCTAGACTCAACTTGTGGCATGAACAATGGAATGGATGTAAAGTGCAAATGCAAAGTTAGCAAAAACAACTGTTAGCAAGGTTGAAAGAACCTTTCGATGTTGTTCCACAACTAGCTTATTCAAAAACAATTGCTAAGAGTGACAAAAAGCCTTCGCGACACTTCATAAGAAGTGAGGCTTTTGTCAATGAAAATGTTATTTATCGAAAAGGAACAAGTAACCGAGCTAACAAGGTTTTAGAAGTAGGTTTATGGGTTTCCTATATTTTTTTGGTTTAAAACAAAAAATTTGAAGAGAGAGTGTTGGGTATTGAAATTCTATCTAAGGTGGTTTTTAAAAAACTAGAGAGAAACAAAAGTTAGATTTTTTTTGAAAGAAAAACATAACCTATGGTTTTTAGGATTCCTCTATGAGTGGTTTTCCTAAGGGTTTTAGGATCTCAAAAGCGAGGCTATTCAATGTTTTTAGAAAAAGTTTTTTTTTTATATGCAATGTGCAATGCAAGGGTGAGACGAACAACATGGTATGCAATGCAACACGGGGTGGGTGAACAAAATGATATGACATGATGAGGTGGTCTAAAACAAAACAAAAAGTTAGTCTAAGTTAACTAGCCACAAGTTTAGAATCAAAGGGTGGTGCAACACTTCATATTTCCGTCTAAAAGGACACAAATAAAAAGACTCTAAACACTAATAGGCACACAAAAAGGTCTACAAGTTTCCCAAGATCAAATAACAAAGTGCTCCCTCAATAACATTTAGAATGAACAACATAAAGTTATGGTTTTTGTTAGAGCAAAGGTATAATGTTACTTGATATTCCGATTAAAGAGTGCAATGTAGACGGTCATATTAATATATATATAAAATAAAAGATCGGGTTGCCTCCCGCAAATCGCTTCATTTAAAGTCATAGAGCTCGATTTTCTTACCTTCAAATTGATGCGAAGCCATGGTCCTTCATGCAAGAGGTGAAGGTGTTCCATGCAGCTCTTATTCCACTTCCCATGTTGGACATGATCAATCACGCTTAATGGAAAATTTGTCCAATCGTCTCTCACATCATCGTCACCTCCTTCTTTATTGTCCTTCGTCGCTACCTTTATTTTCACAGATTTTTCTCTCTGTCCAGATTGGGAGCTGCGCCAACCAATTGATCCAATGCAAGGTGCATGAAATCTTCTTTCCAACAAGTCTTCATTTGCCCAAAACGCATTCCAATTGAGGGAGTTATGCCCCTTTTTCCCGTCACTGCAATCTGCCCTGTGCTGATTTTAGTACGTCCATCTCCGATGTTTGAGACATAGCTCCTCCCGTGGGTCTTCAATTGTATCGATCATGGATGCGTTGAACCGAGGACTTGATGGAGATCCTGAATATTCAACTTTCTTGCATTGTAAATCTCTGGACTTGTGCACAAAATTGATGAGGCTTAGCGAGGTCCGTTCTTGAAACTTGAAGATGTTGATGATGGAGTTCAAAATTTTGGGCATGGTTTTCCTCCTCATCATTTGAGTTTCATGTCCTGCATGGTTAGTGAAATTCGGGGCTTCTCCTGACATGTGCTCTTTTAGGGTCATGAGCTTAACCAAGCGCAAAGCAAGATCGAGATTTGCAATTATTTGTAAACATATGCAACATAATCACATCCTCAATTAAATTTCATCAACAAGGCATGGTGTAATTAAATGCAGCATGTGTTTCTTGCATAGCGCGGAGCTCATTATTAGGCAGAGGTTCTTTAAGCATGAAATCAACATTCTCAAGAAACTCTAGCCTATCATCATGAAAAGAACAAGGCATAGAATTTAAACTTTCATTCCGACTATCGGTTCGAGCATGAGATTTTTTAAAGATTATCAACAAAACCAATAGAAGCTTGAGAATTCAATGTATACCTTAGCCTCGGAGCTTTTTCATACTCATTGGAGTCGTGGTGCTTTGTGTGAGATGTCATTTTGATGCACTCTTCGTGGTTCGTCGTGGTTTGCTTCTCACGTCTACATGTGTTGAATGTTGTGCTCTTGTAATCCGTCGTGGTTTGTTTACAACATCTTTGTTTGTCGAAGGTCGACCGCTTGTGTCTTCATTTGCCAATGTCATTGAGGTTCTTCCTTTGCTCCAAGCCTCTAAATTTTATCATGTACGCTTGATGAAAGCATCGCCCAAGCTCCCCTTCATTGTTGTCATCGTCATCTTCTCTATCTTGTTCTCATCGCGTTGCTCCTGCCTCTTCTTCGTGGAATATCTCCTGTACACTCAACAGAACATATACCAAAATATATATCTATTAAAATATTTATGAAATTACCTTTCCAACGAGTGGTCATTCATATTAAACTGAGTCCAAACGAGGGAGTTATGCCGTTTCACTTTTGGCGCTGCGTGCTGTCCAGAAATTTTCAGAGTGTGCACCCTTAAATGTTTTGGCCATAACCGCTTGTAGGAATCTCCGATTGACTTGGTTCTTAATTCGTTGGAACAGGAACTTCATGGAGCTTTTGAATATCCAAAAATATGCTGCTATTTGCTTCTGAGGTCAAGTTGGACATTGATGAGAACAATATCTTCTTGTGAATTCATCCGCAGATGTCAATGATCTCGATCATGTGGTCTTTGGAGCATAGTGTCGTGCATCCCTAGGCTTCAAGGTTATCACCATTGATTACCAGTAAATATCACGGCTTCAATGATGTGTCTTCTCCATTGTTCTTGCTCTACCCAAGGTGTTGGGATTGGAAGATGTTCATGTGCTTCGTGTTGATGATCCGAATGGTTTCCTTCCTTGATAGCATCACTCGATTAGAAGTATATCGAGCATCCCACTGGAGAAGATAGGTGGTGTCGTGGTTCTTCTAATCTTGTTGCCTCCAGCTTTGGTCAACTTCAAATCATCATCTTTTGCGTACAGTCTTCCAATCATCCTTTGACATCGTCATCACCTTCTTCGTCGATTGCTACTACCTCTGTCCTCATTGAATTCCCCTTCATCCAGTGCAGAATATGTACCAAACTTCTGCTCCATTTCAAGGTGCATCAAATTATCTTTTCAACAAGTGGTCATTCGCCTCAATCGGACTCCGGATAAAGAAGTTATACTTGTTTTATTACGGCGCTGCAATCTGTCCAGAGGGATTTCAGAACGCGCAGCGTTGAAAGATTTTACCATAACTCTTCACACCGATCTCCAAAGTTGATGGTTCTTGATCCGTTGGAAAGAAGACTTGATGGATCTTCAAAATAATCTATTATTTGCTCATGGTACTTCTCTGATCTTGGATGAAAAACTCATCACAACAGTAGCACTTCATAGATGATGATGATCGCACGATTTTCTTCGCGGGCATGCTTCATACCTATTGCTTCAACAAACAATTCTTCCCAAAAACATTAGTCTTTAAAATTAATTGACACGGCGACGTACCTTATTTATCATCTTTTTCTTTGGGGAGTGGGGACTCGATAGCGGATAATGGGCCACTAACAAAAGTTAGCACCTACCACTAAAGAGCGAATCTTGATGTTGTTGCCGTCATGTCGATGTGGACGTTGTCGATGTTCCATGTAGAGGCTCCTCGATCATCTTGTTGCCAATTGTTGAAATTTGTCGAAATGGATTATGGACTTCTCGAAGTCCAAGTTTGGTGTCTAGCTTTTTCCACCAGCTTTCAAGGACACAAACAAGAAAACAAGGGTATATGCAATAATAAAAATTAGGGTTAGTCCAAAAAACTAGATAGATCGCCCTAGGGTTCGAGTTGCCGATCCCCGGCAACGGCGCCAGAAATGCTTGTTGATGCTCCTTAGTGCCCCAATTTATATACCGCAAGCGCACGGGATCGTGCAGCTTTTCCCTTAGAGTATTCCCCCAAGGTTTATCAATCCGTGGATCGACAAAGAACTACCCAAGGTTTTCCATCTAATCTAACGGATCTATCCTAACATGAAGCATGAATTGCACATATAGAGTAACCTTTAATAGATACGAGTGTTGTGTAAAGGTTGATCTCATCCTTGAACATAGGCGTAACCATAGCAAAACCAAAGATATGACTAGGCATATTGTCATCTAGTTGTAGTTCAAGCTAACGAGCAAATAAATCATGCATCTCAATCAATGGCATCTTTAAACCCAAAATCTCCAATTCGATCCTTCGATACCCCATCTACTTAAAGCAACACCCTATCACGACGCCCCCTTTGGACGAAAGCACCCTGAAGTAAGTCGAACCCCCTTTGGTAGTTCCGCCATGAACCTCTAGCTACCATGACTACAAGATCATGCTAAGCGATCTATCTCGATAATAGATCTAGGATGAAGCAGACCCAAAGAAAAGAACGAAATCGAAAGAGAGAACATGGTCACTAAAAGATTCGGAAGACATGATTATCATTACTCACATAATAGATTCGTTTGGATCGTCACCACCGAGTACATACAATTGACGACTCCAACTAGCTCATGAACTCCACCATGGCACAACCAAGCAGGGAGGCCATGGCGGCTAGGGGCGACCTAAGCCATCTCCTAGACAACTTCGAAGACTTGCGGCGGCCATCGTCTCCCTCCGGTCTTGGCCCTAGGTTTTCGTCGAGTTCTGGGTGGATGGATGCCCCGAGTTGAATAAGGTGCGAGCTATTTATAAGCCGAGGAAGCCACCGGTCGAAGGGAAGGCCGAACCACCTCGGAAACGGGCTAGGCCGGCTGGCTCATGGGCCTAGGCCGGCCGGCCTAACCTCTTTTGGGTCTGCCTCGGTCTCATCTTTCGCGTGTAGACTCCTCGCATCTTCTAGAGTTTATGTCCTTCACGATTGCACCCCTTTGGACGTCGATATCTTGGAGATATCTTCGAGGAAAGGATAGGATAGGGAATCCTTCCTTAAATCTTCATTTGCTTTGCTTAATCCCGAAGTATCTTGATCTCATCTTTGTGGGCTTGGTCCTTTGGGCTCTCTTAGAGGATGGATGTGCATGAATGGGCTTCGAATCAACATGGGCTTTGGTCCTTCCTTTGGGCTTTGGCCTTCGTCTTTCTCCGTGTTAGCGCTCAATCACGGGCCTCGTCATTTCATGCTCCAAAATAGGCCAAAAACCTGCAAAAACGAAGTTCCTCCAAAATATTTGTGCAAATGTGAAAATGACCAGTAATTAGGCCGGGGTTAGGACAATTAGTGATTTTGATATTAAATTCATGCCATTATCATCCTCCAAAATATTTGTGCAAATGTGAAAATGACCAATAATTAGGCCGGGGTTAGGACAGTTAGTGATTTTGATATTGAATTCATGCCATTATCAAAGATAAACAATGGATAAAATGGGTACTTAAGGAGCGCCAACAATAAGGAATTGAAAATGATCCCAATTGAAAGAGTTTAGAACCTTGCATACCTCCGGGGGACTTTGTTTACCTTGCATGTACCAATTTGAAAGTGACTTGCAACAATTGAAGTCTTTAAAAGATGAGCACTTGGTACACCAAGGTTAAGCAAATGTATGAGCACATAGCCTATGAACTTAGATATGAGCATTTAAGTTCAATAGAACATGGCTCAATATGCATGAAACACAATTTCTCTAATCACTCTTATAAAGTTGTTTGTTCACATTGAGCATGAATAACATTCTCTTAGAGTGTTAACTCCGTCGTGAGACTACAAAAGATTAAATTTGCAAACATGATAGTATCAAAATCACAAACTATAGGGTGAACTCCCCCTAAATGTGTGCATTTAGTGTTTGAATCACCAAGCAAATGTATGCACATTGATTTTGACACAATTGGGAGTTTACCCTATAGCTTGTGTTCATGGTACACATATGAAATACATACTTCATGAAGTCCATGTACCATAAAGGGTAACCTTGTGTAGCTTTCTACACACTTATCAAACCATATAGGTTGCTTATGGGTTAGAATTATGACACAAGCAACCCACCATATACAACACTAGGAGATGCAAAACATGCAAACATCCTAGCAAGAGCAATGGATCTACATGATGCTTGAATTGAAATTTAGCTACCATTACCTTATGGGGGACTTGGGCAACAAATGTCCAAGTTTTGAGCTTAGTTTGTTTTGGCTTGAAACTTTACTTCAACTTGTAAACTAAGCCTCCAAATCCCCCGAAGCCATTCATGGGCTTCAAGTCTCCTTTGGAACCCACACCATTTGAGATCCCTTCATATTGGTGATGATTTCCTTGGGCACCCAAATGGAGTGGTTCCAATTCCTTTCCTTCTTCCCAACCCTGTGAGCAACCACCTTACCATTGGTCTTCTTTTTGATCACATAGGAGGTGCTATTGCTTTTGTTCCTCCGGTTGGGCTTGGTGTAGATGAGAGAACTCTTGATTGTGAGCTTCTTCTTGTTCTTCTCATCCGGAAGCTTCTTTCTTGGTTGAGGACACTTGTTGGACTTGTGGCCCTTTTTGTGGCACTTTCAGCAAGTCACAGTGGACCTCTTCTCAAGCTTCTTCACCATGTCTTCACGGTTATCTTGAGAAGGTTGGACATTGCTATCTATGCTTTTGCCCTTCAATCTATACAAGTCCTTCATGAGCCTTTCCACTTTTTGCTTGAGCTCATCATTTTCCTTAGCAATGAGATCATCACATAATTCTACAATAACATTCTCATTGCATTTCTCATTGCAAGGGTTAGAGCAAGATTCATCAATTAAATCAATGCAAGAAGTTAAAGCATCTACCCTAGAGATTGGAATTGCACAAGGGATAGTTTGCTTCATTTCCAAAGAGTCATTAGTATCATTAATGCTCTCAAATTTTAATTTGAGCTCTTCATGCTCCTTGCTAAGCATTTAGAAATAGAATTTGCACACTAAATCTTTAAAATTTGTAGAAATAGAAGCATTTAGATCATTGAGAGTATTAGGGTTTTTTATTTCCTTTGATTGCTTCTTAATGACTTTTTGGTGCTCATGAACTAAGTCAAGAAGTTCATCAATTGAAGGAGAGTCAGAGTCATCATCATTTACATCGCTATCCATACCTTTAGCCATAAAATAAGTGTTGGATGATGATTCCATGCGGGTGGTGAATTTTTGCTTGATTCATCACTTGAGCTTGAGCTTGATTCTTCACCACCGCTCACCCATTCACCAAATGTGGCAAATGATTCATGCTTGGGCTTCTTCTCCTTCTTTTGCTTGTTCTTCTTGAACTTCTTCTCAACCTTCATGAGTTGATGGTGGGGCCCATCTTTGAGGAAGACCATATACCCATTGAGTTGATTTCCTTCAAGCATTTGTTCATCTTCTTTACTTGCTTGTAGAGGTTGGGGTGCATTGGCTCTTTTTCATCATTTGAGGAGCTTCTTGCATCCTCTTCTTCCTCATCAGTTGAGCTACCTTTGATGGCCATCTTCTTCAACTTCTCGAGTTGTTTGCATGCAACTGTGCTATGTGTTGGTGAAGAGGATGGCGCCTTTGTCTTGATGTCATTGCGTAGCTCATGGGCTATCACCTTGTTGAGGACTTGATTTGGTGTCAAAGTGCTGAGATCTTTCTCATATAGAATTGTGGTCACCAAATCATAGTCCGGACTTCGGAGTGAGTGAATGATCTTGTGAATGAGTTCCAAATCTTCAATTATCTTCACATCTAGGGAATTAATCTCATTCACAAGACTGTTCAATCGTGAGTACATGGATTCGGCATTCTCATCATCAAGTTGCTTAAAGCTATGAAGCTTATCAATGAGAACATGATATCTTTCATTGGCAACATCCTCCGTGCCCTCATGATTCTCAATGATAGTCTTTCATAGCTCTTTAGCATTTTCACAAGAATAAACATGATTGAACATATTATCATAAAGAAAAGACAAGATTATGCATTTAGCGGTGACATCATATTGCTTCTCTTGAAGACCATTATTTTTTATCCTTTCACTCACAACTCTCTAAACGTTTAGTCCCGTCGCTTGGAGATGGGCTTGCATTAAAATCTTCCATTGTTGGAAGCCCGTGCCGTCGAACCGTGGAGCGGGACTAAAAGAATCCATCCTTTCCCTCTAAGAGCTAACTCACTAGCTGGTGAAGCCTACCGATCTAATGAGCCGGTAAACACAAATTTGCCAATGGAATTGGCTTTCTTTGTGAGAGAAGTGAGTCCCGGCTCTGATACCAATTGAAAGTGATCGGGTGCTCTTAGCCTAAGAGGGAAAGGGGGTGAATTAGGCACTCTAAAACCTTAAAATACGGCTCCAACTAGTTTGCACAAAATTTAAACTAAAATAAGCTATCTAGATATGCAACTATGGTTCATCTTAGTGTGAAACCCTCATCCCAAAAGAGTTTAGCAACCTATAGCCAATCCTATCAAGATACTACTCTATGAAAGTAAAGACACAAAGGTTGCAATATGAAATGCTGAAGCTTAAAGGAGGGATGAGAGGAAGCAAACTCTCGACACGAGAATTTATCCCGTGGTTCGGATTGCTACAAAGACGCCCCTACATCCACGTTGTTGAAGCACTCACGAAGAGTATCGCTTCCCGGCAATCAAGTCTCTTCCGTGAACACAAGCACAGTCACCTTGATCCCGATATCCACTAAGGGAGATTGCTCACGAAGGAGGGGTCTCCGTCCCCCGTACAATATTATCGATGCCACTCCACACCAAGCCGGAGGGTCGTTGACGTGCCGGCGAGCCACCAATGCTCCAAGGGGCCGGCGCACCGAGATACAAAGGTTGGTTCACTCAAGAACCACAGCACAAGGATCTCAACCTTGCTTACTCACTTAGTTAGGAGCTAACCTAGCACAAACACTCTCAAAGATGTGCTAAGGACTAAAGATTTGATCACTAAGCTCTTGGATGGCTTGGAGGTGTTCTTGGGTGTGTTTGTGATGTCTTGGAACTCCAGCAATCTTCAAATGGCCCGGGGAGCACATATATATAGGCCACACACTTGAACTAGCCGTTTGGAGCCGTTGGGCACATTTCTGTGTAGGCATCGGAACTTCCGGTGCTGGGGCATCGGTTCTTCCGGTCACTCTACGCTCTGAAGTAGCCGTTGGACTCTCTGACACAACTGTAGCAACTTCAGGGACCATCAGATGAATCGATGCTATGGCATCAGAACTTCCGGTGACAATTGATCTTCATATAGCAGTTGCACCTTGCTGAGGTCATTGCACCGATGCTTACTACGGCGGTCGTCGGTTCTTCCGGTGCTGAAGGCTTGGCTGCTGCACGCTTGACATCGTCTCTGGAATATAGTACGTTGAATGAACCGATGCTTAATTTGGCCTCGTCGGTTCAACCGGTGCTTCACTTTATCTTCTCTTGATCTCCAGAGGGTGCTCAGACTTGCACTAGTGCCAGGCCGTCGGATCTTCCGACAACCATTGGATGCACCGATGCTTCAGGCATCGGTTAAACCGGTGCTACTGATTTCAGTAGAACTCGTCCAATTCAGCATTTCTTTGAGTTCTTTCTTCGTGTTTTGCTTTGTATGGCCTTTTTACTTCATCCTTGGGATCTAAAAATATTCACTCAACAAAACCATTAGTTCCATTGATTGCGTTGTCATACGATCACCAAAATCACTCGATATGGCATAAATGGTGCCATGTTCGTTACACAGATATATGAAGCAACTTCTGTAAGGGCGAAGCAAATGTCAATATGGTGGTATGCCTGCACCACCAGCTGAGCATTGTTGTCCTCCAGCACTTATAGTAATGGGAGAGGACAGAAATGAAGTAGAGAAGGGGGCTCATGGTTTCTTCTTCAAACGGATGATGTGCAGTTCTAGTTTGGTGACTATTGACAAAGTCTGGTTATTAGACGACACAGTCCTGACGTCGTCAACAACTTGGCGGCTCAAAGAAGTATGCCTTTCATTCACATTATTCAAGTTGTTGAGGTGTCGATTTGCAGGCTACACAGTTGCTGAGGCAGGTTTTCAGCAAGTCCGTGGCTTCTTCTTGCATATGTTGCTTAGTGACAAGGACCATGAAAGGGTGCATCGTGTGATAAGAGATGAGCTTTCTTTTCTGCATGATTATTACTATTCTTCCATCCCAACCCACTACTCGACTTTGTGGCTGCCCATAGTAAACATCTGCATTTCACTCTTGACTCTAACCTACTGTTTGTTGCTAGCTGGAATGGGAGTGGGTCACTTCATTTTAGACAAACTTCACACAGGATATGTAGATCTCACTCAGGTTAACTACAAACTAGATTGCATAAGTTAACGTGGTGTAGGTTCAGATTCCAGGAACGCATATATTGGAAATTTAGTGTATGATGCGGTTCCAGTGGCGATACTCCTTGTATTAGTTGTGCTTGCCGAGGCAAGGGAGATTGCTTCCTACATCTGCTCTAACTGGACCAAAGTAGCCCTCTTCAGTCGCTTTGTAGTGAATAGCCATGATGATTGGCAGCGATCTCCTCGCATGCAAAGATGGATTGGGCGTGTTCTGGGATGCCAGTCCAAAATGCTGATGACCCAATGGGATGACAAAATGTACGAATGCTCAGTGCTAGTGATGCACCCAAGAAGAGTCGATCCAGTAATTTCCCTTGTCATGCGTCTCCTCCGCTTGCCCGACAGAAAGAAGAATGTCAAGTTCCAGGGGTGCTGAAGGCTAGGATTTTCGATGCACTCGCAAGTAACAATGGGCTCCTGACTGATCCCAAGACAATCCTCTGCCGGATCCTAGAAGAAGATGATGGCATTGGCAGCAGCAGCAACGACTTCCTCTGGGCTTGTGAGAGTGAAGGTATCTCCGATCTCCTGCTCACATGGCACATCGCGACAAGCATCCTTGAGATGAGGCAGGGGCAGCAAGGGCAACAACACCCACCTCGTCTTCCTGACGACATGATTGTTGCCACACACTTGTCACGGTACTGTGCCTACTTGGTGGCCTACGTGCTCAGCTGCTGCTTCCTGATGACGACGAATGGTGCAAGAGCTTGTACAAGGCCGTGAAGAAGGACTGCACAAGTGTGCTTGATGCCCGGGTAGCATCAACGCTGAGGGCAGAGGCTACTAGGTACACAAAGCTGCTGTCGTTGCAGCAGGAGCCGGAGCCGGAGCAGAAGCATCATGTAGTGCTGATGAACGGCGTGAAGCTTGGCAAGCAGCTGGTGCAGCTGCAACAAGGGGAGGCGGCGGCATGGAGGTTCCTCGCAGGATTTTGGTCAGGTATGATCCTGTACATTGCTCCATCGGACAACCTCAAGGGCCACGGGGAGGCGATTGCCCGCGGCGGTGAGCTCATAACGATGGTCTGGGCATTGCTGATGAACGTTGGGATTGCCAGCAGGCCCAGCAACGCAGAGGGTTCTTCGGCTACTGCTGATCGTGTCTAATTTGATTGCTGCCTCTCTATGTATTCTATTCGATCATCAAGTTGTTGCTTTATTTGAATATATACGCATGCATGTTTATTAGACTGCCAGCTAGTGTTGCGATTGCTCACTAATTGTATTTTTTAGATAATGGAATAGTCATATCCCCACCTCTATATTGCAAGGTATATCCAGCCCTTATTACAAAGTAAACATGTCACACCCTATTTCAGAAAGAAACCAGATGCATCTCATATGTGCATCATAATCAAGCGTATACACATATGGTAGATGTCAAAAGTGAATATATCAAAAAAAATATTCAAAACGTAAGCAAGAGAGAGTAAATAACTTTGTTACACTCCGATAAATAGATATGAAGGTCTTTAGACGTTCCACCGATAACCTATACGATATCTTCAACAAAGCTTCATAAACTCCCACATGAACTTTTGACTGGTGAACGCATGCCTAGAATTTCTTGAAGTTGTTGTAGTTCTCCACTTCAATGTTCTCTTCTAAGCAGCAATCAGGCAAAAGTAAGTAAACTTATGGTTGGTACTCGGCAAGTGGGCGAAGATGCAAGGCTAACAAGGAAGGCTGAGGTTTATAGTAGGTAGCATTTTAGTTGGTCAAATTTTATTAGCAAGCACCTATTTACTAGGTATAATTTATACCAACCCACTTAAGCATATAACCATAAATGATCCAACATTATAAAGCCAAGCACCACAGATTAAATCATTCTTCAAGTTCAATTATCATGTGAGGGTCCAGGCCATTCATGACCGTGAGCACAACTGATATATCAATTTTAAACACTCTGCATAGGCTGTACACTTTACCCACAAGTCACGTAAAAGTTCAAAATAACTTTGGACCCAACCGCGCTGTGCTGATCAGGCACAATACCACACTTACGAGGTGTGGTTGCATAGGGACACTACGAGGTTTTTTATAAAGATTCCCTAGCTCATGACGATTCGCTAAGGTTTCATGTCAAAGCGGTCATAACTATCCCTAATGAGGATGTGCCTTAGCAAAGGACCACATATCAAAGCCTCAAGAGGACTGAGCTATACCCCGTCGATGCTTCCCCTCTTGCCCTTTCGGTAAGATCATCATAAGCTAGCATCTCTAATTAATCAGCTAAGACCAGAGCCATGTGGTCCTGGTGGTTGTACTATTTTTATGGGTGGTTCACCATGTTCCAATTAAAGTTATATATCTTGTAATTAACCATAATATAACAGCTTAAATAAAGCATGATTATCATTTTTTAAAAGATTATGATATCACCATTCCCAATGTTAAGAAACTAAGCATTTCTACCCAACAGAAATATTAAACCCGGTGTTCAAGGTTTTGGGGTAAAAGACTAGGTAAATTCCTTAATAAGTGTCCCATCAAATTTATGCAATACAGAAATTATATGAAGTGAATTATCATGCTATTATTGGGACAAAACAGAATATGTAGGGGGAGAAGTTTACTTGCCTTTCTTGCCAAACTGTCGTGTCTCTTTCTCAAACTGTTGCTCTTGATTTTCCTCGAACGGCGTGTCGACTACACAATCACACAAGAAAAACATGCACAAAATAAGGAAAACCACTTAAAACAGTATAGAAAAGAAAGATATGGTGATAAAGATGTTGTACGTGTCTCAAGGATCGTGTGAGCGCGAGAATCGCTAATATCGCAATTAAAACGAGAAAGATGTAGCTAAAACAAGGTTCCAGGGGCATATTTGCGAAGAAACAGAACTTCCAGGGGTTAGTTCTGAAGAAACCAGGGGCTAAAACATAAATAAACATTAGATCTAGGGGCTAGCTTGCAAAAAGAGGGTTCCTGGACAGCGGCTTGGAATTTACAAGAGTTCAGGGGGCTCTTTTGCAAAATATTCAAGGGTTGTCCGTTATTGACTTGGGTTAGATCTGATTTGATCCGTTGGATCTAGATCGGACGGCTCAAAGAGGGTCGGGCGGCTCGGCTCAGACTTGGCTGGCGACAGTGTGCCTCAGACGGGGCAACAGCGCGGCCCAGCACTAGGCGTCTCTGGCGAGGCGGCTCTGGTGGCTCGGCTCCGTGTATGGTGGATGGTTGATGAACTCCTTTGTATGAATCATCTCCCTCTTGTTTCTTTTTGTTTCTCTTTTTTAATAGGGGCTATCTTTTTCTCTTCTCTTTTACTCTCTTTTTTTTTTGACATCCCTTGTGGGCATGTGGCATACCTTCTTTGGGTATGCATCTTTTATTTTGAACATGCCGAAGCATGTGGCATACCTTCTTTGGGTATGCATCTTTTATTCCTTTTTGTATAGCCCCATATCCTTTGTCTAACTTTATGAGAGAGATGTCATACGGTGACATGGAGCTTTTATTCGGTGGATGTATGAGTGGATATATTGCTAACTTCCAGTGTAGAAGTATAGCATGTGGTAGTGGACGTGTACGTGATCTTGATCATGGGAGTATGAAATGAATTTCACTAAGGGTCACAACAATTTGACAAAGCTCAAAGAGTAAACAAGTTGCATATGTGGAAAGTTTATATCATAAAACATATTTGGCCTTGGTAGGAATTTTCACCAATGAGGAGAAGTAAGACTATTGATTTTATGTTTTATCAAAAAGGTAAATCTCCAAGAGCTTACATAGAAAAGATAGGATTTCTTTAGTCTTACCATATCTCACTTCACAACAACTTAGTTGACATGTTTTCCTAATAGAGATATATCCACAGGTAACAAGTGTATGAACTAGGAATAAAGTTTATACTGGCCAATCTTTATAAAGTCAAGTTCATAGTTTGGCAAGATTTTATTTCATGTTGTAAGATTGATTAACATGGTTGACACTTTTAGGCATAATCAAACTTGTAGGAGCAAAACATGGGTGAGAAAAATGGAGTGCAAACCAGTGTACCTGCGAGATGGCATAGTAGGGTCGGGTTCCCCCACACTTGATTTTTATGTCATTTGACACAAAAAACCAAGGGCGGATGTTAAAGCTTCTCCATAACGTGAATTGCTGCACCCATGATCCTAGACATCATTTGTCTTTCATTCATGTAATTGTTAGTGGCAAAGAATACCTGAAGGGAACTTGTCTAGCGCCAAGATTAAGTTTATTATTATGTGAGATAAGGGAGGTTATTGTTTTATTCTAAGGTAGTTTATTATTTTTTTATTATCATTTTTTTATTTTTAAAGGATGAAGATTTTTTTCTTTTCAAATATATTGATGCATTTCCAAAAAGATTTGAAGTTAAGAATGCATCAGAAGTTTGATAACTACCGATTTACCTTCGGCAAGGGCTTACCATTTTAAGTCCGTTGAGCAAGACTTGACCGTTTTGATTTAGCTTGAATGCTCGTTATCCAGTCCCGGAGATGAGGATCTGGATCATTGCACTTCTTGCCTCTGTCATGCCATCGTGGTTTTTTTTATGCGGTTTTTGGCTTGGCGGGTGAATGATCTTTTTTTCTTTTTGATCAAGGTTTCATTCAAAGCCCACCAAATGAATTTTGATCTACCTCCATTTGAATTCATCTCAACAGACTTACCCTTATGGTTTTGAGAAATTCCTGTAGGGGTTAGTCCAGGCATGCATCCAAAGTCTATACTAGCAACTTTGGTTCAATTAATCAAATTAAACTCCATGTTCAATTTGATTAAGGTAGGCTTTTAACCTAAGCACCATGCTTAATTTAAAGCCTACAGAAGTATGTGCAGTACTCCCAAACTGAAGCACACTAGAATAGGAAAAGGTAGCATGAAAATGATAAATTTGAGATTGATTCAAATGGTTGTGCGAACATTGAATGATGGATTAGAGAACCATTTTTTATTTGCAAAACAATGCAAATAGGGTGGATGAAATGCATTTAAACAAACATGCCATTGTTTCAGAAAAAGAAATTAAATGAGTGATGAGATGCATGAAAATCTAGGCTTCAGCTTTTGCTCGTAGCATCGACCATCAAGCGAAAACACCATACCGACTGGCATAGCCAACATATGATGCCGAGATGATCCCGTTTAACATCTGTCTACTACGATGCTAGACTAGGAGCATCGAATAGATAGATAACAATTGAAATTGTCATCTACCTAGACTAGGCATGGCGCCCGAAAACAGCTCAAAGACTAGGAGCCACCCGAGGAAAGCACTAGATATATGATGAATTAAAAAAAATGCAGTGGTGAAAATAAACTTGGGAATCAAATGTTTTTGGATTGGTTCTTTTACCTTGATCGATTCATCGTTCACAATTTATGATTGAATTGTGAGTGATGCAATGTAGTCATTCCGTCACATATGATGGTCTTATTTTCTTATGACGGCGATCTTCTCTCCACCTACATAGAGTTAGTGTGTATACATATGTACCTATCTATGAGATGGCATGGTGGTGGTTTGATTATTCATGAAAGATTAGGCACCCTGGGCTCGTAAAGATACTCTCTTTATTTTATTTATGTCCACAAAAGCAAGTGGTAAACTAGGCTAGCAGATATCAAGGTAAATATCAAAATCTTTACGCCAATTGCTTCCCCGGCAATGGCGCCAGAAAGCTTGTTGGCATTTATTAATGCAAACAGATAAATCCTCAAGCGCACAGATGCCGCTATAGCTTTCACCCAAGAGTATTCCAGGGTATTGTATTTATCCTCAGGGAAGCAATGGTTAAAGAAGTTGATAGATAGCCATCACGTAACTGTTAGCTAGTATACCGACTAGACTATTATGGGGTAAGAGAAGGAATAGGAATTTTGGATAAGTGACACACATAGGAGAACTCCAGGTTAAGAAAGCAGAGTAGAAAAGCAGAGCTAGGAGGTCAACAAGAGAGGTCAAGGTTCCTATTTACTTCTCCATTACTGCGGTTCTACTCTAATTCACACCAAAGGGGTGAATTAAGCAAAGGTCAAACAAAGCGATCACACCTTGGCACATCGGGGCGACGGTACCTTTCCGATCCTCGACAAGACTAGGAAGGGGTGATCGGGGTCAGGCCGCCAACAGCCCTACGAAACACCAACCCGAACGTGGTGGAATACAAAGGCCTGGTCGGAGCTGTCACCTCCGGGGCTACCACAACTATCCGTGGGGTTGGGCGCAACCTCAGGTAACCGAAAGTATAGACACCACGTCTACACTATCGATTACACTCTAGCCACAATTGACAACTAGAGCATTCGGTCGAACAGAGATCCCGTGCCAAAATATAAACACTACACTTAACCATGCTTAACTAACATACTAAGGTAAGAAATAGATAACCATGAAGACATTTCAGTAAATAGAGAAGAATAAGATAGAGCACTTGAGTCTTACAAAGGGGCCGAGCCAAGATTTGCCAAACCGCCGAGGGCTCCTCTGAAACCTTGCACTACTCTCCCTAACTCCCAACTCCAACTAGTACTACTCTACTACATCTTGGAATGGTAGTGTTGCTCCTTGGTGGTGTGTGTTGGAGTGGAGGTGTGGGTGTCCTTTCATAGCTCTTCCAAGGTGGTGCTGAAGCTAGCGCGTGCACTTCAAGCAAGTAGGTCGGCTGCTTAGCTTCCACGCGAAAGATGGGCTCGAGGCGTGACAAAGTGAGGCCGGCCGGCCTGGGATCTCCGCCAAATCTACACCGCCTTTTTGTGGACGCTCTTGATCACTCCTGGAGGTCGGTAGTGGTTGCGTCGGGTTGAGGCATGACAGTTAGTAGGCCGACCGGCCTCCCCTAGGCTGGCCAGCCTGGGATTGGCTCCTCTTGGCCTTGCTTTGCACCAACGTGTCCACCGATGATTGTGTGTTCTTGCTCAAGTTGGTTTGGGTCTTGATACTTAGTTTGGTCACTTTGGAAGCCCATTGGAGGGACATATGAGGCCTTTCAGTCATAGTTTCACTTTTGGCTTACCTCCCATGTGTTCGGGGACCATTGGCGAGTCCCTAATGGTCTTGTGGCAAGGGATGATGTGTTTGGCAAAGGTGCCGGGCCGGCCGGCCTAGGTGAGGCCGGCCGGCCTGCAGCCTCTGCACAACACGTGTCCGAAACTTGTAATTTGCATAACGTTTGCGTCCGGACTCTGAATTGGGTGAACCAAATGTCCAATTCGATCATCTCGACGAGATCTTCAACATGGCAATGTCAAATTTGGCATTTGACAATGGTCATAATGGTGTCATCTTATATCCATGTTTCACCATCCTTGTAGATGCTCCAATTAGTGTTGTTTCTTGCATATTCTGGGCATAATCCTACAAAACATCTCAAACCACCAAAACTCGTGGAATTCATTAGTAATAACTCCTACCACTACTGTTGTTGTTCATTCTTCATGTCTTTATGCAGGAATTGATGGCATATATTTTGCACTTAAGGACCGTCAACACATGCCTGGGATTACCATGTACGAACACAGTTCCTTGAACTCTTGCAAATGATGGTAGGGATCCTCAATTCCTAGACCAGAGAAGGTTCGTCCTTGAACCATGGCAATGATGTCAGGATCAAGTTCATAGCCGGAAACCATGAAAGGCTTTGGAGAGGTTGATGGCTCTGAGAACTCATCCTCGGAAATAGAGAGTTGGTGGGTAGAAGGGTGTGACATGGTATAAGGATGAAATAAAACAAGAAAAGAAAAGAAAATGTAAAAAAAGGATACATGGATGACTTGGTTCGATTCTAGAACAGCTACCGTTCCCCGGCAACGGCGCCAGAAAGATTGATGGTATTTGTTAATGCAAACAGATAAATACACATGTGCATGAATACCGCTGTAGCTTTTACCCGGAGTATTCCAAGGTATCGATTTCCACGGAGAACAAGAAGTGAACTAGAAAGGGCCAAGGTCATCCAAAGAAAAGGTAGAAAGAATGTTTTTTGTAGGAAGAGAGGGTCTCCTAAGGTATTCCCAAGATTACCAGATGCTAAAGGGTCAGGCTCACTAAACTTCACTTACTTCGGAGTGATGGTACCTTTCCGATCCTCGAAAAGACTGGGAAACTACGATCGGGGTCAGGCCGCCAACAGCTCTACGAAAGCACCAACTTGAACGTGGTGGAATACAAAGGTCTGGTCGGAGCTGTCACCTCCGGAGCTACCACAACTATCCGTGGGGTTGGGCGCAAACTCAGGTAAGCACAAGCCTAGACACCACGTCTATGCTAACGATTACTACTCTTATCCGGTACTTGGACTAAAGCACTCGGTCGAGCGGAATAAGTGAAATAAAGCAAGAACTGAATTTAGACAAATAATAAGCTCAAAAATACCGAATGATAACCTGGATGCAACTCGAGCTGAAGCAGATCCATAGAGGTACAAAAGCTGAGGAGGTTCCGACAAACCCGGCTCCTCCTCCCCTCTTCTCCTCTCACTCTCCTCCTCTTTTCTAAATATTCAACTAGGTGGAGAACACCTAGAGGGACACTACTACAAGGATATGATGGAGAATTAAGGCTCAAGTGTAGGTGTGTGTTGTGAGGGGTGAGGGAGGCCCCTTTTATAGTCCTAATAGGTCGGTTCCCGAGTGAGATAAGGGCGGGAACTCAGATAACCGCCTTCTAGAGGATAAGCACGAGCTTCCCGCCAAAACTGAGCCTGAACCGCCTCAGTAGGGGTTCGGCCCATCCATGGGTTCGGCCAAACCCCGTTTGAGGCAGTTTGGGCCTATCTTTGGCCGGTGCACTCCTTGTGGGCCCCTTGTTCAGGATTCATGGTGCCCGGCCTTGGTTGGTCCGTTTGCTTTGTCAAATGGGCCTGCTTTGGTGTATAACGCAGGCAGCGATGTTCTGTGTATTTCTGTTGTGTCTTCTGCGTTTTTTCATGTTATTCCCGACTTGTGTTCCTGCAATCAACAATTCACCAAAGCTCGTGGAACTTGTTAGAATTGAGCCCTACCACTAAGTTTGGTGATTAAATATTATGAAAAGATGCAGGAGTTGACGGTTGTATTTCTGACTTAAGGATCTTCAACAGCACTGTATGCAAGGTGTTAGCAACAATTTTGACATGTACTTTGGGTGCTTAAAAGAATGTGTCATCACTTACTATCGTAGACAGTATTCGAAATCCTTGTACCCCTCTTTGTTCGTATCGCGCAAGGAGTTGAATATGACAGCCTTTCCATCCTCAGGATAGATCAAAAAATACAATCTAGTGGCCCATGATGCCCAAGCTACACAAATGAAACAAAATGGATCTCAAATCTTGAAACAAGAAAAGCGGAACCCAATAGCTATTGCAAGTATCATTTTAACTTGCCCAAATTGGTGCGTGACAAGGATACACCGATTTCCATCAATCTTCTTCATGGCTTGTAAGATGTACTGTCCTTTTCTCCACATGATCTCACCTCGCATTTTAACCTGGACTTCCATTCGCTGGATCAGATCCGAATTCATCAGCCTTGGGTGTGTGTCCAGTACATCGTGCCCAATGATGGCCCTTTGGGTTATATGCATAGGATATAGGTAGATAATATTGTCCTCTAGCTCGTTCATTATATATGATTGCATCTTGCAAGCACAAGGCATCATCATGACATTGTTAGTTTGATCATACTGAGCGTGCCATTAGCAATGCAGCGGTGTAATCACTTACAAGGCAAAAAGGGTGACTTGTATGACGTCGAGATCCTTGCGCCGCAACAGCCTATGCATGTCATGGAAGTCAACGCTGAAATCACAATCCTCTTCCTAGTGGAAGTACTCCTTGGGGGCCTTCATAGTGAATTCTTTCATTACTAACTTCGATGCATGCATATACATGTTGACGCCGTTTTTGACACACATCAGGATAAACATTTGGAAAAGGGATTTGTTAATTTGGAAGGCGGCGGCAGATTTGGCAAGGGAATAGGCTGGTGGTTTGTTGCTGTTGACACTCCTTAGAGCCCCAATTTACGTACCGCAAGCGCACGGATCGTGGTAGCTTTTCCCTTAGAGTACTCCTCCAAGGTTTATCAATCCGTGGATCGGAAGCGAACCGACTAGAGTTTACCATCTAATCTATCGAACATATCCTAAACATGAAGCGAAGATTGCATATAAACTGAACACTTGATAGATATGAATGAAGCATAAGTGTTCATCACACCCACAACCGTAGATGAGATAACACAACCAAGGAGCTAGGGCCTATCGTCTCTAGGTACAGTTCTAGTCAAAAAGGTGATCAAAACATAGATTGCATCTCAACTAAAGGCACACGAAATCATCTCTCAGAAAGGCGGCTCGCAAGCGGCCTACTTTCCCAAGGTCACCGGTACGAGGTGCGTGTCGACGCCTAAGGTTTCCCAAAGCTTTACCCCAAATGCCCACCAAGTGCTCTTACTCGAAGCTCCTCCTCTTGGTGGCCGCGCAACGACTCCCATGGTACTCGCCATCGATCCTATTCCACATCATGTCGTCGCTAGAATTTTTCCCCCCGCCATGCTGTCACCACACCGGGGTAATCAACCAACTAGCTAAAACACGCTACCTCAACGTATCCGCAAGATATAGACTAATCACCACGAATAAATCTAATCTTACTATGAACATATGGATGCATCACATATGAGAAAGAAAGCATGCATTGAAGTAGACCAAAGTCGAGACAACTAGAATAAAGAGTAGATTGATATCACCATCGTGTGTGTACATACCTCGACGAATGTTGGGGATGACTCCCGAACTCCACCATGGCACAACCTCGTAGGGAGGCCATGGCGGCTAGGGGTGGCCTAAGCCATCTCCTAGGTACCTTCGAAGACTTGTGGCGGCCGTCGTCTCCCTCCGGCCTTGGCCCTAGGTTTTCGTCGAGTTCTGGGTGGATTGATTCCCCGAGTTGAATAAGGTGCGAGCTATTTATAAGCCGAGGAAGCCACCGGTCGAAGGGGAGGCCGAACCGCCTCGGAAACGGGCTAGGCCGGCCAGCCTCATGGGCCTAGGACGGCCGACCTACCCTCTTTCGGGCCCACCTCGGTCTCATCTTTCGTGTGTAGACTCCTCGCATCTTCTAGAGTTTATGTCATTCACGATTGCACCCCTTTGGACGTCGTTATCTTGGAGATATCTTCGAGGAAAGGATAGGATAGGGAATCCTTCCTTAAATCTTTATTTGCTTTGCTTAATCCCGAAGTATCTTGATCTCATCTTTGTGGGCTTGGTTCTTTGGGATCTCTTGGAGGATGGATGTGCATGAATGGGCTTCGAATCAACATGGGCTTTGGTCCTTCCTTTGGGCTTTGGCCTTCGTCTTTCTTCGTGTTAGCGCTCGATCACGGGCCTCGTCATTTCATGCTCCAAAATAGGCCAAAAACCTACAAAAACGAAGTTCCTCCAAAATATATGTGCAAATGTGAAAATGACCAATAATTAGGTCGGGGTTAGGACGGTTAGTGATTTTGATATTAAATTCATGCCATTATCAAGGATAAACAAGAGATAAAATGGGTACTTAAGGAGCGCCAACAGTTGCCGATCGGAGATTCTGTTGACTGGTGGTTGACCATATCTTAGCGGGTCCCGGTTTGGTAGGAGATATTGTAATTCAGAGAGTATTTTTTTTAGCGTCAACTTTGTATCTGCCGTAATCAGCTAGGATTGTTTTGATACGGGATATAAATATGTATCCCCGGTCATTATAAAAAGTTTGATACACATCCAATACAACAAACCTTTACAATTTCCTGCAAACTTTGCTTTCTTTTCGGCGACTTCGCCACTCCTTATCTGCGACTTCTTTCGAGCCGATCAAGGACTTCACACATTCGAGCAACTTGGTTTGCTGGTAAGCTTTTTTTATCGACTAAATCTAAGCTTTAGTTCAACCGGTGCATCGCTATTGCTTCGCTTAGATTTATTCACAATTTATTGATATTTGCTAGATCTATAGGTTTTTCCTATCGCTTTAGCTTTTATCAAAACTCATCTGGCTCAGAATACATTTAGTCGGCTATAGATTCTTTTGTTTTTGCTCTAAATATTAAAGGGCCGATTATATCTGTTTTGAGCATAGCTTTGCTTAAATCTACACGTTCATAGCTTTTACATCACCCTTTGTGCGTATCGGTTAGATCCAACTGATTCATTGCTCCTTGCATCGGCAGCCTTTGCCGATTCCTTCAGATCATGTTTAATACCATATAATCTCGATCGCTTTGTTGTTTTCTATATCGGCAACTCTTGTCGATTCGCTGTGTGGGAGTTATTCGGAAATCCAGCCGATACACTCTTGAATTTGACGTTTGCTGATTCCTTTTCAATTTTCAGGTCAAATTGACTAGCACGCTTGGTTTTGAAGCAGTTGCAGTCTGAGCTTGGCGAACGGTGCTCTCGGGCTTGGTGTGTTGATCTTTCGCGTCAACAATACCAAAGATGGAACCTCCGAGCCGGCCATGGCTCCTCAACGAGCTCGCCCAAAGGCAACTTGAACTTGCCATTCTCGAAGCTAACAGGGCGATCTTCACCAAGGCCCCAAATTGACGGTGGTGTTGGTGGCCTGTAATTAAGATAAGACAAGGAGTGGAAAAGTCTGTTAGCATCATCTCTATTGACTACGTTTGGATACCATTAGAATATTTACTGATCGAACGCCGTTGTATACGTGAAGTCTTCTGCTATGCAGGATGCGACCCATTCCTCTGTAGTGAGGTGGGCTGATTTATCATCAACTTCATCGGTAGGCTTTTTGGGCACAGGATGACATTGCCCAGTGCCCATTTGTTCCCCAGGGTCAGCCAGAAGGGGGCATCAAAGTTACACAGCCGATCGGTTCGACAGTGCCTCCTCAGTTCGACCCAGTTTTCTCAAGTTCTACACCACTAGTCACATCCATGCAAGGGGGGGGTCTGCATTAGGGTATCCCTTGGGTTGGGACCCAGGTACTAGCCTTGGCATGCCTCCTGGATTCTTCATCCCATCAACAGTGGGGCAAACAAGTGCATCGGTTCACAACCGATAGGCCAGCAAGCAAGTGCATCAGCTTCACAACTGATTCCTCAGCAACAGAACGCATCGGCTTCACAGCTTATGGTGTAGAATGCGTCAGCGCCTCAACCAACGAGTCAGATTAATGCATCGGGTTTCCAACCGACACCTCATTAGTAGAGTTTGGCAACGCTCATAAAACCAATGACTCCTATGGAGATCCTGATATCAAGGCTACCCCACCGAAACGAAGTTAGTTGGGTGTTTCATGATCCGATGGCTGGTTCTGTGCGCCACTTAAACATGTCATATCCACATCCCATGGCGCAGCATTTAGTCAATCAGGCCACACAGCAAGCGGGCGTCAGCAACGAGATTGTTCTGTATCAGCAGCCATCCAATCAGATCGCTCAGCTTATAGCGCAAACAACATCGGCTGCTCAGCCGATGACTCTAAATAGTCCACAGCATCGGTTGCTTTGTCTATGGCTCCACCACCACCTCAGCCAGCGCAGGCAGCTGATCAACAGGTTGACTGGACACCCAAAATTTCTAAGGTGATAAGGGATCAGTTTGGGTTGAGGCCAAAACAACAATCATTCATGTATAAGACTCCATATCCTCCTACATATGATCAGATCCCACTCCGCCACAAGTACAAGTTGCCAGACTTCACCAAATTTTCGGGGCAAGGGGAGGTTTCCACAATGGAACATGTTAATAGATTCATCATGCAGTGTGGAGAAGCAGCAAATCAAGATGCATTGAGGGTTCGGTTGTTCTCTATGTCTTTGTCATGATCGGCCTTTGCATGGTTTACTACACTCCTAGCTAATTCCATATTATATTGGGCCGATCTGGAAAAGTAGTTTCATCAGTTCTTCTATCCTGGTGTATGTGAGATGAAACTGACAGATTTGACCAACCGCATGAGGAAGCTGAGTGCTCTGTGGCGCTACAAAGGAGAGTCACGTCCCAAATGCTACTGAATAAATTCCAACATGAACGTGAAAGGCAACAACACAGAGATGAAGCAGCACGCCGCCACCACTACAATTTTGAATTTTGTGAGGCACTATAAAAAGACCTCTGAGGCGGGCATAAGAAATAACCGCCTTTGTTAATGCCCAGCATAACAGAGGTGGTTGTTTTCTATTAACAGACGCAGTTACGAAAACCATCTCAGAAAATCAATTAACAAAGGCGGTTATGTTATATATGTCTGCCTCAGTTAAAAGGTCGGGCACAATAAAAATCCAAAGGAGCCCAGTTCACCAAACCCAAACTCTTTCTCTCAGCTCACTCTTTACTCTCTCCCTTACTCCTGCGTCGCTCTCTCTCCTCCCTCCATCACCTCATGGCGAACCCTCTCCCTCACTTCGGCGCGCCCACTCCCTCACGACATCATTGGAGGGGCGGCCGTGCGGGGGATGGCCGGATCTAGGGGTCGTGCGCGTCCCATAGCGGTGGTGCGGCGCGGGCAAATGGCGGCGGTGAGCAGCCATCGGCGCGGCAGCTCCTGGACGGATCTAGCGGCTGCGGCGGACCGTGGGCTGCGGCCCATCCCGGCAGACCCTGAGCAGCGGGGCGGCGCAGCGTGGCCCGCGAGCGGCTGTGAACTCGAGCGCGCGTTGGTGCGGCATGGCCTCGAGTGCGCGGTGGGCGCCGTCGGCACGATGGCGACCGGCACCTAGGGGCGAAGCTAGGAATTTGTTTTTTTCATTATTAGGGGGCCAACCATGCTAATTTATAGAAAAATTTAATCAAAATTTAAATGTTCAATGCAAATTTGGGGACCATAGGGGGGCCAGGCCCCTGCCCGCCCGCCCCTGTCTACACCCCTGCCGGCACCCAGCTCAGATGGTCTTGGCAGGCCCGTGATGGGCTCGACGGGCCTATCACAGGTTTTTCTTTTTTAAATTTTTTTATTTGATTAAGTGAGGCGGGCATCAAACCACCTCAGAAAATGCTCATTTTCTGTGACCTTAGGTCTGAGGTGTTTCTTGTGCCCGCCTCTGAAAATCAATTTTGCCCGCCTCTCTAAAGATTAATGCAGTAGTGGGCAACGAAGGGCATTAGAGGTGTCCTTTCTTCATGTACTGTTGGGAAGAAGGGCTGACTCTACCAACAGTCGATAATTGCCCTGAATGTAACGAGTTATATTGTGATAGCCGATCACATAAGAGGCCACGTGTCGATTAGAGGCCTCAGGGGCCGGTTATTAGGGAGAGGGGCGAGCATGAAAGGCGCAGTCCCGTGCATGATCTGCTGGGGGGCTGGGTTTCTATCCATGATCGGCTAGGAGATTGAACCATGCTGCATGATCCATCAGGGGGTCGGATTCCTGCGTATGATTGCTTGGAGTAGATGTCCAATGAAACAGTCCCTGATGATCAGCCATTGCGCAGGGATCCAGAAAGGGAGCCAATTGATGATCGAGTTGATAAGCCTCGGTGGTGTCCAACGAGCTTGACTAAATCATAGAATAGGCATGTTTAGACGCTCCATCAATCAGAATTTCTGAAAAAATAAAGAGAAGAGGCTCTCAAAAGGAAGGGAGTCAAGTCACAAGTTTGGCGCGTCAAGCCAAGAGCCGATGATCGGCTCCTAGGTCATCGGCTGCATCCGTTTACATGGTTTTAATGTTGCCCAGAGAATTTATGGCGCCAAATAGTGATGAAGAGCAACCAGAGCTGGAAGAAGTTGTAGCATAGTTAAATTTAGAACCTATACCAGCTACTTTTTAAAAGCCAGAAGATGAGAAGCGCTGGCATCTTAAAACCTTATTGCTGAAAGGGTTTGTTGATGGTAAACCCGTTACCAAGATTGGTTGATGGGGGGTGCGCCAGTGAACATAATGTCGTATGCCATGTTGCGCAAGCTTGGGAAGAGCAAGGAAGACTTGACCAAGACAGATATGATGCCCGAGGATTTCGACGGTGTTGTGTCTCCAGCTATGGGTGCTTTGTGCGTTTAATTGACAATCGGCAGTAAGACCATTCCCACTACTTTCTTTGTTATTAACGGCAAGGGGTCATATAGTTTGCTACTGGGGAGAGACTGGATTCATGCCAACTGTTGCATACCATCTACTATGCATCAGTGTCTTATACATTGGATCGGCGATGTTGTTGAAATCATTGCTGCCGATTCTTCATTCAGCATTGCTTCGGCAGAGGCTCATGCATGGAGCTATGAAAGAGTAAGATGTCTTTATGGTCAAGCATGGGAGACAGAGTTCTTAAAGATTGCCGATTATGAGCTGCCACCAATCCAAGCAGTCGGTTCCTCAGAAAATTCTTGATGGATTAGTTTCTTGATGATGAAGGCAAGCTGGGGCATGGGTTTACGTCGATCGATGTGTTGGAAGAGGTAGATCTTGGAGATAGTGATAGGCCAAGGCCGACGTTTATTAGTGCTAAGTTAGATCCTGAGTATAAACATGAGTTAGTGAAATTGTTAAAGGAGTACAAAGATTGTTTTGCTTGGGAGTATTATGAAATGTCCGGTTTGGATCGGTCTATGGTTGAGCATCGATTGCCTATTAAACCTGGGTATCGGCCGTTTCAGCAGAGCGCAAGGCGGTGTAATCCTAAAGTTTTGCCAGATATAAAGGCCGAAATCACACGGTTAATTGAAGCTAAGTTCATCCAGCAATGTAGGTATGCGGAATGGACATCGAATGTACATGAAAAATGGGAAATTGCGCGTATGCATTGATTTCAGTGATCTTAACAAGGCTACGCCGATGGATGGTTACCCGATGCATGTGGCCGATATGCTGGTAGATTCTGCTGCAGGGCACAAGGTGATTAGTTTTATGGATGGCAATGCTGGGTACAATCAGATATTTATGGCAGAAGAAGATGTTCATAAAACTGCATTTAGATGCCCTGGGCATGTTGGTTTATTCGAGTGGGTTGTGATGACCTTTGGATTAAAGAATGCTGGAGCCACATATATGTTGACGGTCCTTAAGTCAAAAATAAAATCGTCAAATCCTACGTATTTTCATAACATTCAATCACTGAACTTAGTTATAGGACTTATTTCTAATCAATTCCACGAGTTTTGGTGATTCTTGGTTTGCTGGCACCCATACGTGAAATAAGGAGGAAATGGACAAAAGACGCAACACAAATGCACATAATATCCAATCCTTCATCACACTTAATAAGAGGACCCACAAGACAGAGCAAACCGACAAACAAAGCCCCGGCACCGACGTACAGAGACAAGGACCCACCTACCAGTCACCCAGCCAAAGGCGGTGGATAGAGGCGGCAAAGTGGGGGCCAGTCGAACCAGTGGTTTGGCCGAACCTGGACTGACTCCAGTCTATGTGCACTTTGGCCGGTGATTCGTTCTTAACCATTCAAAGGCGGTTGAGCAAGTTTCCATACTTAAAGATGGCGGGAACCGACCTTTCAAGCTATATAAGAGCCTCCACACACCCCTCTCAAGCATTCAACCTTTCACTCTCATACATATTCAAGGAGGAGAAGTAGTAGTAGTGCACCACATATATCATTAGAGTAGGGAGTGTGTGAGGCAGAGGATCGGAAAAGAGCCAGACATGTCGGCCTCTCTTCATCTTCTACCTTGACGGATACGAGTTGTTTGAGTAAGTATCCGGAGTTCATCTTCTGGTAAGTTCTCGGTTTAGTATTTGTTGGTATTTTGTAACGTCACGAATAAAATCCGCAAGTGCACGGATACCGCTATAGCTTTCACCCAAGAGTATTCTAGGGTATTGTATCCACTAGGGAATGTGAGTACACTACCTACGGGTTCAGGCTGTCCAAGGACACACACTGGTGTAGGAGGATAGGAAAGAGAGGACTTTCTAAGATCTAGAATCTATGTTTAGAAGAAGAGATCACGTCGCCATTATACTTCGAGCTAAAGGTATCGACCGGCTTATACAAGCTGATAGTTCCAATATGTGCTCTACCCAATATCCGAACGTGGAGGATTACTAAAAGGCTCGAACAGGGTTGTCACCACTTGTCGCCTACCTCTACAAACTGTGGGACTATCAGACAACTAAGTGGTATAGTCCTGCCTAGACACCACGTCTACGCCTTTCCCTACTAACTCTAGAGGCATACAGGGTTATCCTTTTCTATCCGGAGCCCAACTCTAGAGTCAAATGCTACTCGCTAGCATACACATCAACTAATATAAGGCAGAGATGATAACTTGCAATCTAAACTCTAATTCTAAATAAACAAAGAAAGTCTCGAACACTTACAACCGAATAAGCATCCGTCGAGGTACAAGCGGAGAAGAGCGCCGACAAGCCCGGCACATCCCCCGACTATCTCCCTCACTCTCGTAGAGGTACAATTTGGAGAAGAGCGCCGTTGCCGGCGCCCCTCCTGAGTACCTCTACTCCTAAACTCCCTAAGACAACTCCTCACCTCAAGTGAGGACTCAAGAGAAGAGATAATGTGGTGTGTGGTGTGTGTTGTGTGTGAGTGTGTCATTCTCACCCCCTCCCCTTGTATTTATAGGAGGGAGCCACCCCGAGAATGCAGCCAATCCTCCTCAAACCACCTACTAGAGCCAATAGGGAAGTGACACATGGAAGCTGGAGGCGAGAGGGCCCAGTGCCAGGTCGGTCGACCTCATGGTCGGCCGACATCTGGCCACCGACTTTCGCCCCCCAATTTGGACACGTGACTGATGAGTGGGCCCTTAGGTCGGTTCTTGGTGACTTGGCGCGAAACTATGTCGGTTGCATGCCCTGGTGGGTCCATGGATCTTCTTGCCCACGTCTGATTGGTCGAGGCGGAATTGCTTCGGATCGATGACGTGTCACGCATGTGGGCAGAGTCTCCCTCTCATGTGCAGCTGCCAAGTGGGCCCTTTTGGCCTTTGGGCTTGCTTGTGCTTGGCCTAGGAATTTATGCCTTGGATAATATGCTCATTACCTGCAGTTTTGGCCCAAATTCACCTACACACATTCTCAGACCAGTGTAACACCCTAATTCAAATTTCAGTAATTAATAATAAATTTAATTGGCTTTATTTAATTTTATAGGATTTAATTTGCTTAGCCTTGCATTTATATATATTTTTTTGCTTCATAAAGTAATTAAAATCTATTTTTAGGTTCAACATGTTTGTGCATTCATGCTGGTGCATATTTTTAATTGGTTGAGTGCATAGGGTTTGAATTCAAATTTAGTTTGAATTCAAATAGTTTTGAGTGTGTTTGGAAAAGAAAAGAGGAGAGAAACCAGAAAAGAAAAGAAGAAAACAGCCCAACACCCTAACCAACCCAACCCGCCCAGGCCCGCATCAGCTCAGCCCAAAACCTTCTCTCCACCCAAAATCGGCCCAGTAGCCCAGTTGGCCGGCCCAGCCTTTTCCTCCTCTCTCCCTACCCGCGCACGCGGCCCATCCCTCCGCACGCACGCGCCCCGGCCTGCCCCGCACGGCCCGCTCGCCCGCACCATGCTGCGCTCTCCCGCTGACCGCTCGGGCCCGCCTGTCATCCCCCTCCTCCCTTCCTTCCTCGCACAGCGGCCGCACCCGAACTTCGCCGGGAATCTCGCTGCGGTTCCCCTGGGCACGCACGCCCAGGATCACCTCCGCCGCCCTATAAATAGCCCCGCTGCCCCCCCCCCAAGGTCGCCCTCACCTCCGCCGCCCTAAACCCTAGCCTAGCGCCAGCCGTACTCCCGCAATTGGATCAGAGGACGCCGCGCCGCCGTGGACCCGGGGCTCCGCTGCCCCTCTGCGACGCCCACGCACTCAAGGGCCTACGCAAGGAAGGTTTGCAGATCTCGCCTGGAGCTCTGCCGCCAGGTCTGGATGTCTGCAGCCGCCTCCACCTCATCTTCCCGCGAAGCCCGACGTCACTCTGCCGCTCGAGCTCGACGCCGGCCTCCCTGCACCGCCGCACCGCCCGATCCGACCCTCGGTGAGCAACCCCTCGGCCTCCTCTACCTTCTGCGCTAGCTATTAGGATTGGTAGAGCACCCCAGACACCAGAACACTGGCACGCCGGCGAGCACCGCCGCGCCGACCCGCCGCCGTCGCGGCACGCGCCTCCGCGGACCACCCCGAGGCCTGCAAAGACCCCAGGTGGACTACGCATGGCGCGTAGTCCATCCTAGACCCAGAGCCGGGTCGGATTGACCCCTGGGGCACCGGTTTGGCCAACCCCGGCGACCCCCCCCCCACCGCGGAGCAGAGCTCCGGCGACCTACCGCCGCCGCTCCCGTGCGCGAAGCATCTCAGCCACCCGATCCAAAACCAACAGCCCCGATTAGATCTCTAACCCTTTTAATCTTAGCTGCGAGATCCCGATCGGACGGATCAGAGCCGCGCATACCGCTTCGCCTTGGCCGTTTTGCTAAAGAGCTCTCGGGCTTTTGCCAAATCAACCCGCAGTCCTGTGCCATTCAAAAGTATTTACAGTTTGGCCCAGAATTTAGCAAGCAGCCCCCTGATCTTTTTAAATATAGAACCCGCAGTCCTAGCTTGGTAATTTCACGAGTTAGACCCCAGATCTAATCCTTAATTATGTTTTAGTCCTCGGTTTTGCCCAGAAACCCCCTGGAAACTCCAGTTTTCTTACAAATAGGTCCCTGGAACTTGTTTTTGCCTAGATTTTGCATTTTAGCTCCGTTTTAGGCGTTCTTTTTGTCCACGCGATCGTTGTAACGCGTAGAATAGTTCTAGCTTGGTTTTGTTTGCTGTTTTCATGTATTGTTATATTGTTTCTTAGTGTTAGCCTTTGTTTGCATGTATGTTTATGTTGTGTATTGTTTTTGGCCATGTGTTCGTGAGTAGACGTTGATCCATCTGAGGAGCCCCAGTACCAGTACCAGGAGCCATCTTCTGAGCAGTTTGAGCAGCAGGAACAGTTTGAGGAAGGCAACTATAACATGAACACCACCTATCACCTTTAAATACATTTTCATACTACATTTTAATACTGTATGTCTATAAGGACTTTCCTAGCCACTTTATATCCTTTATATATATCCTTTGGGTTGCATTTTGGTTAGTTGTGCTAGGTGCCGCGCTATAACACACTTGGTCCTTTTTAATTAATTTGATTAATGGTATATGCAACTTAATTCTGGGAGAGGCCCGTTTGAGTGGCTCACATCTCGTTAAAATATGTTTTGTTAGAAACATGGTTTAGGGGGCCAGCACGGTGCTTACTGCCTGGTTGGCCACTCTCCATAAGGACCGGTTCATAGAGCGACAACCTGGGACAACAGCGCGACCACAAGACTGGAATGGGACGGTCTTGGCTTACTAGTTAGGTCATTTTGGTTCGGGAGTAACTTACCGACGGGGCAGGAGGGGTGGTGAGCTTCAATGGTCCCTGCGCTACAAGGTTTGGTCTGCGTACCCCCTCGAGGTGGGCCCCATCGTTGCGGAGCCTGATTCCTTAGCGGTTACACCTTACCAACGTGTCCTTTGTAACGGCCTCGTAGTGAGTTTGCTAGTCATCTCACCTAAGGAAGTGTGATGAACAACTAGCGTAGCTCACGACTTGTGGGTAAAGATGTGCAACCTCTGCAGAGCGTAAAACTGGTATACTAGCCATGCTCACGGTCATGAGCGGCCCAGATCCTCCCATTGATCAGTGGGGTTATCTTCCTTTGACGAGGCAGGTTTCCCCGGGTGGCTTGGTTCGGTTTGGATCTTAGTAGTAACAAGATTAATTTTGATAAATTACTATGTAACTGGGTTTATGGTAATTCATCAACTTGTAGTAAATAGCTTTAATAAAATTTTGCCAAGATTAAAAGCTAATGCAGTTGAGTCAGCCAACCTTAGAGCATCATAGTTTGTGTTATACTTGTTGAGTACAAGTTGTGTACTCACTCTTGCCTACTCTACTGCTGCTCAATTCCTGCCGATGCGAGGGAGTTCACCCGGAGCTACCAGGAGTACGAGGACTTCTAGGCGTTTGTCTCCCAGTCGACGTCCCTGTGGCGCCCAAAGGAAGATAACCCCACTAATCAAAAGGAGGATCCGGGCCGCTCATGACCGTGAGCACGGCCACTAACCAACTGCAGAGGTTGCACATCATTACCCACAAGTCGTGAGCAATGCTAGTTGTTCATCACACTTCCTTAGGTGAGATGACTAGCAAACTCACTACGAGGCCGTTACAAAGGATCACGTTGGTAAGGGGTAACCGCTAAGGATTCAGGCTCCGCAACGATGGGGCCCACCTCGAGGGGGTACACAGACCAAGCCTCGTAGCGCAGGGACCATTGAAGCTCACCACCCCTCCTGCCCCGTCGGTAAGTTACTCCCGAACCAAAATGACCTAATTAGTAAGTCAAGACCATCCCATTCCAGTCTTGTGGTTGTGCGGTTGTCCCAGGTTGTCGCTCTAATGACGTACGGTCCTTATGGAGAGTAGCTAGCACAAAACACAGTGCGAGCCCCCTAAACCAAGTTTCTAGAAAAACCAATTTTTAATGAGACGTGAGCCACTCAAACGGGCCACTCCCAGAATTAAGTTGCATATACCATTAATCAAATTAATTAAAAAGGACCATTATGTGTTATAGCGCGGCACCTAGCACAACTAACCAAAATGCAACCCAAGGGATATATATAAAGGATATAAAGTGGCTAGGAAAGTCCTTATAGGCATACCATATTAAAATGCAGTATGAAAATGTATTTAAAGTGATAGGGGGTGTTCATGTTATACTTGCCTTCCTCAAAGTTCTCCTGCTACTCAAAATACTCTAAAGATGGCTCCTGGTACTAGTACTGGGTCTCCTCCGGTAGCTCAACGTCTACTCACGAACACATGGCCAAAAACAATGCACAACATAAACATACAAGCAAACAAGAGCAAACACTAAGAAATAGTACAACAATACATAAAAACAGCTAACAAAACTAAGCTAAAACTATTCTACGCGTTACAACGATCGCGTGGACATAAAGAACGCCTAAAACGGAGCTAGAACATGAAATCTAGAGCTAAAACAAGGTTCAGGGGCTTTTCTGCAAGAAAAACTAAGTTTCCAGGGGTTTTCTGCAAAAACTGAGGACCTAAACATAATTAAACCTTAGTTCTAGGGTCTAACAAATAAAACTGACCAGCCAGGACTGCAGGTTCTATTTTTAAAAAGGTTAGGGGCCTAAATGTTAAAAACAGGACTTAACTGCAAATATTTTTGAACAGGCTAGGACGGCGAGTTGAATTCAAGGAAGGGCTGGGGCTCTTTCGCAAAACTGTCGGCCGAAGCGGTATCTACGCGTATGGACCGTCGGATCTAGATCTAACAATCCGGACCTATCCCGATTTGGATCTAATCTCACGCGTCAGTTTCGGATCGGGCGGTTCAGGGCGTTTAGGCGCGCGGGCGGCGGCGCTGGGTCGCGCCGACGAGCACCTACGGTGGCAGGCGGCGGCGATTGCATCGAACTTCACCGAGTTAGGTGCTCCGGGCCTCGATTTGACCCAACTTTGGGTCTGGAACGATGCGCCTGCGGTAACGGGTCTGGCTACGGCCTTGGCGCAGGGCCGCGGCACGGCGGAGCAGGCGGGTGATGGCGGGGCGGCGAGGTTCTACTACGACGAGCGATTACGCGCCAACAGATGCAGGAAAAAGGGGAAAAAGGAGTGCACCGAGGTTTCTTACCCACGTGTGAAACTTTGGCGGTGGTCCAAAAGGTCAGAGAAGAAGCGGAGTGCTGGGTTCACGGTGGCGCGGCGGCTCCGGTTCTGCAGGGCGGCGAAGCGCGAGGGGCGGCTGCGTGAACGCTTCCCTGGGCGTCGAGCTCTGGTGGAAGGCTGCGCGACGGCCCTGCAGAGGGACCAAGCAGGTCAGGGGGTCAGAAACACGCCAGCGACGTGGAATCATGGGGGCGGTGGCGCTCACCTGAGGCGGGTCCGGGTGGAATTCCGGCGCGTGCAGGGTCCGATGTCGGGGATGGCGGCCTCGGGAAGGTTCCTGGTGCACAGGCGAAGCTTCCGCGGCGGCTCGGGCTGGCTGTGGGGCGGTGGAGCAGCGCTGGCATGGCGGCGCAGGGGCTCTGCGCGGCGATGGTGTGGCGGAGCGTGGATGCTGGGGTGCGGAGGCGGCTGCGGGATGGATATGAGACGCAGGGCGACAGGGGTGCTAAAAAGAAGAAGGCGGCCGAGGATTTGGGCGTGCGTGCCCCAGGCTATTACGGCGGAAAACTCGGGCTTGACTCCGCGGCGAAATCGGATCGAACAGCAGCTCCGCGTGGTCTGGCTTGGTGGCGCCGCTTCTAGAAGGTGTTGGGCGGGCGCGGTATGGCAGGCGGGCCGCGGTGCAGGGTGGTCCACAGGCAGAGGCGGGGCGCAGGCGCGGGGGGGACTACACGAACAGAGGCACCAGCGGGGAAAACAGAAGGGAGAAAGGAAAGGGATGACAGGTGGGGTCGGCGTGTCAGCGGGCGAAGGGCGAACGGGAGACGCGCGCGGCGAGAGGCTGGCGTGGGCTGACATACGGGCCCGCCCTGTCAGTCGGGGGCGCGCGTGCGGAACGCGAGCTGGGCGGAGCGAGGGAGGAACGGGCAACGCGGGCCGCGCACGGGGGTGAACTAGGCCGAGCGGTAAAAAGGAGGGGAGCTGGGCCGCGGCGCTTGGGCCGAACAGGAAGAGTGAGATCGGGCCGACGGGGAAGGGAGAGGGGAAAAGCGGGCTGGGCCGGTTTCTAAGTTTAGGCTGGAGCACGGGCTGCCGGCTAGTTTGGGCTGGGTTTCCTTCTCTTTCATCTAGTTTTCTTTCTCCTTTTCTATTTCTATTTCTAAACAACTCAAACCTATTTGAATTCAAATTCAAATTTGAATTCAACTCTAACACTCAAACAAAAAGGACAATGCACCAGCATGAATGCAACAACAAATATTAAACTTAGACAAATTTTTAATTACTTGCGAGAGAAAATTAATTTAAATACAAGTCTAAGCATATAAAACCTTAGAAAATTAAATAAAGCCAATTAAATTTATTATTAAATAGGAAATTTAAATTAGGGTGTTACACATATCGCACTGGTCAACAACTTAACAATTATGGGTTCCCTAAGATATGATTCACAAGCTCAGGCTTAGCAAAGAATAAAAAGTATGCAAGCAAATCATAGAGAAGCACAGAACCAGAGGATACCTTTTGAGTTTAATTTTTAATGATTAATCAAATGTTTTTCATTTAAACTCATAGGTTGGGGAGAGTGAGGGGTAGAGTGCGCAAACCGTCGCGATGAAGAACGAATGGTGGTAGTATCGGTTGTCCAAACCTTGCTAGCACCGATTCGTCTTGGCCTTTTGCATTCTAGTTCGTTCGGTGTTGTGCACGTGTTGTGGGAGATCTCGAGTGTATATGCTTGAAAGTTCCGAGAGATCTCCCCCCACACTTGTTCTTGTACTTGGTGCTTATTCAAAGACAAAAATACGGAAACAAACTAACAGCTCTACTGGTTTTAAGAACCAGGGAGCTCCTAAAATTTATTGAAACTAAAATTTAATCTCACCATGATACTTACTCAAGCATGGCTGAATCAAGGTAACATTAACATGTGTATGGTGTGCAACATTAATCCGAAACCTTGTCTTACCTTTCCATTAGAATTCAGCTCGATGACTCACCCAATTGGATTTGATTTTTCTGCAGGGGTTAGTCCATATATGCAACCAACATCTATACAAGTATTAACTCCAAGAATGTCAATCAATCTAGACACGAGGTCTAGTTGACTGAAGAGGACATTTTAACCCAAACACCATGCTTGATTTAAAAAGCCTATGAATGTATGTTGCAATCATACATTCAAACTAGAGCATACGAGAATAGATAAAGGGAGCACGAAGCATGATTGAGCATTATTCGAAGAGAGATAGGCATGAGTTTGTACCTGGTGATCCTCGGGCGACCTCCCGGCAGGGCTTTGTTTAATGTCAAAAGCAAGACATTGAGAGTACTTACCACGACATCTTGTTGATGGAGATAATATTGTCACTATGGCAACTCCTCTCGTTTTTTTCATTTTTTTCTTTTATGGAGCAAGGAGCGAGGACGTACACCAATTCCAAAACAAGATATGAATTGAGAAAAGAGCTTACTTTGGGGTACTCACATACCTCCCCCACACTTGGAGTTTGCAAAACTTCAAGTGTATGGAGTTCAAGTCTCCTTCTGTAGTTGTTCCTTCATCAAGGCATATCAAGATGTTGTAGTCGGTGTAGCTCACATGTTTATAGGCGTTGTCTATCCATCGTTCTCTTTGATCTTCCCCTGGAATGGTTAGCGACCAAAAATACCCGAAGAAAAACTATATCCTAGAACATGCTCTTGCTTTTTATTGAAAGGGAAATATAGAAGTAAATAAAAGATAGTAGTCCGGGCTATCTCCCGGCAGTGCTTTGTTTCTGGTCATAAGCTCAACCATGATAACTCTTGTAGCCATCATTGGTGATGGGTCATTGTTTCACCACCAATTGTTGAGACTAGCTACAAGGTTAGTGCCATGGTGCACGCACGAAATCTGCAATGTTTATGATAAACATTTACATCTACAACCAACCTTCTAAAAATTTTGCAAAAGAGGACCTTGAGTTGGTTGTAGTCCTCGTGTGTGCACGGTGCACTAAGCATGCCTGACTCTGGAGTTGCATTGAATGAGAATGGTTTACGTGGTATGTCAAAAGTAAAACTCCCATGCTCATTTATGGAATCCTTTTCTTCGGACTCCAGAGTCGGTGCCTCACAAAATTCCATGGCCCATTGATTCTCCATCTCAAGAGATTCATCGTGAAATATCATAGTTGTATCTCGATCAAGGTCGAGAACAACATATTCTAGGCCATCGGGAAGAGGATCAAACTCGATCAAGGGTGATGATGAATGTTCATCTTCACAAAAGTGAAGGTTGTCTTTCGAGTTGTATTCTTCAGAGGATTCTAGAACTCCCAAGAGAACGGGCTCGGATGATATGAACGGAGATGTATGCATCGTCCCCTTGAGCCAGTTTTGCTCGAGAAAAGGCTTGGCCAGAAGATTTTCTAGATGAGGAGTAGCAGTAGCCGAGCCGATTTCCCTAAGCTTTTCATCTAGGCTCCCATGAGGTGCCAGAAGTTTTTCTAGCGGGAGGCCTAGGAGAAGATCAAAATTGAGGATATCGTAGATATAAAAATCTAAATGCATCTCGATTTTGTCTATGGTGATAGGCACGTCCCTTGCAATCCCCCGACATTCAAAGTATAGTCCGGATGGACTCTTAAAGTATTTGTCGGTCGGGGTTAGAGGCTTGTTACCCACAAGAGTATCCAAAAGGTACTCGGGTAAGAAGCAAACCTCAGCAGCAGGGTCATGAAGAGCTTCTATGATTTTTCCCTTCATAGAACAAGTGATGGTTGAAGATGGCCTAATCCGAATCGCTTCGGAAGCATGCTTTGCCTCCTTTGACCAATCAATTGCGGGTGTATGGCGGGAAATTATATCGAGGGTCTCATAAAGACACATCGATTTCATAGGTTCCTCGTGCCTAAGATTCGAAGTGTTTCTGACGTTTCCTGAAGGATCACCCTCGAATCGGGAAGAGAACTCCGAAGGTTGAATTTCTTCGTCCTTCGGTGTTCGTGGTTCGGGAGAGGGCTCAACAAACGAATATTGAGATGTGGAAGATAAAGGCTCAGATTCGGGTGTTGAGAGACTCTCATGGCTCGACGCGGATTCCTCCCGGCGGGGTTCACTATGGTCGGTAGAGAAGAAAGAGGCTTCTAAGAAAATATCTAGGATATCTCTTCCTTCTTCCGGAGTTGTGTGCATGAACCATCCTCTGCTGGCGTCGTCAAGCTCTAGGGCAGTTTCCATGTCTAAACCCGAGTAGAAAACTTCCAACGATACTTCATTGGGTATAGACATGTCTGGGATAGATGCCAAAAGGCGCGAGAATCTAGCCCATGCTGCACCTATGGACTCCTTCTCTAATTGCTCAAAATCGAGGATGTCGGTCAGTAGGGAGTCTATGCGTTCGGTGAACGAGAACGAGTAACAAAAGTCATCTCGAAGCTCCTCCCAATCACCGCTCATATTTCCTATCGTGCGGGTGTACCATTTCTCCTCCCTCTTTATAAGAGAGAAGGGGAATAATTTCCACTGCAAGGCTTCTTGTGTCATGCCTAGGATTTCTAGACCCGAACACAGTTCCTCGAATTCTAGCAAATGCTCATAGGGATCTTCATGAATTTCTTCAGAGAAGGGTCGCTTCCGAACCATGACTATAAAGCCAGGGTCGAGTTCATGGTTAGATGAGGAAGATGGTAATGGCTCAAAGAACTCGCCCATTGGGGTAGAGAGCTAGGGAAAGGATAGCTGTTCCAAGGGTAGTGGGGGTAAAGGTAGAAGGAAAGAAAAGGAAAAAAGATACTAGGACGACTGAGTCCGAAGATAATGTAGCTGCCGTCCCCGGCAACGGCGCTAGAAAGCTTGTTGGTCTTTTGTAACGTCACGAATAAAATCCGCAAGCGCACGGATACCGCTGTAGCTTTCACCCAAGAGTATTCCAAGGTATCGTATCCACTAGGGAACGTGAGTACACTACCTACGGGTTCAGGCTATCCAAGGACACACACACTGGTGTAGGAGGATAGGAAAGAGAGGACTTTCTAAGATATAGAATCTATGTTTAGAAGAAGAGATCACGTCACCATTATACTTCGAGCTAAAGGTATCGACCGGCTTATACAAGCCGATAGTTCCAATATGTGCTCTATCCAATATTCGAACGTGGAGGATTACTAAAAGGCTCGAATAGGGCTATCACCACCTGCCGGCTACCTCTACAAACCGTGGGACTATCAGACAACTGAGTGGTATAGTCCAGCCTAGACACCACGTCTATGCCTTTCCCTACTAACTCTAGAGGCGTACAGGGTTATCCTTTTCTATCCGGAGCCCAACTCTAGAGTCCAATGCTACTCGCTAGCATACACATCAACTAATATAAGGCAGAGATGATAACTTGCAATCTAAACTCTAATTCTACATAAACAAAGAAAGTCTCGAACACTTACAACCGAATAAGCATCCGTCGAGGTACAAGCGGAGAAGAGCGCCGACAAGCCCAGCACATCCCCCGACTATCTCCCTCACTCTCGTAGAGGTACAATTTGGAGAAGAGCGCCATTGCCGGCGCCCCTCCTGAGTACCTCTACTCCTAAACTCCCTAAGACAACTCCTCACCTCAAGTGAGGACTCAAGAGAAGAGATGATGTGGTGTGTGTTGTGTGTGAGTGTGCAGGTGAGTGTGTCATTCTCACCCCTCCCCTTGTATTTATAGGAGGGAGCCACCCCGGGAATGCAGCCAATCCTCCTCAAACCGCCTTCTAGAGCCAATAGGGAAGTGAAACGTGGAAGCTGGAGGCGAGAGGGCCCAGTGCCAGGTCGGGCGACCTCATGGTCGGCCGACCTCTAGCCACCACCTTTCGCCCCCCCCCCCCAATTTGGACACGTGACTGATGAGTGGACCCTTAGGTTGGTTCTTGGTGACTTGGTGCGAAACTATGTCGGTTGCATGCCCTGGTGGGTCCATGGATCTTCTTGCTCGCGTCTGATTGGTCGAGGTGGAAATGCTTAGGATCGATGACATGTCACACATGTGGGCAGAGTCTTCCTCTCATGTGCAGCTGCCAAGTGGGCCCTTTTGGCCTTTGGGCTTGCTTGTGCTTGGCCCAGGAATTTATGCCTTGGATAATATGCTCGTTACATGCAGTTTTGGCCCAAATTCACCTGCACACATTCTCAGACTAGCATCTGTGTAATTCGTCAAATAATCATCCTATGCTAATATTTATTCCTTCTGATGATCGACTTTTGCACGATAGTTGACGGTCAAAATGGGTCGTTAGTGACCGTCAACAGTATTCTTAAGTTATTCATTCGTTTATGGGTTCATCGCCCGTTCTCGTAAGGGATACTCAAGTAGAGGGCCCCTGATAAAGACGGGTAACCCTGCGCAACGCTAGAGTAGTAGTCGAAGGCTTAAGCGTGGTGCTTAGGCCCGAGATTGCCTTTGTTTACCTCGTGCTCCACAGTATTGCGGGGTAGACCGCGAAAGGTGACAACCCCATCGGTCCGCTATGAAGCTGCTTCGTGGTTAGTGCACTCCCCCCTGTCCGAGTACGGTGTAGAGCTACAAGCCGGAGGTTCCTGACAATACCTGGGTCAGACCGGTGTCCAAAGTAAACGAGTGAAGAGCCTAAGTTTATCTTACCTTGATCCTTATCCTTAGATAAACCAAACTACCCGAAACTCTCCTACTTCTTGTTCTCCTGGGGTTCCCTAGCTAGAAGATTGTTACACCTCTGTTCCCTATGAAAATACAATACCCTGAATACTCTCCGGGTGAAGTGCTACAATCACTACTACAAAGCATAGATATTGTAACACACTCTTGTAACACATACATCATTATTTTACAATGAAGTTTCATAGTAACACAAAACTAAGTGTTACAACAAAGCTAGTAACACATATCATTTGCTTTGTAAATTTGTGTTACAGATAAAGATAATAGTAACACAAAATTAATGTGACACCTTATGTGTTACAAAAGTAGTAGTATGCTATAACACATAGCTCAAAAGGTGTAAAACGTGTCATAAACACATTCTTATATAGTAACACAAAACAATGATACATCTATAGCGTTCCAAGGAAACATGTATATCTTACCATCGGCTTTCTAGGCAATATCACAAGGGTAAATACATATGGAGATATTTTTCATAATTAACAATAAAAACTTGTTACTACGACTATAGGAACCTTGATCAATGCAACCAACTCATGTAATGCTTGTTATCCAACTTGCACTCGTATGTATATATGCCTACAGCTGAGCCATCATGTGTAAGGGTACTTGTTGTGAGTCGAGGGTATAATATTGAAATTCTTATGTGTTGGCACCATTGTCAAACAAAAGCAAAAACTGGCAAAAAAAAAGTGCCAAAAACTCCTCATTTTTATTGTATTTATTGCCACAACCCATACCAATAGCAAATATAGCTATCATTTTTGAACATTTGAAGTTTTGAAATATAGCTATCAAAAGTGGATGGAGGGAGTATTCGATGATTTGTGTGATTTAAATCTATCACCAATATATTAGTGTGTTTACTAGTTAAATTTGGAAACATTTACCAAATTGTTGTATTTTAAAAAATAGGTTATTATTTAAATTAATGTTCCTGAATGATTATCTCAAAATGTTGAGGGTCTTGGTAAGTTAATAGTCCTACTCGTAAAACAACTGGCCACTAGTCCTTTGCTGCATTTTAATTTTGTTTCTTCAAAAAAGTAATTGATGAGTGGAATTACTAGCATATTTGTTATTTTCTGAATATAGGTAATATTTGTTATTGGTGGGACCATTCACCTACGTACTTATATTTGAAATATTTTGTTCAAATTTGACACTAACAATTATGATCAAAGTTGTTCTAATAGAAAAGTATTAATTTTTCATTGAATAGCTCTAAGAGTACCATATGCTAATATTGTCCGCACATATATTTTTTATTAATTTAGTAAATACAGTAACGATAATACTATGATAGAACTAGAATCTAAAAGAAAATTTTAAAATCTCTTCTTCTCTATATCTCTATACTACTAAAAAGAAGTTAAGGGTCATGGTTGTCTACACCCATGGTGCGACATCCATCCCACCCCGTCGTACGTCCTCGGGAGCACCGACACCTTCCGATCGCTACCGCGCTTCTCTTTTGAATCTGGGTTGAATCTGCATCTCCCGCAGTTGCCGTCTCTCGCAGCCGGCTGCCGTCGCCGTCGCCGTCGCCCCCGCTCCTCCGCCCGCCCGTCGAGCGCCGCGCACGCGCCGTCGGCCCGGCCTACCGTCGCCACCGCGCCTCCGCCCGCCTGTCCTGCCGTCGCCCCCGCGCTTCCGCCCGCACGCCGACCGCCGCCCCCGCGCCGCCGCCTGGCCTGCCGTCGCCCCCGCGCCCCCGCCAGCCCGTTCAGATCCCGCCCCGTTGGGATCCCGCGCTGCCGCTGGCTTGTTGTCCCGCCCGACGGGATCCCGCGCCGCCGGAGCGCCCTCGGCCTCTGGGTTAAATGGTCTGATCGATTCGTCCACCAAGTACGGGGAAATCCTCGCGAGAAGTCGAGAAGGTTGGTTGCCATCTCAACTTCTGCTCTGTTTATTATACCAAGGGACTGCTTGATGATTGTTTGTTTGTTCGGGTGTTCTGTCCTGTGTCCTCTGCTGCCTTTCCCCTCTTTTGAATCTGAACAATTTGCTAAGGAATGGAGTAGCTGATGCAAAGACTAAATGCAGTACAAATTACTCAACTATGAGATGGCTGAACAATTTTTCCTCTTAAATAGTATCTCGTCAAACTTATGGTTCAGACTTGGGATGGTTCGCAAAAATATTGGTAGTCTTCCGCTTCGACTTACATATAGTAGGAGTTGATCTGAGTAAGGTTTTAAAGGTTTTCACTTTAATATCAGATATATATCTTTCTATTTCATTATAAACTAAAATAAGGTTGGCACTGCAATTAAACTTGCTGTATCACAGTGGCAGCACAAGCTGAATCCAACTGCAATTAAATATTGTTTGAAATTTTCAGAAAGTTCAATCCCCTGCTCCAAATCACTCATGTATTCTGTGAATAATGGGATGAGAATTAGTAAATCACTTTGTCCAATAAAAGGTTTTCTGCTGGTTGCTTGTGTTTTAAGAAAAATGAGGAATAACCTACTCTTAGCTCATTAGTGTCAAGATAATGCTAGTTACAGGGAATTATAAACCAGGAAGTATATCACCCTCAAGATGCTCCTTCTTAACTAATGATTACAGACAAAATGAGATACTACTTAGCTAAGTCATTGAAGAAGGTATACTAGTCATCATGTGTTTAATTTATTCAAGATTAATGTTGCACAATGCCACCACTTTATAAATGCAATTACATTTCTCTTTCTTTCAGTTTGATGAACATACAAGGAATTCAAGTGGAGGTAGAATAACAAAAAAAACAAAAGCTAGGTAAGAAGGTTACTTTTTTATTCATTGTAGTAATATTTTTACCTTATGTTATTTCATATCTCATTTGAGATGATAAGGATCAACAAGGAGTGCCAGGAGCTACTACAATCATGAGACAAGCCACAAGCTTTCAAAGCATATGCAACCTCGAATTAAGATGGATGACCATAATGGTAATTATTCTAACTTCATGGTCTTAACATAACTAATGCTCATTTGTCATTTAGTGTATGTATCAATTGAAGTGGATTGGGTCCACAACTCAAGGCTACTTCCATATTGAGGTCTAGTCCAAAATCTATAGTTGGTGGGGTCATCAAAAATAATTTCTAGAAAGTATGTATCAAATCATCCTGTTGCAAAAAATGAGCTATCAGTAAGACCCATTGACTGGGTACAATATCACCAGTAATGACCATGCCCAAGGAGTACCAATTGCTTGGCCTTTGAATTATATTTGTTATAGCTATATTTTTTTTTTGTGCATCATATATGGATAGTATAGTATTTAATGTTACAACTTGCTTTCTCTATGCAGGTTTGGATTACCAATGACTAAATTCTTATATTGATGCAAACACGAATGGATAAAGAAGCATTGAAGTTCAAGAATCCTAGATATTTATGTTTACATTTTCCTATCAAGTAGAGTAGACTTTCATTGTTCACTTTTATGTACATATGCTCGTAAGAATCATATCATTATGTATATATACTATCATGTGATGTGAACAAGTATTGGAACTGAACTTTGCTACAATCAATGCAAGGTTCTATGGTTTTGAAATATTTGATTGGTGCAATATGTTATGTGTACTTTGAAATTTCGTGTCAACATTATATGCCACATGCAAGTGTGAAATAAATATTTAGTTTAAATTATGAATGTGTTACAATAGGTAAGATATGTGTTACAGACCATATGTTCCTTTGTTCCAAACTATATGCTCTACCACAAGGTGGAAGTGTTACGAGAGCTAAAAAATGTGTTACATACACAATTATTGTAACATTTGATAAATGATCCAGTAGATAAGTAATTGTGTTACAAAGTAGTAACACCTTTTTTTATGTAAAAGAACATATAACTTGTGTTCTAGTAGCTCAGACTATAGTAACATTGAAAATAGGAACAGTTACGAGATGTGTTACTAGGGGATGCGGTAACACTTTTATTAACTTATAGTAACACAAGTTGGTGTTACTATATCCTTGTTCTGTAGTAGTGAATGGTATTTTCCGTGTGCTTGCAGATCTTATCTGTGATCGCTAAGAAATACCAACAAGCATTTCTGGCGCCGTTGCCGGGGGACGGTTGCTGTAGTTATCTTCGAACCTAGTTTGCCCGTGTATCCTATCTTTTACTTTTTCTTTTCTTTTATCCTATTCTATCACCATGGAGCACATGACTATCCAAAACCTTTCTGCTCCCAAGGGCGAGTTCGTAGAGCCACCCCAATCGTCGAATCCAATCACAGCTTCTAGCTTCAAACTCCGCCCTGGCTTTATAGCCATGGTTCAGGATCAAACCTTCTTGGATATGATAGCGAAAATCCCTACCACCACCTATGAGAGTTCGAACAGTTATGGTCGTGTCTGTCAATCGTAGGCATAGCACAAGAAACACTTCGGTGGAAGTTGTTTCCCTTCTCTCTCAATGAGAGGGCGAGACAATGGTACGCCCATAATGTTCGAAAGGTAAACGGAGAATGGGAAGAACCGCGGGATAGGTTTCGTCTTGCGTTCTTCCCTATTTCTCGCATTGCTTCCCTACGAAAAGAGATCCTCGACTTTCGTCAGGACGAGAAGGAATCTATAGGCGCAGCCTGGGCTAGGTTTTCACAACTTACTCACGCAGGCCCAGACTTATCTATCCCTAACCACGTGTTGCTTCAACACTTCTTGTTAGGGCTTAGCAAGGAATATGCCTTACAGCTTGACATCACAGCAGGAGGGTCGTTCACGTCTTTGAAGTCCAAGAGAGTTTTAATCGGGCATCCCGTCGAGAAGATGTTCCAGAACATTTCCTCTTTAGGAACACTCGACATAACACTTGGAGGTAAGGCCATTAGCTTACCAATCCTTCGGTCGAAAGATTCCATGAGGCAGAAGCCGTTTTTACTGTCGAAACTCCTGAGTCTTCTTTAGAAAAAAGGCGATGGACTCTTTACTCAAGAAGAAGATGACCAGGACAAAACTTTTGAGTTACCCACTCATGAATAACCTCCTCTTCAACCCATAGAACTGAAGCCTCTTCCTTCTGGCCTCAACTATGCCTTTCTAAATGGCGACACTGAAACCCCCGTCATCATTAGCGACAAGCTATCCGACGAGGAAACAGCCAAGTTATCGCCATTTTAGAAAAGCACAGGGCCGTGTTCGGCTACTCGCTCCAGGATCTTAAGGGAATCAGCCCTACCCTCTGCACGCATCGTATTCCTATAGATTCTTCCAAAACACCTTCTTAGGAGCCTCGGCGTGGGCTCAACAATGCGATGCATGAGGTCGTCAAGAAAGAGGTCCTGAAACTCTTGCACGCCGGGATAATCTATCCCGTGCCACATAGCGAGTGGGTTAGCCCCGTACAGGTTGTGCCAAAGAAGGGAGTGTGACACCTCTGGTGTCTGTACTATAAAAGTCAGCACAACTAAATTCATTTAATACACAGGAGGGAAATTAGGAATTAAATAAGAAGGAAAAAGTCAAATTAAATTCAAATCACACATATTGGATTATGTATGTGAGGACAAAAATAATTAAAATCCATTCAAATCATATTTGAATACATGCACAAAAATAATCTTGGGCTGAATCTAGTACTCTAAATGACATGTGACTAAATCAAGTTTCAGCCAAATCCATTCAAAAATCAAATAAAAGCTAAAGCCCTTTATTGCAAGTTTGTAAATATGAAATAGTTCAAAATGTGAACTTCAAATGCAAATCTGCCTAAAATAAAAGTTGTAGATCTTGAAAAGTTATACAAGTTTGGTATTCAACACTTTTTCATTTGAGACCAGAAAATTGGAGAAATTTTTAGATTACAGAGAGGGTAATCTGCAAACAAGTCCCTACTTCACCTCCCCCTCTCTGCTCCGCCGCTGCGCACCCGTACGCCGCCGGTGGACTTCGTCCACGGCGCGTCCGTGGCCAAGTGGACCCGGGACACCCCGCCAACACGACCCGTCCTGCCTCTTGTCCTCTCCTCGTGCGAACACGCGGCCAAGAGGCCTTCCCAAGCCGCCACGCCACCTCTCCGCCTCGCCAGTGCCGCCACCTCGCCGGCCACCCGGTCCCGTCCTCCCCCGACCGCGTGTTGCCTCCCAGACGAAGCAAGCCCACTCCCCGTACACCCTCCCGCGCCTATAAGAACCCTAGAGCCGGTCCACGCATGCGGACACACCGCTCCCACCGCTCCGCCTGCTCCTCCATCGCCGGCAAGGCTCTACGCTACGCTGACGAGCTTCCTCCACCCTTCATTACCCTAGTCGGACCTCGTCACGCCTTCCTCTACCTTCGGTGGAGCTGTCAGGCCCAGCCGCACCGGCTCGATCTCGCCGGAGCTCGCCAAACTTGACCAAGCTCCTCCGCCACCTCTGCTCCGCCGTGGAGCCCCCTCTTCCGACCACCTCAGGCCCAACCCCGACCACCCCTAGGTTCGTAATAGAGCCCTAATCCTTTTCCTCCACCTCTCCCTCGCCGCCGGCGACTGACCCCGCCAGAATCACTCAGATTCCGTGCGAGTACACGGGTCCAGAGACCTATTCATAATTTAAAAAACCTGATTCTAGGGGCTAAAGAGAAAAATAGACATGAACTCAAGAACTTGAAATTAGTGAACTTTAAAAATGTGTAGAAATTCGAAGAAAAATTGGAAAAATGTAATTCCAAATATTCTGGAATCCTTACAATGAAATCTACAAGTTTTGTTACATGCAAATCTTTAGAATCTGTCCACATTTTTATCTAGGAAAAAGATTAGATTAAATGGCACGTAAATGTTCTGGTCATTTGGTCCAGTGACTAGATCTGATTTTTGGATATGTTGATCTTAGTACTGTTAAAAGAATTTGGTAAAAATATGAGCTTAGTTAGAGATCGTTTACTTGCTCAAATGATCAAGATTTTGAGATCTACTAGTGAACTTCACATGTTAATACTGGTGAAACTAGTCATGGGTTAGCTCTGAAACTTTGTCTAGATGAACATGTTACTCGATCCTTGCTGTTATACCGGTTTGAGAAATTTTAGACCTAGTTTGCTATATATTCTGTTTAATGCTTCTTTGATGAACTTAATTCATGGTATATAATTCCTATGCTTAAAAAAATCAAGGTTTATTTCTAGAACTCTGTTTTAGTCATATAACCATGCCTACAAAGTTTGGACTCCATTTACTGAGTACTTCTACAGTTATAACTCATGCTTGATATGGCATGCCTAGAATTGTTATTTTCATCATGGATGCAGTAGTTCATATCTGGTTGTGATCTTTGAACATGTTCTTAGTTAGTATGCATACTTGCTTTAGAAAAATTGTGAAGTGCAATACTGGTCATCTTAAATCTCGAATAAATATGCAAGTTCATATATAGTTTATTTCATAGTAAATGAACTGGTAGATTCAATTCTTGATAATTTTACTAAAGCATTTCTAGGTTTTGGTAAAAATTTGAGATTCATAACCCTGGTAGAACTCCCTGTGGAAATTAAGTTTGTCGCTAGCATGTTAGTTTTGTCAATTTTATAACTCCTATTTTATGAGTACATAAATCCTGGAAAATTTACAATGATAAGTATGTCATATCTAGTTGTTGCTGTAAAATTTGTAGCTCCAGACACCATGCCTAACAACCTATACAAATTCGTGAAGTTTCTAGCTTAATCTGATTAGATAATTTTTCATGGTTAGATGCCTTGCTGTTAAAATTTGAAATTTTTACAGTAGATACTATACTATCTGATCTGCTCCACATAAATTTTTCAGCACCAATTCATGAGTAGATTCTCTATTATGAAATGGTGAACTCATGCTTATGATTCTAGTCTAGAATTGAACCCACACCAACACACTCATCCATGAATTAAAGCAACTATAAGTTCTACTCCCTCCGTTCCAAATTATAGGTCATTTGACTTTTTCAACCTCAAGTTTGACCACTCGTCTTATTCAAAAATTTGTGCAAAACATCACTTTTTTTGTTGTGGCTTGCTTTATTAATACAAGTTCTCGAAGAATGGTTTAAATTTGACTATGTTTGCATAAATTTTTTGAATAAGACGAGTGGTCAAACTTGGTGCCAAAAAAGTCAAACGACCTATAATTTGGAACGGAGGGAGTACTCCATAAATGACTGCCCATGAAATGAAATCACAAGATCATCACTAAATTGACATTTTGTTGAACTACAATTTTATCGTGAAAGAAAGAAAGATCATATCATGTTGTAATAATAACTCTTTGCATTGCATATAGAAATGGATAATCTTGCTGACGGTGATTACGAGTTGGTACCCTCGGACTCTCTTCCTGCGACGGATATTAATCTTAACTGTGCTAACTTGAACCAAGACCTGGGCCAAGCCCAAGAGGACTCTCAGTGTGACAGTGCCCAAAAAGGCAAGCCCCGGTGCATAATCCCAGTATTTTTCACATTGGGACATGTGGAATTGGTTGTGTATGGAGGGTCGTATAGTTGGGACATGTGGAATTGTTTGATTTTTGTGGTTTTACTTTCTTTGTTTAAAAAATTCAGGGAAAAGCAGCTTCCTTTTAGTTGAATTCTATTGTTTCTCGTACCCAAGGGCTTCTTACAAATGATAATCAAATAATTTGTGTTACAAGAAAGTTCATATTTTTTGCAAGTCCGGAAGCTGCCCTGTTAACTTGTGTTTTCTTATCTTCAGCGGCCCTATTACTCCAGGATCAGTCCAAGTGTACAGTAGGAAGGTGGAGTACTTGTACTCATTGGTGCTTCATGCATTGGAATTCCTCTCACAAAAGAAGCAAGGAAAGATTGGTGCTGTCTTCAAATATATCCGTTATGTGCTAGATTGCTTCCGTGGACCGTGGACACTATATGTAATATTACTCCTCGCATGTTGGCCTGAAACTGACTGTGACAATTGAATGCTACATTTTTGCACATCCTATAAGAGTAGGCTTTCAGAATGTCAGATGGCAGATACACATTCCACTGCTTGTTTCAGACTGTTAAAGTTCGAATTGAAATAAGGCATTTTTAAGTTAAAAGTGTTTAAGAATGATCACTTTCCCCTTTATAGGAACTCGGTGAGGTTTGCATGTTTTGGATGATGCCCTCCTTTCATTCTTCATGCAGCACTTGGGATTTGCTTGACCATGCAGGGTGTTTTTTTTTTGTTACGAACTTTCTGTGTGGCTCCTGAACTGGACCAAGATGGGTGATTCCCAACACATAGCTAAATGAATACCTTTCTGTACTTGATGGAAGATAGTAATCGAATCATTGTTATTAAGGCACCACCTAGGTGTTGCTTTGGCATTGTGGTGGTTCGCTGTTAGGTAGATGCCTCGCCTAATGGTTACATGGAGAGAAAGGGATGAGAAGATCACATGTGTGGTGCTGTAATCGGGTCCCTCTTGCAAAAGAGTTCATTACCATCCTCTGGAGTTGAAGATAATATAGTAGTCAGTAGCTGCTGCTGCTGCTGCAATTCATGGGGAAGAAAGGACCGAAGAGATGAGAAAGCAGAAAAGCGAAGATGCAATGGCAGATGGCTGAGTCCAATGGCCTGTTTCATAGTTCACGAACAGCCAAATGGACCGTACCAGTTTATGCAGGCCTTGTCAATCCTCTAATTTTATCTACCGTTTCCTTTTTCTTCTGTTCTTCTCTGCAGACATCCTTTTCCCTTTCCACATCAGCACTGGCATCGTCACATCCTTTGCGTTACCGCTGCTGCTACCACTCTTCATCTCACCACCAGTTCATCCTCTTTTGCTGCCTCTCAAGTCCTGTCCGCCCCCCTCCTAGAAAGGAGGTAATAACTCATTGCCTTGTGTATGCCTCAGAAACCTATGAGTCAACGCAGTGGATAAGCACCTCATCTCGCCTTACCAGCTTGACAACCTTCAATTGAATACATATTTGGAACACTCGAGGAAAAAATACTGCAAACTCTGATAAGAATCTTGATGATTCTCAGCATGTATCGCTGCTAGGAGAAAATACTTCTGATTCATCCAGTTGTCATGGTACGTAGGAGTTGTTCCTATGGCTGCCTAGATCAATGTCATGCCTTGGGAATTTCTCCTACACTACCATATACTAATCTTTTCTTGTGAGCGACAAATAGTCTAATGCATTTTAACTATACCAGGCAGGATCAGCAGGAAAATGGCTCAGTCCATGGTTACGAAAATGACCACAGCACGATATCCAATGAAGAAGATGATGTGTTTATAGGGTTAGATGATGTCGCAGGTCAGTGGACCTTTCACAGAATCAGCTGCTTACATTGAAATGACATGGAGCTAAGAACCTTTTTTTTCCTGTTTAAATTTATCAGTGGAAGAAAGGATCTCTCTGGATAACAATGTCGATCGAGATGATTTACAAAGAAAAAATGTGAGGCCACCAGCAAATCTGCTGACGTTCGAAGGAGATTGTTTGGATAGCGAAGCGAGTGAGCTAGACTCGTATTTGGTAAGCTTTATTTATATCCCCTTTATTGCACCTGCAAAACTGGCCATTATTTACTTCAAACTGAAATAGTCGTAGTTAATTGTGCATTACAGTTGGCAACATGTGATTTTTACGGAGATTTCCTTCTGCTGGATCCATGTGATGCGCCAGCTGTTTTTGACTTTCTGCAAGGAAAATGTTCTGGTAGAGAAAATAATATGGCTCATCAAGGCAGCTCAGCGCCTTCTAAAAACCGACCTAGTATGTTCACTCCCCCAAATGGAAGATCAGGGAACACAGGTCGTAAATCGGCCCCTGGAAAAGTCCAAGAAGATCGAGAAGATCCAACTCAGGCGAGTCCTGGCCAATCAAATGCAAATAAAACTGAAGACAATACCAATGCAGGTGGCTACGGATTCTCTGATCCTGTTGACCATGGCTTCCCTGGTGATTACATACCACCTGACTCAGATGATTTAGAGGATCCTGTTGATCCTGTTGGGGAGGATTCTGATGATGAGGATCCATGGAAGCCTTTGAACCCCCATGAACTTGGCAACCTGAAGATTAGACCTTACAGGAGAGGTACTGGAAGCTGTTGTTCTGGGCATATCTATTCCATTAGTGCCTTTAAAACTATTTTTGATGACATTTGTATTGAACTATTTTTCCTGATCCGTTTTGGAACAGTTAAAGGTTCTGCACGGCAGGTTATCGGCACTATGCAAAAGAAAACTCTCACATCTTTATTTCCTATGGCAAAGATGGATGGTGTCATTATACCTGAACATGCAATGTCTTTTGAAGCACAACAATCTCAGCAGGAGGAAATTCATCCTTCCCAATCAACCCCTCCATATGAAATGGTACTCATACTCATGTGTACAAATCAATCACACATGTCCGATCGTTGTGACTTATTTATCTTTTCGTTAACTACCCAACGTGCAGCTTATGAGGTCATTTGAATATGGAGAGCAAGGAAGTCCTGATGTGTTTGGAGATTCAAACAATGACCCTGGACCCGATATTGGTGTTGGTTTTGATGATCCCGATGACTCAGATAGTCCAATATGCGGCGACCTTGGTGTTGCTATTGAGAGTCCAACATGTCCTTCAGAGGTTTATTTATTTATTTATTTTTACTTTAGTTTGCTGGTTGCTTTAGTCAGTTCAGCATTTTGGTAATGTTACATGTTTATTTTACATCTGCTCAGAGAAAGGAAGAACCTCCTAACGGGACTCAAGTTTCACAGGAGAAAATGGATACACATGAAAGCCTAGACGATTTGTGTCGGTCTCATCTGGTAAGTCTTGAGAGTACTGCTAATGGTTCTGTGTTCCACACATCTATGCTTCTCGATCTCTTTCAAATTCTTTTGCTGTCATTCAAGTCAATATTTCAGGAGTCCAAATGCACTAGGGTAAAGCTTATTTTGTATAGCTTGTTACTGCATTGGATAGCAGTTCTTTATATGGTTATCCTCTGAGCCATCGTTGTGTTACATAATTTTGGACTTTACAGCCAAGTTTCTGTGACGAAGCATCTGAAAGAATTGGTTATGATTAGTAAATTCCCGTGCACAAATATGTTGCTATATTGGTGCTAACTCATTCAAGTCAATATTATATATTGCATGGGAAAAACACTGGCCTTAAGCACAACATGGCTTACTTGAGGTCGACCTCAAACATTACACGGTTGATCTTTAGCCAAAAAACTTGTGGATAGGTAACAAGGTTGAGGTCCGACCTTATGGAATAAACAACGAGCAAAGTACAGAGAACACTTGTTTTGCTGCAAGCCGGAATAGATAGCTCGATGCTTGTTGAGTCTGAGGAAGATGCTCATCGAGTCTAGGCTCAGGTAAGAAGAGTCGCCTCACCTGTGCGGGCGGCGCATGGTGCTAGGGTTTACAGTTCCGAGAAGGCGTGCGGCTCTGGTGCGCTAGGGTTTTAGCCGGGGCGGGATTTGAGAACTCGTAGCCGATAGAGGAGGTTGGCCGAGGCTGGAAAATTCAATTTAACGTTTTCTGACAAACCCCATGGTAGTTGCTTTTGTGTTTTACTAAGAGGGAGGGATTCTTCCTTCAAAAAAAAAAGAGGGAGGGATTCTTATCAGGAAAAAAAGGCTGGGATTGTATATTTCCTCCAAAATTGCATGGGTAGATTTGTTCTATAGTAACAGTTAAACAAAACTATGCTAGACATATTTCCTTTTTCTTGCTAGAGTTGTGCAATTTATATGAGTTTTCTTTATATGCACAAGCTGTTCAAAATGGAATCACTGTATGTAAGTACACTAAGCTAGGAAATAAATAAATTAGTAGGTTCTATGTGGCCGCCAAAATGTTATATCACATAACTATTTGGACACAAATTGAATGTACCAAAAAAAATTATGGTCCCAATCATCATTTGAAAGTTTGTAGACCTAAATTAGAGTATAGTACAAGTTAACAATTGTATTTAAAATTCACACAACGAAAAACTTATCAAATACGAAATATAATAAAGAATATGTGGGCCGGGTGTGCATGTAGCAACACGAGGAGCCACGCATTAATTTGGACACGATATTGACATCTTGCCCGCTTGCGGATCACATGTTCATCGAATCTATCCAAGTTACCCTTGCGCCGATATATTAATCTAGGTGGTTATGACATCACCAAGAGAGCTAAAAATATTATGGACATACTAAGGCACGGACATCCGGACGGGAAGAAAAAATGGAGCAACATATATTTCAATAGTTGGTTTTCAATGTTGCAATTATTATTTTCACATATTTCACGGTGAATATTGCATAAAACATAACGTTGATGTTGCAGCTGGAATTTTCTATTTAAAAGTCAAGCGACTTAATTAGTTTTTTCCATATTTTTCCAGTATTGCGTCTATAAATTTTTGATGTTGCAGATATCTTATTTTGATGTTGCAATGGAGCGTTCAATGGAAAAAATTTCATCGCAAAACTATTATTATGCACATGCTGCGGAGTGCATCCTTACTCCCTCATGCAGTAGTATGTCTTTTAAAGTCGACTACTATCATATGAATTTATGCCAAGGGAAGGAAAGGTAACCTGGATTAAAATTATTCAGTGAAGGTATTCTTTTTAAGGGAGCGGGAGGAGGTTTGGCCGTTTGGGGCTTGCTGCCCCTGTTTCGGATTAAGCAAACCTGGGTTCAAATCCAACTGCATCGAACGCTTTTGCTTGAATGGAGGGCCGTCTGGCTCTAGCGGGCAACCCCGTGGGCCGTGGCCCGTGCGGCCGTGCCATGTCCTCCTCTTGCTCACACGGGCCAGAGCTCTGCCTCTGCTCCCGCGTCTTTTTTTTTATATTTTAAAAAAATAAAAATTTCAAAAATATATGTCCGTTTTGAAAATTTTCAAAAATACCCTCTGTCACCCGGCCCAGGGGCGACAGGACCTTAATGAAATTTTTTTTGAATTTGCAAAGAGGTCCCTGGCCGGGGTGGGGGCTGTCGCCCCTCCTCCCCCGGCGACAGGGCCTGTCGTCCCCCCAGGGGCGACAGCGGGTCTCCCACCCTATATAAGCCGTGGCCTCCATTCCCTTCTCATTTAAGCCCAAAAAATTGCACCAAAAATTCAGAAAAAAAGAGGAGTGAGGAGAAGAAAAGCGGCGAAGCTCTGCCGAATTCCGCACTTGTGATCTACCGGCAAGTTCCGTATGAATCCGTTGATATTGTATAACAATTTAATTTAATTAGCGGATTAGCTGAATTAGATTTGGTGCTTTAGAACACTCGTTTAGTATTACAATTTCAGTACTATTACAGACTTGTTTTTAAATTAATTATGAATTAGAATAGAATTATAACAGTACCTTATTGATATTACAGCATAAGACAATGGCTGCCTCCAATTGTGGAGGATTTTCATGGACCGAAGAAAAATCTAGTATAATACTTGATATCATGACCCATCTTGTTATCAGTAAGAAGTTGGATCCGTTAGCGGATGGTACGATAGAGATGGTGTTGTCCAAAGTAGTAGAGTTTAATGATTTGACATTATTTCGAGGTATTACAACGCAAGATGTAAAGGGACACCTGCTAGAACGTCGGAAGATATACATGAGAGTATGTGAACTAGCGAATCATCATAATATCATTGTATTCTTACAAAGTTCTTGTAAGATATGGATGCGGCCAGAGGTGTATGAGATGTACATTAAGGTAACTCTCATTCAGTTCTAATCCCGTCCGTCATTTGGAATCCATATGTTTGAAACAGTAACATTGTTGTTTAATTATATGCTAGGATTACCCCGAGGCCACGGAGTTGATTAACAAATCGATACCAAATTTTCGTAAATTGGTATGTATCTTCAGTGGACATATGCCGCAAACTAAGCGAAGGAGGTGGAGAAGATCTTCGGGTGATAGTATTTGGCCTCCACAAGAACAGATGACCGGAGGTTCGTCAAGTCATGCTGCAGCACCTCAAGCACCAAGTTGTGTTAACTTGGATGACGACATAGATGACTTCATGCCCCCCTAAATCATGACCTCCAACACATGATGTTCCTTCCCCTGTACATGAACCTAGATCCAGAAAAAAGAGAAAGGGAAAGGGAAGAGGTTCGTCAAGTCATGCTGCAGCACCTCAAGCACCAACTTGTGTTAACTGGGATGACGACATGGATGACTTCATGCCCCCCAAACCATGGCCTCCAACACATGATGTTCCTCCCCCTGTACATGAACGTAGATCCAGAAAAGAGAGAAAGGGAAAGGCAAGAGGTTCGTCGAGCCATACTACACCACCTGCAGCACCACCATCTGTCAACTGGGATGACGACCTAGATGATTTCATGCCATGATCTATAACATATGATGTTCATCGGTTCAAGATGTATTCGCATTTAGTATTGTTAATGTTGTATTATGCTTGTATGTATGTCTCGTACCTAACTTGCATTCACTGGACATGTACATAATGTCGAGTTTGAATCGTAGTTTGAATCGAAGCATAAACATACCATCTATCGTATGTAATGGAAAATATGAGAGTGATCAGAGGCGAACGTTGAAGTGTACAAATAAGCGGTCCACAGCTATCTCATTACAAATAAACATCAGAGATACAAACATCGGATATATCTAACCACCCCTAGGGTGTCGGACCCTCTTAGCTCTCTGCTGGGCACGGACATGGCCCTCGGAGTAGGTGTGACGATCCGGAGACCTCACCTGTCGCTCAGAACGCAAAAGGGGCTACGGTGTCTGCTGCTGAGAGATCCCAAGTGGTGCTCCTCCTAACTGTGAATACCCCAAGACATCGGGGTCACCGTGCGCGCCAGGTGAGTCTGGAGTCAAGCTGTCAAGTTCGTCTAAGGTGAAGCCCTCGTTATCTGAAACAAACGTACTCGAAACAAACCCTGCGTAACATATAAACATAAACCAACATATGTTGCGTGGTAAATTAGTGAGTGTATTGAGAGAGTGTTTTGTACCAGGTCGAAAGGAGGAAGAAGAAGGTCCGGCGCCCGCATCGGGGTAGAATCCTACGAATAAAATGCAGATGTTAGCGTACGCTCGTGTCTTTCGTCATGACATGTAGAAACCGAAATACGAAACATAAACTAACCTGTGTAGGCCGGTATCTGTGGCCCCGGTACCATCCCTGGATACGGTCCGTCAACTGGTGGTGTCCCTCTAAACATTCCAGTATGGCCGAATGCAGTAGCTGGATCGTATCCTGTTTATGATATTAGTAAATATGTAGCAACAATTGATCTAATTTTAAAGAGATATCTACATTACCTGCAGTTGTGTAGTACTGCGACATCGGCCCGTGCACGGTCGCCGGACACGGGAACAACGACGAGGCCTGGGATGACCCGTGGCTGTCTTCGTACTGCACACGGCTTCCCAAGTTGTGCCTCTAGATCATCCTTTCATGAGGCCGCCACCACACGCGGACCTATAGCCTCCCCGATGATACGGAGGCCGAGGAGGTAGGCCACGTCCTGCAGCGTAAGAGTCATCTCCCCACACGGGAGGTGGAATGTGTGTGTCTTCGGCCTCCATCTGTCAACGAGTGCCGTCAGGAGGGATCGGTCGAGCTGAATAGGCCCACCTCGACAAGACGGCCCAGAGTCAGTAGACCGGACTCACATAACCTGCAATAAACAAAATTGTTGAAACAAAGGAATACCGACGAATACATAAGTGATAAACAATAATATTTCAGTAGACCGGACTCACGTAACCTGCAATAAACAAAATTATTGAAACAAAGGAATACCGACGAATACATAAGTGATAAACAATAATATTTCATTACATACCTGTCAACCTAATCTTGGTGTATAGAGATCGCCTCCCCAGGTGGACGAGGACGTAGCACCTCTAGGGCTCGGTGCTCAACTGCTGCAAAGAAAGACATGTGGCTCTAGTCGATAACTGGGTCTAGCAAGGAGTCCATCTTAAACATTTTGGGTGCACAACCTCTTAAACATGTTTTTAATATCCTTGTTCTTGAAGTGGTCATAAAAGTTTGCACCCATATGCCTGATGCACCACCTGTTTTGGACATCGGGCCACAATGGAGACGTTGTCGCAGTTCCACGTTGCAATTTTAGTATTGATTGTAGTAGACCTGCATGCCTATCACTAATAAGGCACACATCTGGACGTGCAGCAACAACATGAACCTTCACTCGTTCAAGGAACCAATACCAACTGTCTAAGTTGTCATTCTCAACAAATGCAAATGCGAGCAGAACTATTTGGTTGTTGCAATTTACCCCGATTGAGGTGAGTATCTGACCTTTATACCTTCCAGTCAGAAATGTGCCATCAATGCAGATCACCGGAAGACAACACTGAAATGCTCTAACACAAGCACCTATGCAAAAGAAGGCTCGTTGCAGAATGCTTTGCCCCTAGTCACGGCTGGTACGAGGTATGTGTCATAAAAGATTCCAAGATTTCTAGCAGCAACCTGGGATAACATACGAGGTAGGTTATCATATGATGCCTCGTATGTGCTAAACCGCATCTCGAACACCCTTTGTTTAGCCCGCCATGCCTTCAAATAACTAATGGTGTACTGGTAAGTCTGCTCAATATGTCGAACAATCATTTTTGGCTCATAATTTAGGTTGTCCATAATCAACCCATATATTTGCTTTGCAACAAAGTCACATGATATATTGCGATGCGAGGGAAGAACTTCTGACAGCAAACAAGTGTGCTCTGTCACAATGGAACATTTCCAGTTCGACTTCCATTTTCCCCTGAATGCATGTACTCGCCATGGACATCCATCATTCACACACTTCACCTCATATTCTTTACTGCCAGACTTTACGACTCTAAATTCTCGTTTCAATGATATTGCCCATAGTCTCACAGCATCTTTTACGGCTTCAATGTTTGGATATGTTGCACCTTGAACTACCTCATTCCCCCTGTACTTCCACTTCTGATTTCGTACGTCTTCTGCGACATGATTGCCAAAACCATGCTTCTTCCACTCTTTTGGTAATGAGTACTGCTCGTCATCAAATGAGCCCTCATATTCTTCCATCTCTATTGCAGTTTGGTCTTCTGCCTCCATCTCGTCCACAATGCTATGTATCCTCTCTCCCTCATCAGCAAGGCCTTGTGGTCCGATGTTTTGGTTCTCTATCTCTTCTGACTCATCTTGCTCAACATAGTTAGTCTCTCTTCGAATACTCGGAATTGCTTGATCTGCACCATGTTGGATTTCATTTTGTGTCTTCTCCCGGATTTGAACAAGAATGGCCTGAGGCCACCCACGCTCTAGAGCTGCTTGCATGTACTTCTGCCAGTCATCAGTGCTGTGTATCATCATCAATTCCCATAAATCACTTTCTACCTCCCAATTAACAAGAGACTGGACGGTCATCACATGTGTCTCCGGATCAACACGGAACCCACGCAGCAGCCACTTACATATGGAACCAAAACTCCTCTCCGGAGGTTTATCTATGGCGCTAGATGTGCACTTAAAGGCAGAAAGGTCTACTCCATTTGGCCCATACAAAACATTGTAGTCACCAAAAAATACTTGAAACTGCATCTTGCTCGACATATCTGTATATCATAGAATACTTATCGAGTTATACTCTTTACTTTACTACCTTATTCAATAATCCGTAAAAACTAAGTATGAATTTCAACTACAACATATAAGTATTCATAACTACGTGATGACACTCAAATTCTATACTGCATATGCGAAATTCTATTCTAAATCATAATTAATTTATAAATACATCTCTAATAGTACTGCAATTGTAATAATAAACGCGTAGTACTAGTTTTCTAAACTAATTTACTACTATGTAACTAAAGTATCATTAAACTCCTACTTAAATGGTTCTACTATAGCACTAATTAAATTAAATTACTCTACAATACCAATGGAAAAATACATAAGCTAAATGTACTAACCTGCAGATTACAAGTGCGCAATCCGGCAGGGCTTCGCCGCTTCCCTTCTCCTCACCCCTCTCTTTTTTTCTGGATTTTTGGTGAAATTTTTGGGCTCAAATGAGGAGGAAATGATGGTAGAATGCTTATATAGGAGGGGAAGGGCCAGTCGGTCGAGGGGGGGGGGGGGGCGACAGGCCCCCCTGTTGCGCTAGTGGGTGGGGCCGCCCGGTCGCCCGAGGAGGGGGCGACAGCCCCTGTCGCCCGTGGGGGGGGGGGGGGGGACAGGCCCCCCTTGCCCCCGCGCGCCCCAGGCCAGGGACCTCGTTGCAAATTTGAAGAAAAAATTACATTTAGGGCCTGTCGCCCCCCATAGGGCGACTGGGGTATATTTTTGAAATTTTTCGAAACGGACATATATTTTTGAAATTTTGATTTTTTTTAAATATAAAAAAGAAAAAAGCGCTCTGCTCCTGGCCGACATATTTTTGCAGGCAAAAGCGTCTATTTTCCGTTGAATTCACACGCTTCTTTATTTGGTGCACATAGGGACCACACACGCCGACCCCACCCAGGCAACTTGGAGCGGCAACTTGCGGCCAATTACGCGCCGGCGTTGCGCGCTATTTAAAGCCCAGAGAGAGTGACGGCCGGGTTAAGCCACCAAAAATGGCAACAAAGACTCTCCTCCTACTCGGGTCGAGCTCGCCATGGATTACTACTACCCGATGGAGGAGGAGGTGCACCAGCACCCGGGGGGGCTCCAGCCGCCACAGCTGCCGTGGCAGTGGCAGTGGCGCCTCTTTCGCCCTCCTGTCCTCTCCGGCGGCTCCGGCGGGCACTGCAGCAGCCGCGCCGGCCGGTGAACCACGTCAGCTGGGAGGAGACCGCTGCCGCGCACCTCTTCTCTGCCAGCCTCCCGGGTAACACGCTGTGCTCCTCTGCTAATGCGGCGGCGTTCTTCAGTTCACCTGGTTCTCAGCCTGACTGACCGGCAGCTAATTAGAGAGAGTGTCTTCCATGATTTTGTCAGGCGTGCGGAAGGAGGAGATCAGGGTGGAGGTGGAGGACGCGAGATACCTCGTCATCCGCACGGAGCTGGCCGCCACCACGGCAGAAGAGGACGGCGGCGTCGGCCGGAGGAGGGGCTTCGACAGGAAGTTCCGGCTGCCGGGGATGGTGGACATGGACGGCGTCTCGGCGGAGTACACCCATGGCGTGCAGACCGTGACGGTCCCGCGGATGCACACCCGGGCCCGGCCCGCCGTCTGCCGCATTTTTTTCTTTTTTATATTTAAAAAAATCAAAATTTCAAAAATATATGTCCGTTTTGAAAAATTTCAAAAATACCCCCCGGTCGCCCTATGGGGGGCGACAGACCCTAGTTGTATTTTTTTTTCTTCAAATTTGCAACGAGGTCCATGGGCGAAAAAAAAGAAAGGGGGGCTTGTCGCTCCCCCCCAACGGGCGACAGGGGCCTGTCGCCCACCCCAGGGGCGACAGGGTCCCTCCCCCCTATATAAGCCCTGGCCGCCATTCTCTTGTCATTTGAGCCCAAAAATTTAGGAAAAAAGAGAGGGGTGAGGAGAAGAAAAGTGGTGAAACTCTGCCGAATTCCGCACTTGTGATCTACCGGTAACTTCCGTATGAATCCGTTGATATTGTATAACAATTTAATTTAATTAGCGGATTAGCTGAATTAGATTTGGTGCTTTAGAACACTCATTTAGTATTACAATTTGAGTACTATTACAGACTTGTTTTTAAATTAATTATGCATTAGAATAGAATTATAACAGTACCTTATTGATATTGCAGCATAAGACAATAGAATTATGACAGAAACTATATTTTCACGCATCAATTTAGTATACGATATGTGCATTATTTAAATCATTATTCGTCATTTGGCGCACCATACTATAGTGCCAATGTCTTAGTCAGGATCAACCTACATTCCGTGGAGCAAGTGTGTAGCCACCGTACCTAAAGGAATTGATGTGTCAATGTGCTTCTGCGGTTCGTTATGCAAGTTCATGCAATCTGAGATTTTAGGAGATGACTACGGCATGAGGTTCTTGATGTGTGAGAACTACGAATATGATCCACCTAAGCGATACGGCAAAGACCGGGCCAAGGTAGCAGGACAACATACACTATTTTTCTTTGTGACCTAACATTGAGTTATGATTCTAACTTTTGTTGGACAAAGTCTCCTCCGCCTCTTTGTGATTTTATGCAGTGGATCGACATCGTGCAGTCGCAGTAGGCAAAGGACTTTGTGGAACAACAAGCAAGGTGGGCTGCAGAACGTTGGTGCCGAATGAAGTACGAGGAACAGCAAGAGGAGAAGCGCAAGAAAGAGCAAGAAGAGATCCGCAAGAGGATGGAGGAGGTGGATCGTAAGGCGGCGGCCGAACGTGAAGCTGACAGGGAGAGAAAGCGAGAGAGGGCACGCCGTGCGAAGGAAGCCGGCCCCAAAGCAATTAGGAAGGGCAAATATCCTCGGTGCACTCAGTAGAGTAGTACCATGTAATCCCTACATTTTACATTCCATAAGGCATGGTAGGTTTAGATGCAACAAGAAATTACCTTGTCGCGTGCACATGCCACTGCAATTAGTTGTTTATGTTTTCAGTTGAGAGCTTGACTCTGTGTGTTGTAACTTTTACCATTAATTTGCAGTTGTAGCCGGGAATCTATGAAATGTTTGAACTTGTCCTTAATATTTTCGGAGTTTTTCATGTCACTAGAATACTAAAAAGCACACATTTAATTAATATAACGATAAGAAATAAGAACTAAGAAATGCATTACATAATGTGAACCATCAAATTTTACATCATAATACAACGATATTGAAACACACATCACACATGCAGTGGCATGGTAGAACCCATTGCAAACTACGGTAAACAGATTCCGGACTAACCTAACATGTCTTAGGTAATTTAAAAAAAACACAACAAACACAACAATGCAGCATGTCACTAGCACTAGGGTAGTCCTAGTAGCCGTACCCCCACGTAGCAAACTGCGTTGAGCCTTCTCCGCAGTATCCACCCATTGCAGGTGGTGCAGGCGGTGGTGCCGGAGGCGCAGGGCCCTTCTTCTTGTGACAAGGGCAGTTGCAGTAAGGAATAGTGTATGGTTCATCCTGTGAACCGGCACCATTGCTGGTATCATCATCTTCGTCGTCTTTGTTACCCTCGCTCACTTCCTCATAATGGTCCACCTTGCATTCCAGATCAAAGATCTTTATCAGGACGAACTCGATGAACTCCTGAATAGAATCAATTGATGCAGGATCGACCCACCTAGTAAAACCATAGTTTTCTGGAGCATCGGAAGACTGCAAAACAAATTTCATGTAAGGTGTCTCATTGAAGATAAAGAAATAAAACAACCGAGTATACCCATGCGTGTGGACATTTAAAGAAACGCCGACCGCCATCCATCCCGTCGGTGCACATCTGCACTAAGCAGTACTCACCATGTCTGCATTTTGGCCACGGTTCTCTACGGTTATCGTATTCTCGAAGAGGAGTTTCATTGGTAAATTCACTCTTGTGCTGTGGCGGAAACTCAAACACTGGTTCCGGAAAGGAATCAGGTCCAAGAGGCCCCTCCCATATTATGGGGTCTCCCTTTCTTCCCCCTTTTCCTTTCCCAAAACCGTAGTAATTCTTCCCGCTAGACCCACCTCCAGACATTGGGTATACAATAAGCTTTGGTGTTTGAGTGCTGCTGGGAGTTCACAAACTTCGGAGTATTTATAGGCGCACAAATGTCTGATACCCAGAGTGTGGAGTGTAAATGTACCTAAAAAGCCTACATGATAATACAGTGAAGAGGCTAGCTAACCTAACACTGAAAAGGCTAGATTCGATTCTCGAAATGACTACTCGATGCATCTCTGTGCATGCAGACTCACAGCACTGTATTGCTGCCGCTCGGTCGATCGCGCATAGATGCCGCCTTCCCCACTACATGCCACAGACCTTCACTGTAGAATGATAGGTCCGTCATCCTCGCCAGAGAGACTGCTTTGAAGGTGAGCTGATGTGGTTGTCGTGTCGTCACATCTTTTTGAAATGGTGGAAGGGCACTGCTATTGGGTTGTCGTCTTTTGTCATGTATGTCTGGGCAAAGAATGCGATATTTGGGAAACTCGTGATCGCCGTGCTGAGCAGTGGTAACATGTGATCTCGTACTCGCAGCTAGATACACTATGGTTCCTATTTTGAGATATTCGAGCGTGTAGTCGTCATCATCGTCGGTGGGATCTCGGCCGCTAACTCCTACCGCACCTAACTTGTTCTTCATTAAATCACAGAAAAAATTCGCAAGAACTTCCCTTATTTCACGAGCATTATGGAACCCACAAACATAACAAGTTCACATCAATAGTATCTATAGAAACAAATGACAAGTAAACTAGCACAATCATAAACATCAGATACAAATAAAGCGGTGCGCAGCTATCTCATTACAAATAATCATCAGAGATACAAACATCAGATATATCTAACCACCCCTAGGGCGTCGGACCCTCTTAGACCTCTGCTGGGCACGGACATGGCCCTTGGAGTAGGTGAGAACATCCGGAGACCTCACCTGTCGCTCAGGACGCGCAAGGGGCTGCGGTGTCTGCTGCTGAGAGATCCCAAGTGGTGCTCCTCCTAACTGTGAATACCCCAAGACATCGGAGTCACCTTGCGCGGCAGGCTCTTCTGGAGTCAAGCTGTCGAGGTCGTCTAAGGTGAAGCCCTCGTTATCTGGTCGAAAGGAGGAAGAAGAAGGTCTGGCGCCCGCATCGGGGTAGAATCCTACGCATAAAATGCGAATGTTAGCGTACGCTCATGTCTTTCGTCATGACATGTAGAAACCGAAATACGAAACATAAACTAATCTGTGTAGGCCGGTATCTGTGGCCCCGGTACCATCCCTGGATACGGTCCGCCAACTGGTGCTGTCCCTCTAAACATTCCAGTATGGCCGAACGCAGTAGCTGAATCGTATCCTGTTTGTGATATTAGTAAATACTTGTTTGTGATATTAGTAAATATGTAGGAACACTTGATCTAATTTTAAAGAGATATGTACGTTACCTGCACTTGGGAAGAACTGCGACGTCGGCCCGTGCACGGTCGACGGACACGGGAACGACGACGAGGCCTGGGACGACCCGTGGCTGTCTTCGTACTGCACACGGCTTCCCAAGTTGTGCACTACCTAACGCAACTGGTCACGCTGCCTCGACCATGCCTCTGTCTGCTCAAACTGGGTCATTGGGGATCCGGCACATACCCTCGTCAGGTAAGTCGAGTAGTCCGTCTCCATCATGTTGTAAAGGCGAAACTGCATCCATTTAGTAAAGGAACAGTTAGAAACACATGAATTATCTTATGAATATATATATATATATATATATATATATATATATATATATATATATATATATATATATATATATATATATATATATATATATATATATATATATATGCAAATATGATCAAGAGACTCACCGCGCCAGCTAGTGCCTCCACGTGGTGCCGGGCATAGCCATCCCGAGGCCTCGCCTGGTGTGGCTGCGGGGTGAGTGTCAACATAAACCAGACAAGCCCAAGTCCGGGGTAAGTACCAGGTGAGGTAAACCCTAAAGGTGTTGTCTATGTGTGGTCCTGTTGGATGGACCAAGTGCTCGTCTGCCTATTCCCATTGTCCACCCACGGCTGCATCCTGGTGAGCCAATCATTAGAGCACGACAAGCCACTCCTTGAAAACCTACAAAAGTGGACCACGAAGAATCGTTAGATTCGACATGAATGTATGAGCCAAGTTCATTCATAATTACCTGTGGTCCTGGCAACTGACATGCTCCAACGCGGTGGGCACCGGAAACTCCTGGCGCTGCCCAAACTGTCTCTTGACTCTCCAGGCGCAATATGCCTCAACCGCGATGTCATAAAACAGGACGGCTGTAGTAAGCCACAGGCTCGCATTCACGGAGCAGTGCGAAGATAGGCCTGCTGGTGCAAGGGTAGCCACAGCCTCTGGGCTATAAGGCTCCTAGACAACGTCCTCGGGCGTCAGCATGTCGAGTTCCGAAACAAACTTAGGATATGCGCGTCTAACCTGCGCATGCGCCCAGGACCTCTGCATTCTAAATAAGTAAAATTAAAAGTGCGCTAATGCATCATATAACAATGAATAACAAAATTAGATTTGTTGCGAACGTACCTGACGCCAGATCCAGATAGTTCCCATAGTGGGCCTGTCGTCCTCCTCGTCGCCGTACATGGCCCCGTGGTAAGGCTCGTGCCTGACCATGGGCCGACCAACGGCTAGCCTCTCGTACGACCAAAGCTGTAGCAGTAGTTGGCACCCTGCCAGGATAGCGTTCCCATGTGTCTTCATGCAGCCGTCGCAGAGTCCACGGTAAGTGGCTGCAAGTACCGCATCACCCCAGCTGTAGGGCGGTACGTCCTCGTCCCCATCCGCAATCTCCCGTGCATACGGAAGGAGAATCCTATCGACCGAGTTGCCATGAGTGTTGTTGAACATGATGTAACTAAACAACCAAAGTAGGTACGCCTCCAGCGATCTGGTCATACTGTACTCGTCGGCATCCGCAGCCAACAGGGCAGGCTGCATAAACAATTAAGATTAATGGTTTCAACTGACAATGGAACATGTGAATTGTAACAATTAAATTTAAATATGGAATGAATATGTACTGTAAACTGTAGGAACCAGGTCTTTGAAGGACCTGCTGCTCGCGGGTGCGGGTTGATCGGACCTGTTTCTTCCACGCGGTCAACCAGGGCAAAACGGGCCTCCAGGTCATCCTTCCACGAGGCCGCCACCACACGCGGACCTACAGCCTCCCCGACGATAGGGAGGCCGAGGAAGTAGGCCACGTCCTGCAGCGTAGGAGTCATCTCCCCACACGGGAGGTGGAACGTGTGTGTCTCCGGCCTCCATCTGTCAACGAGCGCCGTCAGGAGGGATCGGTCGAGCTGAATAGGCCCACCCTCGACAAGACGGCTCAGAGTCAGTTGACCGGCCTCACGTAACCTGCAATAAACAAAATTGTCGAAACAAAGGAATACCGACGAATACATAAGTGATAAACAATAATATTTCATTACATACCTGTCACACCAATCGTGGTGTATAGAGATCGCCTCCCCGGGTGGACGAGGACGTAGCACCTCTAGGGCTCGGTGCTCATCTGCTGCAAAGTAAGACCTGTGGCTCGAGTCGATAACTGGGTCTAGCAAGGAGTCTATCTCCATACCTGCATTCAAAAATAATTGAGAACACATATGTACATATATGTTTCATGCAAACTGGACGCATAATATTTATACATTACAGATAGGTTCGATACAAACTCCACGCACGATATTTATACATTACAGATATGTTCCATACAAACTGGACGCACGATTACTATATATTACAAATATGTTCGATACAATTGTGGATCATGACACCGAATGGCTTCCACGAGCAATTCTTGCCGATGGTCGTCTGAACGTAGAAGGTGCTCCATCTCTGGGATTTCCGGAAGGACCGATGTCAGCAGCATCGTGAAGTGCATTCTGATGACACTTCTTATAGTTGTGACCCAATGCTCCACATTGGCTGCAACGCTTTTGTGCCTTGCTTGCTTCGGACTCGTCCATACCATTCCAAATACGACGTGTCTGACAGCGGCCTTTGCCTTTCTTAGTGGCTGGATCAAGAATAAACATCTTATTCTCATTATCCTGAATGAAAGGCACCACTATTCCAATCCCGTATACCTCATGTCCTCAGGTGGATACAACTGCTTTCTTGCTGAAGTAAGGTGAAACAAATACTCCTGGCTACAACCCAGACTCTGCACATGCTGCAATGAGATGCGAGCATGGCAAATGCAATAACTTAGGCTTCATGCAGGAGCAGAAGGTTTTGCCATCTACTGTAATCAAACTCTCATGTACCACCCTATCTCTACGGATACCACGACCAGTTCTATCCTTGCATAGAACCTCAAATCTATGCTCCATTGTACATGTCGATATGACGCAGTGCAGTTTGGCCTTTTCAATCTTCTCTTGCATATATTGTGTCACTTTTGTGCAAAACTGAATTTGGGAGTTGCTAATGTTTATGCTTGCAGCCATGTAACGCTCTCTGAAATACTTCATGCACCCATACATGATGAACTCAACAATTCCCAAAAGAGGAAAGGCACGACAAGAACGCATAACCATATTGAAACAGTCTGCATGGTTCATTGTCTGAATACCATACCGTATTCCGTTGGTATCATCAAGGAATGACCATTTCTCCTTAGGTGCACCTCGAATCCATTGTGAAAATGGCTTCTCAATTGAATCCCTAGCCTCTGCAGCTTGACTCGTGCCTGTTCCTGATGCCCTTACCTTCACTAGCTCTGCAGTCAACTGATCAAACATCTGCCATAATGCATTGAATTTTCTCTGTTGATTTTGGGTGCACAACCTCTGCAGTCAACTGATCAAGCATCTGCCATAATCCTTGTTCTTGTAGTGGTCTTAGAAGTTTGCACCCATATGCCTAATGCACCACCTGTTTTAGACATCGGGCCACAATGGAGGCGTTGTCGCAGTTCCACATTGCAATTTCAGTATTGATTGCAGCAGACCTGCATGCCTATCACTAATAAGGCACAATCTGGATGTACAGCAACAACATGAACCTTCACTCGTTCAAGGAACCAATACCAACTGTCTAAGTTCTCATTCTCAACAAATGCAAATGCGAGAGGAACTATTTGGTTGTTGCAATCTACCCCGATTGCGGTTAGTATCTGACCTTTATACCTTCCAGTCAGAAATGTGCCATCAATGCAGATCACCGGAAGACAACACTGAAATGCTCTAACACAAGTACCTATGCAAAAGAAGGCTCGTTGCATAATTTTTTGCCCCCTAGTCACGGCTGGTACGAGGTATGTGTCATAAAAGATTCAGGATTTCTAGCAACAACCTGGGATAACATACGAGATAGGTTATCATATGATGCCTCGTATGTGCCGAACCGCATCTCGAACACCCTTTGTTTAGCCCGCCATGCCTTCAAATAACTAATGGTGTACTGGTAAGTCTGCTCAATGTGTCGAATAATCATTTTTGGCTCATAATTTAGGTTGTCCATAATCAACCCATATATTTGCTTTGTAACAAAGTCGCATGATATATTGTGATGCGAGGGAAGAACTTCTGACAGCAAACAAGTGTGCTTTGTCATAATGGAACATTTCCAGTTCGACTTCTATTTTCCCGTGAATGCATGTACTCGCCATGGACATCCATCATTCACACACTTCACCTCATATTCTTTACTGCCAGACTTTACGACTCTGAATTCTCGTTTCAATGATATTGCAAATAGTCTCACAGCATCTTTTACGGCTTCAATGTTTGGATATGTTGCACCTTGCACTACCTCATTCCCTCTGTACTCTCACTCCTGATTTCGTACATCTTTTGCGACATGACTGCCAAAACCATGCTCCTTCCACTCTTTTGGCAATGAGTACTGCTTGTCATCAGATGAGCCCTCATATTCTTCCATCTCTATTGCGGTTTGGTCTTCAACCTCCATCTCGTCCACAATGCTATGTATCCTCTCTCTCCCTCATCAGCAAGGCCCTGTGGTCCCATGTTTTTGTTCTCTATCTCTTCTGACTCATCTTGCTCAACATAATTGATCTCCCTTCAAATACTCGGAGTTGCTTGATCTGCATCATGTTGGATTTCATTTTGTGTCTTCTCCCGGATTTGAACAAGAATGGCCAGAGGCCACCCACGCTCTAGAGCTGCTTGCATGTACTTCTGCCAGTCATTAGTGCTGTGTATCATCATCAATTCCCATAAATCACTTTCTACCTCCTAATTAACAAGAGACTGGATGGTCGTCACATGTGTCAACTGATCAACACGGAACCCACGCTGCAGCCACTTACATATGGAACCAAAACTCCTTTCCAGAGGTTTATCTATGGCGCTAGATGTGCACTTAAAGGCAGAAAGGTCTACTCCATTTGGCCCATACAAAACATTGTAGTCACCATAAAATACTTGAAACTGCATCTTACTCGACATATCTGTATATCACAGAATACTTATCGAGTTATACTCTTTACTTCACTACCTATTCAATAATCTGTAAAAACTAAGTATGGAATTCAACTACAACGTATAAGTATTCATAACTACGTGATGACACTCAAATTCTATACTGCATATGCCAAATTCTATTCTAAATCATAATTAATTTTTAAACACGTCTCTAATAGTACTGCAATTATAATAATAAATGCGTAGTACTAATTTTCTAAACTAATTTACTACTACATAACTAAAGTATCATTAAACTCCTACTTAAATGGTTCTACTATAGCACTAATTAAATTAAATTACTCTACAATACCAATGGAAAAATACATAAACTAAATGTACTAACCTGCAGATCACAAGTGCGGAATCTGGCAGGGCTTCGCTGCTTTCCTTCTCCTCACCCCTCTATTTTTTTCTGGATTTTTGGTGGAATTTTCGGGCTCAAATGAGGAGGTAATGGGAGTCGGATGCTTATATAGGGGGCATGGCCCGGTCACCCAGGGGGGTGACAGGCCCCCCTCTCGCGCCTGTGGGTGGGGGCCACCGGTCGCCCGAGGGGGGGCGACAGGCCCCCTTTTTATTTTTTTTCGGCCATGGACCTCGTTGCAAATTTGAAGAAAAAAATTACATCTAGGACCTGTCGCCCCCCCATAGGGCGACCGGGGGGTAGTTTTGAAATTTTTCAAAACGGACATATATTTTTAAAATTTTAATTTTTTTAATATAAAAAAGAAAAGAACGCATGTCTGCCTCCTCGGCGCCGGGCCAGCCCACGAATCCGCTGGCCGGACCGGCTGAAATTGACTTTTTTTTATATTAGCCTTCTATATAAAAAAGATGTACTAGTATTGATTGTTTGAGGAATTATGGAGATTTATCCCAATTTGTATGGTCAACAAAATGGCTTGACCCTAGAGATGGCAAAATTAGTGCCCTCAGAATAGGGGGACAAAAAAGAGATGGAAAAAAAATCGGTAGTGTGCTGCTAAAGAAATGGCCTGTGTTTTTCTCTTCCTTGATAAAGAAATGGTATGTGGTTTTCTCATTCTCTTCCTTGCTAAAGAAATGATCCGTGGCTGTGATCGGCTCCTCCAGCTTACTAGCGGATATTGTTGAAATCTTCTTGGTTCATGGCTGAACGCAACGTTTGACGGATGATGATGGCGACGCGGGTGGCGGATGGCGATCAGGCCTGCTTTTCCTACGATTGCCGTGACACGACCCGATCAGGCCTTCTTTACCAGCTTATTGTGCCAACCCGTTTCAAAGAAAAAAAGGCTTATTGTGCCAACCGATCGAGGATGTAGTCTGGCCTTGCCGTGTCTCCCCGTGAAGGGATGCGAGCCACCACGTTCCACGCGGCGCCACCGCCAGTGATGCAGTAAAAACTCGGCCATGGGCGGCCGCCTCGATGACGCGCCGGCGCCAAACAATTACGGAGTCACTGGAAGCCTCGGCGGCGGCCGCCGGCCGCCGCGTGTGGAAGGATTTGCTGGGCCGTTCGCGAGTTGCATGATAAAAACCCGCCTCGTGGTGGGCACTGGGCCGCTTGGTGTGGCGAGGCAACCAAGCTAAGGCCCACGTAACGGGAGGACCGTGAGCCCATCAGAATCGTGGATAGGGTTATCGAGTTATTGTTATTTCACATTAGAAAATTTTATTATTATTCAAAAACGATTATATATCTCTTTGCAAAAAAAATTGTATCTTGAATAACTTTTACAACAAAGTAATGCTTACAAAGTTTATTTCTCAACGAAAGATTGTATATTTAATAAAATATTGCGAGCTTTCGCGAATCCCCTTTTTCTCAACCATGATCGCTTTGTTCCTTCTAGCCAATGTTAGTCTAAATATTAAACGGTGAACGGTCGGTCACCCACTGTGTAACAAATAGTCGGAATACAAGGCCGTTTAAACAGTCTTATAAACGGTCGAAACGGGTTTATACGGCTTTACATGGCTAATCGGCCACTCATCGAGTAGATGTGAACGGTCCTTCGTCGAGCCTTTTCCTTTAGTGGTAAGGGATATGCACCTTATCTGAACGTCGGCGGGCATTCCGGAATTCTCCTTTTTGAGCCCCGGGTGAACATAGGCTCAATCATGATTTGGGGGGGGGGGTTCCTAGCTACGCCATGCGTTCAATAAAAAAAAGCCTCTGGGAAGCTGCAGAGATTAAAAAAGAGGGTACTTTCCCCACTGAAAAAAGGACAAAGGAGAAGACGCTCTTCGACTTTCTTTCTTCCTCCCGTGCCCGCCTAAGCCCGGCCTGCGTTAGAGGGGAAGATATGCCGTATAGGCAAACAATGCTTCTAGCAAATCTGGCTTAATTTCTTAAAAAAAAATGGCGTAATGAAAAAACAATAAGAACAACTTAATTGCGAGCTATCAAATGCAACCATTTCTAGGTATGATGGTAATAATTATGTTGTATATCCTACTACATACTATCATCGGAGGAAAATTCAGCACTTGATTGTAAAAAGCACTACAAAAAGATCAGCCATATCGACATTCAATGCAAAGAAAGGAAGTGACCCACAAAGATGACATAGTAGCAGTGGGGGACGGGCAGGAGCTCCTCGCTCTGCTGGCAGAGTGGTCTTGCGTCTAGGATGGGCCTCCGCACCTCTTGTAGGAGGCCGGTGATTTTCCGAGTGGCGGCTGGAAGGTCAACGGCTCGGGCAAGATGGCCCTGGGCCATCTTCCACGTCCTAAGGAGGATAACAGGAAGCTACATTGTTGGAGTTCAGGCCTGCGTCGGCACCGCAGATCCTCATCGACAACGTCGCCTGCTTCCTTCGCCATCGGGGGTCTCTCGGCGCCGCTGATGCAAGAGGAAGGCTTGCGAGGTGCTAAAAGAAGTCTTGCGACATTCTTTGGCCATGTCCTCCGCCTGTACTTATAGCAGTCGCTGCCTTAGCCCCCTTTTGTTGCTCCCCTTGTAGGGGTAACTAGATTTGATCCATTGTACTAACTGCTCTCCCGAGTGGGAGCAGCTAGCTTTTGTTTGTTATAACGGCTCTTGGCCGATTGTCTTGAGAAGAAAATGAAACATTTTGCCCGGAGGCGTTTTCATTTGGGCGTATGTTTTACCGCAATGTTTTTCGATTTTGTGCCTCAATGATTTGATAGCCTCCACTGCGATCGCTGGGATCGGAGGAGGTGAACCCTACCAATTGACCTCGATGGCCCCAATGGCGGGTTCGGTGAGCTCGATAATGGGTACGCCCAATTAAGGACAATCCGAGTGAAGTCCGCCCCCGTCGCGGACGACGGGGTCGACTCCACTACTCAACGGCCCCTGTCCTGGCAGATGCCCGAGCCGTCAGCCGGCCCGGGGGGCCTAGATGGCCTCCCCCCTGGAGGGGATTCTATGGGAATGCTAGAGGCCGGATCGGACAAGAAAAGTTGAGATGACCCGCTTGCTCTGGGGCAGGTCGGGCTGGGGGCGCTGGTGCTCATCTCGGTTTTTCTTCCCTGACTCTTTTTTGCAAGCCGACGTGGAGCCCTTAGCAGACTGACCTTTGAACCTTGAATTGAATTGTGTGGTTGCATTTGTTTGAGGCACTGAAATGGTTTGCCGTTTTTCCCTGCAATTTGAAATGAATGGATGGCGAGAGATTTAATTGAAATAGTGGGGAACGCACCCGTAAGATGAAGCGTCACGTCGGCTGCTGCAGAGTGGGCCGCATGTCTTTCACACGAATATTCTGTCTTGATCCTTCATGGTGTGATCCTGCGGACTCGGTCAAAGTCTGAGCAGAGGTCGGGTGAGGACAGGGGTCATGCTAGGGGCAACGGGTCGATTGGCCCGTTGGGTCTTGCCCGACTTTCCGGCTAGTTTGGACTGCGGGTCGGTCGCGCGCAGTGCTGCATTGCCTCGAGCCCTGCGCAGGCTTGTGGGGACCGCCTAGTTAGGCAACCCAGGTCTTTAAGATGTGAGGGAGGAGGTTTCTCCCCTTCCCACTCGGCTCTCGCCCCCTTTCTCTGCCACCTCCAGCATCCGTCATCTTCCTTATCCTTGCCTTCGCCGTTTTTGCCCTCGCCGCCTTCTTCGCCGTTGGTCGCGTCAGAACCAGGGAGGTGGTGATGTCGTTGTGGAGGCCATCGATGCTAGGCCCAGCTCGAGGCGCTGGCCGCGGAGGGAGAGATTCCTCCAAAGGAGGTGGCGCACTGGTGGGCGCCGCCGCCGGAGAACATCGTCCCACATCCGTGGCGGGGCGAAGTGGTTACCTTCCGCATCTTCTATGCACGAGGACTTGGGCATCCTGCCCACCCTTCCTGACGGGCCTGTTGGAAGAATGGAAGATCGGACTACAGCATCTTAATCCCACCAGGATGCTGCATATCGCTGGCATCGTGACGGTGTGCGAGGCATTCCATGGGATAGATCCGCATGTGGATCTATTCCGGCAAATATTTGTTGGTCGTCCAGTCATGCTGAGGCGGGAAGCCGGCGTGTCGCGCTCGGAGACAGTGACCGCGCCGGTCGGCGGCTTCGTCTTGCAGCGGAGGTCCGGGAAGGCCTCGTAGTCGCGGTACACTCCAATGGACACCAACCGGGGGTGGTACGACGAGTGGTTCTACATTCGGAACCCAGCCAGCAGGGAGGAAGCATTCTCGGCGTTCACCAGGAACGCTTTAGAGAAGCAGGACAGCTGGAGCTAGGGAGTCTCCAAGTGGAAGTGGAATCGCGTGGAGGTGATTTTGGAGGAGTTGAGGAGTCTTGTGGCGCGGGGCCTGGACGGCGTGCGCGTCTTTGCCACCATCTTCCTCCGCAAGGTGCGTGTCCTCTCCGCGTCCTAGGGGAAGATGTGGGACTACGAGAGCGGCGAGTCACCGGAAGCGCTCTGGGGTTCCGGCACTCCCGGATTGTGGAGATGGCTTGATAGCCTCATCATGGGGGAGACCTATCGCGCTATCAGCGGGCCTTCTCCATTTTGGACGGGGTCGCCTCCCAACCTGGTAAGTGCTCGATTCGGCTTCCATTTTTCGCTTCTCCTCAGCATTTTCCTGTTCATGACCGCTCCTTGCCCGGTCACGGCCATAGGGCCTCGACAAGCCCAAGTCCGTCCCCCATCACAACAAGGGGTCGGAAGGGGCCGCTCGTTAGGCCGAGCAGCAGAGGAAGGCTGCGGAGAGGAAGAAGAGGAGGGCGCTCCATACCCAAGAGCAAGCCGACCGCAAAAGGGAGGTTGCAAGGCTCATCCGTGAGGGGATGGACCCTATGGAGGCGCAGGATTCGGTGGACGCCCGCCCCTTGAAGTATCCGGAGTCTTGCTCCGAGGAGGAAAAGGGATAGGAGTCGCTTGGAGATGACGGCTCGGGCTGCGCAGCTTCCTCATGCGAGGCGAGCGGGTCCTGGAGCCTTAAGCGGGCTCGCAACGGTGCGACGCCCGAGCCAGCAAAGCGGCTCCGGGCCGATGGTCCATACGCACCGGAGCCCATGCACGGCGATCTTAGCGATGATGACTATGCGGTTTCCTCGAGCCGAGGGGCTGGCGATTACCATCGCACGCTCGCTCCCTGCATCGGGGACCACAACAGCCTCATCCAGGGCCACAGCGAGGACGTACGTGTCGCGTTCGCTCCGATGTTTGGAGGGATAGTTTTATTGATGCGTCTCCTTATTCTTACAATGCAGGGTTTCAACCGAGTTCCATCCAATGCTAGGACCGGTGGAATGGTCCATGCATCCTTCGCTGGCAGCCCGCCTCGCCAGTCGCCGAGAGGGGGGTGCGACTCCGGTGGCGCCTACATCGCAGGTGGTGACGCTAGCGATACCGCTCAGGAGATGCTCACCTCCGCCGAGGGATGCGTTGCCCTACTGCTGGAGGAGACCAAGCGGGCTAAAAAGATCATTACCTCTGGCCTGCCGCCCACCGTCGGGGTGAGTTTTGTTCTTGCTGGGTCTGTTTCTCGTCTGTGGGAGCATTTTGTGATTATGCGATCGCTTTTTGTCTTCCAGGTGCTGGAGAAGATCTCCAAGAGGAAGTCGGCCTTCTTGTGGGAGGAACACGACCGCGAGGTGATGGGTGAGGCGGTGTGCCGGGAGCTTGTAGAGCGACTGCACTCTATAGAGGCCGTGCATGCCTCGGACGCCCAGGGGCACAGACACAGGCTTGCGGCCGCGGAGGCCCAGATGGAGGAGAAACAGGCCGTTCTCGCCCGCGCAGAGGAGCGGGTAAGGCAGTTAGAGGCTAACCTGGCAAACTGGGAGGCGGGACGCCAGGTGATGGAGGAGGCGTTGGCGGCCTATCATGGAGCCTCATCCGCGTTGAGCGCCGCGGTGCTACGGCATCCAGAGCTGGAGCTAGGCGGCCTCGATGGCGAGCCCTCCACTGGACAGCCGTACGACGACGTCCTGGTGGTGGCGAAGAAGCTGGAGCCCATTGCGGTCAAGATAGCTGTTGTCGGTCAAAACCCACCGGCGAGTAGCGACAGGCAACACGAAGAGCCGGGAGGTCGCTGGGGCGCTGGCAGGCACTGCTCCCTCATCAACAGCCCGCAATTCTAGCACACACTGTGGCTTCCGAAGACGCAGGGCGTGCCACCTGATCTATACCCGATCAGGAGGGTGCGAACGTGCCTTCGACGATTTGCCTACAAGCACAGACACGTGTAAATATTAGTCCGAGCCGTGGTCGGCTCCCCGGGACGACTCTTGCATCGGCTTTAAAGAGCCGATCGAGTCCCGGTGTTAGATTGGATCTGCATATCCAGATGGTAATGGATAAAGCAAATAACTGCAAAAACTGCTTCAATTAAATCTAGCTAATCTAATCCACGACGGTAAAAGCTTCACTGCTAGATCGGAACATCCTACACGTAGTTAGGCCTAACGAGCGTAAAAGATAACCAAACCTTGACCAGAAAAGAGGCCTAAGAACAAGCAAAAGCCAATTCCCGGATCAATTCCTATTAAGATCAAGGCAAAGCATCTAATACGTCGCCAGATCGTCCAACCCGTTTGCAAGGCCTAACCTAGCAGATATTACGCAAATTCTTAAGTATAAGAACAAACCATAACAGATTAGATCTACTAGTTAAAAAAAGAAGCAGGATGTCATCTCTACGTGACTAATTCCATGCAACGAGAATTAGTATAAGATTAAAACATGATCGCGCAGAGATGACATGATGTTCGTAGATGATAAGCAACAAAAGCACAATAGATCTACTAAAATCATGCTACGAACATCAGGATAACTAGCATTACTCGCCATAAAAAATGCTTCAGTACGAGTAATACCAAGGTAAAAGCAAGAACAACGCTGCCCTGATCGCAAGAAGCGATCGGCTCCAACTCAATCGGCTATCCTCTCTCCCCCTCTTCCTCGAGTTCTTCTGCCTCTTCCCTCGACCTCATCTCTGAGAGCCGGGAACCGACACCGGAGTATGATCCGACGGCGGCGCATGAGGCACTCGCTCCTCTGCATTGGGACGCAGAAGAGTTCGACTTCGAAGTCGTCTCCGAGGACGACGAACCCAAGACCGACGACGAAGACCTCCGGCTCCTGTTCCAGGAAGAGCCGGAGGAGAACAGCGACGATTGCTTCTCCTGGGACGGAGCCGACTCCTCCTCGGAAGAAGAAATCGACTCCTCCTCTGTTGAGGAGGACCCGAAGGCCGAAAGGGCCTTCCAGTTCCTTGGCTCCTCCGAGGAGGAAAGCAAGGAAAATAGTGATGGCGGCGGCGGCGGCTGGAGCGGCGACGACGAAGCCAGCAACGGTAGCAGCGCCAACGAGAGCAGAGGCAGCGACGATGACGGCGACGACAGCAGCGGCGGAGACATGCCGGCGCAAAGCCCCATGCGTTGTAGGCATTAGGCACCTACGGGTGGTAGGAAGTATTGTAGCATAGATTGAGCCGAAGGATTCATTCCTTTGTCAAATCGGCTCTTTCCCTTGTAAAGACTTTACCTTTAATGAATAAAGACCCTCATCTCTTAGTTTCTTGCTCGGACAACCCTCCAAAAGCCAATGGCACCGCATCGAGCTTTTACCAATAACCAAGAGCCGACGGAATTCAAAATTGGAAGCAACCAGTATAAGAACAGAACATCACCTCCACTTTGAACCCAACTCGAAACAGATATTCCAAATCCGAGTGCAATTCGAGAATCCCGCTTCATAAATTTGAACGAAAACTCACAGCATCCAAAACTTGAACCAGAGCCCGCAAAACAACCAAACCCTAAATCAGTAGATCTGAACCATGGCGGACTCTTAAGCTCAAACAGCGAGATCTCCAAACGTCGATACGGCAATCTTTGGCCTGAAGGTAATATTCAGCCCATCCCTTCAACTTTTTTCAGCTCATCAATCCTCCAAATAAATTAAGCTCTGAAATATGACACCATATACAAATTTCTGAATTTTTGAAACTCCAGGCTTCAGACATCCTTTTGCCGCATCCTTCCAATCCCAAATCCTTTTGTCTTGGCCCACGAGTTCATGAAAATCCCACAGATTTAATCTCCTGTGAAGCGAATAGAATCCCTTTCATGAGTCAAGACATTAATTTAAATTCCTGGGCCGACTGCTTAAGAGCCTGGCCTAATCCACCTGAAAGCTGGATTACATGGTATAGCAGAGTAGCAAAAACCTATATGCCCTTGTGGCAAGAACTGAACATAGCTGATGCACTCAGTCTATCATTATCCCCCCTAGATAAAGATGAAAACCTTCTGAAGACCATCGGCTATTTCTGGTCCGACGCTCTGAACTGTTTCCTCTTTGGTCATGGACCCATGACCCCTACTCTGCTAGATGTTACCATGATTACTGGCCTAGACATTAGGTCCCCTGATCCTGCAGCTCACAGAATGGTAGAAGCCCCCTTCAAACTTTCATCTAAAACAAACTGCACAAACTAGAGCACTTACATGAACCAGCACATGAAAACGAAAGGTCCAGTAGGTAAAAAGGAACACACAACCTTTCTAAATCTTTGGTTAGAACATTTCATCTTCTGTGGTCCTTCCTTAGCCCTAACCAAGAATTATCTTCCTTTGCCTTACCATCTGGCCCATGGCAACCGCACCAGCCTAGGCAAGCTTTTCCTCGGAGAAACATACAGATGTCTCCATTTGATGACAACTAGCTTGCTCAGCCAAAGGAAACTCAGAACTGGAGGCCCTTGGTGGTTCATTCAGTTATGGGCACAACTCTATTTCCAGCACCAGATTCCAAACTTTCAAAGCCTAGACAAAAATTCCTTCCCTGACGAGAATGGCAAGCCAATTAGATGCACCAGCTATGGCCAAGCCTTATTCAGCCTCCCTGGCAGTAAACTGAACTCAACAGATGCAGCAAAATGGTTTAGAGTTTTCTACAAAGGCCTAGAGAATCCCCTCTACTTTCCATTCACTGAATCTGAAGCCTTTGAGAACCCAACTACCTTCAGGCTGGATAGCTTTGCCGATGACAACAGCACTCGGCATCTATATTCTCTAATGATCCGACCTGGCTTCCTTCCTGTCGGCATAAGCACTTCCAATAGAATCATCAAATCAGGTTATGAAACCTATCAACTAGTCATAGCAGCTCGGCAATTCGGCCTAGGACAAGTCCCTCCCACTTCCATATTCACCACTTGGTGGAGAGTAGAGCCGATCTACCTGACGGTCTCACCAGTTCAAGATGCTACAGCATGTTTGACAATCTCCACATTCCAATACCAGCCGATCTATCATTTACTCTCTCGTCGACCGGCTTTAACACATGGTGGGGAATGTGGAAAACTCATGTATTCAGAAGAGCTTTAGGCCCTCTACTGCAACAAATTGATCCTGAATATACAATCCCCAAGGTAGAGGTACTGGATCCATGCACCTATTCTCTCTAAGCCTTCTATTGCTTTACTTGGCTAACCTTGCTCGCCTTGTTTACAGCAACAAGATGGTCCAGAACCCATGACCAGTAACGGAGAGCCATTCCACTTTCTCCCAACCGCCCCTGATGTTCTTTTTTGCAAGTGATCACCGCCAATGAAGAAAGTGATAATGATTGTTCAGCCAGACTCACCCCAGTCGGCCTCTAAGCGGAGACAAATCTCTGAAAGTGATGCCCCCGAGTCCCAACTAAGAAAAGGACCTTCACACGACGAATCATCAAGAAGACAGCACAGCCTCCCTCAGATCGATCAGAATCCAATACCAACCAGGTAATTCACCCTCCGAAACTTTTTCTGAAAAATTCCTTTCTTATGCACATGTACTATGGTTGATTGTAATCTTTCCTCCAGGACACAGCTGAAAACATCCTTAGCACTGGAAGCCCATCACAACAGAGAACCGCCACTCATGAAGTCGATACTGGAACAACTGAATTTCAAGAACAGCGAGAATCACCCATCATCCCAGCAAAAATTCGCAGTGAAGAAACTGCAATAGCCGATGTCGCTGTTGTTGCCCCAACTGAGCCGATCACACTCGGGCCGACCATCGCTTCTTCCTCACCACAGGTAACACCGCATGAGCCGATTCTAAATCAGCCGATAACTCTGTTGATATACCTTGCTCCCAAAACTAACTCTGATATCTCCATAGGGCTTCAATATTTCAGATTTGCTCTCCTTTGACCCGGCATCAATGGGTCTGATCACCCCTGGAGCGAAGGTACCACCACCACAGCAGCCGATTGACCTCGCGGATCAGCTTCAACACATCAAAAATCTGCTATCTGCTCCAATCAGTACCCTGGTCGATGAGTCCAGCGAAATACAGAAAGTCCTCGAGCAGATAGAATCCCAACTCCCAGAGTCACTTCGGGTCAAGCCCTGACCAGCCGGCCATCTTCCCTTCTTTCGGGCAGAGGTGAAAGCAGCGCAACAGAGGATAGAACTAAGGCATTCTCAAATCCCTCTGAAAGCCGACATTGCTGAAAAGTGCAAGATGCTAAACCGGAAGAAGGCAACTCTGGATGCCAAAGCCGATATCTCAGCGAGTACAAGGCAACTCAGCCTCCTGGAGAAAGAACTGGCAGAACTCGAAGAAAAAGTCCGCACCACACAGAGACTGATCCAAGAGGAGAAAGCCTCGATTGCAAACTCCAAGCAAGAAGCCCAAAAAATAACCGAGCAAATACGGGCAGAGTTTGCAGAAATCAACACCTTGAGTCAACAGATAGTAACGGGCGATGACAAAGATGACGAAGCAGTCATAGCAAGAGCCGACGCCATACGCGCAGAAGCCATCCATGCCATAGAAGGATTCCTAAACTAGTAGAATAATTCAGAAAACATTTAATGTTGCCCGTTAAACTGAAACTCGTATCTATCAAAAACATCTTAAGTCGATGGTTACACATCGGCTGCCTTGCTTCTCATATAATTTTTACTTGCCGACAAACTCAACGTGTTGGCCTCTCTCACTTTTGCTCTTTTTTTTCTTTTTTTTACTGGCCAACTCAACGTGTTGGCCTATCTCATTCATTTTTTTTACTGGCCAACTCAACGTGTTGGCCTTTCTCATTTTTTTTACTGGCCAACTCAACGTGTTGGCCTTTTATAATGCAGCCAGATGGATCTCATCGGCTCTTGTTAGTCGCCTTCCCACATGCTCGGAAAATATTTCTTGAGGTGTTGGCTATTGACGGCTACAGGAAACTTGACACCATCTAATTCTTCAAGCTTGTACGTATTTCCAGGCAGGACCTGATCAACCTTGTATGGTCTATGCCAAGTAGGAGACCACTTACCAAACTTCCTGTCTTTAGTTCCCAATGGTAGCACTGCCTCCCAAACTAGGTCTCCAACCTGGAATTCTTTCGGCTTGACCTTTTTGTTGTATGCACGAGCAACTTTAGCCTTGTTTTCATTGATCTTCTCAAGTGACCAAAGTCTTAGCTCTATAAGATCCTCCACATTATCGCTCATCAAAGCTACATACTCTTCAGCCGATAGATCATTCTGAAACTCAACACACCTTGATCCGGCCGTGATCTCCCATGGCAACACAGCGTCTTGACCGTAGACCAGATGGTATGGTGACGTCTTGATGGATCCATGACACGAAATACGATATGCCCACAAAGCCTCTGACAACACCTCATGCCAGCGCCTAGGATATTCATCGATCTTCCTTTTGATCAGCTTGATAAGGCTCTAGTTGGATGCTTCAGCCTATCCATTAGCCTGGGCATAATATGGGGATGATCTGATCAGCTTGAACCCCATGTCATCGGCAAACTTTCTAAATTCCTCCGATATAAAGACCGATCCTCCATCGGTCGTAATGGTCTGAGAAATCCCAAACCTATGAATGATGTGCTCTTTAACAAAACTGATCACATCTTTCGATGCCACCGACCTCATGAGTACCGCCTCCACCCATTTTGTGAAATAATCCGTGACAGCTAACACCCATTGGTGACCTTTGCTAGATGGCGGGTTAATCTGGCCAATCATATCCATGGCCCAACCCCTAAACGGCCATGGCTTAATGATAGGGTTCATTACTGATGCCGACACCATCTGAATCTTGCCGAATCTCTGACATGCCTGACATCCCTTGTAATATTTAAAGCAATCCTCAAGCATGGTAGGCCAGTAATATCCTGATCGTCTAATCAGCCATTTCATCTTATGAGCCGATTGATGAGTACTGCAGGCTCCTTCATGAACCTCATACAAGAGCCGATTCAACTCCGAAGGCCCCAAACATTTAAGCAGCAGTCCTTCCAAAGTCCTGCAGAACAAGTCATCCCCTATTAGAACATACTTCATAGCTTTGAGTCTTATCCTTCTGGGTGCCCCCCGAGCCGGATCCTTCAAATAATTAAAGATATTGGCTCTCCAGTCTCCAGATTCTAGAAACTGAACCTCTACATCGACCCCATCGGCTGTTTCCTTGTATCTGGAAGCCATCTGTGCCAAATCATTGGCTTAACTGTTCAAAGTCCTTCATATCCAGTGGAAATTAATGTACCTGAATTATGACATCAACTCACGGCAATGCATCCATATCGGAAAAAGAAGCTTGCTCTCACATTTATATTCTTCCGTGAGCTGAGAAATCACCAGTTTCGAATCCCCAAATATTTCCACTGCTTCTGCACCAGCTTCCAGGAGTAATTCCATCCCCTTGCGAATGGCCTCATACTCTACTAAATTATTGGTGCATGGAGTAGCCATCATGATGGAAAAAGAATAAGTCGCCCCATGAGGCGACACCAAAAGAATTCCTACGCCGCACCCATCATCACAAGCCGATCCGTCGAAAAACATGGCCCAGGCACGTACAAAAAGTGCAGACACGTCAGTGTTGACCCTGTCTGCAATGAGATCCGCCAGTGCCTGTCCCTTGACTGCCTTTGCAGGTTGATATCGGATATCAAATTCTGACAACGCAAACATCCATTTTCCTAGTCGGCCTTTTAGAATAGGAGCCGACAGCATATGCTTGACGACATCCAATTTACATATGACGATCGTTTCCGCCGAGAGCAAAATATGTCGAAGCTTTGTACATGTAAAGAATAAACAAAGACAAAACTTTTCAATCTCGGGATACCTGGTCTCGGCGTCCAACATGCGCCTGCTGAGGTAGAAGACAACCCTCACCTGATCGTCATGTTTCTAAATCAGAACTAAGGCGATGGAAGTGTCACCCACGAACAGGTACACGTAGAAAGGCCTGTCCTGTTGAGGCGGAACCAATACTGGAGGCTTCGACAAATATTCCTTGATTTCATCAAGAGCATGCTGCTGTTCTGCCCCCCAGTGAAACTCATCCTCGGACTTGATCTTCACCAGACCCATGAACGGCTCGATACGCCCAGACAGATTGGAGATAAATCGTCTGACAAAGTTGATTTTGCCGATGAGCTTCTGCAACTCCTTCTTCGTAGTAGGCGGCTTCATTGCCTTTACCACTTCTTGACTCTTCAAGCCGATCTCGATTCCTCGCTCATGTACCAGGAATCCTAAGAACTGACCGGCCGATACACCAAAGGCACATTTCTTCAGGTTCATTTTGAGCCCAAACTTCCGAGTCCGCTCCAAAACCTTACGCAAATCTTCCAGATGCCCCCAGCCGGTGTGGACTTGACTACGACATCATCAATGTAGATTTCTACTAGCTTGCCGATGAGATCATGAAAAATGTAATTCATGGTGCGTTGATACGTTGCACCGGCATTTTTCAATCCAAAGGTCATAACCAAGTACTCGAACAAGCCGATCGCACCTGGTACTCTGAACGCGGTCTTACTTACATCCTCTAGGGCCATGAAGATCTGGTTGTAGCCGGCGTTACCATCCATAAAGCTCAGCATTTTGTGACCGGCAGCGGCATTGACCAACGTTTCTGCCACGGGCATCGGATATTCGTCCTTTGGCGTCACTCTGTTGAGGTCTCTGAAATCCACGCAGACTCTCCATCGGCCATCCTTCTTCTGTACAGGAACCACACTGGAGATCCATTCTGCATACCTACATGGCCTGATGAACCCTGCGTCCAACATCTTTTGCACCTCTTTCTTGACCTCCTCCAGGACTTCAGCCTTCATCTGCCTTGCTCGTTGTTGAAACGGCCGAAATCCTTTCTTAAGCGGGAGCCGATGTTCGACGATGCTTCTATCCAAACTAGGCATTTCAGTATAATCCCACGTGAAACAATCCCGGTATTCCCTCAGCAGTGCTATCATCGGCTCACACAGGCTCGGGTCTAGCTTCTTGCTGATAAATGTTGGTCGCGGCTTATCCCCGGGACCGATATCAACTTCCTCCAAATCGTCATCATCTGACACGTCGACAGCAAACACGGGGAGATGACAAAAGAAAATTTTCGGCCGACCGCACGGACCGGCCGTCTCTATATTACCCGTCGAAACTGAATGCTCATTAACTAACCAACTGCCAGAGCAGGCTAAAGTCTGTCCGCAATGTAACAGTTTTGACTCTAAATAAGAATTGTCTATTTTTTTGGGGCCGGTCGCTGGGACCGGCCTCTCTAAACCTGTTAGGCACCGTAGCGTGCCAGGACGTATTTATTCTGTGAGGCCAGTGGATAAGACCAGCCTCAATCCATTTTTTGTCGCTTCGATCCGATCACAGTCTTCCAGTGCGATCCCTAAGATCGGCTCTTGCCCTTCCGCGTCCCAGGCGTTCATGTCTGCGAGAGAAACCTCACGGGAGTCATTTGCACGGACCACCTCTACTTCATCGCCATCCCATTGGACCAAACACTGGTGCATCGTGGAAGGAACACAATAATTGGCGTAAATCCAATCCCTCCCAAGCAGCACTGTGCACGTACTCTTACTGTTGACGATGAAGAACGAGGTTGGGACGATCTTGCGGCCAACTGTCAACTCCACATTGAGGACGCCCTGTGCCTCCGACGGCTGGCCGTTGAAATCATTGAGCATCCCGTTGGTCTTGATAAGATCAGCAGAACGACCCAATCGGCGCAGTACTGAGTACGGCATTAGATTGACCGCGGCGCCAGTGTCGACCAACATCCTGTTCATAGGCTTGCCGTCGATGAGGCCCTTGAGATATAATCCCTTCAGGTGCTTGTAGCTTTTCTCATTGGGCTTCTCGAAGATGATCGGCTGTGGGCCAAGATCCAGCTGCGCGACGGCCAATTCCTCCGGTTGGGGCGCCCGAAACTCCGACGGGAGCACAAACACCATATTCACATCAACCGATGGCTTTTCATCGGCTCTTGGCTACTTGGGGCGCCACTCCCTCCTTGGAGGGCGCCTTTCCACCCTTCGCGGGTGCCTGACTTGCTCCGTGAGATCCGGACGCGCTTTCCTTAGCACGTCGAGGTACCTTGCTTCTGCCTCCTCGAGATTGCGTAAGCGCTGCACTCTACGCTTCTGTGAGCGGCTGAGCCCGTCAGGACACCATCGTGGATGATGATACTTATCTTCCCCTTCTAGCTCAAGATCATCCCTGGATGGCCGCTCAATATGGTCATTGTGACGTGCTTTGGGCTGCAAGTGCAGGAACACCGACGTCTCGCCTGGCTGGCGTCCCCGAGGCCTGCACTCCAAGCAATCATCGATAGTAGGCAATCGGCTCATGCCGGAATTCCAACAGTACCTGAAGAACGGGCAATGCCAGTGGTCGCATATAGCCTGGCGCCTCCCCAGCGTCCTCCCTGTGCGGTGCTCATACTCCTCCTCTTCCGATTCATATCGGCGGCGCAACTTGTACTGATACTGGTATTTTTCCAGAAGCCGCTTGGAAGCTGGGAGTTGATTGCGGATGTGACGCCCTTGTTCTTCAGTAATATGTTGCTGCTCCGGCTCGTCTTCATCCTGGGGCCGTCTGCCAGAAGCGGCCTCTTTCCTCTGCTCCTCACAGCGGCGAATGGGTCCCGCCATGTTAATCTAGAACGCCAAGTTCTGGCCCTCAGGTCTAAAATCCGACAGCTCCACCACGTTAGTTTGTGGGAATGGTTGACTGTCCACCTTCATCGTGTGTTGGGCCAGAATTAATCGGCCTTGATCGATAGCCGATTGGATCTACCGACGCAGCTCCTTGCAGTCATTTGTGGCATGGGTGAACGAGTGGTGCCACTTGCAGTACAGCCTCCCCTGCAGCTCTTGCGTCATTGGTAGCTTGTGATTCTCTGGGAGCTTCAACTGCTTTTCCTTGAGCCGTAAGTCGAATATCTGCTCTGCCTTGGCCACATCAAAATCAAAGCCGTTCACAAGCCCCTTCTGTTTGACCCACTTGCACGGGACGGGGTTTGCCCCCTGGGTCCACTCTGCCACAGCCACTTCTTGTTCCCTGCTAGAATCATCAGAATCATCTGCTTGGGCCATATTCACATGGAGCTTGAATTTTTCCTGGTACAGCTCAGGGTGATAATGTTCATACGTCGTGAGCTTCTGTAATATGTGCGCCAGAGAGGTGCACGTACTCCTTGATCGGCTTAGCGAGCCCCAGAACTGCCAAATCGACTGCCTCCTTTTCTGTGATGCGCGATGAGTAGCATCAATTCTTAACCTCTCTGAAGCGCTGCACGTACTCCGACACACATTCCCCTTGCTTCTGCTTGACTTGGGCGAGGTCGGCAATCCCGGCTTTAGCAGCCTCTGAGTGATACTGGGTGTGGAACTGATCTTCCAGCTGCCTCCATGTGCGGATCGAATCTGGGGCCAATGATGTGTACCATCCAAAGGCTGGGCCCGTGAGACACTGACAGAAGAACCGGACCCTCAGAGGATCCGATACCGAAATCATCCCGAGCTGAGTTAGGTATCGGCTCACATGCTCGATGGAGCTGGCCCCTTCTGACCCGCTGAACTTGGTGAACTCCGGGAGCTGATACTTGGGTGGTAACGGGATCAAGTCGTATTCACTTGGGTACGGCTTGGAATAGCCGATCACCTTTCTCTTGGGCAGAATGCCGAACTGATCCCTTAGTATTGCACTGAACTGATCCACACTAGGAACTCCTGGGGCCGAGGGCTCAGCACTCGGCTCGGTAGCGTACTTCGCTAGCCACGCCTGTTTCTCCACATCTGCCCCTGAAGCTCCTGTACCCACCAGATGTCCCGCGCGCGTTGGACTGATGCTGTCAGGTATGTACACGCACGTGTAGCTGTGCTGGATTTCCTTAGGCGGCTCGCTCAGGAACTGGCCCTCCCCGGGATCACCGCCGATCTTGTAGACGACGTAGATGGGCGAACTCTGCGGCCCTGGAGTTGTGAGCGAGTATGGCAATGATGGCCTAGACTGAAGTGGGGGCTCTCCCCTGTGACTCCCCAAGATTGGTCCTGATAGGGAGTACTGGTTCTTGATCACCTCCTGGACGACACGATGTGCCACACGCTCGAGCTCATTCACCAGGCTTTCTGAGTGCCGATGAAGCGAGTGAGCCACCATGTAGTTCATCTCCTAGCGCAGGGCTCTGGTGCGCTCCTCTGATGGTATGGACAAGTCAACGTTGTCAAGAGTGCCTTCGGGTGAGAACCCCTTCCACCTGATGCCGTGGTAGCGGGTTCTCTCGAAGGAGCCGATGAGATTGGCTTCGAACTGAGCTTTGGCCTCATCGTATTTCTGCTTGTGCTCGGGGGTCAGCTCTTCATACGTGACAGGGCTGGTGATCGGCACTTGGCTCTGAGGTTCAGTCATTCTGGCGGTGGACGTTGTTGCTGATGAGTGCCCCACCGGGCGTGCCAGAATGTGTTGTCGGTCAAAACCCATCGGCGAGTAGCGACAAGCAACACGAAGAGCCGGGAGGTCACCGGGGCGCTGGCAGGCACTGCTCCCTCTTCAACGGCCCACAATTCTAGCACACGCTGCGGCTTCCGAAGACGCAGGGCATGCCACCTGATCTATACCCGACCAGGAGGATGCGAACGTGCCTTCGACGATTTGCCTACAAGCACAGACACATGTAAATATTAGTCCGAGCCGTGGTCGGCTCCCCGGGACGACTCTTGCATCAGCTTTAAAGAGCCGATTGAGTCTCGATGTCAGATTGGATCTGCATATCCAGATGGTAATGGATAAAGAAAATAACTGCAAAAACTACTTCAATTAAATCTAGCTAATCTAATCCACGACGGTAAAAGCTTCGCTGCTAGATCGGAACATCCTACACGTAGTTAGGCCTAACGAGCATAAAAGATAACCAAACCTTGACCAGAAAAGAAGCCTAAGAACAAGAAAAAGCCGATTCCCAGATCAATCCCTATTAAGATCAAGGCAAAGCATCTAATACGTCGCCGGATCATCCAACCCGTTTGCAAGGCCTAACCTAGCAGATATTACGCAAATTCTTAAGTATAAAAACAAACCATAACAGATTAGATCTACTAGATAAAAAAGAAGTAGGATGTCATCTCTACGCGACTAATTCCATGCAACGAGAATTAGTATAAGATTAAAACATGATCTCGCAGAGATGACATGATGTTCATAGATGATAAGCAACAAAAGCACAATAGATCTACTAAAATCATGCTACGAACATCAGGATAACTAGCATTACTCATCATCAAAAACGCTTCAGTACGAGTAATACCAAGGTAAAAGCAAGAACAACACTGCCCTGATCGCAAGAAGCGATCAGGGCAGCATAGCGCTTACTTGGACGAAACCCTAGAATTAGGGGTGGCGGTGCGCCGAGAGTTGTTGTTTGCGAAACGTGATGACGTTCTCCTTTGACAAATGTCATAGTGTACATATTTATAGTCTGGAGACTTGTACAACAATCTAAACTAATGTGTCCATATCGGACTCTATCTCTAGCTCAAACTGAACTAAATCTAAAGATACACGACCCACATGGCCCAAAAGCTCACACAGGAGCCGATTCATAAGCCTTCTTAATTTCTTCATTAAGCCCAACTCACTCGCGGCCCATAAATTAACCTGTTAATTTATGGCGATAACAATAGCGCAGGGTTTGCCCTTTGCGGCGGTGAGGGACGTCCGTCGTGTCGAGCGGGAGCTGGAGGTAAGCGACAGAGGTGCCGGAGTCATGGCGGACGCGTCGTCGACCGGTGGATTGGTCGTTCCTTCCTCGGACGTGGATCCACCATGGCAGAAATAAAACAGCTTCTATTAGTTTTTGCTTCGTGTGGGGCGGATGGTAGAGAAAAAATAATTCGTGCCAGTGGGCTAAGTAAATTTTGTTTTTTTCAAACGAGTTCCACTATTTACGCATTCTTCTTGCTCGTGAATGTTTCTGCCCTCTGCATCCTTTCTTTTGAAACAACATGCTAATCGTAGGCTGCGTCATGTAGCCGGGGGCTGGCCCAGAGGCGTTAGTCGCTAGTAACCGTAGACCGTTACATGGATTCAATCGGTCGGGTAGTTCGGGAAAAACATTTGAGTGAGGTAGAAATGCAAGACGGTAGAGAAAGTTGTGTCATCTGACAAGAGGAACGGTGCGCGTGTGCTGCGCGGTCCATCCCAGTGGGGCCCCAGAGCACCTTGGCCCGAGAGTGCTCGGGTCAAGGGGCTAAAGAGGCTGAAACAGTGAGAAGTAAGATGGTCAAAGACCATGGTCTGGCCCCCGAGCGCTCCGAGCCAAGCACAGTTGGGTTGGGGTGCTGGAAACCAGGGAGCGTGTGTGTTGCGAAAAGTAAAAGATAGGTACCGGGCCCCCGAGCGCTTCCGAACCGGAAGGGACCGGGTCGCTGTGCTGTGTGGGGGGGAGGGGGGAATCGACAGGTGTCGGGCCCCCGAGCGCTCCGAGCCGGAAGTGGCCGGGTCGGGGTGCTAGAGCGATCCGTTGTGCTCTTACGGAAAGAAACAACACAATTGCTCTATATTCTAAGTGTTGGTCACAGTGTTACCGTTGGAGTCTTTTAGTCTGTAGGTGCCTTGGCGTATGACCTCCGCAATCGTGTACGGTCCCTCCTATGGTGGTGAGAGCTTGTGCTTGTCCTTTGTCGACATGACACGGCGTAAGACTAGATCTCCGACCTACAGTGTGCTCTCCCGTATCCTTCTCTCGTGGTACCTGCGTAAAGTTTATTGATAATGGGCCGATCGGTTTAATGTTACCAACCGAGCTTCTTCTAAAAGATCCATGGCATTCCCTTGGGATGCAGCTGTCGTTGCTGAGTCAAAGGCTTTGACTCTCGGTGCGCCGTAGTCCGGGTCGGAAGGGGGTACCGCCTTTGAACCGTACGTTAGAAAGAACAGGGTTAGCCCTGTAGAGCGGTTACGTGTGGTGCCCGAGGATGGCGTGGTACGCCCCCTTCCAATCTACCACCTTGAAAAGTAAGAGTCTCGGAGCGGTAGTGGGTCCTGCTACTGATTGTGACTGGCAAGTCGAGATTGCCGAGCAGGTAGGCCTTCATGCCCGGCAAGATGCCATAAAAGGGGAAGAGAGAGGCTAGCAGGCAGGCCCGCGGGATCCCCATGGCATCAAGGGTGTCGATGTCGAGGATGTTGAGGCTACTGCCCCTGTCCATCAACACCTTGGACAGGCACATGTTGCTGACGACGGGGTCGACGACAAGGTTGTAGCTTCCCGGTTGGGGAACGCTGACCGGGTGGTTGTCCTGGTCGACGATGATGGGCGTGGACGCCCACTTCAGCTTCCTGTGGACGGTGCTCCCGGCGGAGCAGACTTCACGTTGTCGTACCTTCTGCTGGCGTTTCGAGCAGTCATCTTCTAGACCGCTGACGATGATGAGGCACCGGTCCACCTGGGGGAACGGTTCCTCCACCGGCTTCTCCTTGTCCTGGTCGGCGGGAGGCTGTTTGTCGCGGCCGTCACTGTCGGACTTGGACATCCTGCGGCGGAGGCGTCTCATGAGGTCACAATCCTTAAACTTGTGACTCACCGGGTAGCCGTGATTGGTACACGGCTTCTCCAGGAGCCGGTCGAAGTGGTTGTTCCTAGGAGGGCGCTTCTCTTGCCGATCGGCCGCCGCGACTTCGTTGCCGGCGGGCGGTCGGAGGTTTTTCTTGTTCCTTCTCCCCTCTCTGCCCGGGGAGGGCTCGTCGGGGTTGTCTCATTTCACCTTTGCCTCGGGCTGTTCCCACACAAAGATGGCTCAAACCGCCTCCTCGCCGGACACGTGGTTGGTGGCGATATCTAGGAGATCGTGAGTGGTACGCGGCTTCTAGCACCCTAGTTTGTGAACCAGGGTCTTGCAGGACGTTCCAGTGAGGAATGCGCTGATCACGTCGGCGTCGATTACGTCAGGGAGCGAGTTGCACTGCTTCGAGAAGCGCTGGATGTAGTCCCATAGGGACTCGCCGGGCTCCTATTTGCAACTCTTGAGGTCCTAGGAGTTGCCGGGTCGCACGTGCGTGCCCTAAAAGTTTCCGACGAATACATTCGGGAGGTCCACCCAGTTGCCGATGGTGTCAGCGGGCAAGAACTCAAGCCAGGCGCGGACATTCTCTCCTAGGAAAATTGGCAGGTACTGGATGACGAACTGGTCGTCGTTCGCTGCCCCGGCCCGGCACGCGAGCTGGTAATCTTCCAGCCATACACCAGGGTTCGTCTCCCCGGTATACTTCACAACATTTGCCGGCGGCCGAAAACGTTGGGGGAGGTGCGCCTTGCGGAATCACCCTGGTAAAGGCGTGTGGTCCTGGAGAGTCCGGAAGTCGGGGTCGATGTCGGGGTCGCAAGGGCGTCCCCCTCACCGGAGCGACGAGCATTCCGGGTTCGGAGCTTACACCTGGGCGTCCTCTGCGCAGGCGGCCGCGCGGTTGACATTGGCGTGACGCCGCGCTTGTTGTCGGCCTTGGATCACACTGCGCGCGTTGTAGTTGGGGCCGACGCGATCGTGGATCGGCAGCCTCGGCACAGGGGCCGGCACAGGGGCCGGCGCTCCGCCTGCGTTGGCCTGCGGCACCGGCGGTGTGCGCTGCACCTCGGAAGACTCCCGATCCTAATGGCCTAAGCCGCCAACCGGCACGTGGCGGTCTGGTGGCGGTGTAGGGAGGAGCTTGCCGCCTGTTGGACGGCGGCGAGTTCCACTAGGTTTCTAACCTGGCGGTGGAGATCCCTCTGCGCTGGGTCTTGTGGCTCTAGCAGCATCTGCAGAAGGATCGCCGCCGCTGTGATGTTCTGGCCTGCACGTAACTCTTGTGGGAGTCATATGTGGGCGTCGTTGATGATGTCGCGGTTGACCCCTCGCATGCGCTGCCGCGCGGACCCGGCGGGATCCCCCCCTTCAGCTCAGAGTAAGGCCGCAGAGGCGGGTTCGTCGGCGAGGGTGAGTTCCCGCGCTGGGGACGGAGTTACTCAGCGTCAGCCTACACATTGGCGAGCGCCTGCGCGCGCTGATTCGGAGGGGTGTGCGTCGCTTGAGACGACACCGCCTGTGGCGGCGGCTCACTGGGAGTGGCAGCCATGGCGCACACGCGACGCGACGCGGACGCTCCCCCCATGTAGTTGTCTCCCATGCTGGACGAGTCGCTCAGGGGATCCTTGTTGCACAGGAGATCATGGACGGAGGCAGGGTAGCTCCCCGCCAAGCCCACGAACTGGGGCGTGGGCTGGTGCCCACGCATGATCTTGTGCGTCTCCCGGACGTAGGAGTCCGCGGAGTTGCGCAAGCCGAACGTGGGCCGCTCGGAGAACGAGCATGGCAGCGGCAGCGGAGGTCCGCCCGCGAGCAGCCGAGAGGCATTGGCCAAGGAGTAGAGGACCAAGTTGACGTCCTCGGCGGCCAGGTTGGACGCCATCATGAGTGCGATGCGGCGGAGCACCGCGCGGGTAGGCTGCAAGGGCTTGTGCTTCCTGATGCGCCAGCGAATCAATCGCCGGCGCTTCAGTAGGAAGCTTGGGAGGAGGAGCAGACTCCTTAGAGGCCGCCGGGGCGGCGTCCTCCTCGCGGAGGCGAAGTGCACCAACCTGGTCGGTGACGAACTCCAGGCTCCCGAATTGGAAACTCTGGGAAGGTGGGAATGGTGGAGATGTCTACAATCCATCGCGGGGGATCGCAGGGAATTCCAGAGAGCCAAAGCGGATCGTCTCGCCCTGGTTCGCTGCCGGAGCGGCGAATAGAGTGATGGAAACCATCCGATCGTCGAAGCAATGAATGCACAAAGCGCTACCCATGGACGGTGCAAACTGTCGGCTCGGAAAATGGCAAACTATCAAACTACTCGATTGCTAGTGTGTTGTGCGTTGGATCTGATATGGTCTAGCACGCAATTGCACTATTGCTCTATTGCTCGAGCCTAGGTGCTCAAAGTTCAGAGGGGAGCTTACAAGCCTTCAAGAAATATGTTCTCTCGAGCTTGAATCTCTCAGAGTCGAACCCTCTCCTACGTGGGGGGCTTCTCCTTTTATAGTTCAAGGTGGGGCCCCCAGTTTACATATATCTATTGTGGGGTCTTGGTTCCGCCCGGGGGTCCTTCATCTTCGTCAGTCGTCGGGCCCCGCCCGGTTGGTCGGGAGTGGAGAGGCTTGTGTCAGGTTGGTTTTCTTAGACGATGGGTTGTCAAGCTGTTGTCCCGTCCTTGGTCAGTCGGGGTGGCTTCGCCACTCGGTTGGTCACTCGGTGGTCACCTCCTTTCCTGTCCGCCCGTACCGGCTCCTCCGTCCGTAGCGCTACCACATGTCCTTCCCTGTGGGCCTTCTGCCCGAAGGACGGCACGCCCGTTGAGGGGTGCCCTGCCATGGTTAGGCAGTGCTGCCCTGTCACGCTGGTGTAATGGAGTGGTGTCCAGGGGAAGCCATCATTACGGTGTGGGAGACGGAGCTCGTTGACGCTCTCTCCTGTCTCCCATCCGTTACGACGTGCTGGTCGCATGGCCCGCACTGTTCCCCCGTCAGAGGGTCCTGTGGATTGCGCAGGCGTGGCGTGCGGAGGAAGTGGGCAACGTGTGGAGCCGTACGGGGTCTGGCTTGATCGGCATGCCGGCTGTACGGGGCGGTGTTCTTGGGGCGCATGGCTCGGGTCGCTCGGTACGGCGCTGGCCCGGGGTGTCCTAGTTCGGGAACCCTCCACGTGTCCTCGGAAGGCCAGCGGCTGGCTGGGCTGGGCGCCGAAGGCCGGCGGGCGTCCATACCCATTAGTGGGCTTCGTCGGAATGCGCCCATTAGGATGTTGGGCCATTACTATTTTAAGGCGGGCCTGTTATGGACCCTAGGTTTATACCCCCATCACATAACAAATGTATTCTAACAAAATACTAACAGATATATACAAGAGAGAAGCCATGCGAAGCTCTTGCCTCTGCAACTTCTAGACGATCAGGAATTCGAGCCTAGCTCGCCTGTAGAACTAGCCTAGATAGCTAATACTCTAATGGTGGAACTCTAAGGGCTTGGAGATCTTGAAGACTTGAATGAATTGCTAATGCTCTGGAATGACTTGATAATGAATTAGGGTTTGCCCCAGGGGTCAGGGGGTCTGATTATATAGGGACCTAGGGTGAACCGTGGCCCTTGGATCCACTGACCTTAATCAGTGGTCAAGATGCAATCTAAAGGTCCGTGGTGGGAAGATTCGAGAAGGTGACCCCTGACAGGTGGGGCCAGGGCTCGGCCAAGCTCCCCCTCTACCAGGTGGGTCCCACCTTCGGGTTGGTGCCTTCTGGTATCTTCTAGAGTATTCTTTCGTAGGAGCCAAGTCATCTTGAATACGTATTTTTGGAGTATGCTTTGTCCTTTTTTCTGTTAAGTCCCTGAAATATATAGATTCACCAAAAATGTGGAACTTTGTCAGATAAACCCCTAAGTCTATGTTGGATGTTTATTTTAAGCCCTTGTCTCATGTTTTGTTGATGGTTTAAAATAGGTGTTGACTATCGTCAACACCCTCCATTCTAGTGGTCTGGGAGGTCACAGTGGGATTACAGCCACCTACCACAAGGTCAAGTCTCTATTTGCTAGGCCTAAGATGAAGCAGCGTATTAAAGAATACATCAGCAAATGTGAGTTATGTGCCCAAGCAAAACCTAAACATTGCAAACTACCTAACTTACTGCAGCCTCTTCCTATTCCTTCCCATGCTTGGCATACCATTAGCTTAGACTTCATTGAGGGCTTGCCTAAATCCAAAAAATGTTGACACCATCCTAGCTATCATTGATAAACTCACCAAGTATGCCCATTTTATTCCCTTAGCTCATCCCTATACAACACTCACCATAGCTCAAACCTTTGTCTCCAACATCTACAAGCTACATGGCCTCCCATCTGTCATCATCTCTAATAGAGATAGGGTTTTTACTAGTGCTCTTTGGCAGGAGCTCTTCAAGTTTACTGAAACTACACTTAATATCCCTGAAACCGATGGCCAAACAGAGCGCCTAAACCAATGCCTTGAAACATATCTACGATGCATGGTTCATTCCTGTCCACAAAAATGGTCCCAATGGCTTTCCTTGGCAGAGTTCTGGTATAATACAACATTCCACTCTGTTCATGGTCTTACTCCTATTGAGGACCTTTATGGTTATCCACCTAAACACTTTGGCATTACTATCATGGATGCTTGCACTGTTCTCGACATGCAAGAATGGCTACAAAACCGCAACACCATGCTTGAACACATTCAGCACAACCTGAATCGTGCTCAACAGCGCATGAAACACCAGTCTGACAAGCATAGGCTGGAAGACTCCTTTGAAGTGGGTGATTGGGTCTATGTCAAATTGCAACCGTATGCGCAACACTCTGTTCAGCACAAGACCAATAACAAGCTCAGCTACAAATACTTTGGTCCATATCTTATCCTCCAGAAGATTGGCCAGGTAGCTTACAAACTGCAACTCCCAGCTGCAAGTCAAATCCACCCAGTTCTCCACGTCTCCTAGCTTAAAAAAGCCCAGCCAATGGAGGCCAAGCTCTCCACTTATGAGGATCTTCAGCTGCTATCCATCCTGGAGACTCTACCACCTGCTCAGGTATTAGCACAACGTCTACATTTGATTAGTGATCATGTGGTTCCTTCTATGTTAGTTCAGCACGAATCATGCCCGGTGCATTGGGTGACCTGGGAAGCTGCTTCTTCTGTCTCGCCTTTGTTGTCCAAGACTGCGGCTTCAACTGCAGGGCGAGGACACGGTGCAACTTAAGGAGGGGGGCGTGTCACAGACTGGGCTTAGCTAGGGTGTGACATTGGGTTATCATATCAACTGGGCCCATAAGGTGGCCTATGAGCCGCAGGGTGTACTCCCTCCGTCCGGAAAAGAAGACAATCTGCGATACCGATGCAAAGCTAGCTATCAAGCAAAATTACATATTTACCCGTATGTTCCCTATCCCTCCAGCGCACTACGCACACGGATCAAGGCCTTCGATCTCCTCATGGGTCACGGCGCAGGCCGCCCGGCACTTTGTCTCGTGCATGCCGTCGTACTCAGGTCGCGCGACCATGGCCGAGGCGGACCACCATGCCGGCGCCGTCCGGAGGCTCGGAGCACCATCGTCTTGGAGAGGCGCCGGAGACATTGTGCGCGTCTCCAAGATGAGCCTGCGCTCGCCGCTGGTCCGCTCCGCATCGAGTGGGAGGCCGTGGCCAGCCGCCGGTCTGCTCCGCGGCGAGCACCACAAGAGAGGCCGTGACCCCCCCCCCCCCCCCCCCCCCATTTGCTCCAGTGTTCCGCATCGAGCGCCACAATGTTGCCAGCTCCATTCCGATCTCTTCGGCGATGCGAGCGAAGGCGAGGCCGCCGCCGGTAGGAGTTGCAGAGGAGGCAAGGGCTGAATCTTCCGGACCCGCGTCCTCTCCGGCGTCGGCGAGAACCTTGGTGCGCGCGGCATCGTCGGTCTCCGTGGTGCGCCAGCGGTCTCACATAACCTGAGCTCTCTGCCTCTCGAAGTCTCTTGAGAGCAGGTATAGTGATCGGCGCGGAGCTGGCGCAATCCAACGTGGCGGAGGAAAAAACGAAGAGAGAGAAACGGCCGAGCGTTTCCCACTCGCCCGCTTCAGCCGGCGGAGAGGAGATAGAGCCCCTGCTATTGGCTGCCATCCGTGGGGCCCTCCACCCACCGCTGCGAGCCGGAGTCGAGACGCCAGCAGGCCGGCGACTTTATTAGCTTTGCTATGAGGGAGAGAGATAGAGTTTCTCTTTTTATAATATGGAATTGGAGTCTGAACTCGATTGTGCATTTACACGAGTCACGAGGAGCAGATTTTTTATCTGTGCGGCACTATTTCTAGCCTGTAGCCTAGCCGGGTCACAATTACATCCTTTCGCGGACATGTTACTGTTGCTACAATTACCTCCTTTCCCCGGACGGAGGGAGTAAGTGATTGGGCTTAGACTGACTCCAACAGTCTAATGCAAAATAGGAGAGGCATTCGTGGGTATGCCTCGCCTACAGAAATTGCATCGCGGTTGCAAAATCACCGATCTCCAACAGCGCACGCAAAAAAATCTCCCTCTCCATCCCTCACTCTCCTCCGGTCCTCCCTTCCCCCTTGCGCCGCACCTCCTCTGCTCCCTCCCCTGGAGCTCACCGCCGCTCCCCATCCCGCACGCGGGGCCCGCCTCCATGCACGACCTCACGCCGGCGTCCCCGGCTCCACGCGCCGGCCCTGTGCGCACCGGCAGCCCGGCCTCCACGCGCGCCGCCCGCCCCGCCTCCACGCGCGAGCTCGCGCCGCCAACTCTGTGCGCACCGACGGCCCAGCCTCCACGCGCGAGCTCGCGTCGGCGGCCCCGCCTCTCTGCGCGAGCTCGCGCTGCCTCCACGCGCGAGCTGGAGCCGCCGCTCCTGTGCGCGCCGGCGGCCCCGCCTCCACGTGCGAGCTCGCGCCGCCGTCAGCCCGCCCGTCACCGTGTGCCCGGCCCGCGCGCGTAGGGCTCAGCCTCCGCCGCCGCCTCCGGGAGGTCCGCGCCGCCGTCGCAGGCGGGAAGGCCTCACGCCGCGGCCTCCTCCCCATCCCGCCGCGGGGCCGGTGCGGGCCGATCCCGCCGCCCCCTGCTCCCCATCCCGCCGGGGGCCGGTGCGGGCGGATCCGGCCGCCCCCTGCTCCCCTCCGTCTCCCCTCCCGCCGCCAGCGGCAGCCAGCGAAAGGAGCGACGAGGGCACGCTTCCTCGACGCAGAGGCCTCGCTCCGCGCCCTCCCTCCCTCCTCCTCCTCTCTGTCTGAGGCGGAGGCCCGCACGGCGCCAAATCCGCGCGCGGCGGAGGCCATGGCCGAGCTCGGGCTCAGATCTGCGCGCCGCCGGTCGATCTCCGCGGGTCCTTTGCGGCCATGGCGGCGGGGACGGTGGACGGTGCCTCCTCCTTCCGTTCCAAGCTGAGGCGCGAAGGCGAGGCGGTTGACCCCGAGGCGCCCCTGCGGATGCCTTCCAGGAGAGAGGCGATGCAATTTTGCATCATCTCTCTCCTCGAAGGCAAGCTGCCTTACATGTTTGCCTTCTCTGTTGGAGAGGATCCCTCGCGGGAACAGTGCCGAGCGGAGAGGCAAAAATACGTTTGCCCTTTCTGTTGAAGTTAGTCTTATCCCATTTCGTGCTATGCTATGAATTCGCTGTGTGGGTGGATGGGCGGAACGGCGAAGAACAAAGAACCTAAACTTTCCTCCCCTCGTGCTCTTCTTCTTCCGAGACGGCGCTGCCGCCGGGCTCGCTTGCCGTGCGCGTACGCCGGCATCTATTTAGTTACCCACCGTGCTCGTAACAAGACCTAGGTGGCTAGAGTTCTTTTGTTGTCTTGTAACACAAAAACGATTGTTGCTCTCGACTGAAACTTGCAGCCTGCAGTCCAAAGAAATGATGGACTTGGTCCTGAAAATGAAAGGAAGAAAGGAGCAGCACACAGTGGTGGAGGGAAGAAGCTAGAAGGTTTGTTGCTGAAATTGCCTGCATAACATAACAGCAGCCCAAGCGGACTGGACCCAGCGATCGGAAGGACAAGTCGTGTTTTCGGATTTCCGTCTGGCTAGCCGGTGGTGCAAACCTGAATCAGGTGGTGGCCTCAAACTGAATTCAGATGGTGCCTCCAACTCTGAAACAAAAGTGGGCGGCTGGGGATTTGTAATCCTAGGCATACCCAAGATTGGGGGAAAATACTAATACGTATTCATAGATGTATACTACTCCTTTCATCCTACAAAGAATGTAGTGTTAGAAATTGTCAGACACATTACTTATTCGAAGAAATGACTTTGTTACCCCTAATTACTTCTACCAATTGTGATTGAAAACTGTGTTATTTATTTGGTTTTTTGAATCCTCAATGAATGCATACACATTGGAACTAAAAAAGTAATATCTACTGAATATTTAATTGGCTCTATACGTTTTCCTATGCAATGCTTTCTTGGTACTTGGTATTGCTTTAATTAGATGGATCTCATAACAGGCTAAAATTATACTCTTTGTGGGATAAAATTTGAAAGCAAAAACTTATTTTGGGACGGAGAGAGTATCATATACAACTTATGGTTCTATTTCAACAAAACCCAGCAAGAAAGTTCAAAATGCAAAAGAATTGCTATCTCTGTCTCTCTACTTGCGGCTCGCCTCGAACCCACGTTCCCCGTCTCTGCGCCCACTCCAGTGCATCTCCGGCCCTCGGCTCTCGGCCCTCCGCCTGTCCCCCAAACAGGCGTTCGACAGTTCGGCTCCCTCCTCCCGACCTCCCCATCTCGGCAACGCCAACTCCGATAGTGGCAGACCGCGTCTCAACGCCAGCGCCCCAGCACCAGCATGAAGGAAGCTGCCACTGGTTATTATTATTGATTTATTATGGCCGTATCGATTTTTTTAATGTTTGGCATATTCAACCGCAAATTTCTAGCTCTGCCACTGATGACAGGGAAGCAAGCGGCAACCTGGCCGGGGATCATGCGTATCAACATTGAGGTGGATGCTTCCCTGCTCAAAAAGCATGTGTCTACTTATAATTTGCATCAAAACGTGCGCATGGGGTTTGGAAAAGAACAACATGACGATGAAACGGCACAGACCAAATAACATTTTTTTTTGAATTGCCTAAACCGTCGTGGGGAATAATACGACCCAATGCAACGGACGAATCATGAACAGCAGTGCTCTGCTCGCCCATCGTGGAGAAGAAGATACAGCTATCCATGCGGCTGGAGAAGAAGATACAGCTATCTAGCTGCCTTGTGCACTTGTGGTCTGGCCGTGGCTGGCCTGGGCCTGCCTCGCCGGCCAGGCTGCATAGAGCGCAGAAACCAAACACGCCCTAAACGAGCGCGTGCCCGGTGGCCATGAATGTTTTCTTCAAATTTAAATTTTAGAGGATGAGGAGTGCTGATAGGCTTAAACTACTCGGGAAATTTGTATACGACTTCTGAAAAAAATCATATATTTTAATTCTAAAAAAAATTATGTATTTCAAACGGCTCTCAGTGCATTGGAACAGTTTGTACCGATTTAAATTATAATCAAAATCAGTAGGGGAAACCCCTCCTGTTTTCCTCAATACGGTAGACAGTATATATGTTCGGTGATATCAAAGACATTGTGGTGATTTCGTCACTCTCAATACTTGAGTATTTACAGGGTGTACTATACAGCAAAATTAATTAGTGTGTACTCTGTATCGTGTTAGGCTTACCACGGGGAGCAGAGCAGCCTGTGACGTGTTTGTGTTTTATAGGAACCACTCAATCCTAGTATCTTGTTGTCCAAAAAAAAAGTATCTGAGTTTCAGATACCAAACAAAAAACAAATGAAAATGCCACCCATTCAAACAAAACACCCCTGAATTAAAATGCAGCAGGTGTGAGATCCAATTGTTTATTCATGTGTTGAGTCTCTCTGGTTGCCATTTCGTGGCTGCTTTAGACTACAGATGATTAGGTGTAGAAATTGATTTATTCATTTTTGAATAATAATTTTTAGAATAACATAAATCTGAAATTTCGGAGGACATCCATTGTAGTGTTGAATCATGTAGTTTTAGAATAATAAAAACACCAGCAACATACAATAGACTTGGCATCGCGCTAGTTTATTGTTGTACCGCTATAAAAAGGGCAAGTCCGTCCAACAATTCATGCTTGCCCTGTTAGCATTACACTTGAGAGCTGATACCAATACACACAAAACAGCACAATGAACAACACCCGCTAGCTACGCCAAGTCTAAACTTAGGCGTCACAGCCCATCCTGCCTACGAAGCCACCACTGAAGTCACAACAATTAGAAGAATCAGACTCTAGATGCCCACGAGTCAGTTTGCCATTGGCATTCATCCGCTGGATTCCAGATTGATCGGCTGCATTAGGTGAGCAGCTGACCTTCGCCTTCGCTTCCCATCTGGTAGGTCAGCCTTCGCTTCTTGGGGGAGGACTCACCACCTTTGCCTGCATTTTGCAGTGGGGACTTGACCCTCTTCCGAGCAAAGTGTGCCTCCATTTCTGGCCTCTGGATTCCAGATTGATCGGCTGCATTAGGTGAGCAGCTGACCTTCGCCTTCGCTTCCCATCTGGTAGTCAGCCTTCGCTTCTTGGGGGAGGACTCACCACCTTTTCCTGCATTTTGCAGTGGGGACTTGACTCTCTTCCGAGCAAAGTGTGCCTCCATTTCTGGCCTCCGGTTAAAACCGCCCGGGCGCTGCATCACCACATCAAAATGCTGCGAAATCTGGTGCAAGACCTGGAAAAGAAGGTGGAACTCGACAAGAGGTAAATGCAACAAACCCTTTGAAACATTCGAATTCCATTTGTGCTAGTTTTGATTGCCCCGACTGCTAATGCTTTGGTCCACTGGACGGGCTTCCTTCTGCAAGGAATGGCCGCACTGGAGCTGTGAAGGAGAACAATCTACGGCAGCTTCGGGAGGCTGCCGCGCTCTATCATCTCCTCACTCGGTGATGTTTAACGCGTCGGTGATATAGCTAGCTGAAAGGCTATCCTCTGCCGTTTTGATGTATGGCCATTTGGTCCTACAAGGTTTACCTGTTGTTCGGTAATTCGAAGTTGGCTGTGGTGCAAGTGTCAAGAATCTTGTGTGTAGCCCGGAGCTTGTAGTGTGGGATATGATGCAAGTTCTGTTGCAGGCTTTAGTGTGTGATACTGTGATCGTTTTGTGTGCCAAGTGTGAGAAGCATCGGCTTGATGTATTGGGTTAACTGCCTTACCGTCTCGAATGTGATCGTTCTGTGTAGCAGGTATGATAATGATCAGCTTATTCATGGTGCTGCGCGCTCTTTTAAGTTGCCATTTTCAAAAAAAAAATCTTGATCAAATTTAAATACAACGTCACCACCATAATATCCAAAAATTGTCAAAGAGGGCATGTAATGAGGGACCAATAGTGAGTTTTGAGGCATGCAGTTTCAAGACAGCAACTTACCTAACAGACTCGGCAAAATGCTAGTTTATTGAATCAGAATGAATCACTTGACAACGTCGTCCCTGTATAAAAGGGCAAGTCCGTCAACAAATCTTGCCCTGTTAACATTACACTTGGGGCTGATAGCGTACCTACATAACAGCACAACGAACTAATATACATGTACACCCGCTACCTAGGCCTAAGTCATAACTTACAGGTTACAGCCCACCCTGCCACTGAGGTTACAACAATTAGAAGAATCACACTCTGGGTGCCCACGAATCAATCCATTCATCTGCTGGATTCCAGATTGATCGGCTACATTAGGTGAGCAGCTGACTTTCGCCTTCTCTTGCCATCAGGAGTCAGCCTGATAGCTGTCTTGACTGGAATCTTGCCATTTTTATGCGATGGTTTCTTCAGGGACTCCCATTGCGCCAGGGAGGACTCACCACTTTGGCCAGGATTTTGCAGTGGGGACTTCCCTCGCTTCCGTGCAAAGCGTGCTTCCATTTCTGGCCTCCGGTTGGGACCGATGAGCTTTACATGGAATGGATTCTCTGCTGTGTGACACACCAACTCATTTGTGGCTTGTCCTTTGTCCAGATCAACACTTCTGCCGTTCACCTGTAACATTCACGTGGCTAAAAAAATGCTTGGGGTTGCACCAGATGACCAGATTACGAAACTGGAAGAAAAGGGAAGTTTACCAACTGGAGAAGGGCAGAGAATGTTCTGGCAACCTCATATTTTGGTCTGCCACTAACAATCTCACTAAAAGATGCAGTTCCTGTATTGTCAGTTCTTGATGAAAGTGTGTCAAGGATTTGCTCCCCATATGAACCGATATCAAAAGGTGGGTTTTTATCCTGACAAGACATGAATGTAGGGGTGAGCGCTAAACAAGTTAATGGATGAAAATTTGTAAGCAGTTCAAGCCAGCAACAAACCTGCTCTTCCAAGGCATCCTCAATTCTTTCTTTCCATGTTGAAACTCGAGCATCCATCTCACTCTGCTTTTCAGCCTCAGCGATGCTGGCAAGGAGAGCATTCTGTATGAAGAATTATCTGTCAGTTTTGGAAGTTAAAGAGAAAAGGCAAATTCAGGACACAACTCAAAATTAAAGTTCGCAACTGCAATTTGGATTCTAGAAATCAACAGGCAAAATAAAGTTTCCAATCACATAAAAGCTTTGAAGCATCACCTCCAGGTGAGGTTTGAGGATTTTATGTGTGTGGGTGGGTGGATGTGTAATATAGCTAAGTTAGTATAGCTTCGCTTTAACGTCATGTCATTAAGACTTTAGGTGTTTTTTTTTTCCAAGAACACGCCTGAACATGTATATTTCATTAAGTGGGATAGAGAGTGCGATCGCACACACGTCCAAGCCAGAAAAGGGCTTAGGCGGCATCAAAAACAAAAGAGCTTGTTACACTAAAGGAAATAAAAAGTGACCTACGACTAAGAATCTAACTCCACATCTGAAAATATTCAGCTGAGACATGCATGCATCTCATTGTCCAGGCAGTAACAACATTGAGGAGAAACAACCATATGGCCAAAACAGTATGCCTCAAGTCCTTAACCAGTGCATGAATGAAAGGTGGAAGCACATTAAATATACCAGCATAATATTTTATTACTGCCAAGGATCGTTGCATGGGAATTTACTAATCACAATCAGTCAGTTCCTCCTGACACTTTATTCCAGAAACTTGTTTGTAAAACCCAACACATGACAAGGATGCAATATCAGAATTGTTGGGAAGACATTGCAACTAATCCTACAAGCAATTTTGTCCAATGCAGAAATAATCTATTATAATAAGGTTTATCCTAGCATGTTTTGACACGCTTACACCTAATATATATTTAGCCAACATACTGACTTATAGGGCACCAAGATGCTTGTAACCACACAAGACATAGATGTAAATGGACTATATAACCTTTAAAAAACTCACCAGATGTGAACGACACAAGTCGTCGAGGCTTGTATGTGTATTTATGTCATCCTGTGTACTATTCGGAGTCGCAGCAATAGTCTGAACAGAGGAAAAATAAAAATGAAATATTACCCAAATGTTGGATAGCTAAACACAGGAACCAGCAAATAAAAATGTCAATTAAATAAACCTCGCCAGGATATGTTGGAACATAAGGATCAACATCTATGTCATTTGGCATGTCTGGATCATCATTCTCAAAATTAATGCCAGTATTTGATCCATTGTCATCTTTCAAATCTCCAAACACATTGGGATTTTCTTCTCCAAATTCAAATGATCTCAAAAACTGCATGTTAGATGGTTAACAAATTAAATAATTTCTAGTTCACCAAAAAAGATATAAATTAAATAAGTCAAATCAAAAGGTTAGACATGCCTAATTTACATGGACACTGTAACAATGCTGAGTACCTTTTCAAAACGAGGGGGTGATTGGGAACCATAATGTTCCTCCTGCTGAGACTGCTGCGCTTCAAAAGATTTAGCATGTTCAGGTATGACAATGCCATCCATCTTTGCCATAGGAAAAAGAAATGTGAGAGTTTTCTTTTTCGAAGTGCCAATAACCGCCCGTGGAGAACCTTTCACTGCTCCAAAACAGATCAGTAAAGACAGTTCAATACATAGGTCATCAAAATAGCTTTACAAGGCACTAAACAAAAGAGATATATCCAACTTCCAGTACCTCTTCGGTAAGGCCGAATCTTTAGGTTGCCAGGTTCATGTGGATTCAAAGGTTTCCATGGATCCTCATCATCAGAATAATCTCCAACAGGATCCTCTATATCATCTGGGTGAGGCATTTCAACATCATCAGCAAAGCTAGGTTCAACAGGATCAGACCAGTGGTTGTCATCAGGAATGGTTTCTTGTGAAGATTGGTTAGGATTCTCCTGGGTTGGATCTAGACCTCCTAAGACTTTTCCAGCGGACGATTTACGACCTGTGCCTGCTGATCTAGCATTTGGGGAAGTGAAAACATTGGCTCGGCTTTTAGAAGGTGCTGAACTGCCTTGATGAGCCACACTATTTTCTTTACCAGAATGTTTTCCTTGCAGGAAGTCAAAAACAGCTGGTGCATCACAAGGATCCAGCAGGAGGAAATCTCCATAAAAATCACATGTTGCTAACTGCAATACATAAATAATTATGACTATCAGTATGGAAGTAAAATTTTACCAAATTTGGCCAGAAGGTTTTGCTAAAGGGGGATAGAAAGTTTACCAAATATGTGTCTAGCTCACTCGCTTCGCTATCCAGACAGTCCCCTTCAAACACCAGTAGATTTGCTGGTGGCCTCACAATTTTGCTTCGTAAACCATCTCGATTGACATTGTTATTCAGAGATATCCTTGATTCCGCTGGAAATTTAAACAGGGTTAAAAAAATGTTCTTAGCTCCATGACATTCCAAGTAAGCTCATTCAGTGATGGATTCACTTACCAGGGACATCATCTAACCCCATAAATATATCATCTTCATTGGCAATCGTGCTAGGGTCACTTTGATTAGCTTGAGCTGAGCCATTTTCCAGTTGATCCTGCCTGATATAATTATAATGTTTTAGACTATTGTAGCTAATAAGAAAAGATTAGCATGTTATAGTATTAGAGAAATCCTCAAAATATCATTTAAATGTTGAACACCTAAGGTGTCACGCTGGTCTAGACTCTAGACGATCATAAGAACCAGTCTTGTACATACAATGACAACTTGATGAATCAGAATTCTATTCTCCCAGCAGTACTATAAGCTGAGAGTTGTCAAGATGTTTATCAGACTATTGCAGCATTTTCCCACTACTTAAAGAGTGTTCCAAAAATGTAGGAGTGAAATAATCAAACAGTAAGGCAAGATCATAGTTTTTAAGGCTGCAAGGCGAGACATGGCAAGCCACTCATTCGAGTGGACTAGGCGGCACCTAGGCGACCATAAGGCGAGGCAAGGCAATGCCTTACAATTATAAGAAATAGGAAAATGGCAACAGGGAATAGGCAAGAAAAAGGGAAAAAGGGAAAAAGAAAAAACAGAAAAGGGAAAATGTAAAGAGAATGGTTGGCCCAGCCCAATAAGCAGCCCACGAGTGTGTCATTATCCCTTCTCAGGTCATCTCTCATCTCACGGGCGCAGAGCAGCGGTGCCGCATCTTCTCCCTGCTTCACGCACACAGATGCGCGCCGCCGCATCTCCACCCTTCATGCAGGTGCAGTTTCGTCGCATCTCCTCCCTCATGGCTCACGTAGGTACAGCGTCACCCACCCATCCTCGCGCTGCTCCTGGCTGCATGCACTAAGCCTGCCTCCACTCCCTTCACTACCTCCTGCTGCTGCTCCCTCAGATCCGCCGCAGATGACCCAAGCGGCAACAGATCTGGTGGGGATGAGCGAGGAGGTAGCTGTATGGCCTCTCCCTATCGATTTCCTCTGCTTTTGGCTAGGCGATGGGGACGCCATACACCCTACAAGCGCCTCGATGACTAGGCAACGACTTGTTTTTTTTTTGGAAAGGAGTCGGCAGGGAAGATCCCTACTTATTTTTTTTCATTTTATTATATATATGGGCAAGAATACAAAGAATAAAGTAATATACCTGCCGACTACGTTGAAACCTAAGCACCTAAGGCGTACATGAGGCAATGTGTACCCTCCTCTCAATGGAGGCGGAACAGGGTTCAAGGCAGTAAAGGAGGACATGCTTACAGTAATATTAAGAGTGGCAGCAGCAATGGTGAAACAAAAGAGGAGGCAATGGAGCCATTGGTATCGTGGAAGGGGCAATGGAGGAAATGGAGCCATTGGTATTGTGAAAGGGGCTGACCCCAATGGCAAGTAATATTCCATTGGAATTTCCAAATTCGTCGGGGTCGGCTGACACCGATGGCAAGCTGTAGCTCCACCCCTGCACCTACGTGATGCTTTAGTACCATGATTAGATCACTATCTTCCAGAGTACAGGAAGGCCTTCATTTAGCATTATGTTGGCATTGATCCCTTTGAGCACAGAGTAAATCTAACCAAGTGAACATGGATTTGGGCCATCCACTTGAGCTCAATGCTTGGGAGCTACATATAGAGTTTAAGACAATAAAATGCCCGGCATGGTGGAGTCCCCAGAGGAAGAATGATACTCCGTAGGTGCCAGCAGAGATAATCTGAAACAGGCATGCTTCATTGAGGTTCCTATGAGGGGGATACATATGCCTTATTTTGAAACTCTATGGTTTCCAAACCAAGCAGCAAATGTGTATCTGCCGCGTTTTTAAAGCCTACTCATTTAAGATGCACAAAAATGTAGAATGCATTTATCACTGTCGGTTTCAGGCCCACATTCAACGGTAACATTACATACAGTGTCCAGGGAACCAATTAGTACATAACGGATAAAAATGAAATCAGCATCAATCTTTACTTACTTCTTTTGCGAAAGGAACTCTAACGCATGAAGCACCAACGAGTACAAGAACTCCACCTTCCTACTGTACACTTGAACCGATCCTTGGAGTAATAATGCAGCTGCAGATAAGAAAAAAAACAAATTAACAGGGAAACTGCCGACTTGAAAAAGGAAAGAACTTTGCTATGATGCGATACCCATATTAAATTGTCCTTAGGAAGGCTAAACCTTGGGTGAGCTAAACAACTAAAAAGAAGCTGGTTTCTTTAACATTTATTCAAGCAAAGGAAATAACACAACGCAAAATGAAGCAAGCCCGCATGTTCCAGGCTCCATCCATAGTCAATCCATCCCTGCTCTACAGACCCCTACAGTCTACAGATAGCACAAAATCCCGGCCCTCCGCACCACCGTACCTTCGGCAAAGTTGACAGAGTGGGCCCCGTCCTCGCCGGAGACCTCCCCTGAGCAGATCTTGAGCAGGTACTCCTCGAGGCTCTTGGCAACGTCCACCTCCCAATTCGACTCGGGGTCCCTATTCGCCTGCAGAATCGGGAACCTCCCGCTGTTCGAGCCCACCTCCCGTCCGCCGCCGTCCATGCCTCCGTCCCAGGCTACTAGACCCAAGAGAACATCTTTTTTGCGGGATTAGGGCTAGAAACCCGGTTCCAGAAGCTTCTGGAAATGGGCAGGAGACGTAGGCGCGAGGAATCGGAGATGCGAAGGGGAAGGGAAAGCGGAAGAAGGGGGGCAAGCCGGCTAGGGTTGGGAGAGGGTTTGGGGAATTTTGGATTTCGGGGTTCTCCCGCTCAATGGATTTGGATTAGCGCAAAAGAAGAAACCCGTTCGCTGTGACGTGGAACCCTCTATGGTGACGTTTGGATACAGGGAAATGGGAGGGATAGGGAGGAGGAGGGCGCCCGAGCGGGGTCAAGCGCCGCCGCGCGCAGGGGAGGGAGGGAGCAGGGGGCCCGCCGTGCGCCGGCCGCCGCGGCCCCGCGCCGCTCGCGGGTGCCCGCGCAGGGAGGAGGAGGAGGGTGCCCGCGCCGCCGCCCGCGCCAGGGGGAGGGGGGGGGGGGTCGAGCGCCAGGGAGGGGAGGAGAGAGGCGGGGCCGGCGAGAGAGAGAGGGGCGCGGGGGAGAACGGGAGGGAGGAGAGAGTGAGAGAGGGCGCAGAGGGGGTCAAAAAATCTGATGTATGGTCCCACTGTCTGGTGGTTGAGATAGCGCAGGGATATAGAGGATGAATCAGTACAGTAAAACTATATAAAGTAGAGAATTTTGATGAGTAAAATAGAATATTATTTTAGAGGATAGATTTAGAGTAGAATGAGTGCGGATAGCCTAAAAACTTGCCTGACGACCGTGTGAGGGTGTGTTTGATATGGACCAAAATGGGGTGGCCGAGCCCAGGAGCTGTAAGTGTCCGTGTTTGATTTACTTGGGCTATGTTTAGTTCTAAAAATTTTATCCCAAAAACATCACATCGAATGTTTAAACATATGCATGAAGTCTATTTATAAAACTTTTTACATGGATGGGTTGTAAATTGCGAGACGAATCTAATGAGCCTACTTAATCCATGATTTGTAACAGTACTGCTACGATAACTATCTATTAATTATTAATTAATCATAGATTAATTAGGTTCGTTAGATTCATCTCTCAATTTACAACCCATCTGTGTAAAAAGTTTTTTAAATAAACTTCATTTAATACTTCAAAATAACAAGATTTCATTCCAAAATTTGCAACCCTAAACATCTAAACACATCCGGTTGTGGAGCCTGGCCACCTAGCCACCGGCGTGCAAATTCCCTTCTCTCTCCTGTATCTGCCCATACGCTCATCGGTTTCGTTTCGTCGCAGTCTGGCTTCCGCGAGCTCGTGCAGGCGATTTTGGGCAACGGAAAGCCTAGGTTGGGGCTGGGCAAGGCTACAGGATGCAAAATCAAACACAAAAAGATCTGGGTCGGGCTCTAATGCTGCAACACAATCAAACAAGCTGCCTTAGACGGTCTGCACTCGTCATATTCTATTTTCATCTTCTAAAAGAAATATTTCATCCTGGTCATCGAGATTCTTTACTCTATGTCCAATTTTCCCGCACCCGTCATACTTTATATTTCATCCTCTATACCAACGACAGGCCATGGACCCCACATGTCAGTTTTATTCTTTTTTTACCCCCGCGCCCTCCCTCCCTCCCCACTCTCTCTCTCTCCCGGTCTCCCTCCACCCGCAACCTCCTCACCGCCTCCGCCGCTCGCACCGTGGCGGCTCCGGCCGGCCGAGCCACCGCGCCGCCGCAGCTCTGGCCAGCCACGGCTTGCTCTCTCCCTCCCTCCCTCCCTGTCTCGCTCTCCCACTCCCTCTCCCCCGGCGCGCCGCCTCCTCCCTCCCTCCCACCGCCGCCAGCTAGTGCGCGGCGGGGCGGAGGCGGCCAGCAAGCGTGGCCCGTCGGCCTCCCTCCCCAATTCCCCCACTCTCTCTCCCTCCCCCTTCGGGTAGATCCTCGCCGCCCCCCTGCGCCTCGAGCTCCGCCGGCCCCCAGCGCGCCGCCCCACCTCGCAGTGTGCGGATCTGCGGCGGAGGCCCGGAGCTCAGGCAGCCGTGGCGGCGCGCGCGGGGTTCAGCGGCCTCAGGCAGCTGCGGCGGCGCGCGCGGGGTTCGGCGGCGGTTGGCGCATGCGCGATGGGGCGGAGGTGGCCGGCCCGCGCGGCGCGGCGGTGGCCCGCCCGGTGCGGCGGCGGCCCTCTCCTTCCTGCCCTGCTGCGCGCCACATGGCCCATGGTCCAGTGGGAGACCGCCCGTAGCACGTGGTCCGGCGGCGGCGAGCGCGGCCGAAGCCGGCGACGACTCCTCACCGCGTCGACCAACGGGACCGAGGCGGCCGACGTGCTCACCGAGGCATCCTGCCTGTTCGCGCGCCAGGAAGGGCATCTGCCCGGCCGCGGCCACGGCGGCGCTGGTGCTGGACGTCGCCTGCTGGTCCGCCGGGTGCCGGGACGCTGCTCCTCCTCGGTCTTCTCCGGGCGTTCCTCCCTCTCTGGCGTTCTTCCCTCCCCGGCGGGGCGAGCGGCGGTGGCGGGCCGGCGCGCGGTCTGCTAGAGCTCCGTTGCCGCGGCCATCCCTCTCTCTCCTCCTTCATGGTTCATGGCGGTGGTGGCTGGAGCCGCCCGCCCTCTCTCTCTCTGTTCCGGCCCTCCTTCGGCTACGCCGCGCACCGGCTCGACCCTCCTGTGCTCCCTCACCTTTTCCCTCTCCAGGCGCCGGCGAGCCGTGGGGGAGGCAGAGGCGCGGACGAGCCGCGGTGGAAGCAGAGGCGGCGGTCGGGCCATGGCGGGGCGGAGGCAGCTCCGAGCATTGGTGGGAGGGCCGGGGTGGTTGGGCGGCCGGCAGATAGCGCTCTCCTCCTTTCCCCCTGGGAATAGCGTACCTGGGCTTGTCCGCAAGGGTACCGGACAGCGGTCCCGTACCCACTGCGGGAGTTTTTCCGCCAAACCGGTACTGGAAGAGGCTTTACCGTTCCTCTCCCAGTACCCGGTGCAGACAGTCTTATGCACTTGTGGCCAGGCCGTGGCTGGCCTAAGCCTGGCTCGCCGTCCAGCCTGCGTAGAGCGCAGAAATCAAACACACCCTAAACGAGCGCGCGCCCCGGTGCCCATGAATGTTTTGTTCAAATTTTAGAGGATGAGGAGTGAGGATAGCCTTAAACTGCTTGGGAAATTTATATTCGACTTCTATAAAAATCATGTATTTCAATTCTTAAAAAAATCATGTGTTTCAAATGGCCCTCGGTGCATGTACTAGTTATATTCAATAGTTACAGTGTGTATCTAAATACATAGCAAAAGTTATGTACTTCGAAAAATCCAAATAAACAAATAGATGGAGTATAAGTTATACACCTTTGCTAGTCTTCCTCATACAATTTTTTAGGGAAAACTGGATAAGCAAAGTCACATATATAATACTCTATTCTATTCAAATTGCAAGTTGTTTTGACTTTTGGCTTTTCTATATTCATAGTCTAGAATCTAGATACATAGAAAAAGCTATGTATACAAGCGAAAACTGGTTTCCGACTAAGTTCAGAATGGTTAGTAGTGCGTCCTGTGTGTGGCATATACTTATCATCCTCTGTGTAAACGTGATCTTTTGTATTTCCGTTTATCTTTATAAATGGAAATGGGGCTTGCCCTTGTCTGGAAAAAAAAAGTACAAGCCAAAACAACTTACAATTCGGAATGAAGTGAGCGTAAATGTGTAAGACACAAATCAGCTCTAACGAAACAAATGAAGGACAACAACATTCTTTTTCATGAACTGCATTCACACATGTTTCATCAAGAGAGGATGAAAAGTTGCGATACAACAGCTTCTAGGCTTGGCACTGTGACAACAACATGCATGTGATGGCACACTGAAAAACACAACCATGTTTGGTTTCTTAATTAACAAGATGGATGGATCATCAGGTCATCATGGGTAGCATCATCAGTTTAGCTGCCCGCTGTTGACTGCTATGACAACCTTGGTCTTTGGCACGCCGGTCTCTTGGCCTTGAGCTTCGATCTTGCGGACCACGTCCATCCCTTCCACCACCTTGCCAAACACGACATGTTTCCCGTCCAGCTTCTTCTGCAACCTTCAGTTTGCATGCATTGCACGCACAAAATTAACCAAGTAGCAGCAGGTAGTAGGCACACCATCATATCAGCGACAGTAAACAATCTCAAAAATCAAAACTGGTCGAAATGCATGTAAACTCATCACAGCTATGCTCAAGAACATTCAAGGGATTGATTAAAAAAAACTGTAGGTGTAAGGGATTGATTATATATATATATATATATATATATTAATTACTGGTTTTCATCTACAGTGGTGATGAAGAACTGGGAGCCGTTGGAGTCTGGTCCGTAGTTGGCCATGGACAGGGTCCCTGCAGATCGCACATCAGAGATTCATTCAGAGGTGATCGAGCAACTCGCTGTGCAGCTCCATTCCATGCATACATATACATGGAAGTGTGTTTTTTGTGGTTGCAAGTTAATTGCAACTAGTAGCTAGGGTTTCAGACTTTCAGCTCAGCATTTTGCTAGTCATCAGTATATGTGTACGTAGTACCTACCGGCTTTAGCATGGTTGAGCTTGAAGTTCTCGTCAGGGAACACTCGGTGCTGCCGTAGATGGAATCGATCCCCGTTCCGTTGCCATTTATGAAATCGCCTCCTTGGATCATGAACCCCGGGATGATCCTGTGGAATGTTGATCCCTTGTACCACAGAGGCTTGCCGGACTTGCCAATCCCTTTCTCCCCTACACACACACACACACACACACACACACACACACACACACACACACACACACACACACACACTAGCTGGTATCCCCGTGCAAGCAGCAAGCATAAATTATAGTACATCATAGTTCCTATGTATGATCAATTGATCATACTTGGAATAAAAAAAATTAGTATAATTAGTTAGAAGATGCATGCATCTGTCCTATTCTCTTGAGGCAGCGACAATTGGTTGCAACGCAGATATTCAGAAGCAGCTGTAAAGAACACATGGGAAAAATATTTGGAGGTTAAAAACAGCCTTGTACTGATGAAATAGGTATGGATCATGCCATGATCAATTTTGGAGGGAAGATTTAGTACCTTATAAGATGTGAGCCGCATATTAGGGACCATAGAACTCAAAGGGCTTTGTAAAAGGGGAACAAAGGCTTTGCAATCCTTGCATGGATGTATACGGTGTAGTGAAACCTGAAGTTGAAAGAATTGTGTCAGGGAGTAAATAATTAGAACTGGCTGGTGGTGTCAGCGGCACACTGTCAGATATTATATCTGCCAACAAAATTATTAACCAAACAGGATATGGTGAAGGATGAGATTGTCCAAACCAATTTCATAGTTTCTAAAATTGGCAGGTGAACAGGCTGCAAACGGAACATCCGTTACATAAACAGAAAGCAGTTTTATGAGATTAGTCAATAAAAACGGTGTCATGTTCTCTCATGAGACCAATGCAGATTTGTATACCATTTTACCTAAAATACGGTACCGCGTACAGGAGAAGCTTCACATAAATCTATAAGTAAAAAGAACATTAGGTGAATTAAAGGTGTAAGCAGAGTTACTGTTGGAGCTCCCGATCACCGCCGCGAACGGCGAACAGAGCTCCGCCAGGGGGGTCGACGGTGAACTCACACCTCCGGCGATCCCCGGCCAGGAACTTGATGCGCAGCCTACGCACCACCTCTCCCTCTAACTCACCGACCCGCTAGCTTCGCGAATTGGCGCACGGACGCGACGAATTTCGGACGGCGAGAGGTGGAAGATGAACAGTAGACACGGGAGGATTTCGCGCTCAAACGCTCGACGCCGAACGCCGTTTTCCAATTCCTCGCGGTAGCTTGATCATGGGGTTACAAGGAGGCTATATAGCCGGGCGGACGCGCCCCACGACCACGCGCTGCCCTATCTCGCCGCCACGATCTCCTCTGCTCTGCCGCGACGCGCTCCTACGCGCTCGACGTGCTCCGGAGATACCGCGGTCAATGCGGGCGCTCTAACGACCCCAACGGCCTCCCTTCTGCTCGCTCGGACGAGCTCGATCACCCCCGATCTTGACTCCACTCACGCCACGACGATCGCCGCACACGATCGCGTTCCGCTCGTCCCGGTGCGCACACACGGCCGGACCCGAGTTCACACCCACGCGCACACACGCACCCCCAGCCGCGAACATGATCGCGCTGGGTTTATTTCCAACAATCACCCCCTAAACCCAGCGCCACCGACGCCGGTCTTCACAGGAGAGCTGCTTCGGTTGAATCCTCGCCGACATCCGCCGTGGCCGCCATGACGACCTCCTTCTTCGGTTTGCGGCAGTTGCGCGCGAAGTGGCCACAGACGCCGCAGTTGAAGCATTTTCCAATGCTGGACTTCGCCTTGCGCCGCACCCGCCATTCCTCCTCCGTGAGCAGAAGCTGCCCGCCGTCGCCTTGGCTGCCAGACGCCACCTGTCCGCCTGCGAGCTGAGCTCGCCGCCGCGAACGCTCGTCGAATGCCTTCAGGCGCCCAAGCGCCTCCTCGAATGGCATGGTGGCGACGTCACAAAACTGCTCGATGCCCGCCACCGCCGGGTACAACCGGTTAGGCACGGTGTCGAGCAGCTTCTTCACCATGGCGGCATCGTCGAGCGTGGACCCGAGGCTAGCGAACCTCGCGGCCATGCCGCTGATCTTCCCAGCGTGCTCGTCCAGCGCGTCGCCGTCCGCCATGAGCAGCTGGTCGAATTCCCCCTTGAGCGTGGCGAGGTGCGCCGTCCGCACCCGGTTCGCGCCGACGAACTGAGTCTTCAACGCCTCCCACACCTCATGCGCCGTTGGCTTGCACGAAACCTACATCAGAATGTCCTCCGGCAGGGCTTGAAGAAGATGCGCGCGCGCCATCTTGCCACGCCGCACGTCCACCTCAGCGCCGCTCGACGAAGACACGACCTCCCAGAGGCCTTGTGCGTCGAGGATAGCCTCCACCTTGATCGGCCAATTCGGCGCTCCGCCGAACTCACGAACAACGCGCACAATCTCCCCCTTCCCGCTGCTCTCGGCGTCTTCACCGCCCTTGCCGCCGAACGGCTTCTTCGGAGAGCCTGGAGGAGTCTTCTCATCGCCGCTCGCCATGGTCGTCGCCGTCGCCCTCTGCCGTGGGACCACGCGCTTCTTGTTCGCCGGCTATCGAGGTGGGCTCACCGATCCGCTGTAGAACATGCACCAGCGCACCGCCCTAGCCTCGCCCTAGCCTAGCTCTGATGCCACTTGTTGGAGCTCCCGATCGCCGCCGCGAACGGCGAATAGAGCTCCGCCAGGGGGGTCGACGGTGAACTCACACCTCCGGCGATCCCCGGCCAGGAACTTGATGCGCAGCCTACGCACCACCTCTCCCTCTAACTCACCGACCCGCTAGCTTCGCGAATTGGCGCACAGACGAGACGAATTTCGGCCGGCGAGAGGTGGAAGATGAACAGTAGACACGGGAGGATTTCGCGCTCAAACGCTCGACGCCGAACGCCGTTTTCCAATTCCTCGTGGTAGCTTGATCACGGGGTTACAAGGAGGCTATATAGGCGGGCGGACGCGCCCCACGACCACGCGCTGCCCTATCTCGCCGCCACGACCTCCTCTGCTCCGCCGCGACGCGCTCCTACGCGCTCGACGTGCTCCGGAGATACCGCGGTCAATGTGGGCGCTCTAACGACTCCAACGGCCTCCCTTCTGCTCGCTCGGACGAGCTCGATCACCCCTGATTTTGACTCCACTCGCGCCCCGACGATCGCCGCACACGATCGCGTTCCGCTCGTCCCGGTGCGCACACACGGCCGGACCCGAGCTCACACCCGCGCGCACACACGCGCACACACGCACCCCCCAGCCGCGAACACGATCGCGCTGGGTTTATTTCCAACAGTTACCATGTTGAGACTAACTTCAAATAGAAGAGCTGTGATTGTAAGAACCATCGGCCTAAATCCTTCCAACACATCATAATATTAGTAGTTATTATTATGGTGGGTATTGTCCAGAAAAAAAATAGATACCTGTTTTAGTTCAGGTCAGCCAATCAGCAATTGTCAGCATGGCCATATACCATTGGGGAAGTCGTCAATGTAAGTGGATAATGACCTACAAAATAATAACAAATGAAAATTGAGCTTACCTATCCTTTCTTATTATATTTCTTGGATCAGATTGGGCAACCACTATGGAAATAATGGGATGTGTCTCATGCAAACGAAAACTGAGCAGATCTAGGAAGGACCAAATATCGTGGTAGGTGTAGACGTTTGAGGTTGGTGGGCAGGCTGTATGGGAAACCAAATTAGCAGTCCTGTTGTTTACTATTAGGCACTGAAACATTGGTAATGTCAGGAAAATGTGGACATGGTTTTCAGGAACATAAACAGAGCAGTACTACTGTCAAAAGTAGTTCATTAGGATAATTTTGGGAAGTATTAGGGTGACGTACAAATAACCTGTTATGAATAACATAATAGACTCCCAGGGACAGGCCGAATAAATTTTTTTTTGACAAAGCGCTCATATAACAGCATCATACAACATGTAAACACGGTACTTCCGTTGTTGTTACAAAGGGAAAGCAAAAGCATATATGAGATTACTCCTGAAGAAAATCTAAGCATATTACAAAATAGGACCATATGTTGACAAAAACTTTGTTGAAGATATGAGATAGTCAGCAATGAGGGTCATATTCCAGGTTGTCTCTGGATCATAGCACTTAAATTAGGTTAGATATTTCACATTTCTGCTATTTGTATTTGGTCAGAATATGTGCAATCTGGCCTGCTCCCCATCCTGGCTGCAAAAGTCAGAATGGATGCACATATGCCACGAAGGACCAATTGTTACTACAACTCCAGGAATAGGATGTGATGAAAGGTATGATGCATGTGTTAGAAGCTCAATTTTCACTCTCATTGAGCTAAGAGGATGACACTCAGTGTTGGGGCAATTTTCTGGTTTTCTTCATTCACACTCACACACAATGCCATGCCTTCCAACGGGAGGGGTGGCCACATATATATACAGCCAGCCAAGGCATAAGCTAACTGCCTAGTCCAAGATGCTCCTGCTGTCCTAGAAAAGTAGATGCTAACTGCAGATAGATGCTAACTGCAGCTATCCTAGCAAACTGAAAATATGCTAAAGGAATAGATGCTGTCCTCTACCACTACGTGGTGCAGTAAAAGAGAAGATGCTGCAGCCCCACAAAGACCAAAAGTACAAGGCTTATTCCCTTCATTCTCCCCCTAAGTCTTGTGCGTCGTCTTGTGGTAGAGTTGGACCATTCCGGTCCTGGAGCAAAGCTCAAGGAACTTGATCCTCCCAAGGGATTTGGTGAGCAGATCCGCAAGCTGGTCCTTTGTGTTGATGTAGCTCGCCTTGATGCTTCCTTCCTTCAAGCAGCCTCGAATGAAGTGGTACCTCACCCGGATGTGCTTGCTCCATTCATGGAAAACAGGGTCCTTCGCCAGGGCCAGAGCGGACTTGTTGTCCACCCTGAGCTCCACCGCTCCAGTGTCTCTGCCGAGGAGATCACCAAGCAGTCAAGCGAGCCAGAGCGCCTGAGTCGACGCAGTGGAGACCGCTATGTACTCGGCCTTGCAACTGGACAAGGCCACCACCTGCTGCTTGACTGACTGCCAGCTGACGAGGCACTCGCCGAGGAAGAAGAGGATCCCGCTCGTACTCTTGCTGGTGTCGATGTCGCCGGTGTGGTTGCTGTCGCTGTACCCGACGAAGTGTGCCGCCCCAGGGCACCTTGGGTAGTGGAGACCGTGGTCGAGAGAGTTGACAGCCAAAATTGGCACCAACCGGTCTGACCGGTCGAGGCACTATAGCCTGTCCGGCAGGTACTGACAGGTAGGTCCGACCGGTCTGACCAGTCCAGGTAGAGTCCGAGTACAACTAGGGTTTTTCATAGATTTAAATCTGTAAACAGAATTTCTTGCGGGGTAAGTCTTCCCCACCCTATAAATATAAAGGGTCACGGTAGATTGAGGATACAACACAATCGAATCTATCAAAAACACATCTTTTATCTCTTTATCTTTACCCTACTTTTCCAACCTCGACATGCTGTTCTTCTCTCGTCTCCATGGCATTTGAGGACGCCCTAACTGGCCTGCCGAGCCTAGGGCAACCCTACGTGCGCTTGCCCCAACGGGGTCCCTCCCGGGTGAGCGTTCGTCGGATCGTCGTCGTTCTGCACGGCGTCCGGTCTGACCGGTCCCTCTGACCAGTCTGACCGGTCCCTCTGACCAGTCTGACCGCTCCACGTAGGAGGTGCTGCAAGGAGCTCCTGCTCACACCGCATGACCTAGCGCGATCATGTGTTGGCCCGTAAAAGGCGTCAACACAAATTGGCGACTCCGCTGGGGAAGAAAGATCTTGGTTAATAAAACCGATCTAATCTACTCCAAAGAAGATGGGCTCCAACACAAAAATCGACAAGGAGAACATCATCCCTTTGACATATGAGCATCTTCCAGAGGACGTTCGTCTGCTGCTGGAGGAGCGCAAGAAGAAGCATGATGAAGAAGATCTACAAGCGGCGCTTGCGAGCATCAAGGTCGATCGACGCGGCAATGTCACCAAGATCAAGAAGATCGACTTCGCTTCTACCTCCTCGGATGCATCTACTGAGGTAATACCTGCTGCAACTGCTCCACCTTCTGGTGTTACTATGGAACAAATTCAGAAATTGCTAGCTGAGCGTGATGTTTATTGGGTTAATTGGCTTAGCTCTAAGGAAAGAGAATCGGCTGGTAATAAACCAGAATCAGCCGATGAACCTCCATCTGTTTCTACTTCTGAATTTTATGTTCCTCAACCATCGGCAGCATCTCCTATGAGTCAACCTCAATATGGGATGCCGATGAATTATTTCAGTGGTCAAACTGTTACACCCACGTACACTGATCCTATTATGAGTATTCCTGGTTCGGCCAACATTAGCCGAACAAACGAGATTGTTTAGTACACACCACTAGAAATCTCCAGGAATTCAGTGCCACACACCGGTCCTATCTCCGAAGAGATGTTCGACCGATATGTGCAGCGTTCGCAAAACCGGCAGAGACCGGTCAGACCGGTATATCAGTCCGGTCAGACCGGTTCCCCCAACCGGTCCGACCGGTCGTACCGATCGGTCCGACCGGTCCATCCGGTCAGTTTGTTCCAAATCAGCGTGAGGTATCTACATTCACACAGCCAAATTCTTTGAGTAATTTCGATAAAATGCTTACTGATTATAAGAATGATTTGGCTAATCTGCTTAGAGAAAGTTTTGGAGTGGATGTTAGAAGTAAAACCCGCACATACCAAAAGCCGTATCCTACTTTGTTTGATTCGGTTGCATACCCTGCTGGTTTTAGGTTGCCTGAGTTTGTTAAATTCAGTGGGGAAGATACTAGGAGTACTTTTCAGCATATTAGTCAGTATCTTGCCCAATTAGGAGAAGCTGGTTCAATAAACGAGTTAAAAGTGCATTTATTTTCTTTATCTCTAACTGGAACCGCTTTCTCATGGTTTTCATCTTTGGCACCTAATTCTATTGGCTCATGGGAACAATTAGAGCAGAAGTTCCATGAGCACTTTTTCTGTGGGCATGATGAGCTTAAATTGTCTCACTTGACATCGGTTAGACAATCGCGTGATGAATCTGTCAATGATTATATAAGACGATTCCGCGATACAAAAAACCAATGCTTTAGTGTGAATATCGCAGAAAAGGATTTAGTTGACTTGTCTTTTAATGGCTTGCGCTCTCATATTAAAGAAAGATTAGAGGGCTATGATTTCTTTACTGTTACTCAGGTGCATCAAAGAGCTTTGGCTGTAGAAAGCCGAAGCAAAGAGTCTCAAGAATCTCATAGGCATCATCATTCTAGTGTGCATGCTATAGAATGCAATTCAAATTGTTCGGACGATGAGTCTAATGATGTGTATGCTGCTGAGTTTGCTTGGCCATCTCAAGGTAAACCATTTACTTGTTCTGCTCTTAAACCGATTCAGAAAAATCGGCAAGATGAACGATTTACTTTTGATGTATCCAAGTGCGAAACGATATTTGATGAGTTATATAGGATTGGATATGTCAAGATGTCACATACTCCACCACCGCTTGAAGAGTTGAAGCTGCGAGCATAATGCAAATTTCATAATACTTTTTCAAATGCTACTAATGATTGCAATGTGTTACGTAGACAAATTCAATCGGCCATTAATAAAGGATGATTGGTTATTCCTAATATGCAAATTGATCAGTTGTTATCGCCATAAATTAACAGGGTTAATTTATGGGCCGAAAGCAAGATGGGCTTGAAGCAGAAGATTGAGGAAGGCTTGTAAATCGGCTCCTGCGTGAGCATATGGGCCACATTGGCCGTGTATCCTTAGATTTAGTTTAAGGTTAGAGATAGAGTCCAATCGGGACAAGATTAGTTTAGATTGTTTCCCAAGTCTCCGGACTATAAATATGTATCCTTTGTTATTCATGAAGGAGAGCGTCATCACGTCTCACAAACAAAAACTCTCGGCGCATCGCCACCCCTAATCCTAGGGTTTCATCCAAGTAAGTGCCATGCTGCCCTGATCGTTTCTTGCGATCAGGGCAGCGTAGTTCTTGCTTTTACCTTGGTATTACTCGTACTGAAGCGTTTTTGATGGCGAGTAATACTAGTTATCCTGATGTTCGTAGCATGGCTTTTTGTAGATCTATTATGCCTCGTTGCTCATCATCTACGAATATCACGTTGTTTCTGTGCTGTCACGTTTGAATCTTATGCTAGTTCTTGTCGCATAGAATTAGTCGCACAGAAGCAACACTCTGCTTCTTTTATGTTTAGTAGATCTGATCTATTATGGTTTGCTCTTATCTTAGGAGTTGGCGTAATATCTGCTAGGTTAGGCCTTGCAAACGGATTGGATGATCCGGTGGCGTAGTAGATGCTTTATCTTGACCTTGATAGGGATTGTTCCGGGAATCGGCTCTTGCTAGTTCTTAGGCCTCTGTTTTGGGTTATGGTCTAGTTGTCTGTTACGTTCATTAGGCCTAGTCACGTGTAGGATGTTCTGATCTAGCAGTGAAGCTTTTACCATCGTGGATTAGATTAGCTAGATTTAATTGAAGCAGCTTTACAATTATTCGCTTTATTCATCGACATCTGGATGGTTACAGATCCAATCTGACACCGGGACTCGATCGGCTCTTTAAAGCCGATGCAAGAGTCGTCCCGGGGAGCCGACCACGGCTCGGACTTATGTTTACACGTGTCTTTGTATGCAGGAAACTGTTCGGAGCACGTCTACACCCTCCTGATCGGGTATAGGTCAGGTGGCATGCCCGGTTTTTCCACAAAACCTCCGGGCGCGTGACTGGATTGCGGGCCGTCGACGATGGAGCAGTGCCTGCCAGCGCCCCAGCAACCTCCCGGCTCTTCGTGTTGCCCGTCGTTGCTCGCTGGTGGGTTTCGACCGACAACACATTCTGGCACGCTCGGTGGGACCACTCTTCTTGACAACAACGTCCACTGCAACAATGACCGTAGTTCAAGATCTAGAACCTGGCCCCAAGCCCGTCACGTATGAAGAGCTCTCTCCTGAACACAAGAAGAAGTATGATGAGATCAAAGCTCTGCTGGAAGTCGATCTCATCGGCTCTTTTGAGAGGACCCACAACCATGGCATCAGGTGGAAGGGGTTCTCGCCTGAAGGCGCTCTCGACAACGTGGACCTGTCTGTACCATCAGAGGAGCGCACCAGGGCCCTGCGTCAGGAGATGAACTACATGGTGGCCCATGCACTTCATCGGCACTCTCAGAGCTTGATGAACGAGCTTGAGCGCATGGCGCACCGCGTCATCCAGGAGATAATCAAGAACCAGTACTCTCCATCGGGGCCAACCCTGGGGAGTCACACAGAGGAAGCTGCACTGCATTCTAGGCCGCAACTGCCATTCTCATTTGCAGCTCCCAGACCACAGAGCTCGCCGATCTACGTCGTCCACAAGATCGGCGGTGATCCTGGAGAAGGCCAATTCCTCACCGAGCCACCCAAGGAGATCCCGCACGGCTACACGTGCGCCTACATCCCAGACAGCATCAGTCCAGCACGCTCGGTGCAGATGGTGAACCCAGGAACTTCTGGAGCAAACGCAGAGAAACAAGCGTGGCTGGCAAAGTACGCTACTGGGCCGAGTGCTGAGCCATCGGCCCCAGGAGTTCTTAGTGTGGAGCAGGTCAGTGCAATACTGAGAGACCAGTTCGGCATCCTGCCCAAGAGGAAAGCGATCGGCTATTCCAAGCCGTATCCAAGCGACTATGACTTGATCCCACTGCCACCCAAGTATCGGCTTCCTGAGTTCACCAAGTTCAACGGGTCAGAAGGAGCCAGCTCCATCGAGCATGTAAGCTGATACTTAACGTAGCTTGGGATGATCTCAGTGTCGGATCCATTGAGGGTCCGGTTCTTCGGCCAATCCCTTACAGGCCCAGCTTTCGGATGGTATGCATCACTGGCTCCAGATTCGATCCGAACTTGGAGGCAGCTCGAAGATCAATTCCATACCCAGTACCACTCGGAGGCTGCTGAAGCTGGAATTGCCGACCTCGCTCAAGTCAGGCAGAAGTGAGGGGAAACTGTATCAGAATACATACAGCGCTTTAGGGAGGTCAAGAACCGATGCTACTCATCGCGCATCACAGAAAAGGAGGCAGTCGATCTGGCTGTCCTCGGACTCGCTAAACCGATCAAGGATGCAGCTTTTCAATTGGAGTTCACGTCTCTGGCGCACCTGGTGCAGAAGCTTACAGCATACGAGCATTACCATCCTGAGCTGTATCAGGACAAGTTCAAGCGCCATGTAAACATGGCACAAGCTGAAGAATCTGACGACTCTGGCGAGGAGCAAGAAGTAGCCATGGCAGAGTGGACCCGGGGGGCAAACCCTGTCCCGTGTAAGTGGGTCAAACAGCAGGGACTCGTGAAGGGCTTCGACTTCGACGTGACGAAAGCAGAGCAGATATTTGATTTGCTCCTCAAGGAAAAACAGCTGAAGCTCCCAGAGAACCACAAGCTACCGACGCCACAAGAGCTGCAGGGGAAGCTGTACTGCAAATGGCACCACTCGTTTACTCATGCCACGGGTGAATGCAAGGAGCTGTGTCGACAAATCCAATCGGCTATCGAACAAGGCCGATTAATCCTGGCTCAACACACAATGAAGGTTGACACGAAGCCCTTCCCACAGGTTAATGTTGTGGAGCTGTCAGACTTCGGATCCGAGGGCTAGGATCTAGCATTCCAGATCAACATGGTGGGACCTGTGCGCCGCCATGACAAGCAGAAGAGAGAGGCCGCTTCTGGCAAACGGCCGCAGGATGAACGCGAGTTAGAGCAGCAACATGTGACTGAAGAGCAAGTACGTCACATCCGCAACCAGCTCCCAGCTTCTAATCGGCTCCTAGAGAAATACCAGTACCAGTACAAGCTGCGCCGCCGACGCGAATCGGAAGAAGACGAGTACGAGCACCGCACGGGAAGGACGTTGGGAAGGTGCCAGGCTATACGCGACCATTGGCATTGCCCGTTCTTCAGGAATTGCTGGAACTCCGGCATGAGCCGATTGCCTACTATAGATGATTGCTTGGAGTGCAGGCCTCGAGGGCGCCACCAGGATGAAACATCGGTGTTCCGGCGCTTGGGGCCCAGAACACATGAAGACGATCATGTGAGGCGACCATTCAGGGGTGATTCCGAGCCAGAAGAAGAAGACAGGTGCCATCGCCCACGGTGGTGTCCTGACGGGCTGAATCGCTCGTAGAAACGTAGAGTGCAGCGTTTGCGCAACCTGGAAGAGGCAGAAGCCAAGTACCTCGACGTGCTGAGGAAGGCGCGTTCGGATCTCGCGGAGCAAATCAGGCGACCGCGAAGGGAGGAGAGGCGCTCTCCAAGGAAGGAGTGGCGCCCCAAGCAGGCAAAAGCCGATGAGAGGCATCGGCTGACGTGAATATGGTGTTCGTGCTCCCATCGGAGTTTTGGGCACCCCAACCGGAAGAATTGGCTATCGCGCAGCTGGATCTCGGCCCGCGGCCAATCATCTTCGATAAGCCCAACGAGAAAAGCTACAAGCACCTGAAGGGATTGTATCTCAAGGGCCTCATCAACGGCAAGCCTGTGAACAGGATGTTGGTCGACACTGGCGCTGCAGTCAACTTGATGCCGTACTCTGTGCTGCGCCGATTGGGTCATTCTTCTGCTGATCAAGACCAACGTGATGCTCAATGACTTCAACGGACAACCATCAGAAGCAATGGGGGTTCTTAACGTGGAGCTGACAGTTGGCCGCAAGACGATCCCGACTTCGTTCTTCATCGTCAACAGCAAGAGTACATATACGGTATTGCTTGGGAGGGATTGGATCCACGCCAACTGCTGTATCCCTTCCACAATGCATCAGTATCTCGTTCAATGGGATGGCGATGAAGTGGAGGTAATCCAGGCAGATGATTCCAGTGAAGTCTCCCTCGCAGACATGAACGCGTGGGATGTGGAAGGACAAGAGCCGATCTTTGGGATCGCCCTGGAAGACTGTGATCGGATCGAGGCGACAAAAAACGGACCGAGGCTGGTCTTATCCACTGGCCTCACAGAGTAAACGCATCCTGGCATGCTACGGGATGTAATAGAAATAGAGAGGCCGGTCCCGGCGATCGGCCCCAAAAAATAGGAAAATCCTGTTTGGGTTCGGAATTGTTACATCATGTACACACGATGGCCTGCTCTGGCAATTGGCCACTCATCGACTGTTTAATTTCGAATGATAATGGAAGTGTAGAAGTGGCCAGCCCATGCGGTTGGCCAAACAATTTTTCTTGTCATCTCCCTGTGTTTGCCGCTGATCTGGTAGACAATGAAGACTCGCCTGCGTTCGCAGCTGTTTTTTCAGACGACGGTAAACTGGGATACGGGTTCACGTCAGCTGACGATTTGGAAGAAGTTGACATTGGTCCTGGAGATAAGCCACGGCCAACATTTATCAGCAAGAAGTTGGATCCGGTTTTACGTGAGGATATGATTGCATTACTGAAAGAGTATCGGGATTGTTTTGCATGGGACTACACTGAAATGCCCGGTCTGGATAGAAGCATCGTCGAGCATCGGCTCCCGCTCAAGAAGGGATTTCGGCCGTTTCAGCAACCAACACGTCAGATGAAGGCCGAAGTCTTAGAGGAAGTCAAGAAAGAGATAGAGAAGATGTTGGATGCTGGGTTCATCAGGCCGTGCCGGTATGCAGAATGGATCTCCAGTGTGGTGCCGGTGCAAAAGAAGGATAGCCGATGGCGTGTCTGCGTCGATTTTAGAGATCTCAGCAGAGCAACTCCGAAGGATGAATACCCGATGCCTGTTGCAGAGGCATTGATCAACGCCGCCGCAGGCCACAAAATGATGAGTTTTATGGACGGTAATGCCGGCTACAACCAGATCTTCATGGCCCCAGAAGACGTGAGCAAGACTGCGTTTAGAGTGCCAGGCGCAGTTGGCTTGTTCAAGTATTTGGTTATGACCTTTGGACTAAAGAATGCCGGTGCAATGTACCAACATGCCATGAATTACATTTTTCATGATCTCATCGGCAGATTGGTAGAAATCTACATTGACGATGTTGTGGTCAAGTCTAAATCGGCTGGGGGGCATCTAGAAGATCTGCGCCAAGTTTTAGAACGAACTCGAAGGTTTGGGCTCAAAATGAACCCAAAGAAGTGTGCCTTCGGTGTATCGGCCGGTCAATTTCTGGGATTCCTGGTGCATGAGCGGGGAATCGAGATCGGCCTAAAGAGTGAAGAAGCTGTCAAGATGATGAAACCACCTACTACGAAGAAAGAATTGCAGAAGCTCATCGGTAAAATCAACTTTGTCAAACGGTTTATCTCCAATCTATCTGGGCGTATCGAGCCGTTCATGGGTTTGGTGAAAATCAAATCCGATGATGAGTTTAGCTGGGGGGCAGAACAGCAGCAAGCTTTTGATGAAATCAAAGAGTATTTGTCAAAGCCTCCAGTGTTGGTTCCTCCTCAGCATGATATGCCGTTTTATGTGTACCTATCCGTGGGTGACACTTCTATTGCTTCGATGTTGGTTCAGAAGCATGACGGCCAGGAGAGGGTGGTTTTCTACCTCAGCAGACGCATGTTAGACGCCGAGACCAGGTACCCTGAAATCGAGAAGCTTTGCCTTTGCTTATACTTTACATGTACAAAGCTTCGTCATATTTTGCTCTCGGCGGAAACAATTGTTATATGCAAATCGGATGTCATAAAGCACATGCTATCAGCTCCTGTCCTGAAAGGCCGACTTGGAAAATGGATGTTTGCGTTGTCAGAATTTGATATCTGATATCAGCCTGCAAAAGCAGTCAAGGGGCAAGCACTAGCGGATCTTGTTGCGGACAGGATCAGCACTGATATTGCTGCGGTATTTATTCGTGCTTGGGCTATGTTCTTTGATGGATCGGCTTGTGATGATGGGTGCGGTGTGGGAATTCTGTTGGTCTCGCCTCGTGGGGCGACATATTCCTTTTCCATCAGAGTGACTGCCCCATGCACCAATAATTTGGTGGAATATGAAGCCGTTCGCAAAGGGATGGAACTACTCCTTGAAGCTGGAGCAGAAGCGGTGGAAATTTTTGGGGATTCAAAGTTGGTGATTTCTCAGCTCACGGAGGAATATAGATGTGAGAGCGAGGCTCTTTTCTCAATATGGGTGCAATGCTGTGAGTTGATGTCACAATTTAGGTACATCAATTTCCACTGGATACGCCGGACTCTGAACAATGAAGCCAATGATTTGGCACAGATGGCTTTCGGGTACAGGGAAGCAGCCGATGGAGTCGACGTGGAGGTTCAGTTTCTTGAACCCGGAGACTGGAGAGCCGATATCTTCAATTACTTGAAGGATTCGGCTCGGGGGGCACCCAGAAGGATAAGACTCAAGGCCATGAAGTATGTTCTGATAGGGGATGACATGTTCTACAGGACCTTGGAAGGACTACTGCTCAAATGTCTGGGGCCTTCAGAGTCAAATCGGCTCTTGCATGAGGTTCATGAGGGAGCCTACGGTACGCACCAATCGGCTCATAAGATGAAATGGCTGATTAGGCGATCGGGTTATTACTGGCCCACTATGCTTGAAGATTGTTTCAAATATTACAAGGGATGTCAAGCATGTCAGAGGTTTGGCAAAATTCAGATAGTGCCAGCATCAGTGATGAATCCTATCATCAAACCCTGGCCATTCAGAGGTTGGGGCATGAACATGATTGGACAGATCAACCCGTCGTCTAGCAAGGGTCACCAATGGGTCTTAGCTGCCACAGATTATTTCACAAAGTGGGTAGAGGCAGTGCCCATGAGATCAGTAGCATCGAGAGATGTGATCAGCTTTGTCAAATAACACATCATCCATAGATTTGGCATCCTTCAGACCATCACGACCGATGGAGGATCGGTCTTTATATCAGAGGAGTTCAGAAAGTTTGCTGATGACATGGGGATTAAGCTGATCAGATCATCTCCGTATTATGCCCAAGCCAATGGACAGGCTGAAGCATCCAACCAGAGCCTTATCAAGCTCATAAAGAGAAAGATCGATGAATATCCTAGGCGCTGGCATGAGGTGTTATCAGAAGCTTTATGGGCATATCGTATTTCGTGTCATGGGTCCACCAAGACGTCGCCGTACCATCTAGTCTATGGCCAGGACGCTGTGTTACCATGGGAAATCACGGCTGGATCAAGGCGTGTTGAGTTTCAGAATGATCTATCTGCCGAACAGTATGCAGCCTTGATGAACGATAATGTGGAGGACCTAACAGAGCTAAGGCTTTGGTCGCTGGAAAAAATCAAAGAGAACAAAGCCAAAGTTGCCCGTGCATACAACAAGAAGGTCAAGCCTAAGGATTTCCGAGTTGGAGATTTGGTTTGGGAGGCGGTATTGCCATTGGGAACTAAAGACAAAAAGTTTGGTAAATGGTCTCCAACTTGGCATGGGCCGTACAAGGTTGATCAGGTTTTGCCTGGGAACGCATATATGCTCGAGGAATTGGACGGCGTCAAGTTTCCTGTTGCTGTCAATGGTCAGCATCTCAAGAGGTATTTCCCGAACATGTGGGAAGGCGATTAATAAGAGCCGATGACATCCATCTGGCTATATCATGAAAGGCCAACACGTTGAGTTGGCCGCGCAAAAAAGAAAAGAGTCATGAAAGGCCAACACGTTGAGTTGGCCAGTAAAAAAAAAATCATGACAGGCCAACACTTTGAGTTGGCTAGTGAAATATATGAAAAGCGAACAGCCGATGTGTGACCATCGACTTAAGATGTTTTTAAAAGAACAGTTACAAGTCTCAAGTTAACAGGCAGTACTAATTCTCTCTTGAGCCTATCTATTGGTTCAGGAACTCTTCTATGGCATGGATGGCTTCAGTTCGGACAGTGTCTGCTCGTGCTATAATTGCTTCGTCATCCTTGTCATCGCCTGTGACTATCTGCCGACTCAAGGTGCTGATTTCTGCAAACTCTGCTTATATCTGCTTGGCTATTTCCTGGGTTTCTTGCTTGGAGTTTGCGATGGAGGTTTCCTCGGCCTGGATGAGTTCTTTGGTGGTGCGGACCTTTTCTTCGAGTTCCGCCAGTTCTTTCTTCAAGAGGTTGAGTCGGTTCATGTTGGCAGACACGTCAGCTTTGATATCTAGAGTTGTCTTCTTCTGGTTGAGGGCCTTGCACTTTTGGGTAATATCAGCTTTCAGAGAAGTTTGAGAGCGACGTGCTTCCATCCTTTGTTGTGCTTTACTGACTTCTATCCGAAAGAATGGGAGGTTGCTGGCTGACCAGAGCTTTGATTTGCAATGGCTCCGGGAGTTGGGGTTCTATTTGCTCAAAGATGTTCTTTATTTTGCTGGAATCGTCAACCAGAGCGGTAATTGGAGCAGATAGAAGATCCCTGATGAGTCGAAGCTGATGTGTCAAGTTAGCCGATTGCTGCAGAGATAATGTTTCTGCTCCAGGGACAATCAGACCCATTGATGCCGGGTCGAAGGAAAGCAAACCTGAAATGTCAAAGCTCTATGGACATCTCTGGAGTTAGAACAATATGCATTTATGAAATTATCGGCTGGTTCAGAATTGGTTTTGTAATGTCACCTGTTCTGGAGAAGAAATGTTGGTCGGTTCGGGAACAATCGTCCTATCAGAGCTGGTGTTAGCGTCAAGAGCATCGACTGTATCAGCTTCTTCTTCGTTTGTATCCATCGGTGCATCAGGGGTTGTAGCCGTCTCATGTTGATTCAGGCCTTCTACATTGGAGGTTTCTTCAGCTGCATCCTGGAAATAGAATTATAATCAACCAAGGTACATATGTATGATATAAGTTCTTGAATGATGGGTTACCTGGTTGGTGTTGGACTCTGATGGACTTGGAGGGGATGGTACTGGTTTCTTGATGACACGCCTTGTGATCAACTTCCTTTTCTTGGTCAAGACTCGGGGGGGCAATGCTTGCAGAAGTTTGTCTTCGCTTGGAAGCCGACTGGAGTAAGTCTGGCTGAACAGTCATTATCACTTTCTTCATTGGTGGTGATCCTTTGCAGAAGAGTATATTAGGAGTAGTTGGGAGGAAGTGAAATGGCTCCCCCGTGCTGGTCATGGATTCTGGACCATCTTGTTGCTGCTGACAGGATGAGCAGGTTTAGCCAAGAATAAGGGATAGAGGACTTAGGAGGAATAAAATGCATAAATTCAGTACCTCTTCCTCAAGGATTACATATTCAGGATCGATTTGCTGCAGTCAAGGACCTAGTGCCTTTCTGAAGACATGAGTTTTCCACATGTTCCACCAAGTATCAAAGCCGATTGATGAGGAGGTGAAAGATAAATTGGCTGGTATTGGAATGTGGAGATTGTCAAACATGCTGTAGCATCTCGAGCTGGTGAGACCATCAAGCAGATCGGCTCTGCTCTCCACCAAGTGGTGAATATGGAAGTGGGGAGGGACCTGTCCTAGGCCGAATTGCCGAGCTGCTATGACTGGCTGGTAAGATTCATAGCCTGGCTTGATGATTCTATTAGAAGTACTGATGCCAACAGGAAGGAAGCTAGGTCGAATCATCAAAGAATATAGATGCCGAGTGCTGTCGTCATCGGCAAAGTTATCTAATCTAAAGGCGGTTGGGTTCTCAAAGGATTCAGATTCAGTAAAAGGGAAGTAGAGGGGATTATCTAGTCCTTTGTAGAAGACTCTGAACCAGTTTGCTGCATCTGCTGAATTCAGTTTACTGCCGGGGAGACTGAATAAAGCTTGGCCATAACTAGTACATCTAATTGGTTTGCCATTTTCATCAGGAAAGGAGTTTTTGGTTAGGCTTTGGAAGTTGGGAATATGGTGCTGGAAGTACATTTGTGCCCACAACTGAATAAACCACCAAGGGCCTCCAGTTCTCAGTTTCTTGTGGTTGAGCAAGTTAGATGTCATTAGATGGAGATATCTGTATGTTTCTCCAAGGAAAAGTTTGCCTAGGCCGGTGTGATTACCATGGGCCAGGTGATAGGCCAAGGGGAGATAGTTCTTAGTCGGAGCTAAAGAAGGACCACAGAAGATGAAGTGTTCTAGCCAAAGATTTAAGAAGGCTGTGTGTTCCTTCTCAGTCACTGGACCTTTTGTTTTCATGTGCTGACTCATGTAAGTACCCCAGTTCGTGCAGTTAACCTTGGAAGAAAGCTTGAAGGGGACTTCTGCCATTTTTTGAGCAGCAGGGTTAGGAGAGCTAATGTCTAGTCCAGTGATCATGGTAACATCCAGCAGAGTAGGGGTCATGGGTCCATGACCAAAGAGGAAACAATTCAGAGCATCAGACCAGAAATAGCCGATGGTTTTCAGAAGATTTTCATCTTTGTCAAGGGGTGACAGTGATAAAACTAAGTGCATCGGCTATGTTCAAATCTTGCCACAAGGGCATGTAGGCTTTTGCTACTCTGCTGTACCATGTAATCCAGCTCTCAGGTGGATTAGGCCAGGCTCTTAAGCAGTTGGCCCAGAGGTTCAAATCGATGTTTTGACTCACAAAAGGAATCCTATTTGCTTCACAAGAGATCAAATCTATGGGGTTTTCATGGGTTTGTGGGCCAAGACAGAAAGATTTTGGATTAGAGGGATGCGGCAAAAGGATGTCTGACACCTGAAGTTCAGAAATTCAGAAATATGCGTATGGTGTCATGTTTCAGAGTTTCAGTTTCAGAAACTTGGTAAGCTGAAGAAAACTAAAGGATTAGGCCGAATATTACCTTCAGGCCGCAGATTGCCGTATCATCGGTTGCAGAGCTTGTCGTCCGTGTTGCCGAATCTGCCATGGTACAGATCTGTTGACTTAGGGTTTGCTTGCTGTGGGCTCTGATTCGAATTCCGACTGCTTGGAGAGTTCTTGCTCGGATTTGTAGATCTTAGTTTTCGAATTGCGTTCGGATTCGAGAGTTCGTCGAGTTCGGTTCAGACTGGAAGTATTATTCTTCTGCGGGTTGCTTCTAGTTTGAATTTCGTCAGCTCTTGGATATTTATGGAAGCCTGATGCGTTGCCATCGGCTTTTTGGAAGGTAAAACAAAGACATGAAGTTGGGGAAACTCGATTTCATTAAAAGGAAGGTTTATTACAAGGAAAGCCGATTTTACAAAGGAATCAATCCTTCGGCTTTTTGATCCTACTCCTACGATGCTACCTACATCTACCAGTCGTAGGTGTCTGAACACCTACGGCGCTTCGGGCTTTGTGATGGTGCGTCTCCGCCGTCGTCGTCGTCATCGTCGTCGTTGCTGCTGCCATCGCCGCTGTTATCGGCGCTGCTGCTGCTTCGTCCGCCGCTGCTGCTGCTTCATTCTTCGCTCCCCTCTGAGGGGGCCCTGAGGAATTGGTGGGGGTTTCCTCCCGCCATCGTGTCGTCACTAAAGGAGGAACCGGTCTCTTCAGAGGAGTCGGCTCCTTCCCAGTAAAAGGCATCGTCTTCGTCGCTCTCCAGTTCCTCCTGGAATAGGAACTGGAGGTCTTCCTCTCCATCAGTTGTGGGCTCGTCCTCTTCAGAGGCGACCCCGAAGTCGAACTCCTCTGCGTCCCAGTGCAGAGGAGCCAGCGCCTCGTAGGCTGCTGTTGGGTCCCACTCGGGGGTCGGCTCTCGGCTCTCTGGGATAGAGTCGATGGAGGAGGCCGAGAGGGAGGAAGAAGAAGAAGGAGAAGAGGAAGAAGAAGAGTCTCCGAAGGAGTTGGAGCCGGAGGAGGAAGAGATGGCCATGGCTGCTGGAGGATTGTGGTGGTTTCTGTGCTACTGGCTTTGGGAAGAAGATGGAGTTTTGCCGATGCAGAGGGAGGTTAAATAGTAAAAGATAGAAGATGGATCGGCAGTTTCACATTCTACGAGGAGCCAGTTGCAGAGACGTTGCGTCTTCCTTGGTGGTTGCAATATGTTTAATGAACATTAACGAGAAGATGAAGCGACAGATTGGTTTTGGAATTATCATTGCCAAAACCAGGGGGGCATGTGTTATCGTCATAAATTAACAGGGTTAATTTATGGGCCGAAAGCAAGATGGGCTTGAAGCAGAAGATTGAGGAAGGCTTGTAAATCGGCTCCTGCGTGAGCATATGGGCCACATTGGCCGTGTATCCTTAGATTTAGTTTAAGGTTAGAGATAGAGTCCAATCGGGACAAGATTAGTTTAGATTGTTTCCCAAGTCTCCGGACTGTAAATATGTATCCTTTGTTATTCATGAAGGAGAGCGTCATCACGTCTCACAAACAAAAACTCTCGGCGCATCGCCACCCCTAATCCTAGGGTTTCATCCAAGTAAGTGCCATGCTGCCCTGATCGCTTCTTGCGATCAGGGCAGCGTAGTTCTTGCTTCTACCTTGGTATTACTCGTACTGAAGCGTTTTTGATGGCGAGTAATACTAGTTATCCTGATGTTCGTAGCATGGCTTTTTGTAGATCTATTATGCCTCGTTGCTCATCATCTACGAATATCACGTTGTTTCTGTGCTGTCACGTTTCAATCTTATGCTAGTTCTTGTCGCATAGAATTAGTCGCACAGAAGCAACACTCTGCTTCTTTTATGTTTAGTAGATCTGATCTGTTATGGTTTGCTCTTATCTTAGGAGTTGGCATAATATCTGCTAGGTTAGGCCTTGCAAACGGATTGGATGATTCGGTGGCGTAGTAGATGCTTTATCTTGACCTTGATAGGGATTGTTCCGGGAATCGGCTCTTGCTAGTTCTTAGGCCTCTGTTTTGGGTTATGGTCTAGTTGTCTGTTACGTTCATTAGGCCTAGTCACGTGTAGGATGTTCCGATCTAGCAGTGAAGCTTTTACCATCGTGGATTAGATTAGTTAGATTTAATTGAAGCAGCTTTACAATTATTCGCTTTATTCATCGACATCTGGATGGTTACAGATCCAATCTGACACCGGGACTCGATCGGCTCTTTAAAGCCGATGCAAGAGTCGTCCCGGGGAGCCGACCACGGCTCGGACTTACGTTTACACGTGTCTTTGTATGCAGGAAACTGTTCGGAGCACGTCTACACCCTCCTGATCGGGTATAGGTCAGGTGGCATGCCCGGTTTTTCCACAAAACCTCCGGGCGCGTGACTGGATTGCGGGCCGTCGACGAGGGAGCAGTGCCTGCCAGCGCCCCAGCAACCTCCCGGCTCTTCGTGTTGCCCGTCGCTGCTCACCGGTGGGTTTCGACCGACAACATCAGTATCCTTTCTCGGTGCATATGTTGGAATTGAATAATCCCAAAGTGTTAGTTCGGCCAAGTCAAGCCGAATCGACAAAAGGGAAAAATGTAGTTATTGATGATGAAAGACCTAAAAAGAAGCTGACATTACAGACCTCTCAAGGCGCAAAAATACTAGGGGGGCAAGACAAGAAGAAGAAGGCCGACAACAAGTCGACCGGTCTGACCGGCCATAGCGGCGGTCTGACCGGTTCGATCGGTCTGACCGGTCATGGGATCGTTCTGACCGGTGCGCCCAGTAAATCTGGGAACTCCTACAAAATCAAGACAAGGCCGAGTTTTAAGGAACTCTTGGCCAAATATGAGAAGGAAGGGAGTGCTCAGAGACATAAGGGGTCACCAAGCGAAGTCAAGGGTACGGGATCATCGTCAAGACATCAAGAGCAATCAAGTCAAGGTAATTATACTTCATCTAGTGGACCGATTGCTCCATGGTATTGCTAGTATCCTTACTTTTATACACCTATGGATTATAGTAGGATGCATATGCAATCATATTATATTCAATATCCTCCTATGTATCCAAATCATGCATTACTACAAAGACCGATTGTTGCTAGCAATAATCCGGTCAAGCAAGATGTTGATTGCAGCAAAGAGAATGAGAAGAGCAAGGAGCAAGATTCAAAGTATTTACAGCTAAGGTGGTGTCCCTCAGGCTTGTCTCATACTCAGAAGCGAAGGCTGCAACATATGCGCAAGAAGGAGGCAATGGAACAACAAGTGGAGGTTGTGCCAAAGACGTCAGCAACAATTAAGAAGGTGTGGCGGCCCAAATAAGTTGTTTCAACATCGACTTGAGCAAAACATGGCCGATAATTGTTTATTGCCTTTAGTACAAAAAATGGCCGATGTAGTGTTAATCATCGCCCTTAGACAATTTTGGCTCAGAAGAATGTTTTTTGGCAAGCAACCTTTACCAAAAACTGGGGGGCATATGTTGACAGCCAAAATTGGCACCAACCGGTCTGACCGAGCGATCTGACCGGTCGAGGCACTGTGGCCTGTCCGGCAGGTACCGACCGGTCTGACCGGTAGGTCCGACCGGTCTGACCGGACCAGGTAGAGTCCGAGTACAACTAGGGTTTTTCATAGATTTAGATCTGTAAACAGGATTTCTTGCGGGGTAAGTCTTCCACACCCTATAAATATAAAGGGTCACGGCCGATTGAGGATACAACCCAATCGAATCTATCAAAAACACATCTTTTATCTCTTTATCTTTACCCTACTTTTCCAACCTCAACATGCTGTTCTTCTCTCATCTCCAGGGCGTTTGAGGATGCCCTAGCTGGCTTGCCGAGCCTAGGGCAACCCTACGTGCGCTTGCCCCGACGGGGTCCCTCCCGGGTGAGCGCTCGTTGGATCGTCGTCGTTCTGCACGGCGACCGGTCTGACCGGTCCCTCTGACCGGTCTGACCGCTCCTCGTAGGAGATGCGGCAAGGAGCTCCTCCTCGCACCGCGTGACCTAGCGCGATCGTGTGTTGGCCCGTAAAAGGCATCAGCAGAGAGTCCCCGCAACATAGCAGATGATCCTCTCCACGGCCTGCTGGTGCTCCATCATCGATCACTGCATGAACCGACTAAAGTAGTCGATGGAGAACGCCAAGTCCGGCCGTGTGTGGGCGAGGTAGCGGAGCCTCCCCACAAGGCGCCGATACTGCGTAGCGTCCACCTCCTCCGCCGTGCTGTCACGGCTCAGCTTCAGCCGCCCCTCCATCGGAGTGAGGGCTGTGTTGCAGTCGGAGAGCCTGTTGATGGCTCTTAAGTATCAAATCTAGGCCGTCAACTCCTGCATAAATATATAAAATGTGAGCATCAACATAGTGGTAGGGGTTTATTACTGACCATTTCCACGAGTGTTGGTAAATATTTGTATGCAGGTGAATTATGGGAGAAAACACACTTCATGAGCAGGAAAACACACTCCACAGATGAAGGCAAAATGCGCAACCAATCAGAGAACACGAGTCAGGCTCAATTGGATCAAAACAAGCCCATGCACCCAAGCAAACCAGCTTAGGACAGGCCAAGACCCATGGGGTTAGGACAAGGAGGCCCAGGACAGCCGGCTGGACGAAGCTGGGGGCGGTTGGAGCCTCGAGCAGGCCGACCGACCTGGCCGTGGGCCCCACCGCCTCATCCAAGCCACGTGTCGCCTCCTCATAGGTCCCCTAGGTCGGTTCTTGGAGGATTAGCTGCTGAAGGATGCCGTGCTACCCGTGGCTCCCTCCTATATATATGAGGGGAGGGGCTCCATTTCAAGACAAACCACCAAGTTGGAGTTCACATCCACTTCAAGCTTTCTCTTTGATTTAGAGTTGTCTTAGAGTAGGGAGAGGGTAGAGGTACTCAGGAGGGCACCGGTTGTCGGCACTCTTCTCTATTTTGTACCTCTATGAGAGTGAGGGAGTAGTTCGGAGAAGTGCCGGGGTGTCGGCACTCTTCTCCGGCTTGTACCTCTACGGATGCTGCTACATTTTTCGGGTTTAGTAAGTATTCATGGTTCCTATCTCTAGTATTTTACTTGGTATAGTAGATGCTAGTAGTGCTTGTAGTTGAGTGAGATCAGTTCTCTTACTCGCGGGTTCGTCGCTCTGTATTCGTACAAAGTGCTGTAGTTTGCTACAGGGTACCAAATGTAGTTAGACTACAGCAGTAATCAGTAGCGTAGGCGAGGTGTCTAGGCTAAGGATTATCCTTCATTTGCCTTATATCCCACGGTTTGTTAGAGGTAGGCCGTATGTGGTAACAGCCCTATTGGTCCTTCGTAATCCTCCACATTCGGATATAGCGTAGAGCTGTTGGCCGGAGTCGACTGACAGACCAGTTGTAAGCCGGTGCCCGAAGCGAGTATTGTGCCCGAAAGATCGACCTTTAACTCAGTAGTAGCACTATCTTAGGAATCCTCTCTACCCTTCTACCTATCTTGGTGTGTCCTTGGACCGACTAGAATAGAAGTTAGTGTACACACGTTCCCTGTGGATTCGATAACCCTTGGAATACTCTGAGGTGAAAGCTACAATGGTATCCGTGCGCTTGCGGATTTATTCATGACGCTAAAATACCCAACAAGCTTTTTGGCACCGTTGCCGGGGAACGGTTACTGTATCTATCTTCGTACCTAGTCGTCCTCGTATATTTTCCTTTTTTTTTCCTTCTACCTTGACCCCCGCTATCCATAGAGGAGCTATCCTTGAAAAGCTTCTCTACCCTACGGAATTCATTCTGTATCATTCTCAATTTCCCTTCTGCTATCTTTACCCCTGCTACCCCATGGAGAAGCCATCCTTTCACAGCCTCTCTACCCCAAGGGGCGAGTTCAATGAGCCATCACCCACTTCCACATCTGGCTATGAACCTTGTCCCGGCCTTATCGCTATGGTTCGGGAGCTTTCCTTCTCTGGGTTAAGTAGCAAGAACCCAAACCACCATCTGCGGGAGTTTGAGCAGCTTTGTTCGCGATTTGCCTCTGCAAGTGTGAAACAAGATGTTCTTAGGTGCAAGTTGTTCCCTTTCTCTCTTAAAGGGAAGGCAGGGCAATGGTGCACATCCTATACATATGACGCAGTGCGCAGCTAGGATTCTCTGAAGACGAGATTCTATATCGTCTTCTTCCAGCAGAATGAGAAGGAAACTTTAGACGAAGCCTGGGCTAGATTTTCGCTCCTAGTGAAGTCCGACCCTACCATGTCGACACTCAATCCTTTAGTGCTTTGGAAATTTAAGAAGAGTCTCGACAAGGATTCCGCCGATTATCTCAGCTCCATCATTGGAGGAGTACCCCTCCAATAGTTTCCGGCTGAGGCTAATAAAATCCTTGATTATATTGCCGAGGATACCTCCTTGTCAGCCGAGTCTGATCCTCTCCAAGAGGAGTGTGAGTTGACCCAAGAGGATTCTCTAGCAGCTGAACCCAATCCTTCATCTTCAATATCTCTAGATTCAGCCATAGAGTCCTCACCCGAACCAGGAACATCGGAGGGAGAAGAAATTCACCCCCGAAGTTCTCTATGAGATTCGAAGATGAATCCTTGGGAAACCACAGAAACACTTCGAATCATAGATGCCCAATTAGGGAAGGAACCTTCTTCTATCCACGCCGACCAACTTGGAGATCCCTTGACAGAACCTTCCCTTAGGCCTACGGTAGCCCCTACTCCTCCTGATCCTCGTAATGAAGCACCCCTCGAGGTAGCCATGGAGAGTGAGTGGTCCGATGGAGAGAAACACTTTTCTGAAGCAATTTGGATTAGCTCTCTCTCCATGATCACTTCCTGCTCTATAATGGGAACTACCGTAGAAGGCCACATTAACCCCATCATGGAGGTTAATGTGGTGCCATGGCACTTAGCGTACAATCTTTTGGGCAATGTTACGCTAAGACCATCCAACACGCTTTTAAAAAGTTGTCCATCGGGAAACATCCTTGAATATCGAGGGGTCGCAAGTGACGTGCCAATCATAATAGACAAAATCGAGGTCAACTTAGATTTCCATATCTTTGATATCCTCAATTTTGATCTTTTCTTAGGCTCCCCGTTTGAAAAACTTCTCGTATATCAAGGGAGTCTAGATGAAATGCTTAGGAAAACCGCTTCTGCCACTGCTACGTCTTGCCTAGAAAATCCTATGGCGAAGCAACTTCCCATGCCCAGCTTGCTCAAGGAGATGATGCATGAATCTCCATTTATATCATCCGAACCCGTTCTCTTTGAGATGCTAGGAACTGCCATCTCTAAAGAGTATGACTCGAATGAAATCCTTCACTTTTTGTGAAGATGAACGAACATCATCCCCCTTGAACGAGTTTGAGCCTCTTTCCTCTGGCCTAGAATATATTGTTCTCGACCTTGATCGAGATACAAATATGATCTTAAACGATGCATCTCTTGAGATGGAGAATCGATGGGCCATGGAATTTTATGAGGCAACGACTCTGGAGTCTGAAGGAAAGGATTCCGTTGATGAGCATGGGAGCTTCATTCTTGTAATAACACAAGAACCATGCTCATTCACCGCCTCTCCAGAGTCGAGCACGCTTTGTGCCCCGAGCATACACGAGGACTACAACTGCCTTAAGGTCCTCTCATGCAAAACCTTTAGAAGGCCAGTTGTAGATGCATATGTTTATCGTAAATATTGCAGATTTTGTGGGTGCACGGTGACACTAACCTTGCAGCGAAAACTTCTCGATACATCAACAATTGGTGGTGAAAGGGGGAACACATCACCAACTATAGCTGCAGGAGAATGTTCCCATGGTCGAGCTTATGACCATAAAAACAAAGCACTGTCGGGAGATAGCCCGGATTGTTATCATTTATTTATTTGCCTTCAATAAAAAGCAAGAGCATGTTGTAGGACATAGTTTGCCTTCGGGTATTTTTGGTCGCTAACCATTTCAGGTGGAGATCAAAGAAAACGACGGACGGGTAATGCCTATGAACATGTGAGCTACACCGGCTACAAAACCTTGGTATATCTTGGCAAGGAAATGACTACGGAAGGAGATTTGAACTCTACACACTTGAAGTTCTGTTGCCCAGCAATGCAAACTCCAAGTATGGGGGAGGTATGTGAGCATCCCAAGTAAATTCTTCTCATGCCAATTCATTTCTTGGTTTGGAAATGGTGTTAGTTCTTTTATCTTGTTCCTTAAAAATATATAAAAAGAAAAAATGAGAGGAGTTGCCATGATGACAATGTTGAACTCTTCATCAATAAATCATCGCGATAGGTACTCTCAGTGTCCTGCTTTTAACATTAAACAAAGCCCTGCCGGGAGGTCACCCGATTATCGCCAGAGTAAGTCTCATGGTGAGATTAATATTTAGTTTGAATAAATTTTAGGGCTCCCTGGTTCTTAAAACCGGCAGAGCCACTATTTTGTTTCCACATTTAGTTTTGAATGCAGCACCAGGTACAAGTTCAAGTGTGGGGGAGATCTCTCAAGTTAATCATTGCCATACACATTCGAGATCTCCCACATATGTATCACATAACATCGTTTGCACCAACATGACAAGGGACAAGGCAAAGACACTAAATTTAGCCAGCCATCTGGTGGTTTGGTTGAATCACCACTGCCTTGATCCCCATCCTCTTCAAAAGCGATGGTTTGTGCACCTTCTACCTCTCGACTCTCCTTGATTCATGAGTTTGAATGAACCTTGATTCTAAATCATTAAAATCAAACTCAAAATGAATCAATGTGTTCCATTTGCTCTACATGTTTTCTATGGTTGGCTTGCATATGTTTTATTCCATACTTATCACCTTGATGCTTGTGAACAAAAATCCTTAGGAAACCATGCTTATCTAAGTAGTTGACGTTTGAGATTTTTTTAATGATATGATCTTCGCTCTTTATTGTTTAAGTGCTTGGGAAATTTATTTGAAAATTTGTAAAACCTTTGCAAAGCTCCTCTTTGATATGCCAAAAGTCCTACCAAAGCCATATATGATGATACTTCTTGAAAACCACATACACATATGCTGCTTGTCTTTGCATTGAGCTTTGTCAAATTGTTGTGACCCTTGAGAGAATTCTTTTCATGCTTTCATGATCAAGATTCACGTGCACACCATATACCCCCTTGCTATGCTTCTTTGAGAAGTTAGCATTGTACCATCCACTCATTCCACAAAATAAATGCTCCACTATTTGTGTTGGTCTCTCTCTCTCTCTCTCTCTCCAGTTTTTGTTTAAAAAAAAGAGAGGCATGGGCTATCGAGAAAAAAAAATGGACACATGAAGGTCCAAGTATTTAGAAAAAAAATAGAAAGAAAAAAAATGTGGGCACATGAAGGTCCATGAAAAAATAGAAGAGATAGCCATGCTCTCAAAAGAATTTATATAGGGAGAGAGATCATACAAAAAGAGTTTCCATTCCATCCATCACAATCCATGCACGTGCACATCTTGATCTGATTGTATGACTTGTTTTCTCTTTGGATCCGGTTTTTGACTTTGCAATATATGTGATACAAGTATGCCTTATACTTTATGCCCTACCTTGAGCTCCACATATAGCCATCACTAGAAGTAGGATGAAGAAAAGGCAAGTCAAATGCCTTGGTAAGGACATATACACATTGAGGGATCTGAGATCAAATGAGGAGCTAAGCAAGGTTTGTTTTGAAAACTTATTGAAAAACCTCAAGCTACTTGACATGAGGAGTAGAAGTGATTTGATTCGCGACCATTCCATTCCTCAACTACCCAAGATGGCATGATAGACACTTCAAAGTTCACAAGTGCAAGGTATGGTTTGGAATATCTCTTATGCTCGCTTCACACCTTTGGAATTCATGTTTCACCTTAGTCCTTTCTGCTTTACTCGAGGATGAGCAAAGGCTAAGTGTGGGGGAGTTGTTGACGGCTCTTAAGTATCAAATCTAGGCCGTCAACTCCTGCATAAATATATATAATGTGAGCATCAACATAGTGGTAGGGATTTATTACTGACCATTTCCACGAGTGTTGGTAAGTATTTTCATGCAGGTGAATTAAGGGAGAAAACACACTTCATGAGCAGGGAAACACACTCCACAGATGAAGGCAAAATGCGCAACCAATCAGAGAACACGAGTCAGGCTCAATTGGATCAAAACAAGCCCATGCACCCAAGCAAACCAGCTTAGGACAGGCCAAGACCCATGGGGTTAGGACAAGGAGGCCTAGGACAGCCTGCTGGACGAAGCTGGGGGCGGTTGGAGCCTCGGGCAGGCCGACCGACCTACAGGTCGGCCGACCTGGCCCATGGGCTCCACCGCCTCATCCAAGCCACGTGTTGCCTCCTCATAGGTCCCCTAGGTCGGTTCTTGGAGGATTAGCTGCTGAAGGACGCCGTGCTACCCGTGGCTCCCTCCTATATATATGAGGGGAGGGGCTCCATTTCAAGACAAACCACCAAGTTGGAGTTCACATCCACTTCATGCTTTCTATTTGATTTAGAGTTGTCTTAGAGTAGGGAGAGGGTAGAGGTACTTAGGAGGGGCACCGGTTGTCTATGCTCTTCTCCATTTTGTACCTCTATGAGAGTGAGGGAGTAGTTCGGGAGAAGTGCCGGGGTGTCGGCACTCTTCTCCAGCTTGTACCTCTACGGATGCTGCTACATTCTTCGGGTTTAGTAAGTATTCGTGGTTCCTATCTCTTGTATTTTACTTGGTATAGTAGATTCTAGTAGTGCTTGTAGTTGAGTGAGATCAGTTCTCTTACTCGCGGGTTCGTCGCTCTATATTCGTACAGTGCTGTAGTTTGCTACGGGGTACCAAACGTAGTTAGACTACAGTAGTAATCAGTAGCGTAGGTGAGGTGTCTAGGCTAAGGATTATCCTTTGTTTGCCTTATATCCCACGGTTTGTTAGAGGTAGGCCGTAGGTGGTGACAGCCCTATTGGTCCTTCGTAATCCTCCACGTTCGGATATAGTGTAGAGCTTTTGGCTGGAGTCGACTGGCAGACCAGTTGTAAGCCGGTGCCCGAAGCAAGTATTGTGCCTGAGAGATCGACCTTTAACTCAGTAGTAGCACTATCTTAGGAATCCTCTCTACCCTTCTACCTATCTTGGTGTGTCCTTGGACCGACTAGAATAGAAGTTAGTGCACACACGTTCCCTGTGGATTCGGTAACCCTTGGAATACTCTGAGGTGAAAGCTACAACGGTATCCGTGCGCTTGCGGATTTATTCGTGACGCTAAAATACCCAATAGAGACAAGCTAGCTCAACGACGCACTTAGCGTAGGCGGTCTGTCGAAGCGTGATCCCGGTGTCGTCCTGGTGCACCTCCATCTCCAGGTAGAAGGAGAGAGGCCCAGGTCGCTCATCTGGAAGGTGGCTTTCATCTCCTCTTTGAACGCCACCACCTTCGCATCCTTGGTGCCGGTGATCACCAAGTCATCAATGTAGACACCCATCAGCAGGGCATTGCCGCCATTGTCCCACCGGTTGATGGCCGCCTCGTGCAGTCTTTGCTCGAAGCCCATCCCCTTGAGCGTGGAGTCCAGCTTGGGATTCCACGCTCTCGGGGCCAGCCACAAGCCATAGAGGGCCTTGCGCAGATGTAGCACCTTACCCTCCTTGCCGGGGATAGCGAACCCCGGCGGCTGGTGCACGTAGACCTCCTCCTTCAACTCACTATTGAGAAACGCCGACTTGACGTCCATGTGATGGACGCGCCAGCCCTCCTGGGCAGCCAGCACAAGGAGAAGTCGCACGGACTCCATCCGTGCCACGGGAGCAAAGGCATCATCGAAGTCGACCCCCTCCTGCTGCATGAAACCTCGTGCCACCAGGCGAGCCTTGTGCTTGACAATGGCGCCGGCTCCATCCCTCTTCAGTTTGAACACCCGCTTAAGGGTGATCGTGTGGTGACCGCGAGGGAGATCGGCAAGCTCCCAGGTGCGGTTCTTCACAACTGTATACATCTCCGACTGCATCACGGCACGCCATGCCACGTGTCCCTCGGCCTCTGCGAAAGACCGAGGCTCGCCGTCGTCGCACGCGAGGTGCAACTGCACCTCCAGGTCGTGAGGCACCAGACCCGGCGTCGGCTGATCGCCGAGAAGGTCCTCCATTGTGCGGTACTGCAACGACTGGCCGTCGTGGTATGCGTCAATGCGCTCCTCGTCGTGAGAGAGCGGAGTAGAGAACTCCACCGGGCTGTGCTCAGCATGAGCAGGTGCTGGAGTAGACGTGCCCAGAGGAGTGGCTGTCGGTGCTGGAGTGCATGGCGTCGTCAGCTGTGGTGGTGCAGCCGAGGAACTCGGCGTAGCCGGAGTCGTGGCTGGAGAGCGTGGTGCCGCTGGTGTAGCAGGCGCCGGAGTCGGCGGAGGCTCGGGGACCAAGGTAGGCACGCTCAGCGAAGAAAATCTGCCTACTGCCCCATCTCCCTCGAAGTGGACGTACTCGACGGTGAAGTCGTCGTACGTCAGAGTCGAGCCGTCATCCACCGCCTTGTCCCACACCCATCCTCGCCCTTCGTCGAACACAACGTCGCGCACCGTGCGCACACACTGTGTCTCCGAGTCGAGAATGCGGTAGGCCTTTGAGCCCTCCGCGTAGCCGATGAACACTCCCGGGATGCTCTTGTCGTCGAGCTTGCCGATGTGGCCAAGCTCCTTGGCAAACGCGAGGCAGCCGAAGACCCGCAGGTGGGAGACCGCCGGCTTGCGCCCATGCCAAGCCTCATACGGCGTCTTGCCGTCGAGTGCTTTGGTGGTAGAGCGGTTGAGGATGTAGACGGCCGTCACCACCGCCTCTCCCCAGAAGACAGCCGGCATCCCCCTCTGCTTGAGGAGAGCCTGGGCCATCCCCACAACCGTCTGGTTGCGCCGCCTGACGACGCCATTCTACTGCGGGTTGTATTACACAGAGTAGTAACGCTGGATGCCCTCATCCGCGCAGTACACCTCGAACTCGGCCATCGTGAACTTGCCTCCATTGTCGGTGCACAGCACGCGCAACTTGCGGCCGCTTTCCGCCTCCGCAGCCTCTCCCTTGCTGCCGAGGATCATCACCCACATGTAGCGGGAGAGATCATCGACGAGCAGCAGAAAGTAGCGCCGTCCTCCTTGTGTGACCGGTGTCACTGGGCCACACAAGTCCCCGTGTACGAGCTCGAGCCGCTCACTGGCTCGGAAGCTCGCTTGCTGGGGAAAGGGGTGCCGCCTCTTCTTTGTTAGCACACAGACGTCACAGAGCTGCTCCAGGTGGTCGAGACACGGGAGGCCTCGCACCATCTCCTTAGCGCCGAGCCACTTCAGGGCCTCAAAGTGGAGGTGCCCAAAGTGCTCGTGCCACTGCCATGCCTCGTCGTCCCTGCGAGCTACAAGACAAAGAGGCTGGGCCACCCCTAAGTGGAGGATGTAGAGGCGGTTCTTCCCTCGAACCACCCTGGCGAGAAGCTGACGACGATGGTCCAGATGCGGAAGACCCCATTGTCGATCACCATGCATGAGCTACTCTCATCGAGCTGCCCAAGGCTGATGATGGAGTTCCGTAGCATCGGGATGTAGTAGACTCCGGTGAGCATCCGGTGCTCTCCGGACTTGGCGGTGAAGATCACGGAGCCCACACCCTTGATCTCCACGACGGAGGAGTCCCCAAACTTGATGGAGCCACCTACGTCAGTGTCCAGGTCGGAGAAGAACTCCCGCCGTCCGGTCATGTGGTGCGTGGCACCGGAGTCGAGGTACCAGCCGTCGATCCTGTCGTCATCGGAGCCCTTGCCGAGGAGGACTCGGGCACGCCGCTCGTCAAGGTGGAGTAGGGTGGTGGCGGATGGTGCCGCCGAGTGCAGCTCCATGGCCTCGTGGAGCAGGAACAAAGCCGCCTCGTCATCCGGCTGGGCCTCTGTGATTGGGGCTTGGCCCCCAAGCCTCCGCTGCGGGCAGTCCTTGGCCCAGTGGCCGGGCCTGCCACAGTTGTGGCAAGCGTCATCTCGTGCCGCCTTGGGCCTATCGGCAGCGCCGCCCTGAGCGTCTCCACGGGTGCCGCCCTCGTGCTCCGGCCTGGGCACCTCTGCGCCCCCTGCACGGCTTGCCGTGCTTGCGGCCACCAGTTGAGGAAGAGGGCTCCCCCCTCTTCCCGTCACTGTGCCAGGCCTCCCACTGCTCCTAAGTGAGGTGGAGCTTCCCGCCGATGGAGATACCTCCCGAGGGAGGATGTGACTCGTTGCTATCGACGACCTTGAGGCGACCTATCATCTCCTTGATCGTCATGGTGGAGAGGTCCAGCAGAGACTCGATCGAGCGAGCGGTCTGCCTGTACCTCTCGGGGACGCAGCGGAAGAGCTTCTCGACAGCACTCTCCTCATCGTAGGTGTCGTCGCCGAATGTCACCATCTTCTGCAATAGAGTGTTAAGACGAAGAGCAAAGTCATCGATGTCTTCACCTAGCTTGAAGGCCAGATTCTCCCACTCCTTGCGAAGCGCCTGCAATGTGGACTTGCGGGCGCGGTCGCTGGCGATGCGAGACACAGCAATGGCGGCCCAAGCCTCCTTGGCAGTCTCCTTCTGGGAAAGTGAGAACTGCATCTCGGTAGGGACTGCTGCAATGAGCGCATCCAATGCCCGACGATCTTCGTCGTAGTCGACGTCGTCGTAGTCGACGTCGTCGTACTGGACGGCATCCCACTTGTGCCGCACCTAGAACCTCACCCTCATCACTGCAGCCCACTCGACGAAGTTGGACTTGGTGAGGGTCGGCCAACCGCCACTAGGACCAACGTCCCGGACCACCGCCTGGAGGCCGTGGTAGCCGGGGGCGCCGTCGCGCACGCCCCAGCCAGGGGCGCCGCCGCCGCTAGGGGCGCGGCCGCCGGCCTGAGCGCCACCGCCGGGCGCGCCACCCTCCAGGGCGCCGCCGCCGCCGGGGTGGGCTGCTGCCCACCGTGCGGTCTGCTCCCGCGCCCTCTCCCTCTCCAGCTCCTCAAGGTCCCCGTCGGCGGTGGTGTCGCCGGTGATGGAATTGCTGAGGCTGCCGCGCAAGGTTTCAACCTCGACCTCCGCTGCATGCGCTGCATCCTTTGCTTCCTCTGCCTCCACCACCGCCCTGGCCGCCGCCAACTCCGCTGCCGCTAGCCTGGCCGCCCTCACCGCAGCTGTAGGTGCAGCGGCTTGTGCCGTCGCTCGCCTGCGCTCCTCTGCTGCGGCGAGCTCGGCATCTCGCTGACGCCGTGCGCTCGAGGTGACCGAGCGCCGAGACAGTGCGTCGGGCATGGCGCGCCTCCAAGGGGCTGCTGCGTGGAGAAGACACAGCCTCAGACGAGCTGCTGCAAATTTGCCCGGGTGACGAAGGAGGAATGGGGGCTGCAACAGGTGCTGTTGCTTGGGAGGGAGAAGAACAATAGATATCCAGTCTACAGGAAAGTACGGCTCTGATACCAGATGTTAGAAGCTCAATTTTCACTCTCATTGAGCTGAGAGGATGACACTCAGTGTTGGGGTAATTTTCTGGTTTCCTTCATTCACACTCACACACAATGCCACGCCTTCCAACGGGAGGAGTGGCTATATATATATATATACATATATATATATACATATACATATATACATATATGTATATACATATACATATACATATATGTATATGTATATACATATATATATATATATGTATATGTATATGTATATATATATGTATATACATATACATATATATATATATATGTATATACATATACATATATGTATATGTATATGTATATGTATATACATATATGTATATGTATATACATATACGTATATGTATATACATATACATATATATATATGTATATACATATACATATACATATATGTATATGTATATACATATACATATACATATATGTATATGTATATACATATACATATACATATATATATACATATATATATACATATACATATACATATATATATATACATATACATATACATATATATATACATATACATATACATATACATATACATATACATATACATATATATATATATATATATATATATATATATATATACATATATATATATATATATACATATACATATATATATATATATATATATATATATATATATATATATATATATATATATATATATATATAGAGCCAGCTAGGGCATAAGCTAACTGCCTAGTCCAAGATGCTCCTGCTGTCTTAGAAAAATAGATGCTAACTGCAGCTGTCCTAGTAAACTGAAAATATGCTAAAGGAATAGATGCTGTCCTCTACCTAAAGGAATAGATGCTGTCCTCTACCACTACGTGGTGTAGCAAAAGAGAAGATGCTGCAGCCCCACAAAAACCAAAAGTACAAGGCTTATTCCCTTCAGCATGAAGTATTGCAGAATTTAAAATTTCACTAGTTCAGTCCCCTTCCTAACCATGTGTGAATGCAACCTGAAGGGATGGAAACAATGCATAAAGGTCGCGAAGATCCACATCCTGTATCAAGCAACAATATACATCAGTGGTTGCCTGACTGCCTCTCTGCATCTATCAAAAGCAAAGATGCAACATGGAGGGACGCGAGCAGTTCGGAGAGGCCGTCACGATTCACATCTTGTACATAAATTCCTTATCTAGCCAAATGTAGCTGCAGAAACCAAATTGAAAGTTGTAGAAAATAACCTACTGCAGAAACCAAATCGAAAGGTATATAGAAAATATCCTGGAACACAGACATGAAAAAGCAATGGAGCGGACGTCAGACATGAAGATCTAGAACTATAAATCGCTGGATGCACGATGCCATATCTTGAGTAAAAGTGCTTCAGGCCCCGTGGGGTGGGCGTACTGGTGGTGTGAGATATCCTTCGGAGCGAAGAGATATCACAACAGCCCGGTTCGTCGAGGGCGAAGCCTCGAGAGAGATGACAACCACAGTAATAGCATGAAAATTAATGCACTAGCATAATTGCTCTGTATTCAATGTCCCATCAAACACAATTACAGGGGTATTTATAGCTCGACGGCTCACCTACCCATCGACCTAAAAACCACAAAGTGTCCCTTAACTGCCAGCATCTAGGAATATTCTAAGGGTAACCTAGTAATGTTACAAAACCGACAAAGTGTAGTGGATTACAGCTGGACTCAACATTTCGTACAAAATCCTGACCGTGGGCCCGCTCCGCTTCGCGCCCCTTCGTCGCTGGAGCCTTCATCGGCTTCCTCTTCGACTCCCTTCCGAGGGAGGTCTGGGGAACCGCTTCGCTTCGCTCTCCGTCTTTGTCGAAAGCTCTGCCTCTTCGCCGGCCTTCGGCGGGACTCGTTCGTGTTTTTCCCGCCTTCACTCCTGGGTATTCGGTCGTGTTCCCCTTCGATTCTCTTCGGCTTCGATGCTCGCTTAGCCAGACTCGCTTCGTCCATCTGGCCGGCAGTCGACTCCCTTCGGCGACGTGCGAAGGTGGCATCCCCAACAGTAGCCCCTCGGGGCTGCGCCCGCTCCTTCGAGCGAGCACGGCCTCGACTCACGCGCGCTCGAAGCAACGCGCTCGAAGCGCTACCCTTCGGACGTTCGCCTGCGACCATTCGGAGTACCTGCAATTCAAAATAATTCCGAGGGGCATTGTGTGAACTGATTCTAATTTTTATTTTTCATTTTTGTTTTGATCGAGGATCCGCTGGTATGTGTAAAGACGCCAATGCCCCCGCGTGTGACCGTTGGAGGCGTGTGTTCTGTTGCTTTGTGACCGTTGGAGGCGAGGGCAGTGCCGTCTTTTCACATGACCGAGCGCGTTTTCCATCGCGCGACCCCATCTATAAAAGGGTCCGGGGAGGGGCAGAGCAAGTACTGTTGCTTCCCTTTGCTTGTTCAGTGCGAGCTCCCCTGTCCTTGCGCTTGCCCTTCGCCTCTTGTTCCCGCGGATCTTGCTTGTTGCTCACTTCACATTCCTAGTCTTCGATCATCAGTTGCGACGGCTTAGCTCAACGATATGGCACCCCGTTCAAGTGTGAAGCCTTCGCCCACTCGAGCCCTGGGTATGTGCAGTATGACCCTCGAAGTCCTGGAGGGAATGATCCTGCGGGGGGGGGGGGGGGGGGGGGGGGGGGGTAGTTGCTCGCGACCAGGTGCGGGCTCCGCCCTCTGGCCAAACTTCGGCACGCCCCGAAGCCGACGAAGTGGTGGTGTTCCGCGACTTCTTCACCGCGGGTCTGCGCTTTTCGTTAGACCCTGCAATGGTGGACATCTTCCGATTCCTCAAGGTTTATATCCATCAGATGACACCCACCTCCTTCGTCAGGCTAAACTTGTTCATGTGGCTCGCGAAGACCGGCAGAGTCACGCCCACTGCCGAAGCCTTTGCTCGTGTCTTCTGCGTCCATTACCAGCCGAAGAGCATAATTGTGCACAAGAAGGACGGTGGTAGTGGCAAAGCAGAGCCTCAATATGGCTGCTATACCTTCGCCTTCAGGCAGACGACTCCGAGCCCCGTTCCGGCATACTAGAACAAGTGGCCAATGGAGTGGGCGACTTACTGGTTCTATCACAAGATCCGCCTGGACCCGAAGACGAAGACCAGCCCCTTATGGGTTGAGAGGATCCCCATGCTCGAGAAGACGCCGGTGATCGCGGCGCTGGAGACCACAGAGGCTAAGGCCTTTGTGGCTTTGCTGCGAGAGGTCGCGAAGAGTTTCAGCACCCAAGACCTCATCGAAGAGTTCTCGGCATGCCAATGCTTCCCCGTTCAGGAAAGCTGGGCCATGTCCTCTTGGGCGCCCGAAGAGAAATGGATCGAAGGCATCCCAATGTCTGACTTTACAGCGTCCTTTGGAATCGGCCCTGATGGTGGTATTTCTTTTTTTTATATTGTTGCCTTCGCCTTCACTTGCAGATGTTGACCCGAAGGTCATTGAGACCGTTGCTAACGAAGCCGTTGGCTACGTGGCCAATGTGAAGTATCATATGTAAGAACCAATCGATGACAATTCCAGGTTCGATCCCCTCCCCACAAAACAACATACTAGGGAAAAATTGCAAGTAAAATTGAGAAGATTCAGAATAGAGAAACAGATTATTACCCTCGAAAACTTCAGCAGGATCCGTTGAGCTCAATTTTGGATCGATTGTTCAGCACTGTGAGAGACAGAGAGGAAAACCCTAGGGTTCAGAACAACAAAAGAAACGAAAGAAACTATAAACAGATAGGGGATACGCACTGTAGAGGGGAGGACGTAGGAGGCGACCACCGCCGCGGGAGCGCACCACTAGGGAGAGGGGCCGCTGGGGATCCTCTGCAGTCGAGCAAATTGACTGCTCTCGGCAGTCATTCCATCGGCACCGTTGGTAGAGATCCGACGATGGCAGCAAGCTCCCATGCACTTGACCTCTCCTCACGCTGGGCTGTGGCCCAACAAGGCCCCGAACACTTCATCTTTTTTTCTTGTACACCCGTCTCCTTCCTCACGCCAAGCAACATAGCCGTGCGCTCCGCTCCTCCATCGTCGTGCTGCTGATTTGCCCAAACCGGCCGCCGCGGGCCGAGGTAGCCCCTCCGCGCCGCTCCTCCGCGCTTGCCGGCCGCTGCGGGTCAAGCTACCCCCGCTGCTCATCCCTCCTCTGCCCGAGGCGGCCACCGCGGGCCGAGCTCCACTCGTCGCGCCGCCCCTCTGCCCGAGCTGGCCATGCCTTGCTCCCTGCCGCGACCTCACTCCTCTGCCGGAGCTCGCCTCACCGCCTTGAGCCGAACGTCCCACGGGCCGCTCCTCCGCTCGAGCTAGCTGCAAGCCACCGGCCGCGCGCCGCTCCTCCGCTTGGAGCTACTGGCTGCGGGACGAGCTCGCCCCGACGCATGCCGCTCCTCCGCTCGAGCCGGCCACGAGCCACCTGCGCGCGCTCCTCCTCGTTGCCTTACACCTCCTCGCGACCGCTGCCCGCCTTCCTCGGTGGCGGCGGCGGTTGCGCGGGGCTCGCGAGATCCCGGTTGCCAGTTAACTGGGGAGCCGGCGTAATGGTGCGGCGACCGCACCCTGCACGGATGACCGTGAGGTGCACGCTGAGCGCGAGCTTGATGGGATGCGGGCCAGAGAGTTGTTGAGGAACATTGCTTGGGAGCTTCTCTCGTCTGTGGTTGAGGGGCACATCCTCACCGCCTGCTCGAGGACGGCATGGCAACCGGGGAACATGCTGCAGCCATGTGTGGTGCGCGAGGAGGAGCCGAGGAAGAGCCGCGACTTCGAGGAGGACTAAGGTGGAGATGTTGTGTCGATCTGCAGCCAAGGGGAAGAGAGCTGTTGTCTAGGACGCCGCCGCCCGAGATGGCGGCGATGGCGAGATGCTCACCAGGGGAGCGACGACGATGCAGCCTGCAGGGAAGGGCAAGGTTGAGGTGAGCAGCTGTCCGTGCTCTTGTTGGGCCACGACCCAGCCTAAGGAGGTCAAGTGTGTGGGAGCTTGCTGCCATCGTCGGATCCCCACCAACGGTGCCGATGGGGTGACTGCCGAGAGCAGTCAGTTTGCCTGACTGTAGAGGATCTCATTCCGCTGGGGAACGCGCCGCCGATCGTCCGCCCTTCACGCGGAGGCGAGTCGAGGAACGGGCCGAGCGTCACCCTTCGCGAGGCGAGCAGAGGAAAGGCCGAGCGCCTGGCTTCCTTCCGTGCGTGAGGGCACTGATAGGAGGGCCAAGGGTAAAATTGGAACTTTATTACCTGTATTGGAAAGAAAAAAGAAAACTGACGGACGGAGATTACAGAAGGAAACGGGAATAGTATAGTACAGCTGTAGAATCCAATTTTTTTTATGATAGATATCTATAAAGAGATCTTCTAATGGTATATATTTAAAATTTGATTTTTTTAATGATATGAATCTAATTTTTCTTTTTCTCTTTGGGGGACTTGGGGCGCGGAAGATTGGAGAGGGTTCCGTTGGAAAAAGGCTGGATGGATAACATATTTACCTGCGGAGCATCCACAGCCTTTGAATGTGTGATTCACGGCGGATATTACGAAGACAAAGTTACAATGTGCCAGTAAAAAAGTAGAAACCAAGGCCCATCGTTTTAGGAAAAGGCCCATAGGGCTAAACGACTGGCCGTACGATGTGAAGTACCATTTGCTCCGTGCGGAAGGGAAAACAGAAGTTTCAATGGATGAGGATGACTGGATTTTTTTGTCAGTTGCTCGTCTCCCTACTTTATTATTACCTTTTCAGTCTTTCACTGCAAGGGCCGGCCGCAAATATTAAAAGTCGCTCATTTGACTGGCAGTCAAACCATCACACAAGTCCTAATAACTATTTTTTATTCTGAAACAATATTTTTTGTTCCCGAACAAATTTTTTGTATTGCTGGAATAATTAAAAATTGTTTCGGAAAAAAATTGTTCTAGAAAAAAATTGAGTGGATTACACATGTGGGTGTTGGGTATTTTAGCGATGCGAAATAAATCCGCAAGCGCACGGATACCGTCGTAGCTTTCACCCAAGAGTATTCAAGGGTATCGTATCCATAGAGAATGTGTGTGCACTAACTCCTAACTTAGTCGGTCCAAGGACACACTAAGATATGTGGCGAGTATGGAGAAGATTCCTGCGGTAGCACTAAAGATGAGTTAAAGGTCGAACTCTCAGGCAGAATACTCGCTTCGGGCACCGGCTTACCCCTGAAATGGTTAGGAGAATCCAGCAAACAGCTCTACGCTATATCCGAACGTGGAGGACTACGAAGGATTGACAGGGCTGTCATCACCTGCGACCTACCTCACAGACCGTGGGATATAAGGCAAACGAAGGTAACTCTTAGCCCTAGACACCACGTCAGCGCTACTGATTACTACTGCAGTCTAACTACGTCTGTTAAGCCGTAGCAAACTACATCACTCGGTATAAATACGAAGCGACGAACCCGCGAGTAAGAGAACTAATCTCACTCAAGCAAAAGTACTATGCAATACAAGAATCATAAATACTAACTTACTCATAACAGAGGAAGCCAGCATCCGTAGAGGTACAAGAACGGAGAAGACCGCTGACAGGCCCGGCGCTTCCCTGAACTACTCCTCACTCTCCTCCTACTCTAAGCACTAGCCTAGGCAGGACCTCGCCTTTGGAATGGAGCACTACATCTTCTTTTGAGAGGTGTGTATGAGAGGGGGTGAGGGAGGCCCCTTATATAGTGCTAATAGGTCGATTTCCGCTCCCAATAAATATGGAAACATAGTGCACCGCCTTGGAGTGGATAGGATCCAGTTTCCCGCCAAAGATGAGGCCGGTTGGCGCCAGAAACGGTTCGGCCGACCCTGTGGTTCGGCCAACCCCCGGGTGCCGCCTCTCGCACCGCCTTTCATTCTGGACACTGCCAGGTGGGCCCCCAACTTGTTTATGTCGGTGCCGGGGCTTTGTTCGTCAGTTTTCTATGTCAAATGGGCCTCTTTTGGATGTGTAACGCAGCAACGATGTTTTGTGTATCTCTGTTGTGTCTTCTGCATGTTTTCATGTTATTCCTGACTTGTGTCCCTGCAATCAACAATTCACCAACACTCATGGAATTTGTTAGTAATAACCCCTACCACTAATGTTGATGTTCCTTTTTCATGTCTTTATGCAGGAGTTGACGGCATATATTTTGGACTTAACAGCCGTCAACAACACCCCCACACTTAGCCCATTGCTCGCCCTCGAGTAAAGATTGAAGGACTAAGGTGGATGCATCTCCCTTGATAAAACCTGCATACAAGTTATTCCATGTTTCTTCCAATTCTTGTGACACTTTTTTTAAGTAGCTACCATGCTTTCTTGGGTAATTGAAGAATGGAACAACGCAGATTTCAGGTTCCTAGCCCTTCCTGCTTAGAAACTTGGGTTTTTAATTTTGAAAAGAAAGAATAGGCTTGCTCCTCAAATTATTCTCTCTAATGACTCTTTGTATTTTAAATCCTCACCAAGGTAAAGTTGTTGCCTTCTTTTCTCCTATCATCTAATCAGGCTTATGTGGAGCTCAGGGCAGGAGTAAAAGAGGCATGTCTGCTTTGCTTATGTTGCTAAGTCAAAGACTAGATCCAAGCAAAAGCGAGTCATACAATCTGATCAAGATGTGCAAGTGTGTGGATTTTTTTTTTGCAGAGGGTGGATGAACTCCTTTGCATGATCCATCTCTCTTCTTTATTTTCCTTAGATGTGGACTATCTTTCCCCTATTTTTTTCTTTTGACATGCCGTGTGGGCATGTGGCATACCTTCTTTGGGTATGCATCTTTTTCTCTCTCTTTTTTTTTGACATGCCTTTTAGGCATGTGGCATACCTTCTTTGGTTATGCATCTTTTATTTCATCAATTTTTTTTTCATAGTCCACATCCTCGATGGTCACTTTAGAGAGAAAGAGTCATGGTATGTCATGGAGTTTTATTTTATGGGTGGATGACAATGTTTGCTATCTTCTAGTGTAGAAGTATAACATGTGAGTGGACGTGTACGTGATCTTGATCATGAGAGTATGACAAGTCTCTAACAAGGGTCAAAGAATTTGACAAAACTCAAAGCAAAGCCAAACTGCATATGAAGGTTTGAGCATGAAAATCTAACTTTGGCTTTGCTAGGAATTTTCATTAACTTGAGGAGACAAGCTATTGATGATTTTTTTTGAAAAGAAATTCCAAGTACTTTGCAAGGAAGAGCATGGTTGCGTTCATCCAATTATATCACATTATTCAATCACTTAGAGAGCATGGGGTCCCTATGAAAATAATTGTTCACAAGAACTAGAAAGAATGCAAGGAATAAAGAGTATGCAAATTTATTCATGAAAGCGCATAGAGTGCATAAGATGGGTTGGCAAGGTTCTGTGAGTTTAGTTTTTGTGATCAACAATGAAATTCATTTAAACTCAAGAACTTAGGGAGTTTGAGGGAGTTTGTGAGGGATGTGTTGCTCATACTATCGCTTGTAGAGGAAGAAGAGGGAGCTGAGGGAACTCAGAGGTGGTCTGGTTGAACCAGAGTTTTGACCATCCTTCTCTAAGTTCCATCTGTCCTGGTCTTTAGCATGCTGGGTCGTTGATGTTGTGCAGCATGTACGGGGGAGAGATCTTGAACTGAGTTTGTATTTGGTGATTCTAAAAGATCTCTCCCACATTTATTCTTGTACCTGTCTTTATTCAAAGAAAACAAATGTGGAAAGAAAAAGGGACTCTACCGGTTTTGAACACCGGGGAGTCTAAATTTTATTGAGTGAAAGAATGAGAAGTTTTTTTAAAGCACCTAATTATTTTTTTTAATTTTACTTATATTGTTTATTTTTATTTTTATCTAGTATCATTTTTTTCTTTTTTTATTAATTTGTTTTTTAATTTTATTCTTGGCAAGCCGAACAAGATGGATAACTTAGCAGGGTGGAGACATGAGGAAAAGGTGCACGAGGTGTGTGGGATACTTACTTGGAAGAGCTCGCCAAGCCTGGAGCAAAATGCTAAAGTTAAGCTTCATATACATGAAGCAAAGCTTTGCATTTGTTCAGCTTGGTTCCTTATGCATCTTTCTTCCCATGGTATCAAGGAGTGTTGTGTGGATGATGGAGTTACTGTACGCTGCTCCTGGGTTGTTTATTTTCTTCCCTGCAAAGGGTTAGTGGACAATGAATACTCTAGGAATGCATGAAGAATTTGTTATCGTCCTGAGATTAGTTGTTCACATCCATGTTTTAAGGAAAATTGGCCTTAAAGATTTAAAAGCATGGATCCATATATGCTTGCCATCATTTATTTTTATTTTTATTTTTGAGAGAGAGAGACTCTTTTATTTTGACAAAGAGTTTGTTCACCAAATTTTTTTATCATTCAAACAAGGCCGAGATTAAACTGCATGAACAAAGCATAGGGGCTTTTGGTAGAGTGCACAAAGTGCACTTTTGAAACGCGACTTATTTGAAGCACTTCTGAGCCTTGCCTCATCTCCAGCATGAACTTGAGGATTTTACTCAACAAATTTGAAAAGTTTCTTGCAGGGTTTTGTCCAAAGAGATATGCATCCAAAGTTTACAGTAGTACTACTCCAAAGTTCATTAACCAAAATTTTGACACCATGTCTCATTTTGATTAAAGAAGGCTATTTAACCTAAGCACCATGCTTAATTTAAAAAGCCTATGGAAGTATCTCGAAAATACTCCCAAACCAGAGCAAACGAACGCAAACAAAGGAAGCATGATTTTTTCAAACTCTGCTTAATTAGAGATAAACATAAGGGATTAGTGAACATTACCTTTGCTTAACTAAGTATACTTACCGCCAGCATGAAGGATGGATTCCTTGGAATTGTTGCAATAATGGCGTGTGATACTCCTGCCTCGTGTGTGGGAACAATACTCCTTGGAGAGGCCTGATCGATCTGAGTGGAGTAGCAAAGGCTTGGAAAGGAAGAGGAGCAGGGTTCTTGATTATTTGTGTGCATGAGCTGCTTGAGTGTGTGGAGCCATGGCTCTCCCTCACTCTTTCCTTCTTCCTTTCTCTCCTTTTCTTTTCTTTTTTATTTCTCTCTTTATTTTTTCAAGCAAGCCAGGGCTGACACCTTCTTGAAACAAGGATACTCCTTTGGATGTTTAGACCTTTGCAGCGAGATGCTTAGTGATTTCCCCCACACTTGGATTTTTGTGTGAAAGTCAAGTGTGTAGTGTTAGGATCTCCTATCGATTGTGTTCCAACTCCAAAGGGCATCAAAGTGTTCAGCTGATGCAGACCTCATGTTCTTGGGCATCGTATGTCCCTTGTTCTTCTTAATCGTCACCTGAAATGGTTAGGACTAAGAATACCCAAAGGTGCATACTATACTTAAAAACATGTTCTTGCTTCTTTTTTTCAGGAGAAAGATTTTTTTAAAGAAAAAAGTTCCTCCGAGCTATCTCCCGGCAGTGCTTTGTTTATGGTCGCAAGCTCGACCATGGGGATTCCTCCTGCAGCTATCAGTATTACCACTATTTGTTGATTTATCATTGTTCAGGCTATAAGGTTAGTGCACAAGTGCAACAACAAGCCCTGCATAGATATTCTGATAAGATAAACCAAAAACAACCATCCTAAAGGACATCTATGATGGGAAAAACTAAGATGATCGTACGGCTCGTTGCGACTTGGCACAACAGAAGATCTCGGGGAAATCAAGGATGAGCATGGCTTCTTTTGTGATGAATCAGAACAGAACTTCATACTCATGGAGTGAGAGGGTGTTGACGCTTACTAACGACCATTTCCAGGCGTCAACTTGACCAGAAAATTATGAGAGTTTGGATTTCTTACACGCATCCCTATCTAATAAAGTCCCTAAATCACACTTTACCTTTTAGAATATGCAAGTTGTGTTTTCAAGCTAATATGCAGGTTACAAGCACACTTTGGCCCGACATAAAAACACACAAATTATCAGAGCACCGATTCAGACTCAGATGGACTAAAAGTCATGCAAGAACCCAATTCAAATAAGTCAAGACAGGCCAACCCCAACGTGGATCAGACAAGGAGGCCCAAGATAGCCTGCCAGAAGAAGTTGGGGGTGGTTGGTGGCCCGGGCAGGCCGACCGACCTACCTAGTCGGCCGACCTGACCCGTGGGCCCCACCGCCTCAACCAGGGCACGTGGTGTCTCCCCATTGGTCCCCTACGTCAGTTGTGAAGGCTTCACCCCGTGGCTCCCTGCTATAAATGCAAGGGGGGGTGGAGAATAGGACACACACACACCACACACCTCTCATCTCCTCTCTTGCATTCCTTGCATAGTCTTTAGGCTTAGTGGAGTTTAGGAGAAGTCTAGGAGTCATCGAGTCGCCGGAGTAGCTCGAGAGTCTGGTATGGGTTCATCTCTAGCTCTCTCTTGTAATATTCGGTCGTTTGTAATGGAATTAGACTATGGTTACCGATATCTGCTTGAAGTATATTCTGAGTTATCGAGTATATGCTTCTTGTCATGGTTGCGTTATTATTCAATGCTTTCATTGCATAATCGTCATGTGCTGGAGATGGTTAGTCTTTTGTTCTTAGAACTCTATCAGCTGCTCCAGTATTCGTATGATTGCTCTAGTGTGATGTCTGTCCATCCGGAGGGGGGGGCTCCGCGCGGGGCACAAGAGTATCCCTTACTAGTGTAGACATAGTGTCTAGATTAGCTAAGAGTTGCTGGATGTCAACTATACCCATGGTTTGTAGAGTTAGCCGGCAGGTGGTGACAGCCCTGTTCGAGCCTTTTAGTAATCCTCCACATTCGGTATGGGGGGTAGGAGGTACATAAAGTCGTCGGGGTATACGGGCTCCTCCCGTTACTTCGATAGCGATCTATGTTGTGTAGTTTAATCTCTAATGAGCTAACCAATGAGAAAGTGTAGATATAGCTAGCCTAGCACAGCTGACTCGAGCTCTTACTTTTACCTTGATCCCGGCCTAAAGCATATTTTATCTTTCTTTTATCTTTTATTTATCCAAGAGGGTAGTTTGTGTGTGGGTCACACTACCTCCTACCATGTTATTATCTTACTCCTGTTTGTGCATAAGAATATCTAATCTAGATAGAGTTCACCAACTAATCTATATATCTTCTCACTCATCGCCTTCCCTGCGGAAATATAAATGACACCCCGGTATACTCCCGGGTAAAATGCTACAGCGGTATTCCATGCGCTTGCGGATTTATTCGTGGTTCATGAAATACTGCCACCCCAAATTGACGTCTGCGGGTGTCATCGCTGGTGACATTGGTAGGCGCCAACAAGCATTTTTGGCGCCGTTGCTGGGGAAGGCACAGAGTGAAATATATAAACAAAGTTGTGAACAAAATCAAAATTGGTATTCTCTTGCTAAACAGGCTAACTTGGCTTTGTTTTCTTATCTTTGTTGATATGAAAACAGGGTAGTGTATGACTGGTTTCGACTTGCCCTAAAACTTTCATTCCAATCCAGAGTCACTTTTGAGGAGGACGCGAGCTCGTCTCGTATCACCTCAGAGATCACTCTCGGCAGTTGATCCAATCATCGCATCATCGTCAGCTCCTAGAGCTATGGCCCAGAAGATACTCCGTGATTACTCTGCTCCGTCTGCTAACCAGGTCCCCATCGAGCCCGAGGTTAACACCGGAGGAGAAAATTTCAACATCAAGACGGGTCTCATTACGATGGTGCAGGCCAACCCATTCTGTGGCAAGGCCAATGAGGATGCCAGCGCTCATCTCTAGCAGTTTCTGGAGCTCTGCAGTACTTTTGTTATCAAGGGTGTATCGCAAGATGCAATCCGGCTCCGTCTATTTCCGTTCTCTCTCTTGGGGAGAGCGAAGCAATGGTTTTATGCTAACAAGGCTGCTGTGGATACTTGGGACAAATGTGTCGAGGCATTCCTCTCGAAGTTCTTCCCGACGGGCAAAACCAATGCTCTTCGTGGTCGGATTTCAAACTTCCAACATACATCAAATGAGTCAATTCCGGAAGCTTGGGAGAGGCTTCAGGAGTACATTCTGGCATGTCCGCACCATGGAATGGATAATTGACTCATTCTACAGAACTTCTACAACGGGTTGACACAGTCATCCCATGATCATGTGGATGCCGCTGTGGAGCTTTCTTCTCACTGACCGTTGAAAGAGCTACACCATTAATCGAGAAGATGGTTTCCAACCAAAGTTGGAGCGATGATTGCCTCCAACCGCGCCAGCGAGGTATGCACTCTGTCAAGGAGGCCGACATGCTCGCTATGAAGATTGATCTCCTCCTCAAGAAATTTGAGGATTATTCCCAAGATAAGGCCTAGATGCAAACACTTCAAGCCTTGGAAACTCGCATGACGTGCAAGGTCTGCGGGAATGTTGGACATTCGGGTGACAATTGCCCAGAAACCCAAGAAGAAGCCCTATTCCTCAATGGCAGCAATGGGTTTCATCCACAAGGAGGTCAGGTGTGGAATCAACCATGCCCATATTACCAAGGAGGTAATGGGAATTCGAATTCTTTCGGTCCTAACCAGCCTACCTTGAGAGATCTTGTCTACGGCCAAGCGAAGATCAAAGAGTCCCTTCAGAAGAAGTTGGCCGCTATAGACAAATCTATGGAGACTGTCCATGCCAAGATGGACGGATTCTCCACGGCCATGAAGAACCAGCTGAGTTTCAATAAGGCGCTAGAAACTCAATTGGCTCAACTAGCTGCTGCTACACCTGCTGCTGAACTAGGGAAGATTTCAGAGCAACCCTAGTCTACTCTAGAAAGCGTGAATGTCATCAATGCTATGTGAAAAGAGCCCCTTAGTAGGACACCCCTCAGCTATGCAGAGAAGCTCACACGCCCAAGAAGAGGTGCATGGGGCGAGTTAGTAGCCACAATAAGAGAAGATCTCGGAACCCCAGTGATCAGCTGCTCAATCTCTGATTATGAATTTGATCACACCCTTTGTGACCCTGGAGCCAGCGTCAACATCATGACCAAGGTAACTTTCAAGAAGCTAGGCTATTGTTGGTGCTACTTAAGTATCCATTTTATCCCCTGTTTAACTTTGATAATGACATGAATTTAATATCAAAATCACTAACCATCCTAACCTCGGCCCAATTATTGGTCGTTTTCACGTTTGCACATATATTTTGGAGGTACTTCGTTTTTGCAGGTTTTTGACCAATTTTGGAGCATGAAATGGCGAGGCCCACGATCACGCGATGACACGAAGAAAGACAAAGGCCAAAGCCTGAACAAAGGATCGAAGGCCATGATGATTAGAGGCCCGTTCATGCACATCCACCCTCCAATGAAGCCCAAAAGACAAAGCCCACAAGATAAGATCGAGATACTTCAGGGCTAAGCAAAGCAAAGAGATATTTAAGGAAGGATTTTCCATCCTATCCTTCTCCTCGAAGAAATCTTGAAGATAACAACGTCTAACGGGGTGCAATCGTGAAAGACATAAACTCTAGAAGGTTCCAGGAGACTTGGGGAGAAAGTTGAGCACAAGCCGGCAAAGGAAAGTGCTAGGCCGGCCGACCTAGGCTAATTGGGCCGGCTGGCCCAGACCTTTTTTAGGTCGGTTCGACCTCCCCGTTGATCGAGGGTTCCCTGAGGCTATTTAAAGACCCCTCCCCAAGGTTCACGCAGAGATCAATTTGGGAGATGACGCCAAGGAGCAGAGAAGATAGAGGGACACCTCTCGGAGAGCCGAGGGTCGTGCTAGTTGTCTAGGGTTTGCCCTAGCGGATGTGGGAACCTTGCAAGGAAGACCACGTCGGAGTTCTGGAGCTAGGATCATCAAGATCAAGGTAGGGCCCCGGTTGTGATCTTGTGATGTACTATCATTCATGGTGAAGTTATTTGTGTTTCCGAATGTTTAGCGACCATGTTCTCCTCTTTCGATTTCATTCTTTTCTTTGGGTTCGCTTCATCCTAGATCTATTATCGAGATAGATCACTTAGCATGATCTTGTAGTCATGGTGGCTAGAGGTTCATGGCGGAACTACCAAAGGGGGTTCGACTTGCTTCAGGGTATCTTGTTGAAAGGGGTGGCGTCATGACAGGCCGTTGCCACTTAGTAGGTGGGGTATCGAGGGATCGGATTGGAGATTTTGGGTTTAAAGAGGCTTTTCATTGAGATTCACATCTATCTTACTTCACTTTATCTAGCTGGAACTATAACATATACATGATCTAGGTGATCTAGATTGGTTATCTCTAACTTTCTCTTGCTACCTTCGGTGTTTGTCGTGTTTTTAATAGATTAGATTCGTTTTCACCATCTCACACAAAGGAATTTCTATGCTAGTAGATTGTTTCTTATCTCTTTGGTTCCGTGGATTGATAAACCTTGGGGGAATACTCTGAGGGAAAAGCTACACGAAACCGTGCGCTTGCGGTATATAAATCGGGGGTGCCAAGGAGCGTCAACAAGCTTTTCTGGCGCCGTTGCCGGGGAACCATCGATTTAAGATCCAATCTTACTTGCATTCGTAAATATTTCTTGATTTTTCTTTTTGACCTTTTTAGATCTCTTATTTTTCTGAGCTAACTAAAAAAAACAGATCTATTCCAGGAAAATCAATCTAATCTAGAGTTTTCTTTATTTTGCTTTAGATCTTGTATATTCATCTTTTAGATCTCGTATATATTTTTCTTTTCACTAACCCCTAACAGGAGATGGACGGGAGCCTCTCCAACAAACCCGAAAATTTTGTGGATGATCCAGAAAAAATTTACAGGCAAAGGAGACGAGAAGCACGATCAAGGAAGCCGGAACTAGTAGATCCAAAAGTTGAAGCCGACGATTCATTGTCTTCACCTCAAGCAACTCCACCAACAAGTCCAAAAGAGGCGCCACTTCACCAAGGGATGGCGCTACCGGAGCCAGAGCGTACGATCGGAGAGCTATGCACTTCGGACGTTCGGGACTTGCCGATCCAAAATCTCGACAACATCGCAGTTCCGTTCGAGATCAAGACTTCAATCATAAGGATGGTGCAAAGCTCGCCCTTCACTGGAAAAGAAGACGCTAATCTACATCTTCAAGCGTTCCTCCAACTATGCTGCACCTTCGACATGCAAGGGATGACTCAAGATCAAATAAGAGTGAGGCTCTTTCCGTTCTCTCAACTTGGGAGAGCGCTGCAATGGTTTCATTCTCTACCACCGCACACGGTGCAAAATTGGGAGTCCTTGATGAAAGAATTCATGACGGAGTTCTACTCGCCGGGCAAGACCCAGATTCTGCGCAACAAGATTGCAACATTCGCGCAAGCCCCGACGGAGACTATTGCGGAAGCCTATGAGCGCTTCAATGACTACATCCGCGCCGTACCTCATCACAAGTTTTCAAGGGAGGATGTGGTCCAGAAGTTCTATCAAGGCCTCACTACTGCATCAAGGGGGATCATTGACGCATCGGCCGGAGGTTCTATCATTGAGCTCATGCCTACTCAAGTTTTCAAGCTATTCAAGAAGGTGGCGGACAATGATGCATGGGCATCATCGGGGCACCTACAACCACTCCAAGCCGTGGGCGCCGCGAAGAGTGTATTACAAGTGGAACGTGAAGAAGTGCTAGAAGGGAAGATCGACTCGCTCATGAGAAGGTTGGAGAAGATGGAAGTGGAAAAGAGAGAAGCCCAAGCTATTGATTTAAAGGCGGCCGAAGCGAGGTCTACATGTGAAGAATGTGGAGAGTATGGCCATGTACAAAAGAATTGCCCGGAGGAAGCCAAGATGCTCGACTACATGAAAAAGGGAGAATGGATTCCGCCGACCAACTTCCGCTACGGGCAAGGTAGACCCCAATTTAATGCAAGCTCTTCCATTCAAAACTCGGTGCCTCTTCGTATACAATTGAAGGAGTTCATGGAGGAGCAAGGCAAGATCAACAAGGACACCGTCACCAAGTTTAAGGCTATGGACAAGATCTTGGAGAACATTGATGGCAAGGTGACGGAGGTCGGGAGCTCTAACATTCAAGTACTCAACATGATGAAGATGCTAGAAACACAAGTAGCCCAGCTCGCCGGACGCCTATCTAGCAACGAAGGAAAAATTGCCCGGGCAACCTCAGAGTCCGGAGGCGGCTAAAGCAATTCAAACTCGCTCAGGAAAGGAGACCGAAGAACCCGAACATGCAGCGGGAGCAAGGAAGCCTAAGCCAAGAGTTGAAGTGGAGACCATCATCAAGGAGAAGGCACCTACTCCTATGCCAGAGATAGTCATCGAAGAGCCAGAGTTTGAGCTAGATGATATAGACACCAAGATTCTACCGCCAAGGCCATGGTACCGCAAAGGTAAACATGAAGATGAGCAATTCAACAAATTTGTTGACATGGTACGCAGGTTGAGCATCAATATGCCGCTCTTGGACGCTCTACAAGTTCCGACGTATTCTCACTACTTCAAAGACATCATGGGAAACAAGCGCGAGATACCGCCAAGCACTGTCAAGCTAACCGAGGAATGTAGCGCGGCAATCGCTAATGAAGCTCCTGAAAAGAAGAGGGACCCCGGATGTCCTACCATCCCGTGTTCCATTGGATCTCTTATGTTCGAAAGAGCACTTTGTGATCTCGGTGCAAGTGTGAGCGTCATGCCCAAGAATGTGTTCGAGAAGCTACGCTTACCGGAGCCGGAGCCCACCGCCATGTGCCTAGAGTTAGCGGACAATTCCGTTCGCTATCCTTTGGGAATCGCCGAAGATGTGCCCGTGAAGATTGGAGAACACTTAGTCCCCATTGACTTTATGATTCTCGATATGGGAGAAGGGAGCAAGGCGCCTCTCATACTTGGGAGGCCTTTCCTCAAGACCGCAAGGGCGAACATCGACGTTGGCAAGGGGGAGATAAAGTTCGACATCAATGGCACGACAAGCGAATTCAAGTTTCGTCCACGCCTCGAGGTATGCAACATGATCAATGTCAAATATGTTCCGCCTCACCGCCGTGTCACAGAGGAGAAGCCAAAGAAAGAAGAGGAGCCGAACAAGAAGGAAGCAAAGAAGGAGATAGAAGTCGTCGCGTCCATCGCGACAAAGAAGATCGTTGCACCCGTTAAGAAGAAAGCTAAAAGCCCGCCTGTGAAGACCAAAAAGACGACTAACGTAGAAGACAAACCCGCACCATGGATTGTGCGGAAGTGGGTACCCAAGACTGCAGCGCCATCACCGAGGGTTGGTCCGAAGTGAAGAAGAAGAAGAAAGTCTAGCTATAGACTATAAACGAAGCGCTTTGCGAGAGGCAACCCGTTCGTCGAGTCAAGAATAAAGCTGCCGGGAGTTCAACCCGTTCGTCGAGTCAAGAATAAGCTGTCGGGAGGACAACCTGCGAAAGGTTTAGGTAAGTGAGTCGAGAATTTTGCTACGCAAGAACATGATATACTTTTCAACAATTGGTAGTTCGGTCAAACAATTCGATTTGGATTTTATTCGCTCAGTCATTCCGATGTTATCTCTTATTTTAAACCAATGACATGAGCCATCCTATGATTTATTTGCCTCTTCTTAAAGCCACATACAAAATTCCATACCTATTTTTGGCGACCGTCCTGTCCATGACGGCCGGACCAAGTTGAGATAAAACACACGAGTAGAGCCGCGCTATGTTTATATTACTTAAATTCTTGATGCGTAGGTTCGCACAAACATAGAGAGAATTTTTAGTTCCATCACCATTGGATTAGAATTTTCCTAACTTTATTATTCTCTTTTTCAAAAATCTCTCTCTCATTTTGGCAAAAATTAGAACCTAAACCCAAGACCCACGGTTGAATTCGAGATTGTTCTCTATCAATTCATGAAAGTGAACGGTTCCGGTGCAACCAAAATTAATGTAGTCGGGAAATATTTTTCGACTTACAAATGTAAAGATGTTTCAATTCCCCTCTAATTATTCATTTAAACTCATTGCATGCTTTGAGTCAATTCTGAAATTTCAAAGTTAGAGAAGGATTAAACATCTAAGCATGATTTGGAGAGGGTTTATGAGTTTGATTAACACCCATTGATCAAAGTGAGTTCACGGGAAAGAGTAGTGCTCTCTACCTACCACCACATGCAAATGATTCAAAGGAGGGAGCAGCCATGCATGGGAAGGACATGTGATTTTCAGCAAAGATGGCACCATGTGATGCATGATGAAGCATGGGACAAGGTGATTGACACAAAGTGGAGAAATAATGTTGCAAGTGGACATCAAAGGCAAAGAAGGAGTGGTTCACAGGATTTGGACGGTGCAAAGCATGCAAGATGTACTGGATAGAAGCGAATAATTGCACCAGGAAGCCACCAGAGAAGATTGAAGCGAAGAGGAGCCAGGAATCCCCTGGGCCGGCCGGCCTGGCCCCTATTTAACCCCTCTGGTGCTCCCCTTTGGAAGGTATACTCCTCACTCAGTTCCTTGCTTATGTTCTTCAAGTTCTTCGCCCAGAAACATCAGTTAGAGCCCTGAAAAATTCGTCCACCAAAATCTACTCCAAAAATCCCAGAAAATTCACCACAATTCCTAGTTTGTTCCACTCTTCGATATATTGTTCTCCCGCCGGCAAGAAACCCCCGGTGTGTTTGGTTTTGAGTGTGTGCAGCAAGGAGTCACCATGAGTGGCCTCATGAAGTTCATCGCCGGGAAGAGAAGGACGCGTTCATCAACATCCGACGCATCAGCAAGTTCTTCGCGGAGGCACTCGGTCTCCGAGTCTCCGCGGAGCATGGAGGAAGACAACCCCGCACCGAGGAGCGACATGTTGCTCCTTGGTGGGATGAGAGACCCGAGAAGCTCCTCCATGCGATTCACCGAAGGGATGCCACCTCCTCCACGGCGTTCGACAAGGTCATCCACACCACCACCATACAAGCCCAAGAATTCAGAATATGGGTTTATTATCTTGTCGAAGGAAGAAGAAGAAAAGCTCAAGTTCATGAAGGGAAGACTACGAGCAAATTATGATTTTGATGATGAAGCATTGGTGAAGCTGGGATTTCATCATGACATCTATGAGCTCTTGGAGAACATCAGTTGGAAGTTATTTTCCGACGGTGTCACGGTTGATATGCAAGAAGAAGTGGCTCTTGAGATGTTCATGACATTAGAAAAATCAACGGAAGTGGTGGATGGTGAAGAGGTTCCATGTCTGAAATTTAGGCTCAAGAATGAAGAGAAAGTAATCACCTATGGAGAAATAGGAAGTTTGCTCGGATTCAAAAGTAATGCATATGAAATGGTGCAAGTTGAAGATGGAGAGCTTGATGAATTTTGGAGAAAGATAGCAAAAGATGTCAACCGCCAAAGGAAAAATATAAGTAATGTGACCCTCCAAATATTCCACTCTTGGTTGAGCAAGAGAATTCTCGGGAGGATGAGAGAATCGAAGGTCACCGACCAAGAATTAAATTGGATGTATGCTGCATTGGTGAAGAAGCAAGTAATTGATCCCACCTACATCATGGTTGAAAGGTGGATTTGTGAAGCATCATCCGGCACGGGAGAAGTTAGTTCGGGATGTTATCTCACAATGATAGCCCGAGCCATGAATCCGAGGTTACGAGTGATCCAAAAATTTTATGTCCCGGGAAGAGATATTGGGATTGATCATTTGAGGCAAGGCCATTATATCGGAGGGGATGAAAAGAAGGGATTTACTATTTCTGAGATGGATATTTCCCTCCCCGATCAAAGGATGAAATTATTTGCAAGAGGGAGGACTGATTGGCGAGTTGAAAATATTGGAAAAAAGGTGAAGAAATCAAAAAGAGGAAGGTTAATTGAAGGGACATCGGCATCGGCACAACAAGAAGACTTGAAAGTAAACCTTCCACCGCCAAGTTCTGCTTATTGGAGGAATGAATTTCAAGGTGCATCAAGTGGACAGGGATACCCGCAAGGATGGACGAGTCAATGGGAAGGAAGCCAAGAACAAGCATGGGGGCACGTTGCGACGGCACCCCCACCATTTAGCAACTACGGCTACCCACCCTCGTCATATCAAGGAGAGATGCCCGACTCGTCATTTGGAGCACAATATTTTGACCTCCCTCAACCAGAACAAGGAATGAGAATTATGGGTGCTTATGCGAGAAGAAACATGGAAGATATAGATGCCATCCGGAGGCATACAACCCAACTAGAAGATGGAACCGCGGGAATCGCATATCAAATGGGACTTCTAGGCCTGGCGCCACCGGAACAATTTAATGGATGAGCATTTCAGCAGTATTATGATCAAGGATACAATGCAAGAGCCAATCAAGGAGATTGATCGACGGCATGACCATGAATAAAATGCTCGCACGTGTGGTTTGGATTTTCTATTTCTTTTCATTTATTTTCAGCATGTGTGCAAGCTTGTGTGTGCGTAGCAATTTTCTGTTTTATTTATTTCAGCATGTGTGCAATTTGCTTTCTTTTGTTTTCATCACCATGATAAATAAATGCATCACCTACGCTTTAATGTTATGGTTAGTAATGATGATACAAAGTTTGTGACATTTTAAAATATGATGATCGTTGCCGCTTTGTCTACTTTCTTGTGCTTGGTTTATGCATGATTAAACTAATGCTCTCTCTAACATGATCTGAAAATTAATTAAATGCCGGCTAATTCAATTGTGGAGGTTATGATAAATTAAGACCCATATCTTTTACTCTTGCCCTCTTAATTAAGCTTGTCAAGGAAAATTTAATTTGGATTTAATTTTGAGCTAACCTTGTCAATAATACCTTTTGCAATTGCTCTACCCTTCTACAAGCCTAAATGATATATCATAACAAACCATAGAGCAAGAATTATTTTCAGGTGAATTAATTCAAGATTTATCTTCTTTGGTACGAGACTAAGAAGCTGACCATTCCGTATTTTTGCGTACCTCTCTTTTGCTAGCCATTTTATCCATGCATTGTGAGTTTCTATACCGGGAACATCGCAAACCTCGCTGGATATCCACCCTTAACCAAAAACATCTTTTTGTGAAACACCTCCTTGACCACAACCTATATATTGAGTATATATTTATTTTGACGGCAAAACAGTGGAATCAAGAGCAATATTCAGCAAAACATAAGCTTGGGAAGCATCAAAGATTTCGCGGAAGAAAAATCCGAAGAAGTGGAGGCCTTTTCCTCCTCTTATGGCTTCAATCTTTCACGAGGAGATGCTCCCTTAAATTCCAAAGTTGAGTCCAGAGAATTGATAAAGGTTTTGTGCACTCACTCCATCAAGTTATCATCACTTCATTGCTTGAGGACAAGCAAAAGTTCAAGCATGGGGGGAGGTGGAGTAAGTGCATTGTGTTGCCAACGGTTCTGAGGAGCAAAAAGAAAGAAAGAAAAAAAAAGAGGAAGAAAGAAAAAAATGAATGATGATGAAAAGCTCCTTGGTTCCTTTAGCTTCATTAAACTCCAGATACTTTGAAGATTATTCTATACTCAATTATTCCAACCATGTGCAATCCGATAACAAGGACTTCAGTCGTGCCTTGGGATCAACCGTTGCCATTTGCACATGTCCACCATCTAAGGTGTGTGTTCCATTCTCTCCCTCTCCACAAAGAAATTATTTTCCAATGGTCTTTTTGACGAGTCTCGGTAAATCCATAAGAAGTATTTCTTGTTTTGATAATATTTTGATTATAATATCTTTTGTTAGGACTAACCTTTCCAGAGCTCCAGATAAAGCCTCACACATACATATGAGAGAAAGAAACGAGAGAGTTCTAGCAAGATTGAGAGACAAGATGAGCTGAGAGTTTCCATGAGCAAATTGCAATGAGGTTTGAATTATTGATCTTGGTTTAGCATTACTTATGGAACTTACTTTCTTAATTCTGAGACTTGTTTAATTTTGAGAGCATGTGCTTAATAATTGTGGGGAAGCATTTAACTTGTATCTACCTTCCACATTGAAAAAGCTGGTTACAACTTGAATTATTAATTGCAAAATATTTTGGGAGCATTGTGTTTTCTCGTGTATGATCAAGTGCAGGGATTGGACACTGAAAGGCAGCGCTGATTTTTATCAAAGACTTACTCGAGGATGAGCAAGGTTTAAGCATGGGGGGAATGTTGGCGCTCCTTAAGTATCCATTTTATCCCCTGTTTAACTTTGATAATGGCATGAATTTAATATCAAAATCACTAACCATCCTAACCTCGGCCCAATTATTGGTCGTTTTCACGTTTGCACATATATTTTGGAGGTACTTCGTTTTTGCAGGTTTTTGACTAATTTTGGAGCATGAAATGGAGAGGTCCACGAACACGCGATGACATGAAGAAAGACAAAGGCCAAAGCCCGAACAAAGGATCGAAGGCCATGATGATTAGAGGCCCGCTCATGCACATCCACCCTCCAATGAAGCCCAAAAGACAAAGCCCACAAGATAAGATCGACATACTTCAGGGCTAAGCAAAGCAAAGAGATATTTAAGGAAGGATTTTCCATCCTATCCTTCTCCTCGAAGAAATCTCGAAGATAACGACGTCTAACGGGGTGCAATCGTGAAAGACATAAACTCTAGAAGATTCCAGGAGACATGGGGAGAAAGTTGAGCCCAAGCCGGCGAAGGAAAGTGCTAGGCCGGCCGGCCTAGGCTCATTGGGCCGGTCGGCCCAGACCATTTTTAGGTCAGTTCGACCTCCCCTTTGACCGAGGGTTCCCTGAGGCTATTTAAAGACCCCTCCCCAAGGTTCACGCAGAGATCAATTCGGGAGACGACGCCAAGGAGCAGAGAAGATAGAGGGACACCTCTCGGAGAGCCGAGGGTCGTGCTAGTTGTCTAGGGTTTGCCCTAGCCAACGTGGGAACCTTGCAAGGAAGACCACGTCAGAGTTTTGGAGCTAAGATCATCAGGATCAAGGTAGGGCCCCGGTTGTGATCTTGTGATGTACTATCATTCATGGTGAAGTTATTTGTTTTTCCGAATGTTTAGCGACCATGTTCTCCTCTTTCGATTTCGTTCTTTTCTTTGGGTTCACTTCATCCTAGATCTATTATCGAGATAGATCACTTAGCATGATCTTGTAGTCATGGTGGCTAGAGGTTCATGGCGGAACTACCAAAGGGGGTTCGACTTGCTTCAGGGTATCTTGTTGAAAGGGGTGGCGTCGTGACAGGCCGTTGCCACTTAGTAGGTGGGGTATCGAGGGATCGGATTGGAGATTTTGGGTTTAAAGAGGCTTTTCATTGAGATTCACATCTATCTTACTTCACTTTATCTAGCTGGAACTACAACATATGCATGATCTAGGTGATCTAGATTGGTTATCTCTAACTTTCTCTTGCTACCTTCGGTGTTTGTCATGTTTTTAATAGATTAGATTCGTTTTCAACATCTCACACAAAGGAATTTCTATGCTAGTAGATTGTTTCTTGTCTCTTTGGTTCTGTGGATTGATAAACCTTGGGGGAATACTCTGAGGGAAAAGCTACACGAAACTGTGCGCTTGCGGTATATAAATCGGGGGCGCTAAGGAGCGTCAACAGCTATCCATCAATTTTCCCTACCACTATATGTGTTCAGCTGGCAGATTCCATGATAAGATATCCAGAAAGAGTTGTGGAAAGGTTAATGGTAAAAGTCAAGAATACCTACATATTGGTGGACTTCGTAGTCCTTGATATGGAAGGAGATCTTGGAATTCCGCTCATACTTGGGAGATCATTCCTCAAGGATACAAATGCCAGAATTGATGTGAGGAGAGGAAGAATTAGCCTCCGTAGACCATGAAATTTAAGTTCCAAAACAAGAGAAAGGTATTCCTGATTCATGAGGATAGTGAGAAACAAGGGCTACGGGCAGAGCCCGGTTGGGATGATCAAGACTATCACCCCTCTTCCAAGCTAGCTTGGGAGGATTGGGAAATTCATACTCCACTAACCGAGCCAGTGGAAGATGATCAGAAGATCCCTGACTTCATCACCAATACAGTATGGGAAGATCTAGAAATCGTCTATCCAGCATCCGAGGATAATGTTCCTGCGCCGCCTACGCCATCAAAGAAGACCAAGAAGGTGTGGCGCAACAAGAACAAGACATCATCGACCGCTACTACTTCTCCAGGTACGGACGAAATGACCTCAATCTGATCAGGTTTGGAGAAAAGTCCTGCTTTTCGGGTCCTAAACCAAGAGCTAGCTTGGGGGACGTTCCCTCCTCTAAGTCAACTGTATCCCTTTATTTGCTTTCAATAAAATTTGATAAAAACTTTTAAAAACAAAATAAAAATTTACTGCTTAATTTCCCTTTTCCATGATGTGCGGTAAGAATGTTTTGACTCCCTTTTGATAAGTTGAAATGAGTTTTGCTTTGCTCTATCATGTCTGTTGTGCCTAGTTTGAAAATGAGAGTTCTCTTGAGTTTATATTCGTTGGTTATACAAATATCTTGCCAATAAACTTGAAAGTTCCATGGGTTGCATATGCTTGATCCGAGTCTAAGTTGTTGTGAGTTCAGATATGGTAAATAAGGTTATGCAAGCTTGTTCTAGTGATGCTTGAAGTCTGGAGTTGTTTTCGAAAAAAAAAATTAAAAGGCAAGTTTCCCAGCGATATGCAATGGCGTACCAGAGCCATATGCCATATTCCATGAAAAAAAATCTTATACATATGCTGCTTGATGTTCTATTGAGTTTTGTCAAATTGTGTGACCCTAGTGAGATACTTTTCATGCTTTCTCGATCATAAGCACGTACACGTCCCATCCATTTGCTATATTCCTACACTGGGAATTAGCACCACCATCCATTCCACATCAATAAATGCTCTATGTCTTGGTGATCTCTCTTGTAGAACATCCCTGAAATAAAATAAAGTCAGATTATGGTTGCCCCAAAAAGAAGAGAAAGATGGCATGTCAAAGAAGCATGACCCAAAAAAAAGGGAGAGAGAGAAAAAGGGGTAACCATGTCTCAAAAAGAGTGAGAGAGAGACAGGGATGATTCGAGAGAGAAAAGCCATTACCTCAAGGAGTAAGTCATATTCATCCATCCACTCATACACTTGCACCTTTTGATCGAGATTGCATGACTTGTTTCTCCATGGATCCTCTATTTGACTTTACAATATATAGAATACAAGTGTGCCCTGTTCTTATCCTACCTTGAGCTCCACAAAGGCTTGTAGTAGTAGGGAAGATCAAAGGCAAACCTGCCCTGGTAAGGAAATACAAGATGAGTGCCTCGAGAGAGTTATCCTGACAGCTTTGCCAAGTTTTCAAAAATCTTTCAAAAAAGTGTCTCCAGATGGATTGTGGATCTATGAACAAGTAAGTACTACTTTATGCACCGTTCTAACTCTCAACAGCCCAAGACAAGGAGACAGCTAAAAAGACCCATGAGGGAGTAAGGTAATTGAGCAAAGGTATGCTAACCAACTTATTTAAGCTTATAGATGAATCTCTTTACTTCAGACTATGACATGACAGGTAAGGTACGAGTCAAAGTGATTTTCTGATCAACAATCTGATTTGTCCTACTTTGCTCGGGACGAGCAAAGGACAGCTTGGAGGATCTTGTTGACGCTTACTAACGACCATTTCCAGGCGTCAACTTGACCAGAAAATCATGAGAGTTTGCATTTCTTACACGCATCCCTATCTAATAAGGTCTCTAAACCACACTTTACCTTTTAGAATATGCAAATTGTGTTTTCAAGCTAATATGCAGGTTACAAGCACACTTTGGCCCGACATAAAAACATAGAAATTATCAGAGCACCGATTCAGGCTCAGATGGACCAAAAGTGATGCAAGAACCCAATTCAAACAAGTCAAGACAGGCCAACACCAATGTGGATCAGACAAAGAGGCCCATGACAGCCTGCCAGAAGAAGTTGGGGGCGGTTGGTGGCCCGGGCAGGCCGACCGACCTACCTGGTCGGCCGACCTGGCCCGTGGGCCCCACTGCCTCAACCAGGGCACGTGGCGTCTCCCCATTGGTCCCCTACGTCGGTTATGAAGGCTTCACCCCGTGGCTCCCTGCTATAAATACAAGGGGGGTGGAGAATAGGACACACACACCTCTCATCTCCTCTCTTGCATTCCTTGCATCGTCTTTAGGCTTAGTGGATTTTAGGAGAAGTCTAGGAGTCATCGAGTCGCCGAAGTTGCTCGAGAGTCTGGTATGGGTTCATCTCTAGCTCTCTCTTGTAATATTTGGTCGTTTGTAATGGAATTATGTAACACCCTAATTTAAATATCAGCTTTAATAATAAATTTAATTGGCATTATTTAATTTTCTAAGGTTTATTATGATTAGTCTTACATTTAATTTAATTTTCTTTCACAAGTGATTAAAATTCATTTTAGGTTCAACATGTTTGTGCATACATGCTGGTGCATAAGTTTTATTTGGTTGAGTGCATAGAGTTTGAATTCAAATTTGAGTTTGAATTCAATTAGTTTGAGTGAAGTTTGAAAAAGAAAAGAGGAAAGAAAACCAGAAAAAGGAAGAAACCCAGAAAACCTAAACCCGGAATCAGCCCAGCCGGCCCAGTAGCCCAACCCGCGAACTGGCCCAGTCCCTCTCCTTCCTCTCCCCACGCTCGGCCCATCTCCCTTCCGGATCGGCCCAGCAAGCCAGCACTCCCGCTCCCTCAACCCGCGCACGCCTGCCTTCTCTCTGTCATCTGGGCCCCGTGCGTCAGCCGCACTCTTACCGCACGCAGCGGGCTCACCGTTGCTCGCCCGCTCGCTGCAGCCCGGCCCACGCGTCAGCGCCTCAGTTCGCTCGCTCGCACACTCGCTCACGTCGCGCTCTCTCGCTGCCCCGCCTGGCCCACCTGTCGGCGCCATCCCCTACCTCCCTTCCTTCCCCAGCGCGCTAACAAAGCCCGCGATCCTCACCGTGACGCTCGCCCGCGTGCCCAACGGCCCGCACGCCGAGACCCCCAGCGTCCTCCTTTAAATGCCACCCCAGCCTCTCCTGAACCCCATCCTCCACGCCAGCGCCGCCCCAAACCCTAGCTTGCCGCACCCGCACAGCACCGCCGCGCAGGCTCCTCTGCGCCACCGCGGACCGGCCACGCCACGGCCTTCCAGCCCCTGCCAACCACCCCAGGAGCTTCGCCTCGACGCCATGAGTCTCCTCGAGCCCGCAGCCACCGATCCTGGCCCTGCACGTGCCAGAATTTCACCGGAGACCGACTCAGGTGAATTCTGTCCGCCGCCGAGATTGCTCGCCGCCGTTGACCCTCCGGCCGTCCTGACCCCCGTAGCTCCATCGCAGGACAACCACGCGTCGACTCGAGGGGATCCGAAGCCCGGATCGCCCCTACACCGCCCTGTCTGCGAGCGCAGCGCCGAGCTTTGCCGCTCGTCCTCGACGCCGGTGACCTTGCGCTGCAACTCCATCCGATCCCGACCCTCGGAGAGCACCCACGCATCCCCTTGCTCCTTTAGCGTTAGTTGTTGCAGCCCTTAGGCCACGTTCGAGGCCGGAACGCCCAGTCGCCGGCGTTCCGCCGCCGCGCAGGCGCACCCCACCACGGCGGGCATGCTGCAGAGCCACACAAGCCTGCACGACCCTTATTTCCGATAGCCCGTGCCTTGCGCAAGCCCCACGACTCCTTTGCACCCAGTTTCCGGCACTGGAATGGCCTGAACGCCGCACACCGGCGAGCACCAACGCCCAGAGCCGCCACCGCAGCTGCATCCATGCCCCTGAGCCACCCCGAGTCCAGCTGATGCCACGGGTGGATCATGCATGACGCGTAGATCCTCCTTGACACAAATCCCGGCGGTTTTGACCCCCGGAATGTCGAATTCGACGAACTCCGGCGACCCCGCCGCCGTGCGCTGCCGCGCACCAGCGCTTCCTCCGCCGCCCACATGCCCAATCGTTCTGAGCCGCCAGATCCAGATCCGACGGCCGATATCAGCGCGTACCGGTTCGCCCCGGTAGTTTTGCTAAAGAACCCTTAAGTTTTATGCAAATCAACCCACGGTCCACTGTTGTTCAATAATAATTGCAGAACAGCCCTGATTCTTGCATGGGCCCCCCTGAGCTTTCCAGTTTTTGGGTCCGCAGTCCAGCCCGGTTGTTTTAGCGCTCTAGCCCTTGGATCTTTTTTGTTTTTACATTTTAGTCCCTGGTTTTTGCAGACAACCCCTGGAAACTCTGTTTTTCTTGCAGAAAAGCCCCTAGATCTTGTTTTAAGCCTAGATTTCGCGTTCTAGCTCCGTTTTAGGTGTTATTTATGTCCACACGATCGTTGTAACATGTAGAATAGTTCTAGCTCAGTTTTGGTTGCTGTTTTTATGTATTGTTGTTCTGTTTCTTAGTGTTTGCCTTTGGTTGCATGTATGTGTATGTGCTGGACTTGTTTTGGCGTTGCGATCGTGAGTAGATGTTGATCCATCTGAGGAGTACCGGGAGCCATCTTCAGAGCAGTTTGAGCAGTAGGAGAACTTTGAGGAAGGCAAGTATAACATGAACACCACCTATCACTTTTAAATACATTTTCATACTGCATTTTAATATTGTATGCTTATAAGGACTTTCCTAGCCACTTCATATCCGCACTATAACACACTTGGTCCTTTTTTAATTAATTTGATTAATGGTATATGCTACTTAATTCTGAGAGTGGCCCTCTGTGTTCTGTGCTTGAGTGGCTCACGTCTCGTTAAAATTGGTTTTTCTAGAAACATGGTTTAGGGGGCCAGCACGGTGCTTAGTACTGGGTTGGCCACTCTCCCTAAGGACCGGTTTATAGAGCGACAACCTGGGACAACAGCGCTACCACAAGACTGGAATGGGATGGTCTTGGCTTACTAATTAGGTCATTTTGGTTCGGGAGTAACTTACCGACGGGGCAGGAGGGGGGGTGAGCTTCAATGGTCCCTGTGCTACGAGGCTTGGTCTGTGTTATCTTGTACCCCCTCGAGGTGGGCCCCATCGTTGCGGAGCCTGAATCCTTAGCGGTTACACCTTACCAACGTGGTCCTTTGTAACGGCCTCGTAGTGAGTTTGCTAGTCATCTCACCTACGGAAGTGTGATGAACAACTAGCGTAGCTCAAGACTTGTGGGTACAGATGTGCAACCTCTGCAGAGTGTAAAACTGGTATACTAGCCGTGCTCATGGTTATGAGCGGCCCAGATCCTCCTTTTGATTAGTGGGGTTATCTTCCTTTGATTAGGGGGGTTCCCCGGGTGGTTTGGTTTGGTATAGTTCTCAGTAGTATCATAATTAATTCTGATTAATTACTATGTAACTGGGTTATGGTAATTCATCCATTGTAGTAATTACCTTTAATAAAATTTTGCCAAGATTAAAAGCTAATGCAGTTGAGTCATCCAACCTTAGAGCCTCATAGTTTGTGTTATACTTGTTGAGTACAAGTTGTGTACTCACTCTTGCCTACTCTACTCTTTTCCTCTTGTTCTCTTTGGGGATACCCAACTGCTGGTCAGTTCCCGGCGACGCGGAGGAGTTCACCCGGAGCTACCAGGAGTACGAGGACTTCTAGGCGTTCGTCTCCCAGTCGACGTCCCTGTGGCGCCCAGCTTCCGAGTTTCGTACTTGTTCTACGCTTCTGCATACTCTGTATCAGACATTTTGTCATTAATGTAATAAATAACATTCGTACTCATTTTATTATATCTCTTTACATGATATGTGCTGTGATATACTGTTCATTCTGTTGTATATACGTGTGACTTGATCCTGGCACGTATATGATTGCTCGGTTTATATCCTTTTGTAAACCGGGTGTTACAAATTAGACTATGGTTACCGATATCTGCTTGAAGTATATTCTGAGTTATCGAATATATGCTTCTTGTCATGGTTGTGTTATTATTCAATGCTTGCATTGCATAATCACCCTGTGCTGGAGATGGTTAGTCTTTTGTTCTTAGAACTCTATCAACTGCTCCAGTATTTGTATGATTGCTCTAGTGTGATATCTGTCCATCCGGAGGGTGGGGGCTCCGCGCGGGACACTAGAGTATCCCTTAATAATGTAGACATGGTGTCTAGATTAGCTAAGAGTTGCTGGATGTCAACTATACCCACGGTTTGTAGAGATAGCCGGCAAGTGGTGATAGCCCTGTTCGAGCTTTTTAGTAATCCTCCACGTTCGGTATGGGGGGTAGGAGGTACATAAAGTCGCCGGGGTGTACGGGCTCCTCCAGTTACTTCGATAGTGATCTCTCTGTTGTGTAGTTTAATCTCTGACGAGCTAACCAATGAGAAAGTGTAGATATAGCTAGGCTAGCATAGCTGACTCGAGCTCTGACTTTTACCTTGCTCCCGGCCTAAAGCATCTTTTATCTTTTATTTATCCAAGAGGGTAGTTTGTGTGTGTCACACTACCTCCTACCATATTATTATCTTACCCCTATTTATGCATAAGAATATCCAATCTAGATAGAGTTCACCAACTAATCTATATATCCTCTCACTCATCGCCTTCCCTGCAGAAATATAAATGAGACCCCGGTATACTCCCGGGTAAAATGCTACAGTGGTATTCTGTGCGCTTGCGGATTTATTCGTGATTCATGAAATACTGCAACCTCAAATTGGCATCTGCGGGCGTCATCACTGGTGACGTAGGTAGGCACCAACAGAGGGTTGATCTCCTGATAGAGCAACTCAAGAATGTTCATATCCCCATAATGAAAGAGGATGTGTAACTTTGTGAGCCATTGGAACGACTCTGAGTTTGGGTCATGAGAGAAATGAGTTTCTTTTAACTCATCCCCTCCTTAGGTAGGAAGCTTTGCATTTCATCAAGGATGAATATGGCAGCACAGCAATGCATCCTAAACTTCCAATAGAAGTTCATTTGAAGTGCAGGGTGAGAATAACTTCTATTAGGCATCAATCAAAATCAAGGAACAAGATGTGAGTTTTGAGTCACTTGATTTGATTGGCATCGATCGGTAATCGAGGATTTGAATGTGAATTTATTTCACTCGATTCGATCGGTATGTCCTTATGATGCCTTGACCAAAAGATGAGTCCTACGGACTTACAGCACGGTGGTCAATGTCGAGGCATATTCCTCGGTGAAAACGCCTTGGAGATTGCCTTGACACGGGAACATTTCAGGAATGAATCTCGTAGCCGGATGAAGAACTAGGTCCAGAGAGGATGGCTCTAAAGACTCACCCCAAAGGGGTTAGAAGGTGTGTACGAGGATAACCTTCCATGGGTAGCGGGGGTGAAGGTAGAGATAAAGAAAAGCAAAAAGGTATGAGGTTGATAGTGGTAGCAGGGGTGAATGTAGAGGTAAGGAAAAACAAAGGCTAAGGTTTTTTTTTCAAAAGAGAAAAAGATACGAGGACCAACTAGGCTCGAAGTTAGAACAACAACCGTTCCCCGGCAATGGCGCCAGAAAGCTTGTTGGGTATTTTAACGATGCGAAATAAATCCGCAAGCGCACGGATACCGTCGTAACTTTCACCCGTGAGTATTCAAGGGTATCATATCCACAGAAAATGTGTGTGCACTAACTCCTAACTTAGTCGGTCCAAGGACACACCAGGATATGTGGCGAGGATGGAGAGGATTCCTGCGGTAGCACTAAAGATGAGTTAAAGGTCGAACTCTCGGGAAGAATACTCGCTTCGGGCACCGGCTTACCCATGAAATGGTCAGGATACTCCGGCCAACAACTCTACGCTATATCCGAACGTGGAGGACTACGAAGGATCGACAGAGCTGTCACCACCTGCGGCCTACCTCACAGACTGTGGGATATAAGGCAAACGAAGGTAACCCTTAGCCCTAGACACCACGTCAGCACTACTGATTACTACTGCAATCTAACTTTGTCTGTTAACCCATAGCAAACTACAACACTCTATATAAATACGAAGCGACGAACTCGCGAGTAAGAGAACTGATCTCACTCAAGCAAAAGTACTATGCAATACAAGAATCATAAATACTAACTTACTCATACCAGAGGAAGCCAGCATTCGTAGAGGTACAAGACCGGAGAAGACCACCGATAGGCTCGGTGCTTCTCTGAACTACTCCTCACTCTCCTCCTACACTAAGCACTAGCCTAGGCAGGGCCTCGCCTTTGGAATGGAGCACTACATCTTCTCTTGAGTGGTGTGTATAATAGGGGGTGAGGGAGGCCCCTTATATAGTGCTAATAGGTCTGTTCCCGCCCCCAATAAATATGGAAACATAGTGCACCGCCTTGGAGTGGATAGGATCAAGTTTCCCGCCAAAGATGAGGCCGGTTGGCACCAGAAAGGGTTCGGCCGACCCCCGGGCGCCGCCTCTCGCACCGCCTTTTGTTCTGGACACTGCCAGGTGGGCCCCCAACTTGTGTATGTCGGTGTCGGGGCTTTGTTCGTCAGTTTTCTATGTCAAATGGGCCTCTTTTGGACGTGTAACGCAGCAGCGATGTTTTGTGTATCTCTGTTGTGTCTTCTGCGTGTTTTCATATTATTCCCGACTTGTGTCCCTGCAATCAACAATTCACCAACACTCGTGGAATTTGTTAGTAATAACTCCTACCACTACTGTTGATGTTCCTTTTTCATGTCTTTATGCAGGAGTTGACGGCATATATTTTGGACTTAACAGCCGTCAACAGTGGGCCGATTTGTTGGGCCAGTTTTGCCCCAAACATAAAATCTGAAGTGGTGGATTTAGTGTGATAGGTCTGCTGGGGTCACACAGGTGAATCCCAGCAACGTCCGGTCCGACTCTATACCACCAGCCATTCGCCCGAAGATTGAGCCAAACCTCCATGGAGGACCAACCACACTCTGCCATGTGTGTTCTGAGAGGCGGTGGGGCCCGTGTGCTGCCGACACATGGTCGGCCGACTGTTGGCACTCCTTAGCCTAAACGAATTACTCTGCAAGCGCACAGAGACCGATGTAGCTTTCACCTTGGAGTATTACAGGGTATCGAATCCACGGGGAACGATAAAGCACAACCAGACCTAGAACTAGTTCAACCGAACCCACCAGGGGAAGAAAGATAAGTGGGCAGAGGGTCTAACGTCAGTTAGCCAACTCATTATCCAGAAGACTTGCAACTAAACTATCCTGATCTGCTTCGGCGGCCTTAAGCGAAGGGCTCAGATAGTGGTGAGAAGGGGCCCAACATACTTTCGGCAACTACTGCTATGAAAACACCCGAACATGGTGGACTACAAAGGACGGACAGGACTGTCACCACCTGCCGCCTACTACTGCGGTGCCGTGGGGTGGAACACAACCCTATGTAACTAACCAAGTCTAGGCACCATGCCTAACACTATCGAGTTATGTACTCCTATCTACCGGCAAGACAGAAAGCACTCTCAAATAAGTAGAACTTGTTACTTACGCAAACTAGGGATCCCGCAGATCAAAGACAGAAAGTAAACAAGTAACTGAAGTAAAGACAAAGACTAGCGAGATAACGACGAGAGACGAGAAACTTCACTCCGAAGATGCTTCATTCCTCTGAGGTGGCTTACAAAAGTGGAGTAAGGCCGAGAGAACTCGGCACCGCTCCTTTACTTTGTCTATCGCCAAGACTCTCACCTCACACTCTCCCTATTCTACTAAGTGGGACTACATCTTGCTTGAGCTCTTCTCTTCTCCAAAATGGTGTGTGTAGAATGAGGGGTGGAGGCTCCCTTTTATAGTGCTTCCAAGGCGGTTATCACGAAGTCGCCTACACTTCACGCAAGGAGGTCGGCATCGTAACTTCCACATGAAGGCTGGACACATGGTGTGACAAAGTCTGGCCGACCGGCCTCCCCTAGGCCGGCCGGCCTAGGAGTCATGCTATCTGTCCACCGCCTTCGATTCGACGCTCCTGGTGCTCCCTGGAGGTCGGTGCAAAAGGCCGTTCATCAAACCGATGTTCTTTGGGCCGGGCGGCCTGGCTCTGGAGGGATTTCAGCCCTTCGTTGCACCGACACGCTCCTCAACGGCTGGAGATCACTCCTGGATGGGTAGTTATCTTGTGCTCTGATCATGGCACAGAATTCCTCCATTTTGCCTACGGATTCAAGCCTTCTGATTCCAACTCGTGCATTCTGGGAAACTACCCATTGGAATGGCTTGATTTCTCCCTCTGGATGATACTGGTAAAATCTCATGCCAAGATTCCACAGAAAGTATGCCGGCCGGCCGAATTCGGGCCTTTCGGTCCAAACAGTGTCCGTTTTGGGTCAACTTTTTATATTTTGTTCCTGAGATCAAACATGCACCAAAACTTGTGGAACTCATTAGATATAATGGTTATAGCATGGTTATGGCCTATGTTTCATAAAATCTAGCGGAGCGTTGGCGGCAAAAATCATTGATATCGACCGCCAACACCGACCGTATGGTCGGCCGACCGTGGGCTGTGCCCGTTCGGCCCAATATTTGGTCAGAAGGCTGCTAGGTGGATCCCCATGTCATGTACATAGGTAAGGGCCTGTCTTGAGTCGGTTTGGAAGCTCTAGTGGGCCTGTAGATCCTCATGAACGCGCCTAATTCGTCGAGAAGATTTTGCCTCAGATTGATGACGTGTCACCTTGCTTTTGGGCTGCATTCTCCTCTCATTTCCAAGCATAAGCATCCTGCACGCAAATGTATACCAACACTTTGTGGAACTCATTACCAATAACTCCTACCACTAGTGTTGACGCTCGTTTTTCATGTGCTCATGCAGGAGCTGATAGCTTGCTCTGATGGTTGGGTTTGTATCTTGACGTTTGAGGCTTGTTTTACCTGCATTTCTGCCTGAATTCCAATATAACAATATTTCTAGGAGGAAACGTGGAATTAGCTCTTTCTGGAGAACATAAGCAGGCATGAGACTTTATTCTTATGATTTTAGGCTCAAGATGACACTTGAAATGAGTCATTAGCGAGTGTCAACATATGCCTCCAGGGCATTCAAGGAACTCAAACAATTCCTCACGACACCACCCGTCTTGATCGCGCCCGACGATAGGGAGGTCCTCCTCCTTTACATCGCCGCCACCACTCATGTGGTAAGCATAGTCCTGGTCGTCGAACGAGATGAGATGGGTCACATCTACAAGGTACAGCGGCCGGTTTACTTCATCAGTGAAGTACTCGCCGAGTCAAAAGTACAATACCCCTAGGTACAGAAGCTGTTGTATGCCATCCTCATCACATCAAGAAAGCTTCGACACTACTTCTAGGCTCACAAGATCAAGGTGGCCTCCTCATACCCTCTCGGCGACATCCTTCACAACCGCGATGCCAACAGCCGAGTCATCAAATGGTCAGTAGAACTCAGCGCCCTTCACAATTGAGTTTACACCACATTCTTCGATCAAGTCTCAGGCCTTGGTCGACTTCATCGCCGAGTGGACCGAGATCCAGGACGCACCACCCGACACGTGACCCGAGCACTAGGTCATGTACTTCGATGGTGCCCTCAACCTCGACGGAGCCGGTGCCGGGGTCCTCTTCATCTCCCCCAAGGGTGAGTAGCTCAAGTACGTGCTTCAGCTACTGTTCAAGGCCACAAACAATACTGCCGAGTACGAAGCTCTCATACATGATCTCCGGATCGCCATCACGCTCGGTACCAAGCGAATGCTTGCTTACAGCGACTCCAAAGTCGTCATACAACAAGTAAACAAGGACTGGGAGTGCACAAAAGAAAAGATTGACGCCTACTGCAGGAAGATTCGCAAGCTTGAAGCCAAGTTCTATGGCCTCGAGTTCCACCATATCCCCAGGGACGATAACGTGGCAGCCGATGTCCTGTCAAAGGTCGGATCAAAGCGGGCCCTCGTCCCAGCAGGAGTATTCATCCAAGCACTAAATAGCCCTACTATGAAAGTCGACGAGGAACCCCCCTCAAAACCCGACTTGGTGCCGGCCCTAGGATAGGAAGTGCTCACAATCGACACCGACTGGCGATCTCCCATCATCGACTTCATCAAGAACAAAAAAAGCTACCCCAAGGGGAAGGAGCATGAGAAACTCACACGGGATGAAGGAGTCCGACTCATAAGTGAAATCCACTCGGGCATCTGTGGCAACCATGCAGGAGCTTCCACCCTTATGGGTAAAGCCTTCAGATCATGCTTCTACTAACCCTCGGCCTTAGCCGACGCCCGGAATCTCGGCAGACGATGTCCCGTGCCAGTTCTTCTCCAAACAGCAACACGTCCCGGCTCAGGCCCTACGGACAATACCACCATCCTGACCATTCGCCTGTTGGGGACTCGACTCGATGGGGCCCCTCAAGATAGCCATCAGCAGATCAGGCGATCAAGTAATTCTGCGGGCTCCCAGCCACTGTAGGACTTAGCTTGGAGTTGAGCCAGAGCATCGATGATTAGATCCAGGTTGTCATACAAGGACGACTCATCTGAATCTGAGTATACGTCGAAAATGAAAGCCTCCCGGTTAACGGTGGCGTCAGAATTTTTGACGTACACTGGGCAATCCGATCTTGCCTCCTGTACGGAGTAGATGGATTCGATCATCTTCTGGTAAGCAGAAAATGCTTTGCGCAACCTGAAAACGGGTTGGACGCAGTGAGTCTCGATCCGAGTAGAGTTCGGGCTAAGATCAATCTAAGATCTAGTAGAAGTCGTGTTGATGACAAGTTTCTCCTCGATCTCCTTGGCGAGATCCGGAAGTGTAATGTCCCGCCTCCCCGAGGCCGGGCCCGCTTACATCAGGCAGCTTTTCTAGGATATAGACTGCCCTCACAGACCAACACTAGTCTTTTCTACGCACTTTGTCCTCACTCATGCGCACCCAGGAATGACTTCCCGGTCGGTCCCATCGCCCCAGGCCAAGCATGCTTAACTTTGGAGTTTTTTTGAGATGGGCTTCCGGAAAAGAAGTTGCAACTTGTTGGTATGAGTATCCTATTAATCCTATTAAGCCCTGGGCCGGGGTGTTACAGGAAGCAGCATCTCGCCGAGGGCTAGAGCGATCGGCGACGTTGCTCCTTTTCGCTGAGATTGCCTCCAGCTCCGTGAGGTTGGTCAGGTGGCTGCTGAAGCCGCCTAAACCATTGGCAACATAGACCTGGGAGCCGAAGACGAAGCTGGTGCCTTGATCAAGGACTATGGATTTAGAAGCGAAGGTGACCATTGAATTCGCCGATGAACTCGCCGAATCCCCTACCTGGCGCGCCAATTGTCGGTGTTTAGCTGCCAAACCTACTCAGGGATACCTTTAGTAGTAGGATTGTAGGCAAGGGATCGACTAGCTCTGGAAGCCAATGGTGCAAGGAACACAAGGATTTAGACAGGTTCGGGCCGCGAGGTGCGTAATACCCTACGTCATGTGTGGTTGCTTATATTGCCTTAGAGGTTGATGTGATATAGTATGTTTTGAGGGAGGTCTCTGCCTACCCTTATATAGTCTAGGTGGACAGGGTTACATGTAAAGTCCTAGCCGAGTACTGTTTGTGTTCTATCTCAACTGGACCGAGTAGTTTCCTTGTACTACAACTAGTTCTACACCTATTCGAATAGTTACAAAAGAGGGAAGGTACATCCATACTCTATTCCTTACTGTAGAACATTCTACACCTGTAAGCAATCCCGCTGCCACAGGTTTGACACACCAGCTCCTACCAGTCATCCAGATCCTGCCCAATCAAATTTCTTCAAAAAGATACGTACAGAGGGATGGAACTTAAGACCTATTGCATGGTGTCATTGTTGGGGATGCCACCTTTGGACCTGGCTGAAGGCAACCGATCGAAGACCCAGAACACAGTGAAACCAGGGCACGACGGTCAGCACCCTCAGGCCTCGACGAAGGTGCCGGCACGAAGGGACAAGAAGCGAAGACACCGCTGCTGGGTCCATGGTGAAGGACGCTGTCTTCGGGAGCAATGAAGCCCAGGAGCGGAAGACATCGACGGATGCAGCCCAGAATGGGCTTCGGCGACGACGAGGCCCAGGAGCCGAAGACATCGACGGAGGCAGCCCAGGATGGGCTTCGGCGACAACGAGGCCTAGGAGCCGAAGGCGCACGCGGAGGTGGCTTTGGACGCGCTCGGGACACCAGGCGAAGACGGCGTCGCGGAGCGGGCCCACGGGCGCACCACGGCCCCGGTCGGATGCTTAGCTGTAATCCACTTCGATGTAAGTGTACTCAAATGTCCACGGAATATTCTAAGAATAGCAGTTGGCGGATAATACGGAAAAATCAGGCAGACGAGTAGGTAAACCGGCGCCTATAAATACCTTTGTAATGGTCATTGATAGTACATTGAATACAAGTGTGTTGCTGTGTTTTCGTAGTGTTCTTGTGCTCTCGATTCGTGTGCCGTTCCGAAGGAACATTGATGGACCGTTTTCTAGCAATGTCAAAGACGTCTTTTGCATGACCAAATCAAGGTGGTTCTTGGATACTATATATACACCATGGGAGACGGGAATCTATGGATCGGAGTCCTTCTCGTCAACCGGTGGACGAGAGAAAGAGAGGCGTGCATTGAACTCCGCTGGGGTTAGTGAGATCAATGGGATGAGGTGATGTCTCGGGCTGACCGCGGTCTTTGCAATACATGTCTTATCCTGGGGAGGCACATATATAAGCAAACAATCCTCTTTGGCAGAGAAAATTCACGCACAGAAGAAAAATCTTGTTTTTCCTGCACGTTGCGGCTAATTGTTTTTTTTTTACCCAACAATTCCATGTTTCCTCCTGATGAAAAGACACGTCAAAAGTTTAGCTTTGGTGGGTCCATACAGAGGTTCATATATATATATATATATATATATATATATATATATATATATATATATATATATATATATATATATATATATATATATATATATATATATATATGTGGCTGAAAAATTAAGTAAAAGAAGCCAAGATTCCCTTGACTTGGTCACTCACTACTAGTCCATCATGCGTATAGCCTCTTCATTTAATTAAGGTAGTAAACGTACGCATCATTATTTGCAATGGCCAATGGCATCACCCAACACGCAGGTCAGGTAGCTGCCAGGTACCTTCGTCAAGTTCCAGGCTTCCTCGCGTTCCGGTGGAGGTGCAATCAATCGAGGCAGCCGAGTCAGGAGGTGATGGAGAGACCAGCCGCCGTGCCCGTGCTGACATCATCTCGTATGTGGCCACTTGAGACTAGCAGAACCTGCACATGGATATATAGATGCTATATATATAGTATAATATCTATATATGACATGTACTATATGCTTACAGCTAACGGACCAGCTATCTGCCGCTACTAGCCGCCGATCGACAGCATAGCCCGCCCAACAGAGCGTCCACGTAGCAGCTACCAATGGCAAACCCTAACCACGACCACGATCAAGGGGGCTCGCCGGCACCGCCGCCGAGGACGAAGAGGAGCAGGACGAGGCGAGACCCCCACGGGGACGAGGTCTACAGAGTGCCGCCCCAGGACTTCGCGCACACCGTGCAGAGGCTCACGGGAGCAGCCTCGTCCCAGGCTCCACCGACACCGAGCAGCAGCAGGAGGTCATCACTAGGCCTTGCAGCTGATCAGCAAGCTCCTCCGCGGCCGCCGTCGACCGGGCCACCGCCGTCAGCTCCGGCGGCAGCGCTGCTCGTGTCGGCCCCGAGATCCATGCAGGAAGCCTACCTCGCGTGGTGCGCCTCCAACAACGTCGTCCTCAGCCTCGGGACAATGGCAGAGATGGAACGCGGCAACGGAGGCCAGAGCTAATAAGCCCCGCGTTCATTTGTGAATAACTCATAATTAATGCTTTATTTGGGGTCAGCGGACAATATATATCCGTGGAGTTTTGAAACAGGCAGAGGCCAGAGCTAAGTTCATTTTAGCATGTCCATTAATTATTTCAATTTACAAAAATTGTTAGAGGGCATTCCATTTTTTTCCAGGGAAGATCAAAAGTTAACCCGTTCCTACAAAAAGAAGCGAAGCTACTGTAGCAGTTGATCCGCCCTCTAAAAACAATTTTCCAAGATCGGATGATGGTGTCACCTGTCCCTAAAATGCTCACCATTTTTAGTGGCGGGTGATGACGCTATCACTACCCTAGATTCTTAGGGGGTGAGGAGTCACTTGCCCCTAAAAATGATTTTCAGAGCCAGGTGATGGTATGAACGGCCACTGCAAATTGATTTGAGAGTTAATATAAAAAATAGCATATCTCATATAGTTACAAGTGATTGTGTAGTGTGCTGGAGAGGAGGGTACACGTGAGGCTAGAAGTAAGGAGTTCGAACCTCATTTTATGTAAGTGTACATATTTCATCAAAAAAATTGTATCTTAGTAGTAGAGGGGCTCCTGGTGGTCGCTGGTTAGCTGGGATATTTTTTCTGGTTGATTTTGTTTATTTCGTGTTTTCTTAATTTTTTTATTTCTGAAAAAATGATTTGTATGGCGGATCAAGACCTCACTCATTCCTATAAATAAATTCGTAGCAAATTGGAATGGGTGCGTTACTCATCCAACAAATCAATTTTTAGCTGTGAGAACGAGGGACGCGCGGGTGCCGCACCTGCCTCTAAAGATACTTTTTTACTCAACCCTAAAAATCATTTTCATAGTGTCTATATAACGTGACTTCATTGTAGCATATTGACATCTAAATTCTTTTTTTCCTGAGAAGGGCATCTAAATTCTGAAATTGAGCAAAACATGAACTTGACCTCGTTTGGCTTCTTTTCTTCAACTAATTGAATACCGCTGATGCCATGGAAGCAGCAGGGTCTGATTGTTGGCATTGTTGGGTATACTAGCAATTTTGTAACATTGTGATCCGGAAAAACAATAAATGAATCATGGAAGAACTGTGAACTATGCCAAGTTGAGCACGGTGAATATACTACATACAAACTAGACATTATATGGTACGGTATTCAGAACAAATGTGCATGATCTGTCGCATTTGCACATATTCCAATAATTAGAAGAAAAGGTGTAGAATTATACTCTTGAGAAGGGCCATTGCTGGTCCGGTGGACGCGCGCGCTACTATGTACGGCATCCGTTATCATGGTGGTTGATGCAGTTGCACTGATGTTCCGATTGGATCCAAGTGCTAATAGGTGAAAAAAATATTAAACTTTAACACTAGTGTATTCAAATAGAAGTGCTACTATAAGGTGGGCTACAATTTAGATAATACTAAAAATTTTAGCAACTGTATTAGTTTTAACCGGTGCTAACATTTAGCACTCAACTTTCAAACAGTGCAATATAGTGCAGATGGGCAACTTTCTCGAGGGAGGTGACTAGTACAAAGCCTCGTGGATGTAGACAAAGTAGATGAATAGAAGTGAACAATCATTAACTTCAAAAAAAGAAGTGAACAATCATGTAGTTGAACTGCGCTTTCTAAAAATCTGATTTGCCTCTTACTTAATGTGCAAAGTCCGAGACGAAGGAGATTTGGAGGCCTGCTCTCCCAACAGTTTTTTTTTCGCGAAAGGATGGGGATTACATTAATTTTGGATAACAGTACCCCCCCCCCAAATTTTCGCCTACACCGTGGAAACCAAACAGAAAAGCAAAAAAGTACACGGAGGGCTTCTTTGCAAGACTCCATTGTTTCCAGGAGCTTCTGCAGTCGCCGCGACGATAAACCCAAGGCACCGCTCGCCGCCGACCACCGCTTCACCCTGCTACATTTGGGCCCGTGTTTGGATGGCTGCTCAGCCCAATTCTATCAGTTGCAGTTGGTGATTGGATGGCTGCACTAGCTGTTGGGCTGCATTGTGAAATGCAGCGAGCTCGTGTTTGGTAGGCTGGATTGGGTCGTTCGGCCCACCGGACCATGGCAATGGGTAACGATACCCTTTCATCGCTAGTAGTCTTCAGCTGAGGCCGACAGAAGTCACTCCCTCTCGTTCACCATCCCCTCTTCTACCTCGAGCTCTCCTCGCCTTCGCCGCCCTCGTGCTCCTCCGCTGGTCGATGCCGCCATGCCCGTCCTATCCCGCCCCAGTGCAAGCCACCCTGTCCATGGAGGTTCATCGCACAGTCAAAGCCCCTCCAAATCCGATTAGCTGAGCTCCTCGCGCTCAAATCTGGCGGGTCTTGCCCTACCGCTTGCGACTTTGGTCGGAGGTGTCCGAAATGCTACGAGTGGCACGCCGAATCGAGTGCGTAGAAGGCAAGAGGAGCTACAAGTGGCGCAAAGTCAGGAGATGGCTCTGGTGATTCAGGAGATGGGTCCAAGTCGGGTACTAAGGAGTCACCTCCTTCATCTCCAGTATGTTCCTTCCCCTCCTAGATTTCTTTACCTTGTTGATAGAATGAGTAGAACGTTTATGTAGTCTGAATGATTGTGGTTTTCTAGTCGATGTCTGCAAGTGAGGTTCCAGAGGGGATTGAGTTGTCAGATTGGAGGGGACTTGACTGCAAAAGTAGCCTTAGATGCCGCCATGGAAGACCCTCAAGATGCTTGCTTTGCTGGGATGGCGCCAACACTGGCCGACGCTACCTTGGTTGCCCCCTTAAGGTTATTGCCGTGAAAGTGTCTTAACTGTTCTACCATTTGTCTTATAACATGTTCAATGTGACATTTTCGTTTTATGGTGCACTTGCAGAACAAGTCTAGGATGTGCCGTTTTGTCAAGTGGGTTGATGATGAGTGGCCGCCAAAGTCCCAAGAAGTTGCTGCGACTCTGTGGGATGTTGTTGCCCAGTTCAAGAAGAAAGCTGATGATGCCCAAACTGATCTACTGGGTGCCATTCAGTTGAGAAATGAGGTTATGGAGGACAAGGAAGCACTGCTAGAAGAGGAGGAGGATTGGGCCATCGAGAAGGCAGCTCTGGTGCAGGAGAAAGCAAGGATAAGGAGGGAATTGTCCATGAGAACGAGGTTTGCACGGGCGTCTTGTTCAACATTGGCCTCAAGGATTAACAGTCAAGAGTTGGACAAGAAGGTCCTGGTTGGAGTGATCCTATGCCTACTTGGCCTCCTAGTGGCAATGATGCTTTCAGTCGTACTGAAGAACAAGTGATGCTCTGAGTTTACTCTGATGGTGATGATCTTTTGTAGCTGCTGTTGGTAGGACTAGTGCAGTCTAGTTGCATCTTAAGCCTGCCATGCCATATTTTATTGGCTCTGATCAAACTTGTGATCTTATTTTGTAAGACAGTGAAGCTGTAATGCCTGTGTTTGCTAGGTGGTCCTCTAGATTCTTGAAACCTAGTAGTGTTTCTTATGGTGCTGTGATGAAACTAATGATCAAACTTCTAATCATATTTGTGAATTATGGTGTTGTGAACCTTGATATGCTGCGCAAACGGCAGTTCCTGGAAGCATGCCATGATTGATCCGTCTTTGTGATACATCTGGGTGCTGACAAATGCCATTGTTAAAGGATCCCTTAGAAGCATCAAATATCATGGTTCATCATAGATGTTCTGAATTAATTATGCTTACATGATGACTTCAATAGGAGTTGTTCAAAGTACATCTGCTAATCACGAATACATAGGTTTACATCAAATAAACCTTGCACATACAACCCAGAACCATGGCCACCAGAACTACAATTACCCAGTTTCTAACACTGATTGGTGACTTCTTTGCAGCAATATCCTGAGTAACATCCTTCAGCAGCTTCGTGTTTAGTTTTGAAGCTCTTGTATGATGACTTGCTGAAACCTACAACCTGTTGGTTGCACAAACTCCAGTCATCGTACACGCCTGGAACTCTTCCATTGTAGACCACATACCATTTCATCTCTACAACAGAAGCATATCTTTCATAATTCAGATAGCCAGATTGCAAATAAGACACATTAGCACAACAGAATGCATTCATGTCACAGTCACAATCCTAATCATGGCATCAGATTAGCACAACAAGAGTTTTGTATGCTACTTGCCACCTCCTAAATTTACTCATCTCATTTACAAAAAAAAGCAGGACTGCTTGTATGTGTAACCTAATGTCACGTCTTGGAGGTAGAACTCCAGATTAAGTTACAGACATAGGCTTTTAGCCCAAATAGTTAGGTGGTCAGTGCACAGTGCTGCAAAAAAAGAGAATCCTGGCCAACCTCGTCACATGAAGTAGTTGTTCTTGGCCAGAAATGATGCAAGACATAAGTCTTTCTGCTCGGCATCCATGTCCAGGAAACCCATTGCAGACCTCTTATGTTCCATCAGGTGATCAAGGCAGAACATCAGTGCAGGTTTGGGGTAGTTTGTGCAGTCCATCACAGCCTTCACTATTCCAGGTGCACCTTCAGAGTGTGTTGATTCTTTGACAGCATTTGCAAAGCCCCAAACTGCTTCAGTCAATCCTGTCAAGTAGCACCCTTCCTCCTCTGATATCTTCTTCCTCTTGCCAAGTGCCTGTCCTGGTCTTGGCTCAACTGGTTCAACATTGGCCTCAGTTGCAGTTGGTGGAGCTTCAGCATCAACATCAATTGTTTCTGGCTCTGCAAGCTCTCCCAGTGGTTCATTTGATCCCATTGCATACTTTCCTGTTGCCACCCCACTAGCAAAAATAGCCTGCATCTGAGGATAGTTCACAAGGTGACAGTTCAGGAACTCAGCGTCCTTGGAATGGTCTTGAAAATAAGGTAAAGGCAACCTTTAGTATGACAGTAATTAATCAAATATGCTGTCATACAGAATTTCATATCACAAATAGTTACCTTGACATGTCCAGCATAGTGTTCAGGGGCCAAAGTGATCATGTTCAACTCCTTATCCCACAGGCTTCCACTGATCTCCTTGAGCCTGCAGATTTTAACCCACCTTGCATGCCATTTCCTCAGATGATTGTACACCTGGGAACCTGTCACCTCTTGTCCAGTAAACTCAGATAGATCCCTTGCCACCTTGTTCAAGTACACATCCTTGAAACCCTTGTCTGTCTTCACTCCCTCACCAACCAAATCAGTGAAATGACGCAACACAAAACAAGACATGGCACAAGTCCAGATCAGCCTACCGTGGGGAGCAGCATTGCCTTGCTGACCTCCAACCACCTCTTCAGCATCGATAGCCACTTGCTCAGCACCTAGAGCAGCCATGTCCTACTTTCTCCAATTCAAATCAATGCATATAGAAAAGCTATCAAATAACACATACACTAGCAACAATCAAATGCCACATACACTAGCATCAATCAAATGCCACAAACACTAGCAGCAATCAAGTGAGAAATAACAAGACAGTATATCAGGTCATCACACTGGAAGTAGATCCATACATTACATAACTGAATAAACATCCATACATTACATAACTGAATTAAGATCCATACTTGACATCACTAAAATAAGATCCAAACAGTACAACACTACCAGCAAATTTACAGAATTAAGTTCACAAATAGACAGCAAACATCCTTACTTTACCATAGGTTCAGACATAAATGTCACGTCCATTACAGGGTATCTAGTTCCTAGCCCCAGCCCTATTCTGCCACATCTGCTCAGCCAAGTATCCCTTTTGGCAGCCCAAGCACCATTATCCATAACTATATCATTGGGAGCAGCCTCATCAGAAGGATTTGCAGGCCAGTCTTCTTCTGGTGGGATGTGTTCATCATGGCCATGCCTTAGTATCCAGTTGTGTAGGATACAACAGGCAAGGACCAACTTGACTTGAGAGTCCTGTATGGATGGAAGGGCTAGTTGTAGAGAATCCTGAATCTATTCTTCAGTGCAACAAAGTCTCTCTTAACTGTAACCCTCAGTGAGGAATGCCTCAGATTGAACAGTTCCCTTGCATTTTGAGGCCTCATGACACCATACTCCCTTAGGTGGTACTGTTGGAAATATGTCCTAGAGGCAATCATATTTTCTTGTATTCATGATTAATAAAGTGTTTCTTGAATATTCATAGATGACAACTTGTATTGATTAATGCTTATGTCAAGTATTTGTGAAACTCTTTACTTATATGGATATTTGAAAATGTTCCTAAAGTCAGAGTTCATGTGAGGACACACATGAATATTAGACTAGCACATGTATTAGTTGATTGACTACGTTTCACAAGTCATTGATATGGGGATGCCAAACTAATAATGTGGGCTCATATGAGACATGAGACTGAACTGACCCAACATGAGATGATGATTTCTCATTACACAATATATACGCTGTGTCCTAAGACCTGAGATCGTCGTATGTACTCAAGATGTGATCCGACTTACTTAGGAGCTATCAAACACTACACCGTAACTGGGTAGTCATAAAGGTAGCTTTCGGGTCTATCAAGAAGCATGCTGTGAGACATAGTCGGTCGAGATGGGATTTGCCTCTCTCTGCTAGAGAGAGATATCTCTGGGCCCCTCGAGTGATTTAGATCAGGAAATGCATGGCCATGCTAAGGTTAAGAGTTAACCAAGGATTCTGAATCACAGGATCGAGAAAGAGTGGTCGGCTTAAAGCTAGACCAAAAATCATGAGACAAAGGGAACAATATGTATAAGATTGTGACGGCTCGTCGGATATGATTTGCGCGTGTATAGGAGTTGACACGTCTTGCTAGAGACTGCTATCAACTATTGGCGATTAGGAGTACTCGGGCCATGTCTATTCGCGCGTGAGCCCATAGGGTCACACACTTAAGGGCCAGAAGCCTAATGCGGATGAGATCCAAATTAGACTGGGTTTAGATGCACTAATGGGATTCAGTTGGCCCATTAAGGGACACCCAAGGTGGGGCCCATGGGAGCCCACCAAAGGGGGGTGCCTCCAAGGCTACATAAGCAGAAGGGAGAGGCGGAGAGGCACCCCAAACCTTGAAACCCTAGCCGCCCCCTCCTCCCTGCAGTTGGCGCCCAAGCTCCCTCCTCGTGCAACTAGCCCTAGTTCGTTCTCGCGGATCTAGCAATCCGGAGTGCGAAGCTTCTTCCCGTATGTGTGGACTTCTTGGAGGTGTTGCACTTGCTACACAAGGACAAGCCGTTCGTGAGGTGGTTCACGCAACTGCACTGCCGGCTTCCATCAGCACTACACCGACGTGCTACAAAATTTCCGCAATCGCGCATCTAGTGGTAATTCCATGATCTATAACAGCAGTGTTCATTGGTTTATGTGATAAAAAAAATTTGTTTTGCTTCCCCATATCCCTACAGTGGTATCAAAGCATGTACTACATCATTATAGATTCGGTTATGTGCATATGGAGATATGCATGGTGTAGATGAAACCCTAATCCTGTTTTGTGTCCTCGCTGCGATGGTCGTGTGACGAATTACTCATACCGGTCGGGTATCCGCCATCTGAGTTAAGTGACACACATAAATCCAGTCACAGCAGGAGGAGATCAATGAGATTAATCGAATCGAAACCTAGGATGATTCGCCAGATGCATTTGATGCATGAGGCAGATTAGATCTGCTTACCGAGTTGGAAAAGTAAGGCAAAAACATGTTATTTAGTAAAACAGTCATAACTTTTGCATACGAACTCGGATTGAGGCGAATTTTATATGAAAATTCATCCACACAAAATTTTACATATGATGTCTTGTATGATTGGTGGTGAATCTATGAAATTAGAGAGCCACTAGTTTTCCTTGACTAGACAGGCTGTATCGGATACATACATGCATAAAGGTTGGTAAGCTTGACAAAGTCATCTTAACGGTTAAGGACCTTGGGGCATAAAGGTTGGTAGCGAAACATGGAGATGTCACCCAACAACAAGAGTCATATGAGATATGATTAGCAAGAGTTGCTTACCGATCTACCTCGTCTTCTAGCGGTGATGGAAAAGCTCACTAGTAGACATGTTAGTTGTGGGTATTGAATCACTATGAATCAAAAGAGGGATATTGATTTTAGTGGGAGTAAATTTTGTTTCTTTTACTCCATCATGAATACATTTGTCTTAGTATTTTGCATTATTTTGTTGTAGATCAATGGCACGTAACCAACCAATTGCTTTACGTTCCGTACTTGAGAGTAGTAAGTTGAATGTGACAAACTATGCGGATTGGATCCGCAACCTGAGAATTGTTCTCAGGGCTGATAATAAGGAAGATGTTCTAGACACCCCCCTGCCAGAAGAGCCTGCTGCTAACGCCATTGCTGCTGAGAGGACTGCTTACAGGAGAGCGGTTAATCACGACCGTGAAGTAAGCTGCCTATTGCTTGCTTGCATGGAACCCGAGCTGCAAATGCAGTTTGAAACAAACCATGCGGCGCACGATATGATCGTTGCGCTTCAGGGCATGTTCCAGACTCAGACTAGGACTGAAAGGTTCAATGTGTCCAAGGCCTTTGCTGAAACCAAGCTTGCAGAAGGTGCAGCAGTAGGGCCGCATGTGATCAAGATGGTTGGTTACACATAGAGGTTGGAGAAGCTGGGCTTCCCACTTGGCCAAGAGTTGGCCAGTGATTTCATTCCTGCCTCTTTACCGCCGAGCTATGGGAACTTCGTCTCGACTCTCGAACTACCACATGCATGGGGCTGAGAAGGGCTTGAATGAGCTGTGTGGCATGCTCAAGATGGCAGAAAGTGACATCAAAAAGAGCATGGGGCGGCGGCCATGTGATGGCCGTCTAGAATAAGCCTCACTTCAAGAAGAAATGTTCTTCATGGAAGAAGAAGAAGGGCAAGGCTAAGGCTGTGAACCCCAAGCCAAACCCTCCACCCAAGGCTAAACCTGGACCAGCTACAGACAAGAAATGCTTTCATTGTCATGAGCTAGGGCACTAGAACAGGAACTGCAAGCTGTACTTAGCATCATTGAAGAATTGTTCTCCTACTTTAGGTACACTTGCTGTTCATATTACAGAAATATTTCTCGCTGACTCTTATATTAATTATTGGGTATTTGATACCGAATCGGTTGCTCATATATGCAATTCGATGCAGGGAATGACATAGAGTATAAGCATTGAAAGAGGAGAAGTTGACTTCCGCGTCGGCAATAATACAAGAGTTGCTGCTTTGACCGTCGGAATGATGCAACTACACCTACCATCAGGATTTGTTTTGGAGCTTAGTAATTGTTATTTTGTTCCAAGTTTGAGTCGAAACATTGTGTCTCCTTCATGTTTAATGAAGGATGGTTATTCTTTTGCGAGTCAGAAAACTGGTTGTGTCATCTCCAAGAATAATATGTTTGTGACTTTGACATCCATTGTGAATGGGCTCTTTCTTTTAAATCTTGATAATTTTCCTGTCTGTAATATCAGTGCTAAGAGGCCACGACTTATTGATTTGAATCCTACCTATATGTGGCACTGTCGTCTGGGTAATCTAAGCGTGAAACGCATGAAGAAGCTCTATTCAGATGGACTTCTAACTTCGTTTGATTTCGAATCATACGAGACATGCAAAACTTATTTGATGGGCAAGATGACTAAGACGCCGTTCATAGGTTTTCCAGAGAGAGCATCAGATTTGCTGGAACTCATACGTACTGATGTGTGTGGACCAATGAGCTCGACTGCTAGAGGAGGATTCCAATACTTTATTACTTTTACTGACGACTTAAGTAGATACGGCTATATCTACTTGATGAGGCATAAGTCTGAAACCTTTGAAAAGTTCAAGGAATTTCATTGTGAAGTAGAAAATCAACATGGCAAGAAGATTAAGGCCCTGCGATCAGATCGTGGAGGTGAATATCCGAGCCATGAATTTAGCGATCATCTGAAGAGTTGCGGAATTGTTCCACAACTTACACCACCTAGAAGACCTCAAAGGAATGGGGTTTCCGAGTGACGTAATCGAACTCTGTTAGACATGGTTTGATCAATGATGAGCCAATCAGACCTACCATTGTCATTTTGATGTTACGCTCTAGAAACAACAGCTTTCACACTGAACAGGGTGTCGTGAAAATCCGTAGACAAGACACCATATGAGATATGGACTGGCAAGACTCCCAGTTTGTCTTTTCTAAAAATTTGGGGTTATGAAGCATTTATCAAACGACTCCAATCTGATAAGCTTGCACCCAAATCGGATAAGTGCATATTCGTGGGATACCCAAAGGCGACCATAGGGTATTACTTCTACAATCGATCTGAGGGCAAAGTATTTGTCGCTCGGAACGGAGTTTTCCTAGAGAAAGAGTTTCTCAAAGGAGAGAAAAGTGGAAGAACGGTGCAACTCAAAGAAGTTCGAGATGAGCCAATAGGACAAGACTCTACAAGTGATGCAAATGTAGCTGAACAAGTTGAGATGCCTATGGCAACAGAAGCACCTCCGCAACCATGAAGGTCATCAAGGCTCCGCGCAGCGCGGGAATAATTTTTGTTAGACAATGATGAGCCTGCGACATATGCAAAGGCAATGGCAGACCCCGACTCCGAGAAATGGCAAGATGCCATGAAATCCGAAATAGAATCCATGAAGGAAAAGTGAAGTTTGGAACTTGATAGACCTGCCTGATGGTGTGAGAACCATAGAGTCCAAATGGATCTATAAGAAGAAGAAAGATATGGATGGAAATATTCACATCTATAAAGCTCGACTTGTCGCAAAAGGTTTTCGACAAGTTCAAAGAGTTGACTACAACGAGACCTTCTCACCAGTAGCGATGCTTAAATCTGTTCGGATTATTCTAGCTATTGCAGCATATTTCGATTATGAATTATGGCAGATGGATGTTAAAACATCTTTCCTTAATGGAAACCTGACCGATGACGTGTATATGATGCAGCCCGAGGGTTTTGTTGATCCGAACAATGCTGAAAAGATATGCAAGCTTCAAAAATCCATTTATGAATTAAAGCAAGCATCTCGGAGTTGGAATATTTGTTTTGATGAAGTAGTCAAAGGGTTTGGCTTCATTAAGAACGAAGAAGAAGCTTGTGTTTACAAGAAGGAAAGTGGGAGCTCTCTTGCATTTATAATCCTGTATGTAGATGACATACTGCTGATTGGAAATGATATTCCTATGCTTGAGTCTGTAAAGACTTCACTGAAAAATAGTTTTTCAATGAAGGATTTAGGAGAAGCAGCATAAATACTGGGCATCAAGATCTATAGAGATAGATCAAAGAGGCTTATAGGATTAAGCCAAGATACTTACATTGACAAAGTGTTGAAGCGGTTCAACATGGAAGAGGCAAAGAAAGGGTTCTTACCTATGTCACATGGCATACATCTTAGCAAGACTCAGTGTCCTATGACGACTGATGAGCGAGAGCGCATGAGCAAAGTTCCATATGCCTCGGCAATTGGATCTATCATTTATGCAATGATAAGTACACGCCCAGATGTTTCTTATGCTCTAAGTATGTTACGAGCAGGTACCAGTCTGATCCAGGTGGGAGTCACTGGACAGCTGTGAAAAACATCCTCAAGTACTTGAGAAGAACTAAAGGATGTGTTCCTAGTCTATGGAGGTGAGGAGAAGCTCGTTGTAACCAATTACACCGATGCTAGCTTCCAAAGCAACAAAGACGATTCAAAGTCTCAGTCCGGTTTCGTGTTCAAAGTAAATGGTGGTGCGGTTAGCTGGAAAAGTTCCAAGTAAGAGAATGGCTGAATCTACAACAGAAGCCGAGTACATCGCAGCTTCGGAAGCTGCGAAGGAAGGTATTTGGATAAAGAAGTTCCTTATTGAGCTTGGTGTGTTCCCTAATGCCTCTAGCCCGCTGGATCTCTACTGTGACAACAGTGGAGCTATTGCGCAAGGCAAGGAGCCAAGGAATCACCAGAAGAGCAAACACGTTATGCGGCGATTTCATCTCATTCGAGAGTTCATCAATTGGGGTGAGATCAAGATATGCAAAATACACATGGACCTGAACATTTCAGATCTGTTGACAAAACCCCTTCCACAGCCCAAGCATGAGAGGCACACAAGAGCAATGGGTATTAGATACATTCTAGATTGACTCTAGTGCAAGTGAGAGACTGTTGGAAATATGCCCTAGAGTGTGACACCTCTTGTGTCCTGTGCAATAAAAGCCAATTCATGGAACTCGACTAAATTATAGAAGGGTTTTGGAAATTTAATTCAGAAAGAAAAGGTCAAATAAAATTCATACTACACATTTGGAACCTGGGATGTGAGAGCAAAAATGTTAAAAATATACTCAAATCCTATTTAAAAATATGCACAAAAATAAGTTTGGGTTGTTGTGGGTACCTTAAATGACATGTGCTGAATTCAACTTTCAGCCAAATCCCATCAACGATCAAATAAAAATCAAAGCCCTTTAATGCAAGTTTGGAATTTTAAAATAGTTCAAAATGTGGACTTCAAATGAAAATTTGCCTAAAACAAAAGTTGTAGAACTTGAAAAGTTACACAAGTTTGGTATTCAACACTTTTTCATTTGAGTCCAGGAAGTTAGAGAAAATTTTAGTTTACCGAGAGGTCCCTGAACTTTCAAAAAGTACAACCAGGTCCCTACCTTCATCTCCGCTCTCTGCCCTCTGCCCGCGGCGTAGCCGCCCACCGCCGGCGTACGGTGGACACCGTCCACGTCCATCTGGACCCCATGAGCCCCTCAAACCTGTCGCTTGGCACTCTAGCTGGCCGTTCCCCCACTCGCCACGCGTCCCAGGCCTCCTGGCAGGGCGACACGCCGCCCCGCCATGCGAAACGTCACTTCTACGGCCGCCACCTCGCCGCCAGGTGCCTCCGGCCCGGTCCGACCTCCCCCAGACCGCATTTTGCTTCGCCTCTAAGCCCTCTAGCCTATAAATAGGACCAGAGCCCCCGCCGTCGCGCACCCTCTCGATTTCCCCATTTCTCCGCCGTCCGCCATCGCCGGCGAGCTCGAGCTCGCGCGGACAGGCCATCCCCGACCCACATTCCCCCATCCGACCTCACCAGCAGCCTCTCCTACCTCCAGTGAAGCTCACACACACGCCCAGAACCCCACCTGGAGCCACCCAAGCGCCGCCGCCCAATCGCGCCGCCGCCGGTGAGCTCAAGGCTCGCCGTGGACCGGCCGATTCCGGTAGCAATCGAGCACGACAGCTACCCCCAACAGCTTCCTCACGCTCTCACGGTGCATGTGTGCTCTACGTTCGACTACCCCGAGCCCTCCTTCGGCCACGACACCAGCGACCCGAACGCCACCGCCGCCATTCACGCCAGCGACCTCGATTCCGACCACCCCAGCCCCGAACGCCGGCATTGGTAGGTAGCTCTCGAACTCCTCTACCCAGCGTGCCTCCCAGTTGCAGCACCGGTAAGCCCTGCCTAGCAGAACGCCACTGGCAAGTTGCGGCTGTGGAGAAGGCCGGCGAAGGACCCAGTTGTAATTTTTCTTTTTTCGCTTATGGGGCTGAGTGCAAGTTTCTCTAAGTTTGGTAGTGAACTTCAAAAATGCATAACAAATCACAGACAAATCGTAAAAATGCAAACTCAAATGTTCTGGAACCATTACAATGAAATCTACAAGTTTTGTTACATACAAATCTTCAGAATCTATCACATTTTAATCTATGAAAAGAATATAATAAAACCCTCATGTATGTTCTGGTAGTTCTGTTGATTGGATAAACTTGATTTTTGGACATGTTAATCCTGGTAGAGTATTAGTCTTATGGTAAAAATATGAGACCTGTTTAAATCTGTTAACTTGCTTAAATTACAAAGATTCTTAGATCTGCTAATAAAATTCATGTTTTAATACTAGAGAACATGGACATGTTCTAGCTCTGAAATTTTTCCTGGATGAACATGTGACTGAAATCATGCTGATCCATAAGGTTGAGAAATGTTAGAGCTAGTTTGCTATATATTATGTTTAATGCTTGTCTAATCAACTTAATTCACAATATATAGTTATTGTGCTTAGAAAAATCTAGATTTATTTCTAGGGCCTTGTTTTAGTCCTAAAACCATGCCTGCAAAGTTTGATCCATATTTACTGAGTATTGTTTCAGTTATAAATCATAATTAGTATATCATGGCTAAGTTTGTTATTTTTGTCCTGAGTGAAATATTTCATATCTGATCATGATTTTCAGACATGTTCTTAGTTAGAGTAAATAATTCCTGTGATAATAATTTCACCTACAGTACTGGTCATCTTGAATCTCGAATTAATATGCACTCTCATTTAAATTTAAATGCATAAGTAATTAATCTGGCAGAAATAATGCTTTATCATTTTTCTTGGACATGTTTAGAAAATATCTAGGCTCTGGTAAAATTTTGAGATCCATAACCCTTGTATAACACTATGTGGAATTTATTCTTGTTGCTAGCATGTTAGATTTGTCAATTTTATAGCTCCTGATGCATGAGTATATAAAATCTGGGAAAATTACAGTAATGAGTAGATAATATCTAGTTGTTGCTGTAAATTTTGTAGCACCATAAACCATACTTATCATTCTGTGAAAAATTATGATGTTCCAATGTTAATCTAGTTGCATGATTTTTCATGTTTAATTGCCTTGTTGTTAGATGCTGAAATTTATACAGTAGATGCTAGATTGTCTGAGCTATTCTACTTAAACTTTTCATCACTAGTTCATTAGTAGGTTTCCATGTCATGAATTTGTGAACACATGCTATGTTTTAATTCTAGAAATGGAAACCACCCCCACACACTCATTCATGAAGATACTTAGTTATAATTACTACTCCATAATTGACTGCCCAGTAAATGAACTCACAAAAATCATCATTAAGTTAACTTTTTGTTGGACTACAACTTTATCGTGAAGGAAAGAAATAATTTATCCTATTATAACCATGAAAATCTTGCATTGCATATAGACGCGGTTAATCTCACCGACGGTGATTACGAACTGATTCCAGCGGACTCTCTTGCTGCGTCGGAGGTTAATCTTAACTGTGCTAATGTAAACCAAGACCTGGGCCAAGCCCCAGAAGGCTCTCAGTTTGACAGTGCCCAAGAATGCAAGCCCCGGTGTATAACCCATTATTTTCAGCATTATTATTCACCTAACTATTTATATGTGTTGTAATAATTTATTTGCGCATTTACGTTTTCTAGGCGTTGATCGAAAACCTTAGATGCATGATCCCTAGGTACCTATGATTGACATCCGGATCTTTTTATCGACAAGTTGCCCCGCTAATTAGGAATGGTAGAAGTCGAGTGGTTTCCTGCCTCTCGCGAGCATATAGGAATTGACTGACTTTACCTCTAGCTCAAATATAAGGACAACGGGCGGGGTTGTGTAGTTGTGATACCCCGCTGGTGTAGTCGAAATTGGTTAAGGTCGTGGTGTGTGGCTCATTTCGTTAAGCGTTTGAAAGTACTAGCCACATGCCGAGAAATATGGTAATCGGTAAGCTTAAGTACCTAATTAGATCAGCGAGTGGAACGACCTTGCACCCTCTGGGTAGAAGTAGGTTTATTTTTGTCCAGACGTACGGGTGCAGAGTGGTCGGACTCTGTAGTCGGGGAGGGTGTCCCGAATCCACGGACTGGAAAGAAAGGAAATAGTAGCGTGGGCGAAAGCAAAGTCGATCCCCATGCGTGTGCGTTAGGTTCCCCTGGCCAGGTTGAAATTAGATTCGGAATCGTCCGCCTCTCACGGCCTGAGATTGCTTAACGTTTTTGGTCACATAGAGTAACAAGTGGAACATGATGATGATAATACTGCTGGTTGATTAAATGGTTGCTCTACCATGTTTGTGTAGAGTTAGGTGCACATCTAGAACGGTTAATTCAACTAGAATATGGCAAGTTAAAATTTGAAAATAAGGATCAACTCTTAGTGGCATTTTTCGCAAAACAAACCCCACAAACCAAAGAGCCTTGCATGTCTAGTTATCGGACTATGGTATATCCGGTGACGGGTAAGTCTTGCTGAGTATTAGTATACTCAGCCTTGCTTGTGGCACTGTTTTCAGGTACTAACTTCGAAGACATGATTGTGAGTCTGAATTGACCGTATACTTTGCCTCCGGGCTGGTCTGTTGAGTGGGATGGCCCATCAGCTAGTGCTGATCACCCTCCCTTTGAGTGACGCTTTTCGTACGGGCTTTATCGATACGTCACACGTTTCGCTAGTAGTCGTTTTATCCTTCCGCTGCAATAATGAGACTTAAATAATTTGTGTAGTTTGGAACTCTATAGTACTTCGCTACTCTGAATATGGTTTGTAATAAATTTACTTTCCGCTGCAACTCTGATGATGTATGCAATGCTCTATGTTGTAATATCTGGGCTCACCTTCGTGTGAGTGTTGTCTGTGCGATCCTAGAAGAGCGTGGCTTTTATCGAGGCTTCACCCGAGGAACTACCGGTGCGTGCCGATTTGGGTCGGAGTTGCCTAGCAACGAAGATCTATGCACTCGGGCCCAGTCCTTTGGGTGGTTCCGCCACAGCTGGCATCAGAGCTCGCAGACAGCCTACCAGAGATGGCAGCCTCTGTTTTCCAAACAACAAACTAAAACTTGACTTCAAAACTACTTAAGTTTTTGAAAAGTCTAGGATCTCCAAGGACAAGTCTAGAACGTAAAGCCCTAGGGGATCTTATGGGTATAATCAAGTGGCTTATATTGTATGGCTAACTTCCAGCACATTACATTTCAGTATTTAAATTCTATAATTTAAATTCTGCAACTACATCGTCACTGCGGAGGTATGCTTGCTCAGTCAGCTGAGGGAGTCTGACCTTCTCGTCGGTGATGCGAGCCGAACGCTGGAGCTCAAATAGTGGCCTACTTGAGCTGCTACCCATATGGTTCGAAATTGATTATATGGGGAGTAATGGTTCGAAATTGTACTCAGTCAATATGTTGTCTCGATGACGTATGCTTAACGTTGTCCATATGACGGTAATTGTATGGATGCCGGTTCTATAGTGATCGGTAATGTATGGGAACACTTTCGTGAGTGCTGGCATGGAAGGTTCATTTTATATACTGTCAATTTTCTGCAAGCACGCTAACTCGAAACCGAACCCTAGGCTAGTTAGCTATATCGAGTAGCTATATAGCGAGAGACGTATTATGTATGCCACCGCTAACTAAATGCATAAGACCAAGGTTACTTGGTGATTATTTTCTTTGGTGAGGACGATTAGGATCTGCATTCATCCTTAAATCTTCATCAAAGAAATATTTGAAAGAAATCGTAATCGGAAAGTTAAAACCCAGTCCTAAGGATCATCTAGACAATCTGCGAATTCTGGAAATGTTGGTCCCCTCGAATTTTTTAAAATATGAATATCTCCTCAAATCAAGTTTTGTCTGTAAGATGAAATGTAACTACATAAATTACCAATCTACTGTAAAAATTTGAGAATTTTTGAAGCCTCCTACCTTAGTGTTTTCGAATTTATAGTAACCTTCGGTAAATCTGTCAACTTGGAGCAGTCTGCCTAAACTGAATTTTTCGACCATCTTAAGTTGCTCATTTGAAAAATCGTACAACATGAAAGTTGTAGGTAACTTGATGAAGAACTAGCTGTAAACTTTTGAATTATCTTGGGCAACTGGTTTGGTAGTTATGGTCAAATTACACCCTCTCTGGACAAACTGATTTCTGGTTTAACATCACTTTGAAACTCTGTGAATTGGCCTTAGTGTTGACTAGATGAAATGTTCCTTACTACCCTAGGCATCTTCTGTAAGTTTTTGAGAATTTTCGGAGCATGTTATCTATCATTTTGGTCAATTTCTTTAACTGTCCAGAATCAGCCATTCTTTGTTTGACTGTCAGCTGATCCATCGGTCTTTTGTTGGGACAGATGGACGAGCTGGTGGTGATCGACGAGCAGGGGGCACGTGCACTCAGCTTGTTTGCACTGGGATGGACTTCCTCGCTGTCTCTGGGAGCTCTTGAGTGCAGCTGGTGTAACACCCTAATTTAAATTCCAGCATTTATTAATAAATTTAATTGGCTTTATTTAATTTTCTAGGATTTATTGTGTTTAGCCTTACATTTAATTTAATTTTGTTTCACAAGTAATTAAAATTTGTCTAGGTTTAAAAATTTGTTGTGCATTCATGCTGGTGCATACTTTTAATTGAGTGTGGTTTGAATTCAAATTTTGCATTTGAATTCAAACTTGTTTGAATTAGGAATAGAAAGGGAGCCCAAATCCTAGAGCTAGCCCAGCAGCCCAACCCTCGACCCAGGCCCAATCCCACCTCCCCTGGAAACCCAACCCAAATCCCTGGCCCAGCTGAACCCCACGCGGGCCCAACTCCCCTCCGCTCCCCGCGTCCGGCCCAGAGCCGCGAGCCCAACCCCGCTTCTCTCCCCGCGCGGCTCACTCCCGGAGCCCAGCTCCCCGCTCCCCGCTCAGCCCGTTCACCCCGCAGCCGCGTTGCCCCCGCCTTCCACTCACGCAGCACGGCCCCAAGGCGTCAGCGCCCGCGCTCACTGCACCCGCTGCCAGCCGGGCCGGCAAGCCAGCCGCTCAGCCCGCTAGCGCGTCGCCCCACTGACCGGCTGACCCCACGCGTCAGGGCCGTCCTCCTCCTCCCGCAACGCCCGCCCGCGATCCCCGGCGCGATCTCGCCGGCCTCCCATCCCGGCGCGCCCGCCTAGGTTGGCCGCCGCCCTTTAAGTACAACCGCGACCCCCCCTGCGTCTCTCATCCACCAGCACCACCTCCAAACCCTAGCGCCGCCTCCGCGATTTCTCCGCCCGGAGCAGAGCCCGCGCCGCCGCGGCCACGCCCCTCCACCACGCCGGGGCCCCGGCCGAGCAGCGCGCCGGCTCCGCCTCGATGCCCGGATCTTCCCCGAGCCGTTTCCCTCTGCTCCGACCACTGCAGCGCCCGTTCCCGTGCTCCTCCGCGAGCGCCACCCACGCCATCGCCGCCGAGCTCGCCGCCGACCCTTCTGCGCCACGTCTCCTTCCAAATTAGAGCACGGTGAGCACCGCCCGGGCCCCTTGATCCCTGTGCGCTAGATCCCGTAGGCCCTGGTGCGCTCTAGGCGCCCAGGCACCGAGTTCCGGCGAACTCCGTGGCCGCCGAGCCGCCCTCGCCGTCGAGGAACCCCGTCCGAGCCCCGAGCCACCTCCCTGTGGCCTCCAGTGAATCACGCGTGCCGCGGGCATACTCCACGGCCTTTCACCGACTCAAACCGACCCCCGGAGTGCCGGATTTGGCCAACTCCGGCGAGCCCGAGCCGCACGCCGCCGCGGAGCTCTGCTCCGGCGACAGCGCCGCCGCCTTCCACGCCCCAACCGGTCCCAGCCGTCAGATCTCGTCTCAACGCCTGAGATTAGATCGGGATCTAGTCTATCCTGAGCCATCGGATCCTGATCCGGCGGTCCAGATCCGGATGTACCCCTTCGCCTGGCCTTTTTGTTAAAGACCCCCCCAGCTTTCTTAGATTCAACCCGCGGTCCTGAGTTATTCAAAAATAATTGCAGATTGACCCAGGTTTTTACTCGGACCCCCCTGACCTTTCTAGTTTTAGCACCCGCAGTCCAGTTAAGGTTGTTTTGCGCGTTAGCCCCTGAGTCTACTGTTTAATTATGTTTTAGTCCTCAGTTCTTGCAGAAAACCCCCTGGAACTTCAGTTTTCTTACAAATAAGCCCCTGAACCTTGTTTTTAGCCTAGAATACGCGTTTTAGCTCCGTTTTTAGCGCTCTTTATGTCCACGCGATTGTTGTAACGCGTAGAATAGCTTTAGACTAGTTTAGTGTGCTGTTTTAATGTATTGATGTATTGTTTCTTAGTTTTTGTTAGTGTTTGCTTGTATGCTTATTATTGTGCACTATTTTGGTCATGTGTTCGTGAGTAGACGTTGATCCATCTGAGGAGCCCAGTACCAGTACCCGGAGCAGCCGTCTTCCGAGCAGTTTGAGCAGCAGCCAGAGCAGTACGAGGAAGGCAAGTATAACATGAACAACCTATCATCTTTAAATACATCTTTCATACTGCATTTAATACTGTATGCCTATAAGGACTGTTCTAGCCACTTTATATCCTTTATATATATCCTTTGGGTTGCATTTTGGTTAGTTGTGCTAGGTTGCTGCGCTATAACACATTCTGGTCCTTTTTAATTAAATTGATTAATGGTTTACTTGAACTTAATCCTGAGAGTGGCCCTCTGTGTGGATGAGTGGCTCACGTCTCGTTAAAAGATGGTTTTTGTAGAAACATGGTTTAGGGGGCCAGCACGGTGCTTACTGCCTGGTTGGCCACTCTCCATAAGGACCGGTTCATAGAGCGACAACCTGGGACAACAGCGCTACCACAAGGCTAGAATGGGATAGACTTGGCTTACTAATTAGGTCTTTTTGGTTTGGAGTAACTTACCTGCGGGGCAAGAGTAGTAAGCTTCAATGGTCCCTGCTCCTCCGGCTTGGTCTGTGCTTGGATTGCGCTCCTGTGCTTGTACCCCCGGAGGTGGGCCCCATCGTCGCCGATCTAACTCTTCGCGGTTACGCCTTACCAACGAGATCCTTTGTAACGGCCTCGTAGTGAGTCGCTAGCCATCTCACCTAAGGAAGTGTGATGAACAACTGGCATAGCTCACGACTTGTGGGTAAAGATGTGCAACCTCTGCAGAGTGTAAAACTGGTATACTAGCCGTGCTCACGGTTATGAGCGGCCCAGATCATCCTTTTGATTAGTGGGGTTGTCTCCTTCCGACGAGGGAGGTGCCTCTCGAGGTTACCTTGGTGGGTTGGTTTCGGTTTGGTTCTCAGTAGTATCAAGATTAAATTTGACTAATTACTATGTAACTGGGTTAATGGTAATTCATCAACTTGTAGTAAATAGTTTTAATAAAATTTTGCCAACACTTAAAAGCTAATGCAGTTGAGTCAGCCAACCTTAGAGCCTCATAGTTTGTGTTATACTTGTTGAGTACGGTTGTGTACTCACTCTTGCCTCTTCTCTACTTTTTCCTCTGGGATACGCTACTGCTGCTCAGTTCCTGCCGACACGAGGGAGTTCGTCCAGCGCTACCAGGACTACGAGGACTTCTAGGTGTTCATCTCCCAGTCGACGTCCCTGTGGCGCCCTGCTCAGCTTCGGAGAGCTTTTATCGTACTTGTACTTCGCTTCCGCTGTATCAGACATTTTGTCATTATTGTAATAAATAACATTCGTATTTCGATTTATTATGTCTTATTCGTGATATGTGCTATGATATACTGTTCATTCTGTTGTATATACGTGTGACTTGATCCTGGCACGTATATGATTGCTCGGTTTATGTTCTTTTATAAACCGGGTGTTACAGAGTGGTATCAGAGCCATATCGACTGTAGGACGAAGTCTAGATAGAACTGGTCGAGTTTTAGGACTTCTTCTCTCCAATCCTTGTCTGCTGAAACTATTTTACTATTATACCCCTTAAATTCTATGACTTTTACCCGTCTTGCCTTGATTTCTCTCTCTGAAGAATAGTTTTCATAGATTTTGGCCTGAATCAGTCATCCGACCACCATGAGTATTAGCTAGGTGACCCTTTTATAATAATACGATAGCACGATCCGCGACGCGTTGTGTTAGTCGAGTCGTATGTTAAACTCAGCTAAATCGTGAAAATTGTCTGCTTGTTATTATGCTACATGTTTGATTTGGATTTTTGACTGATTGCATAGCTTAGTAGTTTAAATTTGTTTAAAGAAAATCACTCAAATGTTAAAGTTAACTAATTAATAAAATGAGTTAGATCGTTGGGGGTAAAACAGTCCACTCTATCCTGTCTACTTTATCATGGCTGAGTCTTTTTCCGCAAAGAGTTATCATATCCATCTGAGTTTATTCCTGCAATATCTTTGCTCATACATCTTTTGTTCAAATCAGATGGTGAACACCAGGGGCACCGGTTCCGGTTCTGGCCAGCAGCAGGGTCAGAACAACCAGGGTACCGGGATCCCGATGCCTCCGCCTTTGACTCCGGAGCAGTACTTCCAGCTCCAGATGCAGATGATGGCCACCCTGAACAACACTGTTCAGGCTCTCCAGCAGGCTCACACTCAGCCTCCGCCTCCTCCACCGCCGCAGCCTCGCGACAGGCGTGCTGAGTTCCTGAGGGGTCACCCGCCGACGTTCTCTCACACGTCCGACCCTCTTCAGGCTGACGACTGGCTCCGTGCAGTGGAGCGTCAGCTGGACATCGCCCAGTGCGATGATCGTGAGCGCGTCTTGTACGCAGCAGGACAGCTGCGAGGGGCAGCTTTGGACTGGTGGGAGTCCCACCCAGTTCAGGACCGCAAGGCTCTCACTTGGCTCCAGTTCCGAGAGCGGTTCCGCAGCCACAACGTCCCCGCGGGCGTTATGAAGATGAAGCAGAAGGAGTTCCTTGCACTGAAGCAGGTAATCTTAGATATAATCATTCAACGATTTCTTTTGAGCTAATGCCCCTTGTTCTATCCTTATGAATCTTGAGTTAATCTTTCGATATCTATCTGTCTTTGTCAATTCAGGGGACTATGTCGGTCACGGAGTATCGTGATCGCTTTCTTCAGCTGGCTCGCTACGCCCCTGCCGATGTTGCGGATGACCGCAAGAAGCAGGAGCACTTCATGGAGGGTCTTGAGGACTACCTCCAGTATGCGCTGCTCAACCTCCGCTTCGACGACTTCAACCATCTGGTTGACAGCGCGCTCAACACTGAGCGCAAGCACCTGGAGATGGAGGACAAGAAGAGGAAGGTTGTCCCCGTTGCTACTGGCAGCAACACTCGTCCTCGCCTCCAGCAGCCCCAGCAGTACCAGCAGCCTCAGTACCGGCCTCCTCAGCAGTACCAGCAGAGGCCAACGCAGCAGTACCCGCCTCGACAGCAGCAGCAGGTGGGGCAGGGCCAGAGGTTACCGGCACCTCCGGCTCGTGTTGCTCCACCGGCACCGCAGGCTCCACGTCCGGCAGCTCCTACTGGACAGCAGGCTCAGGGACCTCCTCGCACCTGCTTTCACTGCAGCCAGCCGGGGCACTACGCCAACGCTTGCCCCCGGAAGGCGCAGGCGGGACAGCAGGGGCGCCCAGCTCAGCCCAGGGCGCCACTTCAGGGCAGAGTGAACCATGTGACGGCCGAGTCAGCGGCCGAGGCTCCCAACGTGGTTATTGGTACGTTCATGGTTAATTCATATCCAGCTACAGTGCTTTTCGATACTGGTGCTACGCATTCCTTCATTACTCAGTCTTTTGTCGAGCATCATGGTATTCATACTAGCACATTAAAGAGGTGCCTGTTAGTATCTTCACCGGGAGGACAGTTGAGGTCTCACACTTACTGCCCGAGAGTCATTGTTTCTTTGAGGGGAGTAGAGTTCTGTACTGATCTGATGGTGCTAGACACCAAGGGCATTGATGTCATTCTAGGAATGGAGACTCTGGCCAAGTGGGGAGTTCGGATAGATTGTGCTCAGAGGACAGTCTTGCTATCAGCTTCCAGTGGCCAAGAGGTTGTTATCAGTGCAGTAGAGCCTTCTGGATTTCTTCATCAGATGGAGGCTAGACCCACGGACGGTATTCGCGTGGTGTCTGAATTCCCGGATGTCTTTCCGGATGATCTGCCAGGTATGCCGCCTGAACGCGCCATTGAGTTTTGTATTGATCTCTTACCTGGCACAGCTCCTATTGCAAAGCGGCCCTACTGTATGGCACCTATAGAGCATGAAGAAGTCAAGAAGACTATTGATGAGTTGCTAGCCAAGGGCTATATCCGTCGCAGCTTCTCTCCTTGGGCTTTTCCATTATTGCTGGTAGATAAGAAGGATGGCTCGAAGAGGATGTGTGTGGATTATCGGGAGCTGAATGCAGTCACTATCAAGAACAAGCATCCACTGCCCCGTATTGAGGATCTCTTCGATCTGCTTCGAGGAGCTCGTATATTCTCGAAGATTGATCTTCGTTCGGGTTATTTTCAGCTGAGGATCCGTCCTGGGGATATTCCGAAGACGGCATTCACTTGCAAGTATGGGCTATATGAGTATACAGTCATGTCCTTCGGCTTGACTAATGCCCCGGCTTTCTTCATGCATCTGATGAACATGGTCTTCATGGATTATCTGGATGTCTTTGTGGTGATTTTCATTGATGATATACTGATCTTCTCCAAGACAGAAGAAGAGCATGAGGAGCATCTGAGACTCGTATTGCAGAGATTGAGAGAGCATCAGCTGTATGCTAAGTTCAGCAAGTGCGAGTTCTGGATTGACGAGGTCCCATTCCTTGGTCATGTTATCTCTCAGGGGGGCATTGCTGTTGATCCGAGCAAGGTGAAGGATGTACTCGAGTGGGAGACACCGCAGACAGTAAAGGAAGTCAGGTCATTCTTGGGCTTAGCTGGATATTATCGGAGGTTCATTGAGAATTTCTCCAAGATCGCGAAGCCTTTGACTTCTTTGCTGGAGAAAAATGTGGCTTTCGTGTGGACTAATGAGCGTCAGAGGGCCTTTGATGAGCTGAAGAAAAGGTTGACTACGGCGCCAGTCCTGACTCTGCCTGACCAGACGAAGAGGTTCACGGTATATTGTGATGCTTCGAAGGATGGTCTTGGGTGTGTTCTGATGCAGGAGGGCAGAGTGATTGCTTATGCTTCACGGCAGTTACGTCGGCATGAGCTGAACTATCCCACACATGATCTTGAGTTGGCCTCAGTTGTGCATGCTCTGAAGATTTGGAGGCATTACTTGTATGGGCAGCGGTGTGATATCTACACTGATCACAAGAGCCTCAAGTACATTTTCACGCAGAATGAGCTGAATATGCGGCAGAGAAGATGGCTAGAGTTGGTCAAGGATTATGACCTGGAGATTCACTACCATCCGGGCAAGGCCAATGTTGTAGCAGATGCTCTGAGCAGAAGAAGTTATGTCAACATGGCTGTGGCTTTCCAGATGCCTCCAGAGTTATGTGAGGAGTTCGAGCAGTTGAGTCTGGGCTTCTTGCATCATACTCCCAGTGCAGCGTTTGAGGCAGTACCGACTCTAGAGGCAGAGATCAGGCAGCATCAGAAAGATGATGAGAAGCTGCAGGAGATCCGTGAGTTGCTCAAGAAGGGCAAGGCTCCTCATTTCAGAGAGGATGATCAAGGTACTTTGTGGTACAAGAACCGGATCTGCGTGCCTGATGTGCATGATCTTCGGAAGTTGATTCTGAGTGAGGCCCATGATACAGCTTATTCTATTCATCCGGGCAGCACGAAGATGTATTATGATCTGAAGGAACGTTTCTGGTGGTATGGGATGAAGCGTTCAGTGGCAGAGTACGTGGCTATTTGTGACACCTGTCAGCGTGTCAAGGCTGAGCATCAGAGGCCAGCAGGTCTGTTACAGCCTTTGAAGATTCCAGAGTGGAAATGGGAGGAGATCACTATGGACTTCATTGTTGGATTGCCTCGTACTCAGAAAGGGTACAACTCCATTTGGGTAGTAGTGGATCGTCTGACGAAGGTTGTTCACTTCATTCCAGTGAACACTACTTACTCCGGTGCTAGACTTGCAGAGTTGTACATCTCTCGGATTGTCTGCTTGCATGGTGTGCCCAAGAAGATCATATCTGACAGAGGGTCTCAGTTCACTTCTCGGTTCTGGGAGCAGCTCCATGATTCATTGGATACGAAGCTGCGTTTCAGTACGGCTTATCACCCTCAGACAGATGGGCAGACAGAGAGAACCAACCAAGTGTTGGAGGATATGCTGAGAGCTTGTGCCATTCAGTACGGTAGTAGTTGGGATAAGTGCCTGTCTTATGCTGAGTTCTCATATAACAACAGCTATCAGGCCAGTCTGAAGAAGTCCCCCTTCGAGGCATTGTATGGCAGAAAGTGCAGGACTCCTCTCTATTGGGATCAGATTGGTGAGAAGCAGCTCTTTGGCCCTGAGATCATAGATGATGCAGAGCAGATGGTTCAGGCTGTGCGAGAGAATCTGAGGATTGCACAGAGCAGACAGAAGAGCTATGCTGATGGCAAACGGAGAGATCTGACCTTCAGTATTGGTGACTATGTGTACCTGAAGGTGTCTCCGATGAGAGGAATCCGCAGATTCAATGTCAAAGGGAAGTTAGCACCTCGTTATGTGGGGCCATTCAAGGTGCTAGAGCGGAAAGGCGAAGTTGCTTATCGCCTGGAGTTACCTCTCAGCCTCTCAGGAGTTCATGATGTCTTCCATATATCTCAGCTGAAGAGGTGTCTACGAGTACCCGAGGAGCAGGCACCCCTGAATGGAGTCGATGTGCAGGAAGATCTGACTTATACTGAGCATACGGTGAAGATTCTGGAGACATCAGAGAGGGTTACTCGGAACAAGCGCATCAAGATGTGCAGAGTTCAGTGGAGCCACCACAGTGAAGCTGAGGCTACTTGGGAGCGAGAAGATGAGTTGATGAAGACATATCCAGATCTCTTTGCTAGCCAGCCCAGCTAAATCTCGGGGACGAGATTTCTTTAAGGGGGTAGGGTCTGTAACACCCTAATTTAAATTCCAGCATTTATTAATAAATTTAATTGGCTTTATTTAATTTTCTAACTATTTATATGTGTTGTAATAATTTATTTGCGCATTTACGTTTTCTAGGCGTTGATCGAAAACCTTAGATGCATGATCCCTAGGTACCTATGATTGACATCCGGATCTTTTTATCGACAAGTTGCCCTGCTAATTAGGAATGGTAGAAGTCGAGTGGTTTCCTGCCTCTCGCGAGCATATAGGAATTGACTGACTTTACCTCTAGCTCAAATATAAGGACAACGGGCGGGGTTGTGTAGTTGTGATACCCCGCTGGTGTAGTCGAAATTGGTTAAGGTCGTGGTGTGTGGCTCATTTCGTTAAGCGTTTGAAAGTACTAGCCACATGCCGAGAAATATGGTAATCGGTAAGCTTAAGTACCTAATTAGACCAGCGAGTGGAACGACCTTGCACCCTCTGGGTAGAAGTAGGTTTATTTTTGTCCAGACGTACGGGTGCAGAGTGGTCGGACTCTGTAGTCGGGGAGGGTGTCCCGAATCCACGGACTTGAAAGAAAGGAAATAGTAGCGTGGGCGAAAGCAAAGTCGATCCCCATGCGTGTGCATTAGGTTCCCCTGGCCAGGTTGAAATTAGATTCGGATTCGTCCGCCTCTCACGGCCTGAGATTGCTTAACGTTTTTGGTCACATAGAGTAACAAGTGGAACATGATGATGATAATACTGCTGGTTGATTAAATGGTTGCTCTACCATGTTTGTGTAGAGTTAGGTGCACATCTAGAACGGTTAATTCAACTAGAATATGGCAAGTTAAAATTTGAAAATAAGGATCAACTCTTAGTGGCATTTTTCGCAAAACAAACCCCACAAACCAAAGAGCCTTGCATGTCTAGTTATCGGACTATGGTATATCCGGTGACGGGTAAGTCTTGCTGAGTATTAGTATACTCAGCCTTGCTTGTGGCACTGTTTTCAGGTACTAACTTCGAAGACATGATTGTGAGTCTGAATTGACCGTATACTTTGCCTCCGGGCTGGTCTGTTGAGTGGGATGGCCCATCAGCTAGTGCTGATCACCCTCCCTTTGAGTGACGCTTTTCGTACGGGCTTTATCGATACGTCACACGTTTCGCTAGTAGTCGTTTTATCCTTCCGCTGCAATAATGAGACTTAAATAATTTGTGTAGTTTGGAACTCTATAGTACTTCGCTACTCTGAATATGGTTTGTAATAAATTTACTTTCCGCTGCAACTCTGATGATGTATGCAATGCTCTATGTTGTAATATCTGGGCTCACCTTCGTGTGAGTGTTGTCTGTGCGATCCTAGAAGAGCGTGGCTTTTATCGAGGCTTCACCCGAGGAACTACCGGTGCGTGCCGATTTGGGTCGGAGTTGCCTAGCAACGAAGATCTATGCACTCGGGCCCAGTCCTTTGGGTGGTTCCGCCACAGCTGGCATCAGAGCTCGCAGACAGCCTACCAGAGATGGCAGCCTCTGTTTTCCAAACAACAAACTAAAACTTGACTTCAAAACTACTTAAGTTTTTGAAAAGTCTAGGATCTCCAAGGACAAGTCTAGAACGTAAAGCCCTAGGGGATCTTATGGGTATAATCAAGTGGCTTATATTGTATGGCTAACTTCCAGCACATTACATTTCAGTATTTAAATTCTATAATTTAAATTCTGCAACTACATCGTCACTGCGGAGGTATGCTTGCTCAGTCAGCTGAGGGAGTCTGACCTTCTCGTCGGTGATGCGAGCCGAACGCTGGAGCTCAAATAGTGGCCTACTTGAGCTGCTACCCATATGGTTCGAAATTGATTATATGGGGAGTAATGGTTCGAAATTGTACTCAGTCAATATGTTGTCTCGATGACGTATGCTTAACGTTGTCCATATGACGGTAATTGTATGGATGCCGGTTCTATAGTGATCGGTAATGTATGGGAACACTTTCGTGAGTGCTGGCACAGAAGGTTCATTTTATATACTGTCAATTTTCTGCAAGCACGCTAACTCGAAACCGAACCCTAGGCTAGTTAGCTATATCGAGTAGCTATATAGCGAGAGACGTATTATGTATGCCACCGCTAACTAAATGCATAAGACCAAGGTTACTTGGTGATTATTTTCTTTGGTGAGGACGATTAGGATCTGCATTCATCCTTAAATCTTCATCAAAGAAATATTTGAAAGAAATCGTAATCGGAAAGTTAAAACCCAGTCCTAAGGATCATCTAGACAATCTGCGAATTCTGGAAATGTTGGTCCCCTCGAATTTTTTAAAATATGAATATCTCCTCAAATCAAGTTTTGTCTGTAAGATGAAATGTAACTACATAAATTACCAATCTACTGTAAAAATTTGAGAATTTTTGAAGCCTCCTACCTTAGTGTTTTCGAATTTATAGTAACCTTCGGTAAATCTGTCAACTTGGAGCAGTCTGCCTAAACTGAATTTTTCGACCATCTTAAGTTGCTCATTTGAAAAATCGTACAACATGAAAGTTGTAGGTAACTTGATGAAGAACTAGCTGTAAACTTTTGAATTATCTTAGGCAACTGGTTTGGTAGTTATGGTCAAATTACACCCTCTCTGGACAAACTGATTTCTGGTTTAACATCACTTTGAAACTCTGTGAATTGGCCTTAGTGTTGACTAGATGAAATGTTTCTTACTACCCTAGGCATCTTCTGTAAGTTTTTGAGAATTTTCGGAGCATGTTATCTATCATTTTGGTCAATTTATTTAACTGTCCAGAATCAGCCATTCTTTGTTTGACTGTCAGCTGATCCATCGGTCTTTTGTTGGGACAGATGGACGAGCTGGTGGTGATCGACGAGCAGGGGGCACGTGCACTCAGCTTGTTTGCACTGGGATGGACTTCCTCGCCGTCTCTGGGAGCTCTTGAGTGCAGCTAGTGTAACACCCTAATTTAAATTCCAGCATTTATTAATAAATTTAATTGGCTTTATTTAATTTTCTAGGATTTATTGTGTTTAGCCTTACATTTAATTTAATTTTGTTTCACAAGTAATTAAAATTTGTCTAGGTTTAAAAATTTGTTGTGCATTCATGCTGGTGCATACTTTTAATTGAGTGTGGTTTGAATTCAAATTTTGCATTTGAATTCAAACTTGTTTGAATTAGGAATAGAAAGGGAGCCCAAATCCTAGAGCTAGCCCAGCAGCCCAACCCTCGACCCAGGCCCAATCCCACCTCCCCTGGAAACCCAACCCAAATCCCTGGCCCAGCTGAACCCCACGCGGGCCCAACTCCCCTCCGCTCCCCGCGTCCGGCCCAGAGCCGCGAGCCCAACCCCGCTTCTCTCCCCGCGCGGCCCACTCCCGGAGCCCAGCTCCCCGCTCCCCGCTCAGCCCGTTCACCCCGCAGCCGCGTCGCCCCCCGCCTTCCACTCACGCAGCACGGCCCCAAGGCGTCAGCGCCCGCGCTCACTGCACCCGCTGCCAGCCAGGCCCGCAAGCCAGCCGCTCAGCCCGCTAGCGCGTCGCCCCACTGACCGGCCGACCCCACGCGTCAGTGCCGTCCTCCTCCTCCCGCAACGCCCGCCCGCGATCCCCGGCGCGATCTCGCCGGCCTCCCATCCCGGCGCGCCCGCCTAGGTTGGCCGCCGCCCTTTAAGTACAACCGCGACCCCCCCTGCGTCTCTCATCCACCAGCACCACCTCCAAACCCTAGCGCCGCCTCCGCGATTTCTCCGCCCGGAGCAGAGCCCGCGCCGCCGCGGCCACGCCCCTCCACCACGCCGGGGCCCCGGCCGAGCAGCGCGCCGGCTCCGCCTCGATGCCCGGATCTTCCCCGAGCCGTTTCCCTCTGCTCCGACCGCTGCAGCGCCCGTTCCCGCGCTCCTCCGCGAGCGCCACCCACGCCATCGCCGCCGAGCTCGCCGCTGACCCTTCTGCGCCACGTCTCCTTCCAAATTAGAGCACGGTGAGCACCGCCCGGGCCCCTTGATCCCTGTGCACTAGATCCCGTAGGCCCTGGCGCGCTCTAGGCGCCCAGGCACCGAGTTCCGGCGAACTCCGTGGCCGCCGAGCCGCCCTCGCCGTCGAGGAACCCCGTCCGAGTCCCGAGCCACCTCCCTGTGGCCTCCAGTGAATCATGCGTGCCGCGGGCATACTCCATGGCCTTTCCCCGACTCAAACCGACCCCCGGAGTGCCGGATTTGGCCAACTCCGGCGAGCCCGAGCCGCACGCCACCGCGGAGCTCTGCTCCGGCGACAGCGCCGCCGCCTTCCACGCCCCAACCGGTCCCAGCCGTCAGATCTCGTCTCAACGCCTGAGATTAGATTGGGATCTAGTCTATCCTGAGCCATCGGATCCTGATCCGGCGGTCCAGATCTGGATGTACCCCTTCGCCTGGCCTTTTTGTTAAAGATCCCCCCAGCTTTCTTAGATTCAACCCGCGGTCCTGAGTTATTCAAAAATAATTGCAGATTGACCCAGGTTTTTACTCGGACCCCCCTGACCTTTCTAGTTTTAGGACCCACAGTCCAGTTAAGGTTGTTTTGCGCGTTAGCCCCTGAGTCTACTGTTTAATTACGTTTTAGTCCTCAGTTCTTGCAGAAAACCCCCTGGAACTTCAGTTTTCTTACAAATAAGCCCCTGAACCTTGTTTTTAGCCTAGAATACGCGTTTTAGCTCCGTTTTTAGCACTCTTTATGTCCACGCGATCGTTGTAACGCGTAGAATAGCTTTAGACTAGTTTAGTGTGCTGTTTTAATGTATTGATGTATTGTTTCTTAGTTTTTGTTAGTGTTTGCTTGTATGCTTATTATTGTGCACTATTTTGGTCATGTGTTCGTGAGTAGACGTTGATCCATCTGAGGAGCCCCAGTACCAGTACCCGGAGCAGCCGTCTTCCGAGCAGTTTAAGCAGCAGCCAGAGCAGTACGAGGAAGGCAAGTATAACATGAACAACCTATCATCTTTAAATACATCTTTCATACTGCATTTAATACTGTATGCCTATAAGGACTGTTCTAGCCACTTTATATCCTTTATATATATCCTTTGGGTTGCATTTTGGTTAGTTGTGCTAGGTTGCTGCGCTATAACACATTCTGGTCCTTTTTAATTAAATTGATTAATGGTTTACTTGAACTTAATCCTGAGAGTGGCCCTCTGTGTGGATGAGTGGCTCACGTCTCGTTAAAAGATGGTTTTTGTAGAAACATGGTTTAGGGGGCCAGCACGGTGCTTACTGCCTGGTTGGCCACTCTCCATAAGGACCGGTTCATAGAGCGACAACCTGGGACAACAGCGCTACCACAAGGCTAGAATGGGATAGACTTGGCTTACTAATTAGGTCTTTTTGGTTTGGAGTAACTTACCTGCGGGGCAAGAGTAGTAAGCTTCAATGGTCCCTGCTCCTCCGGCTTGGTCTGTGCTTGGATTGCGCTCCTGTGCTTGTACTCCCGGAGGTGGGCCCCATCGTCGCCGATCTAACTCTTCGCGGTTACGCCTTACCAACGAGATCCTTTGTAACGGCCTTGTAGTGAGTCGCTAGCCATCTCACCTAAGGAAGTGTGATGAACAACTGGCGTAGCTCACGACTTGTGGGTAAAGATGTGCAACCTCTGCAGAGTGTAAAACTGGTATACTAGCCGTGCTCACGGTTATGAGCGGCCCAGATCATCCTTTTGATTAGTGGGGTTGTCTCCTTCCAACGAGGGAGGTGCCTCTCGGGGTTACCTTGGTGGCTTGGTTTCGGTTTGGTTCTCAGTAGTATCAAGATTAAATTTGACTAATTACTATGTAACTGGGTTAATGGTAATTCATCAACTTGTAGTAAATAGTTTTAATAAAATTTTGCCAACACTTAAAAGCTAATGCAGTTGAGTCAGCCAACCTCAGAGCCTCATAGTTTGTGTTATACTTGTTGAGTACGGTTGTGTACTCACTCTTGCCTCTTCTCTACTTTTTCCTCTGGGATACGCTACTGCTGCTCAGTTCCTGCCGACACGAGGGAGTTCGTCCAGCGCTACCAGGACTACGAGGACTTCTAGGTGTTCGTCTCCCAGTCGACGTCCCTGTGGCGCCCTGCTCAGCTTCGGAGAGCTTTTATCGTACTTGTACTTCGCTTCCGCTGTATCAGACATTTTGTCATTATTGTAATAAATAACATTCGTATTTCGATTTATTATGTCTTATTCGTGATATGTGCTATGATATACTGTTCATTCTGTTGTATATACGTGTGACTTGATCCTGGCACGTATATGATTGCTCGGTTTATGTTCTTTTATAAACCGGGTGTTACAGCTGGTTACCCCCAGCCACCGCTCTACGAGGGCCACGACTTTGTGGAGAGCGGGGTTCGTCGCTGCAGTGTGACGATGGTGATCCCGCAACACCCGCTCAACGGGTGGGAGCCGATCGTCACCCAGGTGATCGGCCACCGCTTGCTGGACACTTGGGAGACCACCGCTATGAGGGCGATGATCGCTTTCTGTTCGCAGCACCCGTTGGAGGTTGTTCTGTCCGCGTTCGGGTTGTTCCCCGCACACGACCCAGCCGACCCACTTTGGCATGACAGGATGGCCAACTTGGCCACAGTTGTGACCCTCGACCCTGTCGGAGCACTCCGGACGACTGCGTTGTGCTTGGACGCCCTCTAGCATCTCCAGACTTCCCAGAGTCAGGCCACCGCTCAGCTTGTTGACCAGGCTCAGGCTTTACACCTGATCGTCCAGCTGAGAGACGAGCAGCTTCGTGAGGCCAGCGACGAGCTCGAGAGCAGGGGTGCTCTGATCACCAGCTTAAGAGCCAAGTCCAGGAGCTTCAGGACACGGTGATGGACCGTGACGCCACTCGCCACTTCCTCGAGGATCAGTTCCACGACCTTCAGCTTGACCTCGACGACGCCCAGGGGCAGCTCCACCAGATGCAGGATGCTCTTGATGCACCACCCGGCGAGATGTAGGTGGACGGTGAGGACGAGCCCCAGGAGATCCAGGGTATTTCGGAGATGGACATCGAGGAGCAGGCGCCGCAGCCCGCGCCGGTCGAGGCACACTCTCCCGCAGTGAGCGAGGCGTCGGTCAACATGTAGACCGAGGCGCTATTCCTAACTTTTGTAGACTCCTCTTAGTGTAGCCTAAATTTTGGATCATGGGCTACTAGGCTAACTCAGAATTGAGTAAACACTTAGTATTGATGTTATAAGTAACCAAGTAGAAGTGAGAAGGTTATGAATATAATGAACCTCTAATGCTACTTATGTAAGGTGTTGGCAGACTGTGAAAAGCTGAACGCAGCAGCTAGTTTGAATTTTTATCCTTACTTTCTTTCCGAATTAGCTCGTGAGTTGAATACCAAAGTTGTTCCAAGTTTCATCATCTAAATTCTCACCAAATTTCAGCTCAAACAGACGTGTACAGCAGGAGATATCCGCAAAATACAGAGGCTCTGTTTTCTGTAAAATCAGAAATCCAGAGGAGGAGTAATTGAATTTATCGACTAACTTAATATGGGAATCTGACTTTACGTTGACTACAAAAGTTGTATATTATGAAATTATCTATCTCCAGTAAAAATTTCAAGTCCATATCATGCACAGAACTCCAGTTATGCGCTTTTTTGTATCGACGGTTTTCTGTGTAACGCGATTTATGCAATTCATATTCTTCCATTCATGTCTTGAGTTGTATGTTTCCATTGAAATGATGAAAATGCTGAGCCTAATCCAAACTACTCACATTTTGGAGCCGGAGGGAATGACAATCCACCTCCACCTCCTCGACCACAGGGCATCGCGGAAGTTATAGCTGCTCAAACTGAAATCTTGCGGCAGCTAGTGCAAACTCAGCAGCAGCAGCGAGGTGGGCACCATGCTCATAAAGCGCAAGAGGCGAGCTACCAAGACTTTCTCAGTAGGCAACCCCCACTATTCACCAAAGAGGATGAGCCATTGGATGCGGATGCTTAGATTCGCACAATCGAATCCAAGTTTTCTTTGCTGTCTGTTCCTTGTTCCGAAGCGAACAAGACTCGATATGCCGCACAACAACTTCGCGGATCAGCTCGTATGTTGTGGGATCATTACCACGGAATGCTACCGGCTGATCATGTGGTTAATTGGAATGAGTTCAAGAATGCTTTTCGGGCTCATCATATTCCGGCTGGTCTTCTTGATCGGAAACTCAATGAGTTCTTGGCTTTAACTCAGGGCACTCGAACTGTACTGCAGTATGCCCAGGCTTTCAATCACTTATGTCAGTATGTTGGTCATCATGCGGATACCGACACTAAGAAGTGTGAACTCTTCCGTCGAGGCCTCAGTACCAAATTGCAGGAGAGGCTAAATCTTGTCCATGCGGATTCTTTCAATGATCTGGTGAATCTGGCCATCACTCAGGAGGATCTCATTTCGGCCCATCATGCTGAAAAGAAGCGCAAGACACCTGCTGGACCCTCGAGTGCCTCTGCACCGAGGTATCGCATTGTGCAGAATACTTCAGCTGCCCCCTCTCAGAAGGCCCCTGTTGACGCAAAAATCAACACACTGGAATCCGAGGGCAAGTATTCGCCGAGTCACGGAAAGTCAACCAAGCGTGCCAGTCAATTTGACCTGAAATTGACAAGGGAGAAGACAAAATCAAATTCGAGAGTGTATTGGCTGGGATTCTGAATATCTCTCAGACGGGCGCATCATCAAGCTTTGCCGATACTATAGACGACAAAAAGATATTAAATGTGAACGCATAGTAAACGAGCGTATCGGCAGGATCAGCCGATACACTAAACGACAAAACCGTCTTTGAACAGCCAATCATGTATCTGTGACAAGATCTAAGCTACGAATGTGTAACTCAAATGATGTGAAGCTAAAAACAGATCTAAACCAGCTCTTGAGATAACAAAAGTGTTACTCCAAACCCTAAAGCCGATCTAATATGTTTTTAGATGATAATGGACAAAAAGCATAGGAAAACCTAAAAATCTAGCCGATATCGATAATTGCTAAATAAATCTAGACGAGATGACAGCGATGCGCCCGGAAGTCAAAGCCTAGATAAACTCGATAACTTTTGAATAGATTTGAACAAAGCCACATCGATGCGCCCGGTAGCTAAAGCTCAAATATACTCGGTAAAACGAAAACTTACCAGCAAATCAAGTCACTCGAATGTGAGGCGTCCTTGATCAACTTGAAAGAACTCGTTGGAAAAAGAAAAAAAAGGCGAAGTTGCCAAAAAAGTGCAAAGGAATTGTAAAGTTTGATGTATTGGATGTGTATCAAGTTTTTCCGGTCCCTTACAACTGATATATATAGCCTAGCGCTACCAAGTCCTAGCCAATTACGGCAAACATTACTTGATCCTAAAGAAAAGACTATCTAAAAGATAAACTACCTAAAATATTACAACCGAATCATCAAGATTTTCGCAGAGTCCGGATCCTCTTCTCATTCCTTGACTTCATCGGCAACTCTCCAACGGCCGGATACCAGAGCTAGCGGATCAGCATCTTCAAAGCATATTCTTCTGGCCCATCGGACGAACTCCATCGGCCGATTCCAACCCTGTGCATCTTTTGGTTCCTTGCAAATCAGCCACCTTCTCTTCACAAAAATCACCTTCCTTGACACGTGTCAAAAAACGGTGTCAACATATGCCCCCCCAGTTTCAGGATAATTTATTCTGTTCCGAAACTACTCCAACCAGCATTTAAAGCCATTCCTCGTACCCCATGCATACGGCCTACCCCATACGATCGGGTAAAACTCTTCTTTGCCCCTGGCTTTCCACCTTCCGTCCGCACAAACCCAACGTGCCTATTCACCTTTCGTCTTTTCACTTACCCAGACTGGGCCATAAATATCACCTTCCGTCCTTGTATCGGAAACAAGTCTCCATTAGCTACAGAGCCTCCTCTCTTCCTTCTTCAGCAAAAACCCTAGGTCTTCCTGTAGCAATGGCGGGCAACAAGCGCCCCGATGAGAGTCCCTCCAATGCCCCGCCGGCGATCCGCCGCCGCGTGGAGTAAGCCCTTCTTTCTCCTGTCTTCGGATTGCCATACTTTTGTTCAACTTTGATCTCTAATTTCTTTGCCTTTTTTCTGTAAAGTGACGATGCCTCTTCTGGTTCCTCCAACTCAGAGGGTCTCCCTTTCCCTGGTGTTCCCGAGAGCACCAAGGAGTACATTCGCCAGCTCCTTCGCGAGAAGGATGAAGCTCGGCAGAATTATTCCCAGGAGACTATCTGGTCTCAGTTCCTTGCCACCGAACTGAAGGCGGCGCAATCCGATCGAGCAATCCTCCAGGCCCAGCTCACTGCCGCCGACTCTAGGGACGCTTGTAAGTTGCCCCTTCCGAAGCATTGCTCTCTCCTGTTTTTTCTGACTTTTTTTTTGACATCTTGCTTCAGTCTTGGAGTCGCAGGTCCAAACCCTCCACGTCGCAGCAGCCACTGCTACCGAGTTGGTGAACGCGCGCGGCGACACCGTCGCCGCTCGTCTGCAGGACATCCCCAACCGCGTCCGGGAGGTCGTGTAGGGTCGAGATGGCGGACTAGAGGGGGGGTGAATAGTCCTTTCTAAAACTAATTGCGCCGGCTAACCGAAACTTATGCGGAATTGAAACTAATCGCTTAGCCAAGACTTCACCCCTCTAATTATGACTCTAAGTTTCCTCCAAAAAGATCCTACACAAAGCAAATGGAGTGCCAAGCTAGCAAGAGCTCTCCTAACAATTCTAATGCCATGCCACACAAGTCTAAGCACTTAGTACTTCATAAACCGGGGGAGCTCCTACACAATTCTAATGAGCAAAAGCACAAAGCCAAACCTAAGCTCACTAGATGCTCAAGGACAAGGATACACAATCCAAATCCAAGAGCTCAACTTGCTTAGCTACACAATCTATGCAAGAGCATCTAATTTAGCTACACAAGCTAACTAGTTACAGTAGAGAGCAACTACACAAGCACAAGATATAGATGAATGTAAATACAAGGCTTGTGATTTGGAGAATGCAAACCACCGAGAAGAGTAGACAAAAATTGACACGGTGATTTTTATCCTGAGGTTCACTTGGTTGCCACCAAGCTAATCCCCGTTGAGACAAGCTCCAAGGTTGCCACCGATCCTCTTGCTAGTGGTGACTCTCAAGTCACACTCTCCCACGTGGAGTGCTCACACCGAGCTCTAGCACATGATCCGGCCGAACCACTTGTTGCTCTTCACGTCTCGCTCAACTAGAGTTGCTCTTCACGGCTCCCGCGGGGTGAGCACAATACCCCTCATAATCTCTTCTACGGAGCACCGCACAATCTTCTTGCGGGCTTCAACGGAGCCTCTTGCCACCAAGCCGTCTAGGAGGTGGCAACCTCCAAGAGTAACAAGCACACCGGCTTGCAACACGATCACCTAGTGCCACTCGATGCAATCTCTCAAAGCAATCGCACTAGAATCGCTCTATCACTCGATCGGATGATTACTATCAAGTTAGAGTGAGTAGAGGGCTCTCAAGCACTCTCACACATGGACACCAAGTCCCCAAGGTGCTCAACAACCTCAAATGGCCGGCCACACCCTCTATTTATAGAGGGAGGCCCCAAACTAGCCGTTACACTCAAATCCCGTGAAAACAGAGTTTTCGCGGACTGTCCGCCTCACAGAGACCGGACCGTCCGCCATTCAAAACCAACGGCTAGAACTGCAATGATTATGTGTCAGAGTCGACCGTTAGAGCCCCGGGCGGACTATTTGCACCCCTGGGGTGGACCGTCCGTGGTTCAAAACTTCGAACCAACTGATTTGCAAACGTCTCTGACTAAATCTGGAAGTGACTGGCGGACTCTCCGCTCCCTAGGGGCGGACCGTCCGCCGTTCAAAAAGTCATCACACATAGAAACCGCAGTGTTTCTGTCCCAGAATTTTCAGTAGGAGGCGGACCATCCGCCCCCAAGGGCCGGACCATCCGCAGTACAATTTGGACACCCAAGACAGAACTACCAAGTTTCTGCGCCCGTTTCAGCTTTTAAAGGCGGACCGTCCGCCCCCATGGACCGGACGGTCCGCAATTCATTTTGGACCACCAACAAAGCCAAAAACGATTCTGTTCGAGCCCATCCGAGATAACGGCGGACTGTCCGCCCCCAAGGAGCAGACCGTCCGCAGGTCTATTTCCAGCAGAAATGTACCTCGGTAAAACGGCCATAACTCTTAGCTCCAATGTCCAAATTTGGTGATCTTGGACTCTATGGAAAGCTTATTCAGAGGGCTACACAATCCAACTGAATATTTGAACCAAAACACAATGGATCAAGGTAGTATTTCACTCCAAGAGCCAACCTAATCTCCGAAGAACACCGAAAAGCCTTTCTTGCTTCCCCAAGTTGATAAACATCAACTCCAACTCTTTCTCCTTTGCAAATGTGCCAACAACACCACGTGAACAATACCATGTGCATATGTGTTAGCATTTCACAAACGTTTTCAAAGGATTTTCACTTGATCTCACCACGCCACTCTGTCCTAGCAACATCGCAATGTTAGATCGCTCAAGTGGCACTAGATGACCGATATGCAAGCAAGTTTGCCCCTCTTGATAGTACGGCCATCTATCCTAAATCCGGTCATGCACTTCTCTACACAACCTTTGACCGGTGAAATGAAATGCCCTACAAGTCATACCTTTGCCTTGCGCATTCCATTTTATCTTCCCAAATATTGATGCCATACAAGCACCAAACTCCATCAAGCCTTTTGATCATCATCATGAGTCAACACTTGGCTTGATCTTTCTTGAATGATATGATCCACTCCATATTATCACATGACCTCTTTGGTTCATCGATCTTGACCTTGCTCGCTCTTCACCGTTGCCTCGGTGCATCGGCGCCAAATCTTGCCCAAGCTTCACCGCCTCGCGGTCCCTCGCTTCAAAGCCTTGACTTGCCATTCTCCATTGCAACCGGTCCATCAAGCCAAGCCTTGTCTTGATCTTCTCCACTTTGGTCACATAACTCCATGTCATGTCTCATATGCAATGAGCTCCTCGATCACACTATATGAGCATAGCATCAACCCTTAGCCATTTCTCCTCCATGGCACATGTTGCTCATACTAGTGTCTTTGTGTAGACTAATCTCTTGTGTATCTCAACATAAACACTTATTAGTCCACCTAAGTTGTCACTCAATTACCAAAACCAAACAAGGGCCTTTCAGGTCGCCGGACATGGGGTACGCCATGGCGCCGCCGTAGCCCTCGCCACGGCCCAGTTCGAGACCGGTCATGATCTCCTGCAGGTCGAACCGTTCCACTTCCCGCTGGGCAGCGAAGACTGGCAGCCGCCGCCATCTCCGCAGATGTCAGCATAGAGGTGGTCATCGGCAACGTCTTTGCCGATGATTAGATATCTTGGAGTAGCATCTTCCTAGAAACAATCTTTTGCTCTATCGGCCAGACCCTCAGATCGGCCCCTTTGTAAATAGTATTATTAATGAAGTATTTCCCTTTTCCTGCCAATTTCCATTGCAATTTCCCAATTGACGTGGCAAAAAACCAACTCTGACTCGAATTTAAACAATCTGGATTGTGTAGATCTTTTGCACTAAGGGCGACACATATCGTGTCGGCCATATCAATTCAACCTATAATTCAATTAATCGGCTATCCATCCACCCAAACGCTAGGGTAATACTTCTTCAAATATTTTCTGTTAAGAGCTCTAGAATACTCTTCCCCTTCGAGTGTCTCTAAAATATAAGCATTGCCAGGAATGCATCTATTTACTCTAAATGGTCCTTCCCACGTTGGCGACCACTTGCCGAATTTTGAACTCTTTGTTCCTATCGGCAGTATCAACTTCCAAACCAATTCCCCTTGCTCAAAGGTTTTGGCTTTTACTTTTTTATCATACCATCGACTAACCCTGACTTTATTTGCCTCAATATTTATGAGAGCCTTCAGCCGATGGCCAGCCAAATCCTCTAATTCATCTTTTATCAGAGCAGAATATTCATCGGCTGTCAATTGATTCTGAAACGTGACACACCGTGAATCAAGTTTCAACTCCCATGGGAGAACAGCTTCATGTCCGTATACCAAATGATATGGAGACACCTTTGTAGCACCATGACAAGCCATCATGTATGCCCACAAAGCATCATGAAGCACAATATGCCACTTTCTAGGATATTCATCAATCTTTCTCTTGATCAATTTGATGACACCTTTATTAGATGCTTCTGCCTGACCGATAGCTTGGGCATAATATGGAGAAGAATTCAGCAATTTAATCCCCATTCCAGTAGCAAACTCCTCAAATTCATCTGACGTAAACATAGTACCCTGATCGATCGTAATGGTCTGTGGAATACCAAACCGATAGATAATATGTTCTTTGACGAATTCAATCATCTCTTTTGATGTAACATTTTTCAGAGGAATTACTTCAACCCACTTGGTGAAATAATCAATGGCCACCAAGATAAACTTATGATTTTTACTGGATGGAGGATATATCTAGCCGATCAAATCAATTCCCCATCCTCTAAACGGCCACGGCTTGATTATGGTATTAATGGCTGACGCAGGAACTCTTTGCACGCTCCCAAACTTCTGACATTTTTGGCAACCTCTATTATATGTGAAGCAATCTTCCAACATCGTTGGCCAAAAATATCCGTTCCTCCTGATCACCCATTTCATCTTATAGGCCGATTGATGGGATCCACAGACACCTTCGTGAATTTCACCCATTAACACATTTGCTTCTTCTTTACCAATGCATTTGAGCAAAACCCCATCAATCGTCCGATAATATAAATCTTCCTCCAACAATACATGCTTGATTGCCTGGAATCTGATTTTTCTGTTCACTTTTTTGGATGGATCTTTCAAATAATCAATAATTTCTTTCCTCCAATCATCGGCTGTTAACTCCGAGGCCATTATTCTTGTGACACCCTAGGTGTCTGTACAGTAGTTGTGTATCTATTGTATGCATCATATGCTTGAATTGCTTGAAAAAGGATCTTTTTGTAAATATAAAGGTTATATGTGTAATTATGATTTTATGCAAGGTCCTTTCTGCAGTTATATTTGAATAGGTTGTGAAATTATAGCTTTTATGGAGGGTGTTTTTGCAAAATTCAGTGCATTTATTGCATGGCAGAAAATTTTGATTTTAAGTCTAGGTTTAAAGTGAAATTGTATTGAAAAAGACAAAATTCCTGGAATTCAAAATCCTTTCCATGTTTTCAAAATTAGCTCTTGAATCTTTGATCAAATAAATTTTTGCACAACATCAAAGTTGTAGATCTTGAAAAATTGAACAACTTTCATGTTGGGCACTTTTTCAGTTGAGCCTTAGTTTAAAAGTTATCCTTGTTTTACAGTTAGGTCCCTGAAATTTTCTGATATTCCAACTCAGTCCACCTTTCTTCTTCCCTCTCTGCTTCTCTGTTCAAGCGCCGCCGGCGTGTCGCCGCGCCCCCCGCCGCTCTGGGTCGCCCCCGAGCCCCCTCCTGCTTCGTGCTGGCACCCACGCGTCGCTCCCAACCTCCTCCACCGCTTCTTGGCCGCGCGCTGGAGCTCCCTTTCCTTGCCACGCGCCCCCGCCGAGCCCAGCGGCCGCCACCTCGCCGTCGCGGTGGCGAGCTCGCTGCAGAGCCCCGGCCCTCGATTTCTCGCGTGCTGCCGCACTACAAATACCCCAGATAGCTTCTCCCCTCGTTCTTTTGCCGTTTCCCCACTCCCAGAGCTCAGAACGCCGCCGCCGCTCCACTTGAACGCCGGCGAGCTCAAACCCGCCATCGAGCCGCGCCTCCACAGCCGCTCCGCCCGCGCTGACCCCGCAATTAGCACCGCTTGAGCCTCGCACATCTCCCTGGCCTCTTCTCGTCGCCTATTGTCCACCAAAGCCCCTCGCCGTCGAGCTCCGCCGCCGCGCAGAGCTCCGCCACTACCAGCTCACTGTGGAGCTCATAGCTATTGCCCTCCTCCGCCAAAATTAACCTTCCCACGAGCACCCCACACTCCCACCGGTGCTCACCGACTCGACCATAGCCGCTCAGTGCCACCGGAGCACCCCCGCCGATGAGTTCCCTCCGCCGCCGACCGCCTGCTCGCGTCGCGCCGCCGCTACAGCCCACCCCGACCTCTATTCCGGGCGTCTACAGGTGCGCACGAGTGCGGTGAACCTCCCACACCCCTCCACCCTCACCGCCGGTGACCCCTCTCGCCGGTTTTGGCCGGTCAACGCTGCGCCCCCCCCCTCTGACTTGGCCCAGGACCTCGAGTTCAGAATTTGAAAAACTCCAGGGGGCTGTCTGCGAAGCTCTAGACTCAGTTGAATAGTGCTCTAAGGACTTCTTTGTAATTTCTAGCTGCAAACTTTGAAATTCAGTAGAAATTCGTAGGAAATTCGTAAAATAGCAAATCTGATGTTCTGGAATCCTTGTGTAAATATCTATCCAGTAGAATCAAAATATGATAGATGTTTGTGGAAAGGTTTTGCTGGAAAATTAGATTTGTGTCACTAGGTACATAAAGACTAGATGTTTTATCTTTTTCTTAACTGATGATTGAAGCCATGTCTTGTAGTGAAATTTTTATGGTAGTTTGTTCTTGTAACCCTAGTTTTGTTATAAAAATTTTGTGCTTAGTTCTCTTGTGTAGCTATTTATTTGATTTACTCCATGTTTAGTAGACTTTAATTATGATAAATAGTTTATGGTGATGATAAATCTTGAAAATATTCCTGAGTGTTCTTCTGGAGTATCTTAGCTTGTAAATAAAGTTTGCGCCCCAGTTCATGACCCCAGTTCATGACTAGAACAGGAGATAAAAATGAATCTTGTTAATCTGATGTCTGTTTTGTTTATTTTCTCAAAATTAATTATTTGTAGATTAAATCATGAAAAATTCATAGTAGCTAATTCATCTCTGTTTAGGCCTACTGTTAAATTTTGAGCTTCTGTTTTGCTATGGTTTAATCTGTGTAAATCAATCTTGCTCTAGGTGTGGTCTGAATGATTGTATTGTTATGAATAATTGGCTACATGTTTTGGCATGAATTTTACAGGATAGCCTACTATGTTCATGTTCTATTTAGGGTAATTTTTGCTAAATTTATTACTTTTTGTGCTCTGAGTTGTTAATTTATTAGCAAACCATGATTTATTTGCTATAGGAATCAACCACCACTCACTTTATGAAGTTAGTATAGTTTTGTTGTGTTATTGATCATGATGCCTTGTGTAGTTAGAATTGTTAATTAAATACTCTATAAACGATTGCCCATGTGTGTTTATAATACTATTCTTGCATTACATATAGATATGACTGCTTTAACGGACGGGACGTACGAGCTGATCCTGGAGTCTGACGGAGGTGATCCAGAAGTCCAGGTGAACGCCGCTGAACTAACTGAAGCTCCGAACCAAAGTTCGGAATAGCCCAAGGCTGTGTTAGTTAGCGACTACCAAGAAGGCAAGCCCCGGATATAACCTATATTTCAAATTATTATCATTTACTGTTATTACTTGCTTATGCATTTACAGTTCTTAGGTTTTGAATTGAAACCCTAGATGCATGATCCTAGGAACCTATGTACTGAACACTAGACTTGAGTTCGACTACTTGCTAAGCTTATAGGACCGGTAAAAGTCGAGTGATTGCCTGTCACTCGCGAGCTTTATAGGAACTGCTTGTTTACTTTCTGTTATCAATATAAGGATGACAGACGGGGTTGTGTTCGATATCATGACCTTATATGAGACCCCGTCTGTGTTGATGAACTTGCTAAGGTCGAGGTGTGTGGTAGTGCTGGTTAAGTTTTTGAACGTACTAACCACATGCCGAGAATATGGTAATCGGTAAGCTTAAGTACTGGATTGAACCGAGGCCGGAACATACTCCCCACCGTCTTGAACTCGTTCACATCTAGCTAATGGCAAGTACGGAGTTGTCGTACTGCTGTACTTGAGGGCGGTGGGCCTGTTCCGTGAAACGGGAATTGAAGGGAACTGTTGCGTGGGTGACTCTGTTCCCATGCGTGTGTTTAGGTCTGCCTGGCCAGGTTAACAAATTCGATTCGAATCGTCTGCTTCCCACAGTTTGGGACTGCTTGATCTCTTTGCCACACAGAGTAATAAGAGCAACATTACTATGATTAATCTTGATTTTTGCTTAAAGTTCTACCATGGTTGAATAGTAGTTGCTTACCTAGAATGGTTAATCAACTAGAATCTGGAAGGCTAAAATTTGAAAGTAAGGACCTACTCTTTATTGCTTTTCAGCAAAAAGGAAACCAGAGCCTCACAAACCCTGCATAGTCTAGCTAAAGTGGGTTATGTATACCCGTTGACGGTTAAGTCATGCTGAGTATTAGTATACTCAGCCTTGCTGTTGAAACCTTTTTCAGGTATGAGTTTCGAGAACCAGATAGCTAGCTTGACCTATCCCTGCTCTTAGCCTGCTGGCTGGTCTGTTGAGTGGGATCCGTCTTCGGCCGGCAATGAACCTGACGAGTGATACCTTTCTTGGGCTAGCTTGGTATGCTTTTGCAATGTGTTGTAGCTGATGTGTTTTATCTTCCGCTGTATAAACCCTGAACCTTGAACTTGGTTTGTATAACTGCTTTTTAGAGTTTGTACTTGTAATAATGCTTTAGAACTGGTTTGTAATAACTTTTATGCCTATGATGTAAACTTTGTGGTTCTAATACCTCTGGACTCGCCTTCGTGCGGGGTATGCTTGTTCGATCCGAGAACCGGTGGTTGTATCGGGACGTTACCCGACAGACCAAGAATTGTTCCGTTTGAAGTGCGTTTGAGCCGGTATTGCCTTATGATGATGGCCAGCGCACTTGAACCGGGATAATTCTGGTGGTTCTGCCACTGCTGGTATCAGAGCTACAAGTGTACACCAGAGGTGTTGGAACCCTAAAAATCGCTTTCCATATAAAATTGGAACAACATGGTAATTTCGGAAAACTATGTTGGATTCATTAAGGGTTATGCATAGAACGTAAAGTCCTAGGGAATTTACGGGAATTACTAGGTGGCTATTTATGGTTTATGTTATCTGACTTCCAGCACTTTATGTTTTTGTCAAACCATACTCGCAAGCAACCCTTAATTTTTGTAACGACGCACCTACGTTAAGGTAGGAAGGTAAGGATCCTCAGTCAGCTGAGGGAGTCTGACCTTCCCGTCGGTGATGCGAGCCGAACGCTGCCCTCAAGCAGTGGCTTACTTGAGGTACTCCCAATATACCAACTATTAGTTGACTATATTGGAAGTAAACTATACTCAGTCAGCTGAGGGAGTCTGACCTTCCCGTCAGCGATGCGAACCGAACGCTGCGCTCAAGCAGTGACCTACTTGAGCTGCTGCCAATATATCGATCTCGGTCGACTATATTGGGAGTAAAGGAACTTGTGAATACGCCCCCAAGTAGCGTATGTTAACGTTGGCCATACGGCGGAAATTGTATGGCTGCCGCTTCTATAGTGAGCGGTAATGTTTGGGGACGCTTTCATGTGTGCTGGCATGAAAGGTTCAATAGATATATATGTGTTCTGTCAATCTTCTGCAGGTACACTAACCCCGATTCGATAAGTTAAGAACAGTTAGAATGTATCGACTAGCTATATAGGGAGAGCCGTATTTATGTATGCCACCGTGCTAACCACGTAAGCACAACGATAGTTGGCAATTGTTTATCTTGTGAGGACGGTTAGGACTTGCATGCATATTTGATTGATGTTTGAATTGCTTCCTAGCATTTGAAATTAGTACATGAGTTTTTTAAGGAATTTCTAGTATGAATCCTCATAGATAAGTGTTAGTGTGCTTAAACCATAAGTGGGATAAATTTTGACTTTAGAAGCATGCTTGTTAAAATGCTTAGACTTTCTTGGATGAAAAAGATGGTTTTAAGTCATGCCTTCATCCTAAGCCCCATCTTGATGTCTAGTGATCTTTTCATTCCTTAGAATCTCAAATGATGAACCAGTACCACTTAGATTACCAGTTTGGAAGATCATGATCCTTCCTACTTGACAAATCTCTTCATTTGTGCATTTCTAGGTTGTTTTATGAATACTAAAGATGTTGCAAATTTTGTGATATGGGTGCTCATCAAATTTTAGCCTATTGAATCTGTGAGACTATATTTTTAGTCCAATCACTACTATGATCTCTGTTGATTAGCAGTGTAGCACAAGAACCATGTCTATTCGATCGCCTAAGATCTATCTAGAAATCTGCCTTTCTATTGTATTTGGGAAAAACAAAATGAATTGGCCTAGTATGTGACCTGATCTATAGTTGATCATGTGGAAAGTTTTGTTCGAAAACGTGTTCTCTAGCTACTATTAAATTTTCCCTAGTTAATGAAAGAATTACGCATTGCAGATGGTGCAAGGGACACACAATGCTCCTGCAGGGTTGGGAAGTGCTTGTGATAGCGGACAGCCACTACTGTCCAACCTGGCTGAACTCGTGGCTACCCAGACCAAACTACTCCAGCAACTTGCTCAGAGACAGCAAGAGATTTATCAACTCCTACAGCAGCAACACCAGCTAGGGGATGGGTATAATGTCCCCCAACCTCTGGTTGCGGAATCTCAAGAGCTCAATGAAGAAATAAAGGAGACGAGGGATGTTTACTTAGACTCCCTAACGCCACCATCGCGACCTCCGATGGAACTTAAGGCTCGCCAAGCAAAGCGTCGGACTCTCAAGCATGACCCAAGCGACATAGACTTGACTGGGTGGGAAATTACCTGCACGGATTTCATCCCACGTGGTGGTTCAGGCAAAATAAAACATTGCTTCAATTGTGGGAATCCTAACCACTTCGCTCGACACTGCTCCCAGCCTAGACGACCAAAACAGGGTCAAGATTCTATGCAGAACAACAAAAATAAGGGCAAGAGACAGGCTAGTTTACAAGGAAGGGTTGGAGGCACCCCACTTGCCGATCTTCTTGAAGGTGCACCGGATATGACGGGTATATTCTCTATTCTCAAACCGTCTAGCCCATACTTTGCATATCAAAAGGGAAATCTCATTACCCTCCTTGCTCGTATAACTCTCTTTGAAAACTAAAAAGAATGGCAATCAAGAATACTAGAATAACACGCAGGATCATTACTAGCATGGCCATTGCTTAAACAGGTGCATCATGAGGCTCAATTACAATTAACATCATATGCATCTGGGAAGGGTTTTGCGTTTATCACCTAACCCTCCGTCTTTCTTTCTAGCCATGCACATTATTTAGGTTGCTATATTTTTACCTTGTCGTGGTGTCTGTCACTGACCAATGGTACCGCGACGGGACCTAGGGCCTCGTGTGTGCTGCAGCCATACGTTTGTGCCACTAGAAGCGCGCTGGTATCTTGGTACGTGTAAGCAATACCCCGACAATCCATTTTTCGCGACCTGAATATTGTGTTAACTTGGGGTTTTGATTCGGCCAACAAAAACCGTGAGTTTTTGGTATATCCTTCTGGGTCACTAACCAGCATTGCAATCTTACGTCTCGAGGATGCATCATTCTCATGGTCATTGAGCATATGCATCTCGCATCATATTGTTTAATTTAATCAACAGTTTGAGCAAGAATGTCTTTGAGCAAAAACTCACCTTGATATCTTTTCTATCTAGATTCACCACCAGATTGAGACCTTGATTCTCTCAGGACTTAGGTCCTCTTTTTTTTTACAAAAATCCTACTATATGTTAGTACTAGATTAATCCACAGGTCTTTTCCAGCCGACTTTGATGGTGATTGTGATCTCATGTTTTATCCACCGACTCTTGCTGCAAAGAATGAAATCCTAGAGCCTTTAGTGTGGAAAAACAATTGATTAGTTCACACAATGACACAGTAATTCCTCTCGCTCATAATATCATACCTTGTTTCTTGAACTTTCTCTAAGTTCTCAATCTTTATCTACAAAAGATCATATCATCAACATCAATATTCTCTAGTGTGACTTTGTCCTGCTGGCTTGATGATTGGTCTGCTCCTTTTCCCTCGAGAGTCTAACTTTCAGAATCTCGGGGCGAGATTCCTTTTAGGGGGGAAGGCTGTGACACCCTAGGTGTCTGTACAGTAGTTGTGTATCTATTGTATGCATCATATGCTTGAATTGCTTGAAAAAGGATCTTTTTGTAAATATAAAGGTTATATGTGTAATTATGATTTTATGCAAGGTCCTTTCTGCAGTTATATTTGAATAGGTTGTGAAATTATAGCTTTTGTGGAGGGTGTTTTTGCAAAATTCAGTGCATTTATTGCATGGCAGAAAATTTTGATTTTAAGTCTAGGTTTAAAGTGAAATTGTATTGAAAAAGACAAAATTCCTGGAATTCAAAATCCTTTCCATGTTTTCAAAATTAGCTCTTGAATCTTTGATCAAATAAATTTTTGCACAACATCAAAGTTGTAGATCTTGAAAAATTGAACAACTTTCATGTTGGGCACTTTTTCAGTTGAGCCTTAGTTTAAAAGTTATCCTTGTTTTACAGTTAGGTCCCTGAAATTTTCTGATATTCCAACTCAGTCCACCTTTCTTCTTCCCTCTCTGCTTCTCTGTTCAAGCGCCGCCGGCGTGTCGCCGCGCCCCCCGCCGCTCTGGGTCGCCCCCGAGCCCCCTCCTGCTTCGCGCTGGCACCCACGCGTCGCTCCCAACCTCCTCCACCGCTTCTTGGCCGCGCGCTAGAGCTCCCTTTCCTTGCCACGCGCCCCCGCCGAAACCAGCGGCCGCCACCTCGCCGTCGCGGTGGCGAGCTCGCTGCAGAGCCCCGGCCCTCGATTTCTCGCGCACTGCCGCACTACAAATACCCCAGATAGCTTCTCCCCCTCGTTCTTTTGCTGTTTGCCCACTCCCAGAGCTCAGAACGCCGCCGCCGCTCCACTTGAACGCCGGCGAGCTCAAACCCGCCGTCGAGCTGCACCTCCACAGCCGCTCCACCCGCGCTGACCCCGCAATTAGCACCGCTTGAGCCTCGCACATCTCCCTGGCCTCTTCTCATCGCCTATTGTCCACCAAAGCCCCTCGCCATCGAGCTACGCCGCCGCGCAGAGCTCCGCCGCCACCTGCTCAACGTGGAGCTCATAGCTCCGGCCCTCCTCCGCCAAAATTAACCTTCCCACGAGCACCCCACACTCCCAACGGTGCTCACCGACTCGACCATAGCCGCTCAGTGCCACCGGAGCACCCCCGCCGACCGCCTGCTCGCGTCGCGCCGCCGCTACAGCCCACCCCGACCTCTATTCCGGGCGTCTACAGGTGCGCACGAGTGCGGTGAACCTCCCACACCCCTCCACCCTCACCGCTGGTGACCCCTCTCGCCGGTTTTGGCCGGTCAACGCCGTGCCCCCCCCTCTGACTCGGCCCAGGACCTCGAGTTCAGAATTTGAAAAATTCCAGGGGGCTGTCTGCGAAGCTCTAGACTCAGTTGAATAGTGCTCTAAGGACTTCTTTGTAATTTCTAGCTGCAAATTTTGAAATTCAGTAGAAATTCGTAGGAAATTCGTAAAATAGCAAATCTTGATGTTCTGGAATCCTTGTGTAAATATCTATCCAGTAGAATCAAAATATAATAGATGTTTTTGGAAAGGTTTTGCTGGAAAATTAGATTTGTGTCACTAGGTACATAAAGACTAGATGTTTTATCTTTTTCTTAACTGATGATTGAAGCCATGTCTTGCAGTAAAATTTTTATGGTAGTTTGTTCTTGTAACCCTAGTTGTTTTATAAAAAGTTCGTGCTCAGTTCTCTTGTGTAGCTATTTATTTGATTTACTCCATGTTTGGTAGACTTTAATTATGATAAATAGTTTATGCTGATGATAAATCACTAAAATATTCCTGAGTGTTCTTCTGGAGTATCTTAGCCTTTAAATACAGTTTGCGCCCCAGTTCATGACCCCAGTTCATGACTATAATAGGAGATAAAATGAATCTTGTTAATCTGATGTCTGTTTTGTTTATTTTCTCAAAATTAATTCTTTGTAGATTAAATCATGAAAAATTCATAGTAGCTAACTCATCTCTGTGTAGGCCTACTTTTAAATTTTGAGCTTCTGTTTTGCTATTTTTTAATCTGTGTAAATCAATCTTGCTCTAGGTGTGGTCTGAATGATTGTATTGTTATGAATAATTGGCTACATGTTTTGGCATGAATTTTACAGGATAGCCTACTATGTTCATGTTATGTTTAGGGTAATTTTTGATAAATTTATTACTGTTTGTGCTCTGAGTTGTTAATTTATTAGCAAACCATGATTTATTTGCTATAGGAATCAACCACCACTCACTTTATGAAGTTAGTATAGCTTTCTTGTGTTATTGATCATGATGCCTTGTGTAGTTAGAATTGTTAATTAAATACTCTATAAACGATTGCCCATGTGTGTTTATAATATTATTCTTGCATTACATATAGATACGACTGCTTTAACGGACGGGACGTACGAGCTGATCCCGAAGTCTGACGGAGGTGATCCAGAAGTCCAGGTGAATGCCGCTGAACTAACTGAAGCCCCGAACCAAAGTCCGGAATAGCCCAAGGCTGTGTTAGCTAGCGACTACCAAGAAGGCAAGCCCCGGACATAACCTATATTTCAAATTATTATCATTTAATGTTATTACTTGCTTATGCATTTACAGTTCTTAGGTTTTGAATTGAAACCCTACATGCATGATCCTAGGAACCTATGTACTGAACACTAGACTTGAGTTCGACTACTTGCTAAGCTTATAGGACCGGTAAAAGTCGAGTGATTGCCTGTCACTCGCGAGCTTTATAGGAACTGCTTGTTTACTTTCTGTTATCAATATAAGGACGACAGACGGGGTTGTGTTCGATATCATGACCTTATATGAGACCCCGTCTGTGTTGATGAACTTGCTAAGGTCGCGGTGTGTGGTAGTGCTGGTTAAGTTTTTGAACGTACTAACCACATGCCGAGAATATGGTAATCGGTAAGCTTAAGTACTGGATTGAACCGAGGCCGGAACATACTCCCCACCGTCTTGAACTCGTTCACATCTAGCTAATGGCAAGTACGGAGTCGTCGTACTGCTGTACTTGAGGGCGGTGGGCCTGTTCCGTGAAACAGAAATTGAAGGGAACTGTTGCGTGGGTGACTCTGTTCCCATGCGTGTGTTTAGGTCTGCCTGGCTAGGTTAACAAACTCGATTCGAATCGTCTGCTTCCCACAGTTTGGGACTGCTTGATCTCTTTGCCACACAGAGTAATTAGAGCAACATTACTATGATTAATCTTGATTTTTGCTTAAAGTTCTACCATGGTTGAATAGTAGTTGCTTACCTAGAATGGTTAATCAACTAGAATCTGGAAAGGCTAAAATTTGAAAGTAAGGACCTATTCTTTATTGCTTTTCAGCAAAAAGGAAACCAGAGCCTCACAAACCCTGCATAGTCTAGCTAAAGTGGGTTAAGTATACCCGTTGACGGTTAAGTCTTACTGAGTATTAGTATACTCAGCCTTGCTGTTGAAACCTTTTTCAGGTATGAGTTTCGAGAACCAGATATCTAGCTTGACCTATCCCTGCTCTTAGCCTGCTGGCTGGTCTGTTGAATGGGATCCGTCTTCGGCCGGCAATGAACCTGACGAGTGATACCTTGCTTGGGCTAGCTTGGTATGCTTTTGCAACGTGTTGTAGCTGACGTGTTTTATCTTCCGCTGTATAAACCCTGAACCTTGAACTTGGTTTGTATAACTGCTTTTTAAAGTTTGTACTTGTAATAATGCTTTAGAACTGGTTTGTAATAACTTTTATGCCTGTGATGTAAAATTTGTGGTTCTAATACCTCTAGACTCGCCTTCGTGCGGGGTATGCTTGTTCGATCCTAGAACCGGTGGTTATATCGGGACGTTACCCGACAGACCAAGAATTGTTCCGTTTGAAGTGCGTTTGAGCCGGTATTGCCTTATGATGATGGCCAGCGCACTTGAACCGGGATAATTTTGGTGGTTCTGCCACAATTCTTTCCATCGGCCGATATCCTGAAGTATGCTGAGCCAGCCGATTAGCATCACTGTTATGAAATTTGGGAACATGCTCGATGGTTACCTTCTTGAATTCTTTCAGCAGCCGGAGACATTCTTCATGATATAATTGCAAAATATCAACTTTGCCTTCATACTCCCCAACTAATTGATTAATCACCAGCATAGAATCTCCAAAAATCTCAACAACATCGGCTTTGATCTCTTGAAGTAATTGAATTCCCTTGAGAATAGCACGATACTCAGCTTGATTATTGGTTGCAGAGGCTTCAATCGGAAATATGAACTCAAAATTTGCCCCCCGAGGGGAAATCAGCACCACACCAATTCCAGAACCGTTCCCACACGAAGATCCATCAAAGAATAAAGTCCTAGGAACAAGATCTACCATGTTCAGCTCTGGTCCACAATGTTGCACAACAAAATCGGCTACGGCTTGACCCTTAACTGCTTTAGCCGATTCATATCTCAAATCAAATTCTGACAACGCCAAAATCCATTTCCCTATTCTCCCTTTTAAAATCGGCAATGAGAGCATATATCTAATAACATCATCTTTGCTCACAACAACACATTCAGCCGATAATAAATAATGTCTAAGCTTGGTACAGGAGAAGTATAAGCAAAGACACAATCTCTCGACAGGAGAATACCTGGTTTCAGCATCCAGCAACCTTCTACTCACAAAATAAATAGCTCTTTCTTTTTCTTCAAATTCTTGAATAAGGGCCGATCCGATAGCACGCTCATCAGCCGATAAATACAATTTAAATGGCTTGTGCTTTTGGGGAGGAACCAATACTGGAGGCTTTACTAGATAATGCTTGATTTCATCCAATGCCTTCTGATATTCCTCTCTCCATACAAATTCCTGATCGGCGTTCAACTTCAGTAAAGAACTGAACGGATGAATTTTTCCCGACAGATTAGATATAAATCTTTGAATAAAATTAATTTTGCCGATCAATGACTGAAGTTCAACCTTCGTCGTAGGGGCTTCAACTTTGTCGATGGCTGATATAGTCTTCTGACTAATTTCGATCCCTCGTTCATGTACCATAAAACCCAAGAATTGGGCAGCTGATACACCAAAAGCGCACTTGTTTGGATTCATCTTTAAACCATGTCTTCTGGTGCATTCCAAAGCTCTACGCAGATCGGCCAAATGTTCTTGGTGCCCCTTTGACTTCATAACCACGTCATCAATGTATATCTTCACAATTTTACCGATGAGTTCATGAAAGATATAATTCATGGCTCTCTGGTATGTAGCACCGGCAGTTTTTAATCCGAAGGTCATGACTACCCACTCGAATAAACCGAGATGTCCCGGACATCTGAACGCAGTCTTGTGGATGTCTTCCTCTGCCATAAAAATCTGATTGTATCCAACATTGCCATCCATAAAACTGATCACTTTGTACCCAGCAGCAGCATCTACCAACATATCAGCTATCGGCATAGGGTAACCATCCATCGGCGTAGCTTTGTTGAGATCCCTGAAATCAATGCACACTCATAGTTTGCCATTCTTCTTGTAAACAGAAACCACATTAGAAATCCATTCGGCATAACGACACTGCCGAATAAAATTAGCTTCAATTAACCATGTGATCTCAGCCTTTATATCTGGCAAAATTTTAGGATTGCACCATCTTGCTCCTTGTTGGTGTGGCCGATATCCCGGGTTTATAGGCAAGCGATGTTCCACAATAGACCTATCCAAGCCAGGCATCTCATAGTATTCCCAAGCAAAGCAATCTTTGTACTCTTTTAATAAACTCTTCAATTCATGTTTGTATTTGGGATCCAAATTGGCACTAATAAATGTCGGCCTTGGCCTATCACCATCTCCAATATTAATTTCTTCTAACAAATCGGCTGACGTAAACCCATGTCCCAACTTCCCTTCTTCCTCTAGGAACTCATCCATCAGGAACTTTCTAAAGAACCGACTGCTTGGATCGGTGTAGAATTGTCATTGGCCGATTCACCATCGGCCTTAGCCTTGTCACGCCAGACTTGTGATTTGACTCCTTTACTGTTCAGAGTCTGTTCTCGCTGTTCTTCAATGATCTCCAGCTGGCGTAACCTCTGAACACGTCATTTCTGAGACCTAGTCAAACCCCCTGGACACCACTAAAATTGATCTGTGTGATCAGGCTCACGTTCTAGATTACTTCGCATCGGATGATCATCTTGCACTCTGTCATCGGCCACCTGTTCTAGCCGATCGTATACAGGCACTCTTCTCCTAGTAGGATCATGTAGCATTGTCCTGCCCGCCAGTCAATCATGCATCGATACCTTTTTTCCTAACCGATCATGCACAGGAGTGCGCTCACGCCGATAGGGCTCATGACGTGACCTTTCATATGATCGGCTGCCTTGACCATTGCATTCGGGATAATCATATGCCGATGGCAATGTCAACCCTTCTTCCCAGCAGTAGATAAAGAAAGGACACCTCCAATGATCTTGCTCGCGTTGCTCCTCTTCTTCTCTATATTGCCGCCTTTCACGATCACGCTGAAACTTGTTCAACAGCATTTCAGACGTTACACGTCTACGCGTTGCCGATGAACCTTCAGCATCCTTCATCGGACCCTTTCCTTTGACATCATCGGCCGCTATCTATGCTTTAGGATCAACAGCTCCAGATTTCTTGGCCGATGATGATGTCAGAATCTTGGCTTGAGTAGAACCTTCATCTCTGTCCACATCAACCATGTTTGTGGCGAAAGGATGTCCGTCGATCTTCATCATCTTCTTGGGAGCCTCAAATTTCAATCTTCCTTGTTCGAAAGCCATCTGAATCGGCTGTCGGAAGACCTTGCACTCATTTGTGTCATGCGACATGGTGTTGTGCCACTTACAGTACTTTATATTTTTGATCTCGTCCTCTGATGGAATCTTGTGATGTGGCTTCAACTTGATCAACCCTTCCGACAATAACAAGTCAAAGATCTTGTCGGCTTTGGTGATGTCAAACCCATACGATTCGGGCTCTTTCTTCCCAAACGGACACGTCACCGGCTTCTTGCTGTTCTGTATCCACTCAACCGATGCGACCGTTTCTTGCTCCTCTTCAGACTCATCATTAGCAGAATATTCCACATAGCTGATCTTTTTCTGAAAAGGCTTCTTGGACTCATAGAATCGAGTCTCTCCTGTCATCCGACTCGCAATCTGGCTAATACTTTCAAACTCCTGTGATGCATATTTATCTTTAATGTGCGGCAAGAGCCCATTAAATGCTGCATCGGCCAATTGCTGATCGGATAGAACCAAACTGTAACATCGGTTCTTGACATCTCTGAACCTTTGGATCAAAGCAGCAACCGATTCATCATTTCTTTGTCTTAAGCCGGTCAAATCGGTCAACTTTAACTCAGTAATCCCAGAGAAAAAGAACTGATGAAATTGTCTCTCTAGATCGGCCCAATATAATATAGAGTTTGCCGGCAAAGTGGTGAACCAAGCAAAGGCCGATCCAGACAAAGACAAGGAGAACAAACGGACTCTGAGTGCATCATGGTTGCCTGCCTCTCCCAACTATAGAAGGAACCTATTAACATGTTCCATCGTAGAAACTTCTCCCTACCCTGAGAACTTTGTGAAGTCAGGCATCTTGTACTTGTGGGGGAGAGGAATCTAATCATAAGCCGGAGGATAGGGAGTTTTGTACATAACAGATTGTTACTTTGGCCTTAAACCAAATTGCTCCCTCACCACTTCAGCTACCTTTGTGCTCCAATCAACTTGCGGCTCAACTATTGGCATTTGCTGAGGGGAAACCGTACCCGCTGCATTGGTCATCATCGCAAGTTGCTGAGCTACATGATTCATCGGCTGTCCGGCCGATTGCATCTGTTGTGCTTGCTGGGACATCCGATTAGGTGTCTGTTGAGTCATCGTCGGCTGTGTAGCTGATGGGTTAGCTGATTGTTGACCAGTAATATCCATGTACGGCACATTGACATATCGTATCTGTCCAGTTGCTTGATTATGGAATACCTAGTTGACTCCCTTATGATGCAGAGATTGCGACAACAACACTTCTGAAGGAGACTGGGGTTGGAGCAGGATAGCAAGACACTGCTGTGGGGTCATCGGCGATGGCGCCGATGCATTAGCTTGTGCCATCTGTTGTGGACTCCATGCGCCTTGTGCATTCAGCTGTGTTGCCAATGCATCCTGCTGTATACCCATCGACTGAACGGCCGATGGATCAAGCTGAGAGGCTATCGGCAGAGAAGCCGATGCATTAAACTGCATCTTGGGTAGCGTAGAAAAGAAATCCGGATGCATACCATACCCAGTAGCAGGATTCCACCGTTTGGTAATTATAGACGCGGATACATCTTGCACAGTTGTAGCAATCGACGGCGTGGTTGAGTAGATAGGATCTGCTGTACCCGCCGATGCTGCAGTATTCATCTGGGGTGGAGTTTGACTGTTGCTTGTTCCTGCCTACCTATCTTGAGCTGACACCTCCAAGGGAGTATATTGCATCTGATCTGGTTGTATATAGCAAGGACCCATGCACCCAGGAAACGTGCCTTCAGCAAAAGTCTTGACCACTGCATTCTGCACCGTGTTGCCCATGACTATTGCACTTTTGATGAAGGCTTGTGCCACAGCATGGCCAACTGCGTCTATCATCTTGCTTTCACGTTGAGCCTCTGTCAATGGCTGGAATGATGGAAGATTAAACTTCTTGATCACCTCACCAGATCTGTTGACGCTGTACGACATGAGGCATTCATGTTTGAATTTCTGCACCAGCTCTTCATATTCCTTCTTTTGTTCTTCTTTGAGCTTGTCTTCAGAAATAGGAATCTGGTTTTCTTCACTAACTGCAGATTTATCTGTGAGTTCCACCGTGTTGAAGCTTTCGGTCCCACCGAGCGTGCCAAAAGATGTGTTGACGCAAAAATCAACACACTGGAATCCGAGGGCAAGTGTTCGTCGAGTCACGAAAAGTCAACCAAGCGTGCCAGTCAATTTGACCTGAAATTGACAAGGGAGAAGACAAAATCAAATTCAAGAGCATATCGGCTGGGATTCTGAATATCTCTCAGATGAGCGCATCAGCAAGCTTTGCCGATACTATAGACGACAAAAAGATATAAAATGCGAACGCATAGTAAACGAGCGTATCGGCATGATCAGCCGATACACTAAACAACAAAACCGGCTTTGAACAGCCGATCGTATATGTATGACAAGATCTAAGCTACGAATGTGTAACTCAAATGATGTGAAAGTAAAAACAGATCTAAACCGGCTCTTGAGATAACAAAAGTGTTACTCCAAACCCTACAGCCGATCTAATATGTTTTTAGATGATAATGGCCAAAAAGCATAGGAAAACCTACAAATCTAGCCGATATCGATAATTGGTGAATAAATCTAGACGAGACGACAGCGATGCGCCCGGAAGTCAAAGCCTAGATAAACTCGATAACTTTTGAATAGATTTGAACGAAGCCACAGCGATGCGCCCGGTAGCTAAAGCTCAAATATACTCGGTAAAACGAAAACTTACCAGCAAATCAAGTTGCTCGAATGTGAAGCATCCTTGATCAACTTGAAAGAACTCGTCGGAAAAAGAAAAAAAAGGCGAAGTCGCCGAAAAAGTGCAAAGAAATTGTAAAGTTTGTTGTATTGGATGTGTATCAATTTTTTCCGGTCCCATACAACTGATATATATAACCTAGCGCTACCAAGTCCTAGCTGATTATGGCAAACATTACTTGATCCTAAAGAAAAGACTATCTAAAAGATAAACTACCTAAAATATTACAACCGAATCATCAAGATTTTCGCAGAGTCCGGATCCTCTTCTCATTCCTTGACTTCATCGGCAACTCTCCATCGGCCGGATACCAGAGCTAGCGGATCAGCATCTTCAAATCATATTCTTCTGGCCCATCGAATGAACTCCATCGGCCGATTCCAAACCTATGAATCTTTTGGTTTCTTCCAAATCGGCCACCTTCTCTTCACAAAAATCACCTTCCTTGACACGTTTCAAAAAAACGGTGTCAACAGCCCCTCAGCCAGGGCGTTGGGTCATTTGGCCTCCTCAGCAGCAGCAACAGGCTCAATTCGTACCACCTCAGTAAACCCGTTATGCTCCACCGCAGCAGCAGTAGACCGGCCTTAGGCCGAATTTTCAGCAGGCCGCTCGCCCTGAAATCAACAACCGCTGTTTTAAATGCGGGAGTCCAGATCACTTTGCAAAGATGTGCCCCCAGGTGGGACAATCTCAGGGGCAGCCTTCTCGCAGAAATGATCAGAACAAGGGCAAGAAGCAAACCGTTCAAGTCAGGCAAGTCCGACTTAACTTCACCAATTTAGCTGATCTTCCAGAGGGAGCACCAATTATGTCGGGTACATTCTCTATAAACCATCACCCCGCAATTATCTTATTCGATTCTGGAGCATCTCATAGCTTCATTAGTTCTAAATTTGGAGCAAGAGTTGGGTTAGATTTTTGTCACACCAAAGGTTCATACATGATCTCTACTCCTGGTGGTAAAGTCGCATCGAACCAAATCGTTAAAAACGCACCACTTAAGTTGGGTAGTAAATGAAAGGATCTTTGGATGTCGCCTAGAGGGGGTGAATAGGCGTTCTAAAATTTCTGCAAAATACAGCACTTAAAACACTGTCAGCACACAGACCGGTCAGAGCGGTCAGGCAGACCAGTCTAAGACTTAGCCAATGAAATAAAATAGGCAACCGGTAAGACCGGTTGTATGGACCGGTCAGACCAGTCCTGTGCAGAACCTGCCCAATATCAGAGTTTCTCCCCTCTTTGACTCTAGCACAAATGTAACTTGGTGTAGTGTCTCTGCAGGTGATATCAAATATATTTCTAGTCCCTGCACACACAGAAACAACACATCCAAGTAGATCGAAGCGGAAGCACAAAGTAAAAGCTAGAGAAAAGAGTAGTGAGGCAAACCACAAGGAGACACAAGAATTTGTTTGCCGAAGTTCAGATTCACCAAAGTGAATCCTACGTCTCCATTGAGGAACTCGTTGGGCTTGAGTCTCTTGAAACTCGATCCCTTGAGTTGGGTCTTTTTCAACTACTCCTCCTTTTCGCTATCTTGATCCTTTCCACCAAGGGGGCAAGATCATGCCCGCGTAGACTTGCCGCTGCTCAACACACCGTCGGGACCTAGCCGGCGACGCCTAGCCGTCTAGGAGGCTCACCTCCAAGAGTAACAAATGCAAATATGAATTTTTGACGGAATCAAGAGCGCTCAAGCTATGGTTGCTCTCAACTGCTTGAAATGCAGCTCTCACAATGGTTACTTTGCTCACACTCACTCAATCTCTTAACCCAATCCAAGGATATGCAATCTAGTTAGCATAACTCACAAAGAGTGTTGGGGAGAGCTAGCTGGTTAAGAAAATGCCTCAAGAAGCTCAGAAGAATGCAAGGAACCAGCAGCCCCCGCAAGAGAGGGCCAAGGGGTATAAATACCCACACTTCAAAAACTAACCGTTGTGACTGTCATACTAGACCGGTCCTCCAGACCGGTCAGACCGGTCTGGCTAAAACTAGCCGTTACTCCCCCTGACCGGTCACACCGGTCCAGAGAACCCCAAACCCCTGTTTATAAGACCCTACTTGATCTATCAAGTCAAGACTTGATCATTCAAGTATTTCTATGTTAGTTCTCAGATGTTTTCTCTCGGGATCCTCTCATGGGTTATCTATGAGCACTTTTGACCGAGTCAAACAATCAATGTTGCATCTCTCTTGATAGTACGGTATACCTATACTTAAGATTAAATATGAAACACAATTCAATCACTTGAGCCTTGAATCACTTTAGTCTTGCCATACTTTGACTTGTCAACCTTGGGATTTCAACATTGCATTCTTTTTTCATGACCAAATTCATACTTGAGCTAGTGACTTAGGAACTCCAACTCATAGAAAAATATGTCCTTGAATCCAAGTCACTCTATAATATACTTGATGCATTGCATTGCTTCTCTCAATATACCTTAGGTATGATAATTTGAAAACCCCACGGATACTAGCAACTTCACCCTAGCAATTCGCACATGGTAAGCCGTCGCTTCACCAAAGCTTGCTTAGTCCCTCGCACTAGTCATCTCGGTTGGCTTCTTCATCACTTACCCTTGCCACATTAAGTTTAAGCTTTGCACATTAACAATGAATTCCACTTGATCTTTCTATTTGATTGTTTGAGCTTGATCTCATATGTAATACTTCATATCTCAAGTTTCCTCCAAACATCAATGATTTGAATAAAAAATAATCTCATACATGTGTCTTGCTTTGCAATCATTCTTTTAATCAAGCACCTTTCAATCTATGCCAAACCATATATAGAAACCACTTAATATTATTGCATGAACACTTGTTTCTTGTTTCTCTTCACAACATGCTTGACTTTCACTAATATTTACCTTTTGTTTGATTCTATACCATGTGAGCTAATGACAATAATTGATTTGCAAATAAATCCCTGCTCATGACAAATAATATCGTTAGTCCTTTAATCATGTTATCAATCAACTCACCAAAACCCATTAGGGCCTAGATGCACTTACAGTAAAACAATTCCCAGCAATGTAATCCTATTACCACTCGAAGGAATGGACGTTATTCTAGGAATGGACTGGATGAATAGACATGGGGTACTGTTAGATATCTCTTCCCGAGTCGTTGAAATAAATTCTTCCACCCATGGCCACTCGGTTCTATATTTACCTGTTAGATATCTCTTCCCGAGTCGTTGAAATAAATTCTTCCACCCATGGCCACTCGGTTCTATATTTACCTCATTCCAAATGTGTCAACTCCTGTGCTTATGCCGTGAAAGATATTCGTATCGAAGATATTCCCATAGTCCTTGAGTATGCCGATGTTTTTCCAGATGACTTTCCTGGTATGCCACTAGATCGGGATATCGAATTTGTTATTGAACTGCAGCCTGGTACAACACCTATTTCAAAAAGGCCGTACCGAATGCCGCCCAAAGAGCTGGCAGAGCTGAAAATCCAATTGCAAGAACTTCTGGACAAGGGTTTTATTCGCCCGAGTGCTTCACCTTGGGGCTGTCCAGTATTGTTCGTAAAGAAGAAGGATGACAGTCAGGTTGTGTGTCGACTACCGGCCTCTCAATGCGGTAACCATCAAAAATAAATACCCACTTCCCCACATTGACGTACTATTCGATCAATTGGCTGGAGCAAAGATCTTCTCCAAGATTGATCTTCGTTCGGGGTATCATCAAATAAAAATCAGAACTTGTGATATTCCCAAGACCGCATTCTCAACCAGATATGGTCTCTATGAATATTTGGTTATGTCTTTCGGTCTCACGAATGCTCCTGCTTATTTCATGTATCTTATGAACTCGGTATTCATGCCAGAACTTGACAAGTTTGTCGTGGTTTTCATCAACGACATTCTAATCTATTCCAAGAACGAGGCGGAACACGAACAACATCTGCGTATTGTTCTTCAACGCCTTAGAGATCATAAACTGTACGCGAAATTTTCCAAGTGTGAATTCTGGCTAGACACAGTCAAATTTTTGGGTCACACTATATCTAGTGAAGGCATCTCAGTCGACCCCAGCAAGGTACAAGAAGTGATGGACTGGACACCTCCTACTTCGGTTCATTAGATTCGCAGTTTCCTCGGCTTGGCGGGATATTACCACAGATTTATACCGGAGTTCTCCAGAATTGCAAAGCCAATGACAGAACTGCTAAAGGACGTCAAATTTAAATGGAATGCAAAGTGCGATGAAGCATTCCATACATTGAGAGCACACCTAACCACAACCCCAGTCTTAGCTCAGCCTGACAACAACAAGTCCTACGATGTTTACTGTGATGCATCGGGTACTAGTCTTTGTTGTGTTCTAATGCAAGACAATCGCTTCCCGAGCCCTTCGACCACACGAACTAAATTATCCCACTCATGATCTTGAGCTTGCAGCAGTTATTCATGTTCTCAATATTTGGAGACATTATCTTATGGGCACTCATTGCAATATTTTCACCGATCATAAGAGTCTCAAATACATTTTCACCCAAAGTGAGTTGAATATGAGGCAACGAAGATGGCTGAAATTAATCAAAGATTATGACCTGGAAGTTCATTATCATCCGGGCAAAGCCAATGTCGTAGCCGATGCGCTCAGTCGCAAGGCTCACTGCAACTGCCTTTCAGCGGAATCGTACAACAACTCATTGTGCTGAAATGCAAAAGCTGAAATTGGAGATCATTCCTCAGGGTTTGCTGACTCATATTTCTGTGGAACCGACACTTCATGACCAAGTCATCATGGCACAATTACATGACAACAGTGTCGGAATCATCAAACAAAAAGTATTAGAAGGCGAAACTAAATACAAGTGTTTCCGTGTGGACCATAAAGGAATCTTGTGGTTCGAGGATCGCCTAGTCGTTCCCAAAAATCATAAGATGCGTAAACAAATCTTGGACAAAGCACATCTCTCTAAGTGTTCCATTCATACGGACAGCACAAAAATGTACCAAGATCTCAGACAAAATTTCTGGTGGACTCGCATAAAGCTAGAAATTGCTAAATATGTCGCAGAGTGTGACACATGTCAGAGAGTGAAAGTTAGTCACTTGAAAGTTGCTGGAACTCTCCAACCTCTGCCGATTCCGTCCTGGAAATGGGAAGATATCAGTATGGATTTCATTGTGGCCTTACCCAATACTTCTCAACATCATAATTCCATATGGGTTATTGTCGACAGGCTCACAAAGACCACCCATTTCATTCCGGTGCATACTGAATATCGGGCTAAGAAGTATGCTGAAATTTATATCGATTGAATTGTCTGTCTGCATGGTGTACCCAAAACCATTATCTCAGATCATGGTACTCAGTTTGTGGCACGGTTTTGGGAGCAGCTCCAAGAGGCTCTCGGAACTAAATTAATTCGAAGCTCAGCTTACCATCCACAAACTGACAGACAAACCGAAAGGGTAAATCAAATTCTCGAAGACATGCTTTGAGCGTGTGTCATCCATTATGACAAGAATTGGGACAAATGCTTGGCTTTGGCGGAATTCTCCTATAAAAACAGCTATCTGGCCAGTCTGAAGATGGCACCCTTCGAGGCTTCGTATGGTCGACGGTGTCGAACTCCTTTGAGTTGGTCCCAGACTGGAGAACGCAAAATATTCGGACCGGAATTAGTGGTCGAAGCTGAGGAGAAAGTGAGAGTGATACAAGCAAATCTTCGAGCAACCCAATCCCGGCAAAAGAGTTATTTTGACAAGAGGAGGAAACCTTTGAAATTCATCGTTGGTGATCATGTTTATTTACGAGTTTCACCAACTCGAGGCGTTCAATGTTTCGGAGTCAAAGGCAAGTTAGCACCTCACTATGTCGGACCATAGGAGATTATCGAAGAATGTGGACCCGTGGCTTATCGACTGCGACTTCCTTCGCGACTCGCAGCCATCCATGATGTTTTCCACATATCTCAACTCAAGAAATGTGTCCGAGTTCCAACTGAAATCATCAATTAGCAGGAAATATTGGTAGAACCCGATCTCTCTTATGTTGAATATCCACTCCGAATCTTGGATCAAAACGAGAGAGGTACTCGTCGAAAGGTGGTAAAAATTTATAAAATTCAGTGGTCTCATCACACTGAAGAGGAAGCCACCTGGGAGACGGAAGATTATATCAACCGACAATATCCGTGTTTTCTTAGCTTCACCTCAGGTATTTTATTCCCTGCTCCCAATTCCAATCAACCAATCTCGGGATGAGATTCTTTTTAAAGGGGTTGGGCTGTGACACCTCTGGTGTCTGTGCAATAAAAGCCAATTCATGTAACTCAACTAAATTATAGAAGGGTTTTGGAAATTTAATCCAGAAAGAAAAGGTCAAATAAAATTCAAACTACACATTTGGAACATGGGATGTGAGAGTAAAAATGTTAAAAACATACTCAAATCCTATTTAAAAATATGCATAAAAATAAGTTTGGGCTGTTGTGGGTATCTTAAATGACATGTGCTAAATTCAACTTTCAGCCAAATCCCATCAAAGATCAAAAAAAAGTCAAAGCCCTTTAATGCAAGTTTGGAATTTTAAAATAGTTCAAAATGTGGACTTCAAATGAAAATTTGCCTAAAACAAAAGTTGTAGAAATTCAACACTTTTTCATTTGAGTCCAGGAAGTTACATAAAATTTTAGTTTACTGAGAAGTCCCTGAACTTTTGGAAATTACAACAAGGTCCCTACCTTCATCTCCCCTCTCTGCCCTCAGCCCGCGGCGCAGCCGCCCGCCGCCGGCGTACGATGGACGCCGTCCACGTCCATCTGGACCCTAGGAGCCCCTCAAACCTGCCGCTTGGCACTCTAGCTGGTCGTTCCCCCACTCGTCATGCGTCCCAAGCCTCCTGGCAGGGCGACACACCGCCCCGCCATGCGAAACGTCGCTTCTCCGGCCACCACCTCGCCGCCAGGCACCTCCGGCCCAGTCCGACCTCCCCAGGACCCCATTTTACTTTGCCTCTAAGCCTTCCAGCCTATAAATAGGACCAGAGCCCCCACCGTCGTGCGACCCTCTCGATTTTCCCCTTTCTCCACCGTCCGCCATCGCCGGCGAGCTCGCGTGGACAGGCCATCCCCGACCCACATTCCCCATCCAACCTCACCAGCAGCCTCTCCTAGCTCCAGTGAAACTCACACATGCCCAGAACCCCACCTGGAGCCACCCAAGCACCGCCGCCCAATTGCACCGCCGTCGGTGAGCTAAAGGCTCGCCGTGGACCGGCCGATTCCGGCAGCAATCGAGCATGACAGCTACCCCAACAGCTTCCTCACTCTCTCACGGTGCTCGTATGCTCGACGTTCGACTACCCCGAGCCCTCCTTCGGCCACGACACCGGCGACCCGAACGCCACCGCCACCATTCACGCCGGTGACCTCGATTCCGACCACCCCAGCCCCGAACGCCGGCATTGGTAGGTAGCTCTCGAACTCCTCTACCCAGCGTGCCACCCAGTCGCAGCACCGGTAAGCCCTGCCTAGCAGAACACCACCGGCAAGGTGCGGCTGTGGAGAAGGCCGGCGAAGGACCCGGTAGTAATTTTTCTTTTTCACTTAAGGGGCTGAGTGCAAGTTTCTCTGAGTTTGGCAGTGAACTTCAAAAATGCATAACAAATCACAGACAAATTGTAAAAATGCAAACTCAAATGTTCTGGAACCATTACAATGAAATATACAAGTTTTGTTACATACAAATCTTCAGAATCTATCCACATTTTAATCTATGAAAAAGAATAGAATAAACCCCTCATGTATGTTTTGGTAGTTCTGTTGATTGGATGAACTTGATTTTTGGACATGTTAATCCTGGTAGAGTATTTGTCTTATGTTAAAAATATGAGACCTGTTTGAATCTGTTAACTTGCCTAAACAACAAAGATTCTTGGATCTGCTAATGAACTTCATGTTTTAATACTGGAGAACATGGACATGTTCTAGCTCTGAAATTTTTCCTGGATGAACATGTGACTGAAGTCTTGCTGATACATAAGTTTGAGAAATGTTAGAGCTAGTTTGCTATATATTATGTTTAATGCTTGTCTAATCAACTTAATTCACAATATATAGTTATTGTGATCAGAAAAATCTAGATTTATTTCTAGAGCCTTGTTTTAGTCCTAGAACCATTCCTGCAAAGTTTGATCCATATTTACTGAGTATTGTTTCAGTTATAAATAATGCTTAGTATATCATGGCTAGATTGTTATTTTTGTCCTGAGTGAAATATTTCATATCTGATCATGATTTTCGGACATGTTCTCAGTTAGAGTAAATAATTCCTTTGATAATAATTTCACCTACAGTACTAGTCATCTTGAATCTCGAATTAATATGCACGCTCATTTAAAGTTAAATGCATAAGTAATTAATCTTGCAGAAATAATGCTTGAAAATTTTTCTTGAACATTTTTAGACCATATCTAGGCTCTGGTAAAATTTTGAGATCCATAACCATTGTATAACACTCTATGGAATTTATTCTTATTGCTAGCATGTTAGATTTGTCAATTTTATAGCTCCTGATGCATGATTATATAAAATATGGGACAATTATAGTACTGAGTAGATAATATCTAGTTGTTGCTGTAAATTTTGTAGCACCATAAACCATGCTTATCATTCTGTGCAAAATTATGAAGTTCCTATGTTAATCTGGTTGCATGATTTTTCATGTTTAATTGCCTTGTTGTTAGATGCTGAAATTTATACAGTAGATGCTAGATTGTCTGAGCTATTCTACTTAAATTGTTCATCACTAGTTCATGAGTAGGTTTCCCTGTTATGAATTTGTAAACACATGCTATGTTTTAATTCTAGAAATGGAAACCACCCCACACACTCATTCATGAAGATACTTAGTTATAATTACTACTCCATAAATGACTGCCCAGTAAATGAACTCACAAAGATCATCATTAAGTTAACTTTTTGTTGGACTACAACTTTATCGTGAAGGAAAGAAATCATTTATCCTATTATAACCATGAAAATCTTGCATTGCATCTAGACGCGGTTAATATCGCCGACGGTGATCTAGACGTCGGAGGTTAATCTTAACTGTGCTAACGTAAACACCTAGCCCCAGAAGGCTTTCAGTTTGACAGTGCCCAAGAAGGAAAGCCCCGGTGCATAACCCATTATTTTCAGTATTATTTTTCACATAACTATTCATATGTGTTGTAATAATTTATTTGCGCGTTTACGTTTTCTAGGCATTGATCAAAAACCTTAGATGCATGATCCCTAGGTACCTATGATTGACATCCAGATCTTTTTATCGACTAGTTGCCCCGCTAATTAGGAATGGTAGAAGTCGAGTGGTTTCCTGCCTCTCGCGAGCATATAGGAATTGACAGACTTTACCTCTAGCTCAAATATAAGGACAACGGGCGGGGTTGTGTAGTTATGATACCCCGCTGGTGTAGTCAAAATTGGTTAAGGTCGCGGTGTGTGGCTCATTTCGTTAAGCATTTGAAAGTACCAGCCACAAGCCGTGAAATATGGTAATCGGTAAGCTTAAGGCTTAAGTAACTGATTAGACCAGCGAGTGGAACGACCTTGCACCCTCTTGGTAGAAGTAGGTTTATTTTTGTCCGGACATACGGGTGCAGAGTGGTCGGACTCTGTAGTCGGGGAGGGTGTCCCGGATCCGCGGACTGGAAAGAAAGGGGAACATTAGCGTGGGTGAAAGTGAAGTCGATCCCCATGTGTGTGCGTTAGGTTCCCCTGGCCAGGTTGAAATTCGATTCGGAATCCTCCGCCTCTCACGGCATGAGATTGCTTAACGTTTTCGGTCACATAGAGTAACAAGTGGAATATGATGATGATAATACTGTTGGTTGATTAAATGGTTGCTCTACCATGTTTGTGTAGAGTTAGGTGCACATCTAGAATGGTAATTCAACTAGAATATGTCAAGTTAAAATTTGAAAATTAGGATCAACTCTTAGTGGCATTTTTGGCAAAACAAACCCCACAAACCAAAGAGCCTTGCATATCTAGTTATTGGACTATGGTATATCCGGTGACGGGTAAGTCTTGCTGAGTATTAGTATACTCAGCCTTGCTTGTGGCACTGTTTTCAGGTACTAACTTCGAAGACATGATTGTGAGTCTGACTTGGCCGCGTACTTTGCCTCTGGGCTAGTTTGTTGAGTGGGATGGCCCTTCAGCTGGTGCTGATCACCCTCCCTTTGAGTGACGCTTTTCGTATGGGCTTTATCGATGCGTCACACATTTCGCTAGTAGTCGTTTTATCCTTCCACTGCAATAATGAGACTTAAAAAATTTGTGTAGTTTGGAACTCTATAGTACTTCGCTACTCTGAACATGATTTGCAATAAATTTACTTTCCGCTGCAACTCTGATGATGTATGAAATGCTCTGTGTTGTAATCTCTGGGCTCACCTTCGTGTGAGTGTTGTCTGTGTGATCCTGGAAGAGTGTGGCTTTTATCGAGGCTTCACTCGAGGAACTACCGGTGCGTGCCGATTTGGGTCGGAGTTGCCTAGCAACGAAGATCAGTGCACCCGGGCCCCCTCCTTTGGGTGGTTCCGCCACATAGAGGCAATCATATTTCCTTGTATTCATGATTAATAAAGTGTTCCTTGAATATCCATGGATGACAACTTGTATTGATTAATGCTTATGTCAAGTATTTGTGAAACTCTTGTATGGATATTCTAAAATATTCCTAATCGGAGTTCATGTGAGGACACACATGAATATTAGACTAGCACATGTGTTAGTTGATTGACTACGTTTCACAAGTCATGGACATGGGGATGTCAAACTAATAATGTGGGCTCATGTGAGACATGAGACTGAACTGACCCAACACGAGATGATGATTTCTCATTACACAATATATACACTGTGTCCTAAGACCTGAGATCGTCGTATGTACTCAAGATGTGAACCGACTTACTTAGGAGCTATCAAACACTACACCGTAAGTGGGTAGTCATAAAGGTGGCTTTCGGGTCTGTCAAGAAGCATGATGTGAGACATAGTTGGTCAAGATGGGATTTGCCCCTCTCTACTAGAGAGAAATAACTCTGGGCCCCTCGAGTGATTCGGATTAGGAAATGCATGGCCATGCTAAGGTTAAGAGTTAACCAAGGATTCCGAATCACAGGATCGAGAAGAGTGGTCGGCTTAAAGCTAGACCAAATATCGTGAGGCAAAGGGAACAACATGTATAAGATTGTGACGGCTCGTCAGATATGATTTGCGCGCGTATAGGAGTTGACACGTCATGCTAGAGACCGCTATCAACTATTGGCGTGTAGGAGTATGCGGACCATGTATGTCTATTCGCACGTGGGCCCATAGGGTCACGCACTTAAGGGCTAGAAGCCTAATGAGGATGAGATCCAAATTAGACCGGGCTTAGATGCACTAATAGGCTTTAGTTGGCCCATTAGGGGACGCCCAAGGTGGGGCCCATGGGAGCCCACAAAAGGGGGGCGCCTCCAGGGCTGTATAAGCAGAAGGGAGATGGGGGCGCCCCAAACCTTGAAACCCTAGCCGCCCCCTCCTCCCTGCAGTTGGCGCCCAAGCTCCCTCCTCGTGCAACTAGCCCTAATTCGTTCTCTCGGATCTAGCAATCCGGAGTGCGAAGCTTCTTCCCGTACGTGTGGACTTCGTGGAGGTGCTGCACTTGCTACACAAGGACGAGCCGTTCATGAGGTGGTTCACGCAACTGCACTGCCGGCTTCCATCTGCACTACACTGACGCACTACAGAAGTTCCACAACCACGTGTGTCAGACCCGGGGCAGCGGGACTGTTTATAGGCAAAGAATGTTCAAGAGTAAGGGATAGCTCATGGATATACCTTACCTCTCTTGTAACTACCCGAGTAGATTTAGAACTAGCCGCAGTACAAGGAAACTACCCGATTGTATTGTAGTAGGATTCCAACTGTACTCGGCTAGGACTTTCCATGTAACCCTGTCCCCCCGGATATATAAGGGCGGGCAGGGACCCCTCAAAACACATCAACACCTAAGGCAATACAAGCAACCACACAGGACGTAGGGTATTACGCATCTCGCGGCCCGATCCTGTCTAAATCCTTGTGTTCCTTGCACCATCGAGTTCCAGAGCAGTCGATCCTACAATCCTACTGCTAAGGGTGTCCCTATGCAGGCTTGGCGGTAAACACCGACAGCTGGCGCGCCAGGTAGGGGCTTCGGCGAGTTCATCAATGAATTCGATGGTCGGATCAAGCGACGCCAACAACGTGCCTGAGGGCACAACCCTCATTTTCGGTTCCTGGGCTTGCACTGCTGATGAATCGGGCAGCTTTTCTAGCCACCTCATCACACCGAAATTGGCTGAATCGAAAACCACCAACCAATCCACCGAAACCTGCAAGCATGCAGAACCCGACGGAAGACAAGCTCTACTCGAGCTCGACTCGGATAACACAAAAAAGATGTCGACTCCAACTCGAATCCACGAGTCAGCCGAGTACGATACAAATCCTGATCCCGAACATCTCCGCTTTTCCAAAACCCTTGGGAAATACGTGGCTTATCTAAAGTCAGTCAAACGCCCTAAGATCGCTAACTCTGAACTACTCGATGGAGTAACTTGGGTTTCACGATTGATCGAGGGATGCATCAGGCTCGCAGAATCCGCTCTCGGCTCATCAAGAATGTAACAGAACGCTGAAACATTAAGCCAACGACAAGAACGATCGGGCGATATGCTCTCAGGGATCGATCGAGTAGATTCTAAGCTCACCGACTGTATCGACATGGCCGAAAGTACTCTGCAAAACACGAAGCATAACTCGGGATGAGAGATCTGTGGGAAACCCGAAGAGGCAAACCCCCGGCTTGTTCGGATGGGACCGTCTCCTTCTGGGAAAACCCAGAACCCTTCACCGAAACATGCTCACAAGTGGACCCCTGAGCCAACCAACATCTCTGATCCCCTATTCGATCAAGATTTCGATCAGATCATGGAAAGTCTCGACAACCTTGAACCATATGACGATCTCAAGGACTGGTCAAACAACGTCGACCTGTTTATGGATGCCATGGCCCATCCAACCCAGATGGTAGATGCCCTCTGGGAAATAGTCAAGCTTAAAAAGGGAAAAATTCAAAACCCCTGAAAAACCCAGTGAGTCGATTTTCGACAAACCATGGATCAAGGAGCCAGAAGAATTGACTCCTACCCAATCATGGTTACATTGGATGAACGAGAACGCCCTCTGTGTAGATGGGCATCCCGCTTCTCGCTCACCCAAAGCACATATATTCCAAAATCAGTGGCACTCTTACAACCCGGAGGATAAACTGGATGACCTAATCTAGTACAGCAAGGAAGTTGGATCCAGCTCGACTACGAACTCCAAATCTGACCAGGATACCTTGCCCAACTTGGCCATATATGCAACGCCACAGGGATGGATGGTACATCTGGTAGAGAAAGGCCTCAAACCTCTCAAGGCTCCTAGCCCTCAGCCAGTTGATCTCCCATTTCAGGAAGGCACCCCGATAGATCCGTCAGGCAGCAAACAGGACCAAGAGATTAAAGATCTCTGCCATGAAATCCTCATGGTTCACATCTCAAAACTCCACGAATCAGATGATGATTCGATGGAGCGTCTCAACCTTGACAACTACAATTCTGATGACTACGACGAGTACCTCTCCGACAACATAGAGACTACTCCTCCAGCAGTCACAGAAGTCAAGGCTACTATCAAGCAAGACCCACCTGCAGCTCCTCCAGCCATCACAGTGACTCTCCAACTGGAAGAGAAGCCTGCGGTGGAGGACCTCTATGAGCGTCGCCGCCTGCTCAATCAAAAAAGGGCGTTCAGGCGCCAGCGCGTAGAAAATCGCCGACAAGAACAATAGGGCGACAACTATTACTACTCAAATAGCGACCTCCGCAATGTGATCAACATTGGCCATGATGCACGCAATGTGATCATCTCAAGGAAAAAGGAGCATGAGGAAATAGAGACTTACAGCCCTTCTTCCAATTATCACATTCCAGCACACGCCTCTGCATACTTCAAGAAACGCAAGTCGGCAAGTACCTTCCCTCAGGGTAAGCCTCACACCCAACACCATGGAGAAACATCTCTTGGAAGTGACAAGATCAACAAAACGCTCTTACACAAGTGCTTCATGCACCCAAAGAGCTCCCACACGATCTTCGAGTGCAACTCACTCCGCAAAGCTCTCGGAGCACCTTTGGTGAAGGAAACTTTACCCAAAATCTAGTCGACTACCATGTTGACTAGAATTACATTCGCTTATTTTCATAATTCAGTCATGTAAACCATTGCTCACATTTTTATTACTACAAGCAAGGGGTAGGTCTTAAGAGTCAGAGTCTGTCATTTCACAATTGTTGTAATCACAACAATTTTTAATAAAAGTTGGTTTCCCTACAAATTGACTACTTTACTCTCACTCACGCGACCTACACCCCGCCTCTTACACTACTCCTTAAAGCTTTGCTCAACAGAGCAGCAATCGAGTATTAAGCTACGTCTTATCTCAAGGAGTGCTCCTAAAGTATATTCCACTTGGGTAACCCAATGGGGTTCATCCTAACCGTCCTATTTTAGCAGTTACTTCAGTCCTTGTGTAGGACACCTTACTCGCTCGCTCGAGTAAGTTTTGGATATTTTTAAGATATTTCCATCTTGGTTAACTCGACGGGGTTCATCCTAACAGGCCTATCTTAGAAGTTATTCCAGTCCTTGGGTAGCACACCTTGCTCGCTTGAGTAAGTTTTGGATATTTTTATGATATTTCCATCTTGGTTAACCCAACGGGGTTCATCCTAACAGGCCTATCTTAGAAATTACTCCAGTCCTTGGGTAGGACACCTTACTCGCTCGCTCGAGTAAGTTTTGGATATTTTTAAGATATTTCCGTCTTGGTTAACCCGACGGGGTTCATCCTAACAGGCCTATCCTAGAAAGCATTCCAGTCCTTGGGTAGGACACCTTACTCGCTCGCTCGAGTAAGTTTTGGATATTTTTAAGATATTTCCGTCTTGGTTAACCCGACGGGGTTCATCCTAACAGGCCTATCCTAGAAAGCATTCCAGTCCTTGGGTAGGACACCTTACTCGCTCGCTCGAGTAAGTTTTGGATATTTTTAAGATATTTCCGTCTTGGTTAACCCGACGGGGTTCATCCTAACAGGCCTATCCTAGAAATCATTCCAATCCTTGGGTAGGACACCTTACTCGCTTGCTCGAGTAAGTTTCGGATATTTTTAAGATATTCCCGTCTTGGTTAACCGGACGGGGTTCATCCTAACAGGCCTATCTTAGAAATTATTCTAGTCCTTGGGTAGGACACCTTACTCGCTCGCTCGAGTAAGTTTTGGATATTTCTAAAATATTTTCGTCTTGGTTAAACTCGACGGGATTCGTCCTAACAGGTCTATTTTAGAAATTACTCTAGTCCTTGGGTAGGACACCCTACTCGCTGGCTCGAGTAGGCCGCGGATATCTCTAGAGTTCTTCCCACTTGGGCAACCTGACGAGGTTGGCCCTAACCGGTCAAACCGGTCAACTCTAAAGATGACTCCAGTCTTCAAAGGAAGAAAGCCTACTCGCTAGATCGAGTAGATTCCTGGATATTTTCAAGGCTTTTCCCACTTGGGTGATCCGACGAGATCTATCATAACCGGTTAACTCTGAAAATTACTCCAAATTCAAGGAGCATAACAGAAATCGTGTTCTTGGTACCCCGAGTAGTTGACAAGAGTCTCCTATTTACCCGGGCAATCAAGTTACTACCTATGCTCCCAGTTCTCCGAGTACTTGATGCGAGTCTCCCGCTTACTTGGATCACCGAGGGTGTTACACTAAGCACTTGCTATCCCGAGTAGTTGACGGGAGTTTTTCCGCCTGCTCGGGCCACCAAGTTCATAGGGTGTTCCATTTTTTCTTGGTACCTCGAGTAGTTGACGAGAGTCTCCTGTTTGCTTGGACAACTAAAATCATAGAGCATTGCTCCCTTTAAAGGAAATCTACATCAGGCTACGGTCTAACTACCCTCTTGCAAAGTGCATTTCCCACTTGGTTAATCCTATGGATTCAATCCTAACCGGTCAGCACCAAAGTTCTGAATAAAACCAAAATACTCGATCCAACTCGAGTAGATTCCGCCTTTTAAGGCAAACACCTACAGGTACAACACTCATTACCTACTATTAAGGTTGAGTAGGCGCGTTGCCGCCATAAGTTATAAAGTACTCTCTACGATACTTTTTATGTAATACTACTCAACTAATTAGAGGATCTTACAATCCCTTCAAAATAAACAAGTACTCAACAAAACACAAATTCAAACATTTGTACATAAGAGTATTTGAGGCTTCAGTAGCCCATCACTTTACAAAAATCAATCAGGACTTGCTCAAAGTCTCCACTATCTTGTCCACTATGGTTGAGGTCTCTTCAAGGTACTGATCAAATTGATTATCGCTGCAATCAACTTGTGCACCCTCACCAAGTGGATCAAGTGGCGTGTGTGGCCAGTAGGACTTTACCAGCCCGAGTACGTGTCCTACATATTGTCGGGTGGTTGTGGAGACATACTGTTGAAAGCATTCGGGAACTTTTTGAAGCCTCCCCACCAACGTGAGCGGCTCGTCTTCATTCCCCTCTGGGATCTCCACAATGTCTGCCACAGCTTGAGCAGCAACTTTCAGCTCCCTTAGTTCTTCGAGCTCCCGCTGCATCGAGTCCCTGGATTCTGACAAATCCTTCAGCTATTGGAGGGCTGTTGCCATGTCATTGTCAGAATCCGCCTTGATCCTCTTGAGCTTTTCAATTTCATCTGTGTTTCGGTACATAAGAATCTTTAAATCTAGTACCAAGCTTTCCTCAATCAGTAATGATTTTGAGAAGGCTGTGTACTCAATTAAAAGAAAGACTTATAAATACCAGACAAAACAAACTAGTCGACTGTAGTATACAGAAGCAGAGGCTAACCTCTCTTGGCTTTGGAGAGTTTTTCGTTTTTCTCCTGCAGAGCAGCCTTCTCGGACGAGAGCTTCTTCACCTGCTCCCTCAGAGCAATTAGCTCTGAGTTGTCTTGGGGCTGGTTGCTCCCCTGTTCCAACAGCTCATGCCAAGATATAAAGACAAAAGATCAGTATCCACTATTCAATCAAACAAAACATAAGTACTCGAATTGTTCGACTACTTACTGTTAAAAGCTTATGTGCAAGCTTCAACTTTTCTTCCTGCGGTAGGGCACTTCCCGGTGAAGCAAAGGAAGTACTCGCCCCCACCACAAGGCTCGCCTCTATACGCGGCGTCTCTTCAATCCTCTCCACAGTTTTCCCTGGATTTTGGGAATCTAGAAGAAAAATTGGGTTACAAAAACCAGTAGAACAAGAGTTCAAGAAACCGGAGAAGAGGCATAACAAGCTTACCTGTGGGGATCTCCTCTGGAAGCTTCTCGCCTCCCTCCTCCTCTGGGAACTTTCCACTGCACCTCTCAGCATTTGGAAGTGGTGAATCCTGCGGCATGGAATTCACCATCTCTTCCACATCACGAGCATCTGTTTCAGGAGTGCTCAGAGGCTTCTAAGCTATAGGCTCGGGGGATGAAGCGGCTTCAGTAGTTCCCCTTGCCTCCAGAATCGCATCACTGAAAATGCATATTAGAGTTAAAATATACTCAATGCAAAAATAGAAATCTGCAAACAAGTATCAGGAACTTACGCAGACGCTCTTTTCACAGCAAGTTTCCTTATGCTGAACTTGGGCGGTGGCTTACTCAACGCACTGCCTCCGGTGTTCCCAGCGTCACTGACGTTGGAACTACTCGCCGGTGCAGATTTTTGCAGGAGAGTAGTCCCAGTCCCCTTTGACGAGTCCACTAGGGTGGAAGGGACCCTTGATCCCACCCCAGCATCATCCCCGGATGTTATAGCCCGTGGTATCTTAGCCGCTGGACTTGAAAAGTGAAATACAGATTATAAAAGCAAATCGTAAAACATCAAGTATTCGATTGCAGCAAACTAAACACTTACTTGTAGCTAATAGCTTATGCAGAGTCACGACGCTTCCGCGCCACCGTTCGAGTACCCTTCGGGTGATTCGCCCAGGTACTACCACTCGGGCTAGGGCTATGTTCCCCATCACTGTTATCTCCAGCTGCCTCTTCATCTGCACAACCAAATATAGATATTATTACAATCTATGCAATTTTCCATAAGATAAGAATCTTCTCAGATTGGGTTGGCAGTATAAGAGCGCTTGAGAGAAGGTGGGAAGGATGATTAGTGCCTAGCAACGAAGGACTACTTTTAAACAGCTCCACATCCTCCTGCATAAGAGCAAATCCTAATTAGAACCCTGCTAAGACAAAGTACTCGAAAATGATAAATCGACTACTTTAACTCATACCTTCTTTGGAGGGTTTGCTGCAGAGAATGTATCAGGGATAAAAGGGACATCCTTCATGTTCTTGAGCAGTAGCTGCACTCGAATAAAGATTTCCTCATCTAAGATCTCTTCCTCCGAGTATCGTGATGGATCAGTTATCCCCTAATACTAAAAAATGAGTGTTTCCTGAGCCTGCAGCGGCTGGATTCTTCTTTTCAACCAGTCGAATACAACAGCTTCTCCAGTCAAATTCTTTTGCCTTAACTCGGCAATCCTTTCGAGTAACTCAGGGATCTGGCTGTCGTTGACTAGTTTCTTATTCCACTCAGACCTTTGAATTGGAGGGCCTGAGGTAATCACTGGTAGGGTTTCCCATTGGTTTTCTATGTACAACCATTTGGGTTTCCAGTCTATTACTTTGCTACTAAGCTTATAGGGAATATACACTATTTCCTTCCCCTGCCTAAGCTGTAGGCCTGCACCACCTACTACATCTAGTTCGTAGGAGTCTGGCTGGGGCTTGAGATGGAAAAGGAAGCGAAAGAGCTCAAAATGGGGCTTGATGCCCAGAAAAGGCTCGCACAAGTGTACGAAGATGGAAATATGAACAAATGAATTGGGGGTCAGATGGTGAAGCTGGATCCTGTAATAAGACAGGAGCCCAGAAAAGAATGCCGTACAAGGGAGCCCAAATCCCCGTTCAAAATAAGGGGCAAAAGCAACAATTTTGCCCGTATTTTCATACGGACGATCTTCACCCAAGGCAGGACCCCATTGGATTACTGATTTTGCAGGCAAAAGACGATCAGAAACAAGGTTCTCCAAGTCAGAGCCAGAGCACTTACTTGGGACCCATCCTTCCTCACGGGTCGGTTCCGCGGCTACACCCTTGCCCTTGCTCGACTTCTTGGGGGCCATTCGGAAATTCACGGGACGCTTCCCGCGTATACAATGGCTAAACCCTAATCAAGGATTTGGAGCAAGAGAGAGCAAGGAGAAGCTTTAGATCTGAAAGTTCTAAGAATCGAGCAAGAAATAGATCTAAACAGTAAAAAGAGGGGGAATGGCGGCCGGTAGAGTAAAACTTAGTTTACCATTCTATTAAATAATAGTAGCGGTGGCAAAATGGTAAATACCCAGAAGTCTAAGAGTCGGTTACCATTTATGGTAAACATGGGATTTTTATTGAAACATTTCTTTTTTCTGAGATGACATTCCGGATAAAGAAAACATTCACATCCCTTGACAACTACTCGACTTAACTTTTCCCCCATCTGGGATTACATTCCAGAAAAAAGAAAAGTACTAGAACATAGTAAACTACACGATATTACAACTTGAGTACTTCTTTTAAGCTTTACAACAACTCGGACCTACATGCACACCTCCTGTTCAAAATAAGGGGCAAAAGCAACAATTTTGCCCGTATTTTCATACGGACGATCTTCACCCAAGGCAGGATGCCATTGGATTACTGATTTCGCCGGCAAAAGACGATCAGAAACAAGATTCTCCAAGTCAGAGTCAGAGCACTTACTTGGGACCCATCCTTCCTCGCAGGTTGGTTCCGCGGCTACACCCTTTCCCTTGCTCGACTTCTTGGGGGCCATTCGGAAATTCACGGGACGCTTCATGCGTATACAATGGCTAAACCCTAATCAAGGACTTGGAGCAAGAGAGAGCAAGGAGAAGCTTTAGATTTGAAAGTTCTAAGAACAGAGCAAGAAACAGATCTAAACAGTAAAAATGGGGGAATGGCAGCTGTTAGGGTAAAACCTAGTTTACCATTCTATTAAATAATAGTAGCGGTGGCAAAACGGTTAATACCTGGAAGTCTAAGAGTCAGTTACCATTTATGGTAAAAATGTGATTTTTTGAAACATTTCTTTTTTCTGAGGTTACATTCCGGAAAAAGAAAACATTCACATCCCTTGACAACTACTCGACTTAACTTTTCCCACATCTGGGATTACATTCCAGAAAAAGAAAAGTACTCGAACATAGTAAACTACTCGATATTACAACTCGAGTACTTCTTCTAAGCTTTACAACGACTCGGACCTGCATGCACACCTCCTGGATCTCCTGGGCGAGGCCTGCTGCAGCTAGATCGGCCCGAGGCCGTGACAAAGTACAAACTTGTTATTCCCACTAAGGGTATAATGATACTCGTATTCTGGGAGAAAAGTTTCAAGTGCAAGGAGGCAGATTACAGTAGTCACCTCGCAAGATCTCTTCTTGCATCTTGCAAAGGAATTTCTGCTTCTCCTTGAATACGTTGTGACAAGATTAGGTCTCTTCACCAGAGATGTCAGTTCTTGGGTAACCACAACCTGGGAACCCCAAAAGTATGACACAACTAGATACAACTCGTCCTCTGAGAACCTGCCTCATTGGAATATGCAAGGACATGATGTCCAGCATGGATCCGCTGAGAGAAGCAGGGTTGCAGGATGAGGTAGCAGGGACTTCTCTTGTCACTCGCAAGTTCTCTTCTAGCATCTTTTTCTGAAAAGCACTACACAAATTTTAGGAGGGTGAGAGCAAGAACAACAAAGGAAAGCCACGGCCTCATATTGTAGGTGCTTCTGGCAAAGCCTCTCACCCACCTTATATAGCCATGTGGGTTTTCATTGGAGGACAACCCATGATGCTACAGTTACAGCAGTCACGGGTGTAATAGTGCAGATTCTCCACACAGTGAATTCCCATGTGAGCGTACAGTAAAGAGATAAACATCCCAGATTTTATTTTTTGAGGATATTACAGGTGCAATCAGTGTGGCATATCCAATTGTATCATTTTTCTGTGATATTACCTGAAAAAGGGATCTTTTCGAATATCGGATCTGATTAAACCTGCAGATATTCTTAGGAATAAAATCTGATGCCACGTCTTAGATCCTTAATTCCAAATCTTTGCTCGGGGGCTACCCGCAATATATGGGATTATTAAGGCTCAGGGGCTGAGGGATATATGCATCAGAGATTTATTTTTCAAATTTTTTGAAAAATAATGAATGAACAAAGACTGAAGTGACCCTCAGCCTGATTCTACGATTCAACCTAAGGCTCGGGGGCTACTTCATATGGAGCGCGAGTACTTCGCGCACCATATATAATTAAGATTTCGGGGCTTGAGCACCTCACAGCCTCGAGCAACCGCAAGGACTTGGAGAATTATTCGACGTACCTAAAGGAAGGCTCAGAAGCAATCAGAAGGATGTTCTGACTACTCGAAGTACTCGAAGACACCCTGCCAAGTACTCGACGCCTGCAGGACTCGGCTACAAAGAGCTCGGGGGCTTGTCAGACCCGGGGCAGCAAGACTGCTTATAGGCATAGAATATTCTAGAGTAAGGGATAGCTCATGGATGTACCATACCTCTCTTGTAACTACCCGAGTAGATTTAGAACTAGCCACAGTAAAAGGAAACTACCCGATCGTATTATAGTAGGATTCCAACTGTACTCGGCTAGGACTTTCCATTTAACCCTGTCTCCCCGGATATATAAGGGCGGGCAGGGACCCTCTCAAAACACATCAACACCTAAGACAATACAAGCAACTACACAGGACGTAGGGTATTACGCATCTCGCGACCCGAACCTGTCTAAATCCTTGAGTTCCTTGCACCATCGAGTCCAGAGCAGTCGATCCCTACCTACAATCCTACTGCTAAGGGTATCACTGAGCAGGCTTGGCGGTAAACACCGACAGCGCGTCTAGTGGTAATTCCGTGATCTATAACAGCAGTGTTCCTTGGTTTATGTGGTAGAAAAATTTTGTTTTGCTACACCATATCCCTATAGTTACCTAGTACCCCTGTATGGTGGAAGAAATCCTGGCCTCACAGCATGTCCAGCATCTACCAGGTAAAATTTCCCTACCAGGAATCAGTATTGATCTTTACCATTAAACTTTACTAAATGTATGTTTTCCCTATTATCTTGAGGTACTGTAAGACCATCAGGCCTTTGAAGTGCATCAGCTAAGATTAGAACATCAATAGCTGATCCCTCCCATCCAGCTAAGACATAGGTGAACCAATCAAGATCCACAGTTGCCAATACATCCTGGGTTGTTGTGTGCTTTCTTCCTAGGAATGCAGCTATGTATTTAAGAGGTACTATTGCCAGCACATGGGTGCCATCAATTGCACCCATACAATCCTACATCAAGGCCGCAAAATTAATAATTTCAAGCATCTGCTTGCTAGTTTTGGACAATTATGCATGGGTGGTACTGTGCAAACCTTGAAGTACGGGTTCCATCTGCGAATGTTCTGAATTCTGTGGTGTATATTGGTGGAGGGTGGCACAATCATCTCACTTCTGTGTTCACCTACTGCACAAAGGACTTCATGGAAATACCTACTACGTGTTTCACAAGACCTTAAAAAGGGAACTTGGATGCACCTAAACCTTTGATTGTGGCTTATGACTCGAAGGAACATGGCAACATGCTCTTCGATGTTGCAGTGGAAAGTATCTTTGAGCAAGCCACGACTACGGAACAGGTCGCATAACTGGTAGAAGGGGACCTTTTCATCCTAGGCTGGTTAATACACTGTGTGTCATTGGAATTATAAATGTAGCTAAGGTTTTTCGGTCTCTGCTCATCTCTGGGAAGCATAGGACCGTAAGAAATTTGAGGCCTGGCAGTCAACCGGCGCCTAAACCTAATCATCATCCATGCACTAATGACAGAAACCAGAGCTGCCCCCCTAAGGATCAGTTGGCGGCGTCTACTAGCATCTTCATCCATGGCTATTACAAACAACATTCACATGAATTAGAATCCAGTTAAAAAAATTACCAGCACGTATAAGTCATTTCATCAAGCAACAAGCAGTGGAACACAAGATCTACACCAAATGCTACCAGATATAAAACATTTAAAGGGAGATCTACAGCATGGCCATGTAGATCTAACCAGGAACAAACAACAAGCACTCGCCATAAATCTTGTGCACCAAACCATGAAAAACAAGAAGCAAAACACAAACTATCGGCGACAACATACAACACATGCAATGCGAGCGGGAAAGAGCATGACACAAAACGAAACCGAGGAATGGAGTGGTTCCTCGAAGACCTACCAACGGAGGGGAAGAGGCAGCCGACGGGCTCCCTTCGTCCTTGCAGAGCTAGGGAATAAGGGCCGCTCAAGCCCTAGCCCGGCGACGGCGTGAGTTTGAAAAGCGAGAGGGAGAGCTGAGAGCGGAGAGGGAGGCCAAGGCCGGGCGGCGCAAATGACATCTGTGCAGCGGTAACCCTACCGAGGCGACGGGTTTTGTTGCCTGCACAGTATGGGCCGCGGGATGCCTAAACTGGACCCACAAAATTGGCCACGCAGAGCTAATGCAGGCTGCACAAGCCGGAAACGAAATCGAAATCCGTTTCCCACAATGCAGGCTGGGCTGCTCCATTTACACAACGCAAGCCTGGCTAGGAGGTCTATCCAACCATCCAAACATGTTGGGCTACACTATATAAGCCTGGTTTGGGGGATATGCAACCATCCAGTCACCCCCATTTTGCGCACAGGGACGAACCAGCCTTATATAGATCGGAGAGAGGGAGGGAGTAGTCAAACAAGATTGATGGCAGTTAAAGCAGAGTTACTCCATCAGCGATAAGAGCAGGGCTAATGATTTAGCCTGCTGCTGGCTGCAACGACCTTGGCAGCTCACCTCTCCGCCCACTTATATAATGGTTTAGCTCTTCACCATAAATACATGGCCCACTTGTTCATCTCACACAAATTTTTGGTTCTTGTGTCGAAGCTGGCTGTTAGCTAACAGCCCACTTTCCCTCTCTCTCCTCTTCTCTCTCCTCCACCCCAACATTCAGCCTGTTTTTAGCCCACCATAATACTTGCTCTAAGTAAACAGAAAGAATGTCCACGATTACAGGCATGCATGGATCCGATGCAAACCAAGCAGCAAATCTACAGACACTATATCCATATTTCAAATAGGTTAATTCAAGATTGATTTGCCGGGCAGCCTTCTAAAATTCAAAAAGAAAAAAGAAAACTTTACTTAGAAGGACTATTTATTTGACTCTGAAAAATTTCCATAGGACTTCTGTCAGTGATTTGCCTGAACAAGCAAGGTTACAGGCTCAGCCTCGGATCATTTGCAATGCTAGTTTTGTACGCTAGGACGCGGGCCCCACACGAAAGCGACAGGACACTACCGGCCGAGAATGATGGGGTCAGTTCAGACCATTGTGCGCCTAATCCCGTTGACTAGTAAAAAGGCTAGTACTAGTATAGTAAATTCAGCATGACCACCAGTAATAAGGCAGTAACTAAAACATTCTAATGCAACATAGGAGTACATATATACTCGGTGACATCATGACTGACGTGTCCAGATTTTGCTCAATCAACTGGTAACTACTCGATGCTTCCTATATTCTCTTCCATTGCACATGCAGGATCCGAGTACAGAGGACGCGGGCTGATTTGGGATGAGGAACCTATATATATTATCAATGTCGTTGCTGATCGATGGCTCGAGCCGGCATGCATGCATCTCGATCAATAATTAAACTAGTACGTTGTCTTGTGCCTGCATACTGGCGTTTACCATGGATAACAGCAAAGCAGCTGAAGAACAGGGCGAGAACCACCAGCAGCAGCTGCGGCGGCAGAGCTCCACAGACATGAAGGCGCCGGAGGAGAGGCCGTACAGGAGGAGGATCAAGCCGCCGCCGGCCAAGGTCCACCACATCCACCCGGCCCGCTTCCGCCGCTTCGTCCAGCGACGCACCTGCTGCTACGGCTTCATGCCGTCGCAACCCAACGGCGACGTGACGACGCTGCCGGATTCAAATCCAGACGACGACAACGACGCGGCCTTGACGCCAACCTCAGCAACAGCCAGCAGCCTCCTACAGCCACCAGCCGCAGCCGATGCTGCTGCTGCTGCTACTGATGGCGGCCGCGATCCGGCAACTAGTGACGCAGCTGCAGGATGCCTCGTCGGCGCCACTCGGGAATCGATGCAGGAGGCTTACCTGGCGTGGTGCTCCTCCAACGACCTCCCGCTCAGCCCTGGAACCATGTCGGAGTTGCCATTCACAGACCGGCACCCCTTCTCCAATGACCAACGCTAGCTAGTACTCTCCTCCTGCTGACCTCATACAGGAGAAGGGGAGGATTGGAGGAGATTTAGAGGGATTTCTTAATAAGTTGATTATTTATTTCCTCCAACTCCTTCTAATTCTTATCAATTCCTTCCAACCGAATATAGTCTTGGTGCTGTTTGCATTGGTTTGCTGTTTTGTAATGTAATCAGCTCATAGTGTGAAGCGATTTTGTTAGTGTTTGCTTATGTATTTCTGCAATTTGATTTGGAGTAGGATCTCTGCTGGAGCTGGTTTTTTCGGCTCTCGGTCCCTACTTTGAAAGTAGGGATCATGCTGGAGTTGCTCTTAGGTTTTGCAAGGATTAAATTGAATCGAATCGCCGCTGTTCTCGGTTAAGAGAACCTAGATGGGTGCATCACATCGTAGAAAAGAATTCAAGTGGTCGTTGGTGATTGTTGTTATTAACTGTTGGTGTTATCAAATTAATTATTTTTCACTCTAAATATTTTATTTATGTTGCAAACATAGCACATATTAATTCTTATTTAAACCATGGCTGCATTCATGCATGCTGTGGATTCAGGGGGATGAGAGGAGTGGCACGAAGGAGAGAGGGGATGAGAGGAGTAAGAAAATGGAGGTATTTTGGTTCATAAATTTTAAGAAACATATCAAAGGGGTAAGTAGTGGTATGTTTCGAAGAGTTGTAAATTTGTGATGACACAGTTCGAAATAGATGCGTTGTAATGGTAGATAAGTGAACTTGCAAAATTGTAATGGCACGAATACAATTAATCCTAAAGTTTATATGTTTGTAATCTGAAATACATCCTTGTTCCAAACTTCAAGCGGGTGGACTATATCGTGGAGAACTTAAAAGGTTAACTTTTAACCAAACAATTATTTCCAATCTATTATCTTATTATTTGGCCAACAAACGGAGCCTCCACGTTTGCTCTCAAGGCCTAGAAATTTCCACAATAATCGAAGAAAAATAGAAAAATTAAAATTAACCAGCACTGCCATTATAATAAAAATTAGCCTAAAATATCCATGTGCTTAACTAAAAATCACCCACCAATGTCATTATGAAAAATTAAATATAAAATATCATTTAGCTATGTATCAATTACAAACATATACTATTAATAAAAACTGAAGCTAAAAACAAGCAATCAAAATAAAATGAAAATAAGAATAATTATATGCATAATATTATTAAAACACAACAAATCAAATTGTTTGAATTGTTTTAACCAACAATAAAACATAATTTACAATAATGAACATGATGATGTATAGTAAAAAAATAGTATAATCTTTAAGTAAGAATACAACGACATGTAAATTTTTAAATTTTCAATACTAGCCGCGCAAATGCGCGGGCTATACACCTAGTTTCTATTAACTAACCGGCCGGTACCATATCGCACTGCAACTCTATTCTGAATGCTGTGCTTTGGCGGCACACCTCACAGACAGCACTTACAGGATCTTCAGTGATACTTCACCCAGCTCTTAGAGTCTTGCACTCTTGCATCTAATTCTCTTATGAATGCTGATGTCAAGGAGCTCAACTCTGTGCAGCGCATGCCCTACAAAAGCATATAGCCATAGTTCAGTGAACTCCTCTGACATTCCTAGGCCACCGTCCTCCTAGGATGCAAACGTAGGGGCTTGAAGTCATCCAAGAGAACAATCCATCCCCACTACGAACTAGTAGAATGCTGTTGTTGTCTGCCAAGAGAAATCAATTTTCATGTGCTCTCGGCTTTGGCTGGTAGCTGATGCTGATTTATTGTAAAAGAAAAATACTATTGGTTAGACTCCAAAGAGAAAATAATGATCGCGTGGTGGGGCGGCGTGGAATTATGTCGGCATGTGGGGGTTGGAGGGTTTGGATTGGGCTGCTGCCTTTGGATTGTGCAACTCCATTAGATTCCCCGGCTATACTACTCTAATTACAGTTACACTCGATGGTGAGTCGAATCAGGTACTGTGTACCTATCATTTTTCGACTAATAATACTAATTTTTGAACCAGGTACCTTGTAATATACACTATATAATGATATAAAGATCGAAACAATTAAAAATATTTCTCACATATATATATCAAGTCCATCTTACTCCTTATGCTGGACCGACACGAGGGGTGGAATAAAAGGTAGATCCAGAGAAATTCATGTTCGAGAACGTTTCTATCAAAAAACTATTTCTTTTCTCACCACACCTCCCTATACCCATCATATTAGCACCCACACCACACACCAAAAACTTACGAATTAGCTAGAAACTTACTCCCTCTGTCCCTTTTTAAGTGTCGTCCTCGTGTGCATGCCACAAGTTTGACTCGATTTGTAGAAAATACGATCAACATTTGTATCTCTAAATAAATTTATTAAAAAACTAGATTAAAAGATCTATCTAATGATATCAATTCTGTATCATAAATATTAATATTTTTTATATAAAATTAATTAAAAATTATTTCTCGCGAAGCGAAAACGACAGTTATTTAGGGACGGAGGGAGCTAGTATACGGCCATGTTTGGGAGGACTCCGCTCTTTGCAAGAAGGGTGGAGCCGGAGCTGGAGCGGGTGGAGCTGCGTTTTGTGGCTTCATCCGCTCCACCTCCTTGCAGGCAAAGCCGCAGCTCCACATACTCACATACTATATAGTATGGAGCGCTCCACTTTTTAAGTGTTTGGTAGGGCTCCAGCAGGAGCCGCCGAAGAAGCCGGAGCTGGAGCCCTGCCAAACAGGCCCTATATGTACGCTGGTAACCACCTCATATACTAACATATCCCTATAAAAAAAAGATAATGCTTACGTGAAAAACTAGAAGTCCTAGATGAGCTACTCAAACTAAATCACGCGCGCGCATCTCTCCTAGTAAGTAATACTAATAATGTATTATATTGTAATTGATACCGGTGCTTTTCGATTACGTTTATGGTTGCGTTACAATTTTTGAACTAAACACCATGTTGATGGAACGACCTATGTTTTGTGTACCTATTATTTTTCTGAACACATGGTACGCGTGCGTGGCCGCGTGGGCAACATATTTGGCGCCGCAGCATATCATGCACTCAGCCTGCTGAACACACCAGCTGACGTCCACTGTCAATGCACGCGTCGCCGATTCGTCATCCCTGCGGTGGTCGTCGTCGCAGCCCGGTTCGTTGGTGGTGGAGCGCCCGGCCGGAGGATTATTTATTTGACCACCCGCGCTTTCTCGTTTGACTCCCTCCCTCTTTCTAGTGATGCGCTAGACTATTCGATCGGTTCTAGAATATTTCCACCAGCATCTTCCATTCGCCACACCCTCAGGCTACAGCTAATTCGCTAGCAGTGACGGCAGGCCGATGTCTCCTCCTCCTCGTCGCTTAACTATAAATAGCCGCGCGCAAGGCGCATGGTTTCCTCGGACCGAATTCAGATTAGCAGATTAGCAGTTAGTTAATGGAGAGCAGCAGCAGCAGCAAGAAGAAGAAGAAGCAGGCCGCCGAGGCAGCGTGCAGCGGCAGGCCGGCGGCGAGGCCGCACTGGAGGCGCCGGGACCCCGCGGACACGTCCGTCTACGTCGTCCACCCCGCCCAGTTCCGCGCCGTCGTCGAGCAGCTCACGGGCGCCGCCGCTTCATCATCGCCGCCGCCGGCACCTCAACCTCATCAGCATCAAGGCAGCGGCAATGGCGCCGCCGCGGCAGCACAGCAGCAGACCCAACCTGCGGCTGCCGGCACTGCTGGTACCGGTAGTACCCAGCAGCAGCATGGCAGCAGGGGCGCGGAGAGCAGCAGTGGGGCGAAGACGCTGGGGCAGATGCGTGACGAGTGCATGGCCTGGGCCAACGCCGACGACTAGTTGCTTCCATCCACGCACTGCGAGCCATCGATTGATTGAGCCCGCGCAGGAAGAATAATTTGTAGCAAGCGTATGTACATATCCAACCTTGCTACCTTGTTGCAAAGTCAGGACTATATATATAGATAGCAACGGAATTTGTTGTACTAGCTACCTGATTTACCATTTATATTTACGGGTACGTTGACTACTTGTATTGTCTGAAACTACATTCAATCCGTGTCATGGTGTGTGTGTATATACACTACCGGAAACCGTGTGTTTGCCGTGTGTCCATAGGTTTGCCGTGGGCTAAACCTCGGGCACACGGCAAACTCAGTTTTTTATCGTGTGCAGACCAAACCAGCACACGGCAAAGGTCAGGCACACGTTAAACACCCTTTTTGCCATGCGCCAGTCTCCAAAATGCACGGCAAACTTCAAACACACGGCATACTTACTTTTTTGACGTGAGCCAGCAGAGGAAACACACGGCAAAGGCCAGGCACACGGCAAACATGTGCGTTTGCCGTGTGCCTTAGTGGAGCACACGGCAAACTTGTGGGGAAAAAATTAGAATTTGCCCTCCAAAATTTTTCTGCTAGACACATATAATGTATGTTACTTCATTTTAAATTTTGATATATTTATCCTGAAGTTTGCTATATTTAATCCTTTAGTTTCATTAATCGAATATCTTGGTGATTGAACTGGGAGTTTATTAAATAATGAAATATAATGCATCAAAAAATCATATTCATGTTATGGAGTGCAATGTGAGGATATATGCCTAAAACGGAAGTAAGTTATGAAGATCTTGTTCACGACACATGAGCACAAACGTTTCGAATAATTATTTTGAATTTTTATTAAAAGCAAATGAACTCTGGAAATTATAAAACTTGCCATGGTATTATGATTTCATGCACGGACACTAGGGTAAAAATTTGGGAAAGTTTTGCACAAGACTTCACGAAAGATGTTAGAAATCGGAACATCTCTATAGAGGTTCCGTATATTAAAACTAAGTCTTTACCATTTGAACTCATAGTTTGCAACGAAATGCCAGTTGACTTTCAAATTTTTTCTATTTGCAAAACAGCACTTAGTTGATTTCATGCCAAGTTTTGGTTAATTTTTGGATCAGTTTGCTAATTACCAATTTATTTTGCAACTAAATAATCTCATGTGATATATATTGACTTTGAGCTAAAAGTGCATGAAATAATGATTTGTATTACATAAAACCAGAACTGATTAATTTTGGCAAAGAATCAAAGACACATTGTGAAAGGGACAAAATGTGACAAACATAATTTACAAACATGAACTTATTGGAAAAATATTGGAACCAAAAATAAAAAAGATCTCGTGGGTTTGCCGTGTGCTAGATCGGGGCCACACGGTAAAAAGGGAAGCTACCACTCATCCAAATCGAGCCCGCGCCGGCCGCAAAAATGGAAGCTTCCCGACCACACGCGCGCCTCGTCCCGACAGCACCACCCCGCGCTCGCCGCGCCACCCCGCCGCGCCGCCGCCGCACCTCCCTGCCGCGGGGACGCCGCCGCCCGAGCCCGAGCCCGAGGCTCGCCGCGCCGCTCCCCGTGGGTACACCGCCGCCCGAGCACGCCTTCGCCCGAGGGGACGCCGCCGGCCGCGGGCACGCCGCCACCGCCCGAGCCCGCCTCCGCCCGAGGCTCGCCGCGCGCCCTCGGCGCCGCCGCTCGCCGGGCTCGGTCAGCGCCGCCGAGACGTGGCCCCACCGCAAGCCGAGTCCCGGCCATCCTCCACCCCGGCAGCCCCGGCCGACGTCCTCCCGCCTCAACCCCGCCGGTCCTGGCCGCCCTCCACCCTGGCAGCCCCGACCGACCTCCTCCCGCCTCAACCCCGCCGGCCCCGGCCACACTGCACCCCCGGCGCCTGCTGACCTCCTTCCGCCTCTACGCTGGTGATTGATTGTGGCATATTTTGTCAATTCATTGCAATTGATGCAAATGTATATGGATAATATAGCTGTATTTTTCTATTTGCATGAAATGTAGCGTCGCAGTACGTATACGCCATCTTGTTGAGCTGTGCCGCCTGCACCGCCATCTTGCAGGACCGAGCACCGCCACCTAGTTCCCGTCGCCGGCCTCCGCTGCAAGGTGAGGCATACAAGACTCCGCTTTTCGTATCGCATGTTCGTATATCACATAACCTAGTTAGGCGTCTCCCGTTCGAAATAGATACGGATGGAAATATGCAGAACTTTGCATATATACGACCGTATCTATTTCGAATTGTCCACATTTTTTGGACAGCCCGAGGATGCGTAGATGGGGTTAGTTTTCATGGTCTCCTCTCATTCGAGACAGAGTATCGGCATTATTTTCCCATCGTTCTCCGGATACACAATCTCCCTTCCGGGACTTGTATTTGGAGAACAGCGGGGAAATGCTGCCGAAATTCTGTCCCAGATCGGAGTAGATCATGGAAATCGACTCCAGCTACGCATCTTCGGGTGGGATTAGAACCTATCTGAACCTAGTAGAAAGTTTAGATATCATGTAGATGCAAAAATTATCTTGTATATTATATTACTCGTTGATATGATAGATTATGGACGACTGTGTGTGGATGTACTCCAGTTGGAAACAAGAGGGGGACTTGACCTTGGAATGGATTCAGAAGACCGAGACTTTCTTGGATCGAGCATTTTCAAAGGTTAAAGGAGGCTCATGCACTTAGTGTCCCTGCACCAAATGTGGAAACACGCGTCGACAGAGACGGGAAGACATGACACAACATCTTTGTAATTATAGATTTACGAGAGACTATACCCGGTTGACCTACCATGGTGAAGTCAATCGTATGAGAAACGAGATCGTTAGGCAATGCATTGAAGATCATGATGCTGATGCCGGGGTAGGAGATATGTTAGATGACTTTCATGAAGCACACTTCGAGAGAGAACGTAGGGAGGAGGAGCCAGAGCCAACCGCGAAGGCGTACTATGACATGTTGACTGCAGCACAAGAACCCCTTCATGGGCATACCAAGGTTTCACAATTGGATGCCATTGCCGTGTGTAATGACCATGGCACACGGCAAATTTACCATTCTTTGCCGTGTGCCAAACCAGGGAAGCACACGGCAAAGGACTTTGCCACATCATCGTAGCGATCGTGCCCAAAAGTTTACCGTGGGTTAGGTTCGGCACACGGCAAAGGCTTTGCCGTGTGCTCGAAATATTGCACACGGCAAAGGCTGCCTTTGCCGATGGCTGTTTGCCGTGTGCCCTTTGCCGTGTGCGGCCCACGGCAAAACCTTTGCCGTGGGTTTTTCGGGCTTTGCCGTGGGTTTTGGGCACACGGCGAATAAGGCGTCTCCCGTAGTGATAGATTCGAGAAATCATTTAGGCGAACCATTACCATCCAATGCAATTATGAACTTTTCATCCAATTTATTTCAATAGTTGGATCCTGATCTGAAAGTATTGGCACAGCAGTATTTCTCATTTCTCAACCCTTGGATATATATATATATTTGTGCCATGATAGTGCTGAAACTGGAACCTCACGTGGTTTGCTTTTAGAAAGATCCTGGGAAAATAAATCAGAAGATAAATAAAAAAACCTAAACAGTGATAGTACATTTTAACTTGATGTCCCATAGAAACAAGCTAATACCAAGACTAGCTCCACTCTGTTCTCATGGCATATCCACGACTTACTTGATGACGTAGTGTTGTCATGACATCTAGAACCTTGTTGACGATCGACCCTAATATACATCCTTCACCTCACAGACTAGAATTTGCATTTGGTTAATTAATTTATAGAAATTTCCAAACTTATTTGGTGTATAGAATTTGCGCTACTTGTACCATTTCATTTTGTGATGAGGTACTAAGAGAAGACGCCCCTAAGCAGGGAACGGTGTCCGCAAATGTAATCGTTCAGGTTTTCACCTTGACCTCCAATGATCCCACCAAAAGCCGAGCTAAGATGCATGAGACGGCCGATGTCGCCACCCACGCCACCATGTTTCCATTTGACGCCTCCGTTAGGTCGCCATCAGCCACATCACCATATTGTCTCTGACGAACAATGATCCCACCGGCCACACCACCACGACGCTGCTGACGCATCACTGCAGGCAGCACTAATCGCTGGAAAGGGAATCCGCACACAGATGGAGAAGGCCCGCAGGGCTTGTGCCGAGCTGGCAGGCGCCACCGAACCACGAGGTGCGGGACAATCGCAAAAGCCCCAGCTTGCGCCTCTGCAGAGACTTGTGCCGAGCCCGCGTTATACGAGGGCCGCGTTTGGCGCCAGCGCGTGAGTAGAGCCACCAAGAGCTGCCGCACAATGAGGTGTGTAGCACCCGCATGAGCTACCGCCACCGTCGCCTCCACCTAGGCCCCTGCCGCCTGCTTGTCGACCACTCACCGTATGAGCTGGATATGTACAGTGACACCGAGGACGATAGGCTCACCATGGGGACTCTCTGGTACGCTCGTCAGGTACGGAAATAACTGCTACTCGTACTATTCTGTTGCTTTGTTTGATCGGTTGACACCTGAAGACATCGTGTGGGAGCCCTACTCCGAGTTGGCTATAAACACTCGTGCACCGATCGGGATATCTTCGGTTTGTTTTCAGGACCAGGCCTTTTGGATGATAACTACAGCGTTGGTGTACGACGTTTACATCGAGGCTCACTGCCCGGACAGAGTCAGGAGACAGTTCGGTCAAAGGCAGTTGTATCCTGTGCCGTCAGCATTGGATCGGGTCGAACGCCATGACCACAGGTAACAATTCATATACTATTTCAGTGACTATGCATTGTATAGTTAACTAATCATATTTAACTAAATTGTTTTCAATATTTAGTTTATCGAGGACTGGGCAACCCTTCTCCAACATGTGGGTGACAAGGGTGCAGCCTTGGGTCGATGGCTGGGACCAGGCAGAGGATGTCATTTCAACCAACACAGGCACCACCACGACCTTTCGGTAAACATATAGTCGATATCTTAATTTCAATTAATTGTGGTATGAAGTCTAATTCCTTTTGTATTGACATATAGGATCACAACAGTTATATGATGCGGGACCTTCTTCGTATTACCCTACGGCGACAGTAGAAGGAACGCAAGGTAAATACCTAATCCTTAGCCCGAATTTATCATGTTCTTCTTATTTATATGAATATTTTCAATAATTTGAACGGTTTACAGGATCGCACCACCAGCTTCCTGATATGGGTCATTCATCGTATCCACCACCAATAGGTACTTATGATGCATATGTACCCAAATATATGACTTATAAGATGATGATTAAAATATCTTAATTGCTACTGTATAAGGCCCACACAGGATACCTTTGAGGCGAACTTCGAATATTGGAGTCGGTTATTTTCTACACCTAACCCGCAGGCCGATCCTACCTTCCAGACACCTGTGCCCACCGGACGTCCAGGTAGAGACGTAGGGCCTCCAGAGCGACACACCTACTCTACAGACCACGTCCACGCTCAGCGTAAAAGAGGTCGAAATGGCCGGGTGGCCGGGGTGGTTAGGAGGTGCTTCTATCGGTTTCTGTATTTTTGTTATGGACATGTCATCATGTTATACTTATTTCGTTCTCATACATCACCTATTTCGTTCTCATTTGCGTATGTGTGTGAATTGCTACCTTATACTTTTCATATTCATGTTCTTTACTAATGGTTTTTTTCTTTATACATATCTAAAACACAGCTAATGGATACTGCAATTTTAAAACACAGCTAATGGGTACTGCAATTTTGCGGGGAGCCTGCCGCCCCCCTGCCGGGCGGCCGGCCCCCTGCCGCCCAGTGGAGTGGCGGCAGGGGGCCTGCCGCCCGGCAGGGGGGCGGCAGGCTCCCGCCAAGGGCTTCCGCGCAAATAAATTTTTTTTAATTTACATATAAGTCTCTGCCGCCCCGCTGCTGGGCGGCAGGCCCCCTGCCGCCCCCCTGCCGGGCGGTAGGGGTACAAAACTGTAAATTGTGAAATTGAAAATATATTTCTGTAAAAAATGTTTTCGAAAAATATAAAAATAAAAAAGGCGCCAGCCGCGCTCCCGTGCACGCGGAGCCGCCAGGCACTGCTGCATCGCAATGCACGGAGCCCACTCAGTATAAGAATGGGCCAGGTCCACCCCCATGGCCTCAAGGCCAACTACTGAGGTCATGGGCCGACCCGAATCAATGTTTTGCCTACGGGCCTTGATGCCCAATGGGCATCACGGTTGGCCCAAGTAAACCTATACATACGTAATCATTTCAGGCATCATTATACAATAAATATCTCCACAATTGGCAAATATTATTACAGTTATAAATCTTCAAAGTTAAAGGTCATTGCAGAAACAACAAAGATCAATTCTTTTTTCTTTGTAAAGTTTGCTGCTATATAACCGCACTAGATGTTACTGCATCGTTGTTGCTATGTTATTACAGTTAAAGAAAATATCAAAAAGTTTTTTCTGTTGGATTAAAACAAACCACAACAGATCTGAGAGGAAGAAACAAGAAATCCTAGCTACAGAAAAAGAACAGTCAAGCCTTGGCTTGATAAAGCCAGTACGGGCACTTGAGATTCAGGATTGGAACGGCGGACGAGCACTCGTGTTCAAGCAAGCATGGAGACTAACGAAGATACATCGTGTGGGAAAGGAAAGAGAGATGAGAAGCTTATCGGAGGGGGGATCCGCCGGATGGGAGGGCGAGCTGCCAAGTCGCCGCTGCTGAGGGGAGGACGGCGTGCCCGCCGCTACCTGCTCACTCGCCTCCGTGCCAAAGCGGAGGAGCCTAGCGGCACACTTGTGGATTGGGTCGCGTGGGGGAAGTGTCATGCCACGGGTCGACCCTATCGACCCATCGGGTCAACAGGTGTCGGCTCTAAATGGACCGTTACTCATTTGAGGCCGACCCAGTGGTCCATTGGCCTTGCTATTGTGGGTTGGGCAAGCGACCCAATGGGTCGACCCGGCCCATTCTCATCTTGACGGAGCCCTCGCTCAAGCCACCTCCGATGCTGATACCGCCTCCGATTGAGCTCGGCTGTCTCGACACAGCCCCCACTAGAATAGGCCGGGAACAGCAAGCAGACTGCAGATCTGGTCGCTGCCTCACCCACCCCTAGTTTTCGTAGGTACAAATGCTATTCGTAGTGGCGGGTAACGCGACTGCTCCTGATAACCCAATTCTAGGGGTGGGTCACCTCCTCACCTACCCCTATAAATGCATTTACAAGGACGGGTCACCTCCTCACCTGATCCTGATGTGGAGTCTTTCGAATGTTCTCTTTATGTGATACCGACGCGTATTTGCTATTTTGTTAGTTACAATGATCCGCGCGGTCGACAATAACGAAGTGCCGACTGGTACGTTCTAGGTGGAGTTTGTAATGAATTATCAGCGGCGGATCAACTGCTACAATAATCGCGCTCAGCGAGCCAGCAGTGAGTTCAAATCGATCAGATTCACCGAGCTGCCACTAACTAAGATCCAACCAACATCCAAACGGAAGGCATAGAGATGCAGCAGCTGCTAAGATTCATCAAGGACAAAATAGTCGCAGGCGTACCTGATCCACCGAGTGGTAATCGTCTGCAATTCGCAAGTACCGGTGGCGCCGGGCAGCGGCAGGGGCCTGGTATGCCGGGGCCAGGCTGCAACGTGGCATAGTAGCCCACGCTCGGTCCTGATCGTAGTAGCCTTCATACTACGTGGATCGGGCGATGCAGGCAACAGCCAGGGGTGGAGCGGCGGTGCGGACGGGCGATGCCAGGGGTGGCGCCGAGGTGACGCCAGCAATGCCGGGGCGGAGCGGCGGCGAAGATGGAGCAGCGGCGGGGAGGGAGCGGCGACGTGGAGGTTGCAGATCAGCGACGCCGGGGGCGGTGCGGACGGCGCGGATTGGCGACACCGGGGTGGCGCAGCGGCCGGCGCAGACGGCAGCCGAGCACCGAGCGAGGGAGGGGAGGGGAGGGAGGGGGGGCGAAGTTTTTTTTTGATCAAGACAGGAGAGAACAACGTACAAAGGGGGAGGAGCGACATACGAAGGGGGTGGGGGGGGCGGACGAAATGAAATGAGGGATGAACGATAAAAAGTTCCTCTTAGCCCTTTTTAGTAGTAGAGATACATGCTTTATACATTGACAGATAAATAGCAAAAGTCATATGTATTACTCCTTTTTAGTAGTAGAGATACATGCTGTCACAACCCGAAAAAAAAAAAGAGAAAAGAAAATCAAAATCCCGTCGGGCCCCACCTGTCAGCCACCCTTTTCCCTTCCCCTGCTCTGTTCCGCGCCGCGCCGCACGCGTCGTCGCCGCCGGCCTTCCTCGGGCCACGTGCCGGCCATCCTCGCGCGCCGTACCCAACCGTCCCTCCTCTCATCGCCTCAAGACCCCGCCCCGACCGGCCTCGCCCCCCAACCCTAACCCTAGCCCTTCCCCTCCACCACCGGCGCCGCCCCGAGCTCTGCTCGCCGCCCGCCGCCGCGATTCACCGCCCACGGTGAGCGCCGCCTCGATCCCTCGCACGGGAAGCTTCGTCTACCCCTCCTTGACCCATTCCCCATCTCATCCGGCCCTTTCCCCTCCTCTGCAGGGCCGCCGCCGCGCCGGTTCGCCGCGCCGCCGCCCCTGTTCGTCGCGCTGCCGGTCCGCCGCCGCTCCTCGCCCGCACCGCCGCTGGTGAGCCTCGCCGCCGTCCCCTCCACGCCGTGCGCACCTTCCCCGGCCCGCTCTGGCCTTGCTTTGCCGCGCTGCCTCGCGCCGCCGCCGCCGTCGCCGCGCGTGCGCGCGCGCGTCGCGCCGCGCGCGTGCCGTGGCCGCGCTCCCGGGCGGGTCAAGGCCGCTGGCCTCGCCTTGACCCAGCCTGGTGGGCACTGGCCAGTGGGCCCGGCCTGTCGGCCTCTGGGCTGGCCAGGCTCGGTGTAAGGATCGATGGACCAAGAGGGGGGGTGAATTGGGCCTTTTTCAAATTCTAAAGCAAGGTAAAGCAACCTTAACCTATGCAATACTAGTAGGGCACCAATTCACCAACCGGATAACTAAGCTACCTACACAAGCTAAGAGAGATAAAAACAAAGTAAAGCCTAGCAAGGTAGAGCTAAGTTATGATCTCTAAGTCAAGCACATGAGTAAATTGCATGAAGGAAAATGCTTGAATAAAAGGAATGGACAAGAGACAACCGGATTTTTTCCCGTGGTATCGATGTGTTGGCACACACCCCTAATCCACGTTGTGACACTCTCAAAGAGTCTTGTCACCTCCCAAGTCACCGAGACGAGGGCGCTCACTAAGAGTCTCCGTTCACCATCCCGGCGTGGTGGAGATCAAGCCACGTACAATCTTCTTCTCCGGGCTCCCACAATCCTTGGCAAGCTCCGCGAGAAACACCTCGATCACCAAGATCGCCTAGGTGATGCCAATCACCAAGAGTAACAAGCTAAGGCCTTCACTTGAGCAAGAACCGATCACCAAGAACGGATGCACACTAGCTTCTCTCTACTCAAGTCCTTAATCTTGCTTCTTGATTGATTGAATGCACAAGTATGTGAATGATGAAGCTCAAGGTGGCTCTTGACTATGGTATGAGTGTTTGGATGTTGCCTGGTGTCAAGAGTGGGCGAAATGACCCATTGGAGGGGTATATATAGGCAGCTCACACAAATAGAGTCGTTGGAGAAAAGCTGCCAGAAAACTGCGTAGCGCCGGTTAATCCGACGTACCCCCCATTGTCATCGTCGGTTTAACCGGTGAATGTAAACTGCCTCTTCTGAAAACTAGCCGTTACAACTGGGGCAGATTAACCGACGTAGCATCGGTTTAACCGGTGAGTGTAGTTGTCCACTGAACCACTGAAAAACCAAGTCTCTGGACAACTGCACCGACGTTAACTCAAACCTATCGTCGGTTTAACCGGTGAGTACAACTTTTGAATTCCTCTGAAAAAACCATCTCACTGGTCAATTGCACCGACGTCTTGATTCAAACAGCGTCGGTTAATCCGGTGAATAGAACTTGAATTGCCCTGGAAAAACCAACTCTGGACTAATGCACCGACGTTAAATTCAAACACGTCGGTTTAACCGGTGTATTGAATTTGTCCAGACTCTGCTGACTTCGTTTAACCGACGTATAGAAAATTGAGAGCGTCGGTTAAACCGGTGTATAGACTTTTTCTGATTTTGTCTTTTCTGATTTGAGTCTTGAATGAAATCCAAATATTCTTGAGATATAGTTTGAGAACCACTTATTTGAACTTCTAGAAACCTGAGTGACCATAGTGTGCATCCATTTTCAAATGACCATGTCCATGCTCAAGTTACTAAGCCTTAACCCCTCTTAATAGTGCGATCACTACAAAACTATAAAACCTATACTAACCTAAGTGTCCTTCTCAACCTTGTGACACTTAGGACTAGAAAGATCCTTAGCCTTGACATATATAAGTTGAAAACCGAGATCGCCTTTTAGAATAACCGAAATTGAGGGGCCTCTTTTGACATATGACCAAATGAGCGATAATGATCTATTAAGCTGCACAAACTCATTAGTCACAATAATGGTTGTCATTAATCACCGAAACATACCTTGAGGGCCTAGATGCTTACAATCTCCCCCTTTTTGGTGATTGATGACAACACAAACATAAATAACGAGAGAGCGAGAAAGATAAAACAGGATAAACACAAGCAAACTCGAAAAGAAGGACCAAAGAGCTCAACGGCTCAAACGAAATCCATAGATATGTCTCAAAGAACGGCATACTCAAGCGACAAAAGTACATATCCATGAATTAACACCAAATGTGATACAAAGAATCAAAGTCCTGATAACTACGAGCTCTCTCTAGCTCTACCCTCCCCCTAACTCTGGTGCTCCCCCTAACACCTCTCCCCCTTTGGCATCAAAGCACCAAAAGGCGAGCTACGGGTCGTGCTGTCGTGGTACGGCGACGAAGCGGTCCGGGTCGTCGTCGTCGGACGGAGAACTCTCACCCTCGGTGACAGACGGAAGCTGCTGGTCTGGGTCTGAGCTCACTGGGGGAGTAACTGTCGTGGAGGCTCTCGTGCTGGCACTGCCTGGTAGAGGATCCGTAGAAGTCGTAACCGGGTCAGCAGAAGAAGTATCAATCTCTGAAGAGGTGACTGCTGAGGCTGCCGGCTGCGTCGACTGTGGAAGCAGGGACTCCTCTACTGCTCCTCCCCCTGAAGGTGCTGCCTGAAGTGAGGAGGGGAGGGCGACCGACTGAACCGCTGGCGGTGAGTCCTGAAAGAGTGTGGTCGCCGGCAGTGGTGAAAAGAGCGGACGACCGGCAGACCCAAAGAGTGCTGACATCGAGAATGTGGTCTCCGGTGTCGCTGAGGTAGCTGGAGCTGCAGTAGGAGCTGGAGGAGGAGGAGCTGGTGTGACGGCAAGCTGAGGTGCTCCAACACCCTGAAGGCCTGACTGTCCTGGCTGCTGCGGGGCGAGTCCGGTGTGAGAGTAAAGCTGTGAGATCATCCCGAACATCGCCATCATGCCCTGCTGCATCTGCTGGAACTGAGCGTCTGTCCTCTGTGAAACTCTGTCAATGAGGCCGACAAAACGCTCCTCTGTCGCTGCCCGCTCTCGGGCGGCCTCTCTCTGTATAGCAGCAATCTGGGCCTCATGGGCTCTCCTGGCCTCCTCCTGAGCAAGCCTGTCCTCTCTCTGCTGGGTCACGAGCTGCTGTAGTAGTGAAGTGAGCTCGGACGGCTGAGTCACCTGAGACTCAGAGACTGTAGCAGCTGCTGGTGACTCTGGAGCTGGCTCTCTAGACCCCCCTGCCTCGTGGTCGTGACTAGCTGGGGCTGCTGCAGGGAAGTACTCTACGTCCTCGGAGGAGTCTGACTCAAGCTCAGACCAGTGTATCTCATCATCTCCCCCGGGAAGCTGTGCCTCTGCTGCTAGGAGTGCCTCATCCTCCTCTGCCACTCGTGCCTGAACCTCCGGTGACAGTTGAGCCATCGCTGCTCTATCTGCGTGTCTACCCCTCCTCCTGTCCTGTGGAGCTGTGGGCCGGTAGACAGGGAACCTGGGAGCCTCGTCGTGACGGTAAGGAGCACTGATGGGTGACTCTGCTGGCACTATCATAGAGCAAATGTAACTGATCTAGTGCGCATAGGGAAACTGTCGCACCACACCCATCCCGTCTGTGATCACATCCTCTATCTCAGCCAGAATAAAGTCAACTATGTCAAACGGCTCGTGAGTGAGGATGTGTAGAAGCAGGAGCTGCTGCAGTCCCGTAAACCCCTCTGGGTAGCCACTCCTCGGTAGCAAAGTCCTCCGGAGGGCCATGTGTACTGCGTAAGCCTCTGGGGTCAGCAAGCTCGGCACTCTGGCGTAAGAGGCTGGGAACGGCTGGCGGAAGCACTGAGTGATCGCCTCGTGAGAAGGAGCAATCCCGCCAACCATCGCCCTGCGGGGTGGATCTGAGTCCCCGTAAACCCTCTCGTGCAGCGAGACGTCGACCAGGTCAACTCCAAGAATACCAGCAATGGTCGCCCTCGACAAACCAAAGTCCTGCCCTCCAAACATGAAGTGTACAGCTCTGCGCTCGGGGGCTATCCAAGCTGTAGCGTAGAACACTCTGACCCAGTCCTCGATATAACGGTTCTGCTCCATCTCTAGCAGTCTAGGCAGACCTCTGAAGTGAGCAAAGTGTGCTCTCACATCTGCTCCCCCTGCGGCTGTCCTCAGTGAGACCCAGTCAAGAACCCTGTGCTGAAAGATCCGGTGGCCCCGCCTCTGGTAGGTCTCGTAGAAACTGGCCTGTAGCAAAGTCCAGAACCTCCTGTCGACTCTGCTGTCTCGGGTCACCGGGAACCAGACCTCCTCGTCAACACTCCACCTGAGCCTCTTGACCTTGGCCGCATTGGCTCGGGTCAAGTTCTGGAGCAGCACACCTGGCTCCAGACGCACAACAGTGTCCATACGGAACACTGCGCGCTCGGCCTCTAGGGCCTCGGCTCTACGAGCTGCTGCTGCTGCAGCTGTGGACCTGCGAGGCTCCTGTGGCTGGTGACCTCCTCGCGTCCTCGGTCCAGTGCGACGCTCGGTCGCTGGTGAAGTCTCTGCTGCTGGGGATGTCTGCCGAGTGCGGCCAGACCGTCGTAGAGTCGGTGACTCCTGTGTGCTCTGCCCCTGAGACTGCTCGGACTCCTCTGCCTCTGTATCTGAATCTGCAGCTGTATCTGACTGATCCGACTCTGCTGCTGCTGCTGTCGCGGCTCTGGTGGCCCTGGCACCTCTCACTCTGCCCATGCCCCTGCCTCTGCCTCTGCCTCTGGGGTCCTCCCTGATCTGGAACGGACGAGCGCGGCCTGATGCCTGCTCCTCGGCGGCCTTGGCCACCATCTCGGCCTTCTCGGCCTCCTTCTCTGCACGAGTCCGCTTGCGAGCGGGCTTCTCGACCACAACTTCCTTACCCTTCCTCTTCTCGCGACCCATCTTCGACTGACGGTGTGCGGAACACGAACGCGGCGCGAAAGAAACAGCTCAGGCAAAACGTCGAGCACCTGGCGAGCACTGGGTGAAAAGGTGCTGCGGATGTGGCTGCGGCGCGGGGCTGCGGCTCTGAGCACGAGGATGGCGTGGAGTACGGCGGCGCTTGGCGAGGGAGACTCGTGCGGCGGTGAGGGCGAAAAGCAAGCGGCGGCGGCGGCGAGCGCAGGCGGCGGCGCAGGCGCGCACGGGCGGCGCTGGGCGAGCGCGAGGGCGCGGCGGCGGCGGCTTGACGTGCAGGCGAGCGGCGGCGAGTGGTGGCGGCGTGGGCGCACGGCGGCGGTGTGAAGAGACGGCGGCGGCGAGAAGGGAAGGCGGCGGCGGCTCGAGATGAATGCGGGCGAAACAGAGGAAAGAGAGGCGGCGGCTCGAGCACGACTCAAATATGACAGGTGGGACCCGCGATTTTCCTTTACACCGGTTGATCCGACGCGTAGGGTTTGAACGCCGGTTGATTGCGTCGGTGTAGTTCACCCGAGGCTCTACCAGATCTGTTTTTGAACGCCGGTTGAACCGATGCTGTCAAAAATGAACTCGTCGGTTGATTGATCAAAGCACCGGTTGATTGCTAGGTCTGTTTTGCATTTATGATCACCGGTTGATCCGATGATGTGACTTTTGTATACGCCGGTTGAACGCCTGAAACTTGACTGAGCTGAGACAAACTTTAGTAACGCCGGTTGAACCGATGATGATGCTCCATTGAACGTCGGTTTAACCGGTGAAGCCAAAAACCACACTCAGCTCACTCTTCTATGCTAAGTCCAATAAACTTATAAAATTCAAATAAACTCAAGTTAATGGACTTGCATAGGCGACTTTACCCCTCAAAATAAATAGGATAGCACACTTGCTTAAATAAATTTCTTTTTAAACACAAGGAAAAGCCGCAAGAGAGACAAAGCGCCAAATAAAATGTATGAGCCATGTCATAGGAATATTGAAGATAGAAAGCTTCAAACTCATCATGACATTGCTCACTAGGCAATAACGCACCTAACACTTTGCTCTTTTCACTTTTCATGAATTAAGATCTTGTATATGAAAACAAGTCTCATTTTCATCAAGTGATCTCCTTTGTGACCCTTACGCATGCAATGATGGTGCAAACTACAACCACATGCGAAAGTATAATAAACATGAAGTGCACACCTATATGACAAGAAATGCATAACAAGAAATTAAGATCTACTTGTCAAGTTTGAACCCACGGGAAGCTTCTTCATGATGAGCCTTTCTACAAGCCTAGAGGAAAACAAGTGGACCACCACCTCTAGCTAAACCCTTGCTCATCACTATCTTACCATGGTTAGACAAGTGTCCTATATGTATGCATTTTTCTATATGACATGGCAACTTACATGACGTTTGCCGCATCTAACACATTGAGCTCATTTCTTAGCCTAACAAAGGTACTCTCGTCTAGAGGTTTTGTGAATATATCCGCCAATTGCTCCTCGGATCTCACACCTTGAAGGGAAATGTCCCCCTTGGCTTCGTGATCACGCAAGAAGTGATGGCGAATATCAATGTGCTTTGTGCGAGAGTGTTGAACTGGATTCTTGGCAATTTTTACGGCACTTTCATTGTCACAAAGGAGTGGGATCCTATCTAGTTTCACACCAAAGTCCAAAAGGGTTTGCTTCATATATAGGATTTGGGCACAACATGCACCGGCCGCTATATATTCCGCTTCCGCGGTGGACAAAGCCACGGAATTTTGCTTCTTACTCGACCAAGAAACTAGAGAACGCCCAAGCAAGTGGCAACCCCCGGAGGTACTCTTGCGATCCACACGGCTTCCGGCAAAATCCGAATCCGAGTATCCCAAGAGATCTAAACTAGCGCCTTTGGGGTACCACAAGCCTATGCTAGGAGTGTGCTTGAGATACCGAAGGATCCTATTCACAGCCGAAAGGTGTGACTCCTTTGGGTTAGCTTGAAAGCGGGCACACAAGCACACACTAAACATTATATCGGGCCTAGATGCGGTAAGGTAAAGCAAAGACCCTATCATAGAACGATAGAGGGATTGATCAATCGGTTTACCGTCCACATCCAAGTCGAGATGCCCATTGGTTGCCATGGGTGTCTTGATTGGCTTGCACTCATCCATCTTGAACTTCTTCAAGATATCTTTGGTATACTTTTCTTGATGGATGAATGTCCCTTCCTTCATTTGTTTGACTTGAAAACCAAGGAAGAAGGTCAATTCGCCAATCATGGACATCTCGAATTCCCTAGACATCATGGTAGCAAACTCATGGCTTAGCAAATCATTAGTTGAGCCAAAGATAATATCGTCAACATAAATTTGACAAATGAAAAGATCCCCGTTGACGTCTTTTGTGAACAACGTGGTGTCCACCCTCCCGATCTTGAAGCCTTGCATGATTAGGAAGTCACGAAGCCTCTCATACCAAGCCCTTGGAGCTTGTTTGAGCCCATAGAGTGCCTTGTGCAACCTATAAACATGGTTAGGATTCCTCGGATCTTCAAACCCGGGAGGTTGCTCAACATAAACAAGTTCGTTAATAACGCCATTTAAGAATGCACTTTTCACATCCATTTGATACAACTTAATGTTATGATGTGAAGAGTAAGCAAGAAGGATACGGATAGCTTCAAGTCTTGCGACCGGAGCAAAGGTTTCACCAAAATCCAAACCTTCGACTTGAGAAAACCCTTTTGCCACAAGTCTTGCTTTGTTGCGTATCACCACCCCATGTTCATCTTGCTTGTTCCGAAAGACCCACTTGGTGCCGATGATGTTCTTGTCTTTTGGAGGAGCTTCGAGGACCCAAACTTCATTGCGGGTGAAGTTGTTCAACTCATCTTGCATGGCCATCACCCAATCCGAGTCCTCAAGCGCTTCCTCTATGCTAGTGGGTTCAATACAAGAAACAAACGAGTGATGTTCGCAAAATGAAGCATGCTTAGAGCGAGTTCTTACTCCCTTTGATGGACTACCAATGATTTGACCAATTGGATGATCCTTGGAGATGCGACCATGCTTCACTAGCGGTACTTGCGTGGATGCTTGTTGGGGTGGATCATGTGTGACTTGTACTTGTTGTGGAACACTTTGCTCTTCTTGTTCTTGAACTTGGGGTGTTGGCGTTGGCACATCTTCTTGAGGTTGTGTATCATCTTTTTCTTGATCTTCATCCACTTGGGGCGCCGTGGAGGTGCTTGGTGTAGATGAGGAAGGTCCTCCCCCTTGATCATTGTCTTCATGCACCTCTTCCGGCTTGATATCCCCAATGGACATATTCTTCAAAGCTTCATCAATCTCCTCATCACCTACATTCTCATAGCCAACAACCTCCTCTTGGGAGCCATTAGATTCATCAAACTCCACATCACATGTTTCTTCAACTAACCCAGAGGTTTGATTGAATACTCTATATGCTTTGGAGTTTGATGCATAACCAAGAAAGAAACCTTCATCACATCTACTTTCAAACTTACCGAGCCTTTTCTTCTTATAGATGAAGCATTTGCAACCAAAGACTCGAAAGTATGATATATTTGGTTTCTTCCCGGTGATGAGCTCATATGGAGTTTTCTTGAGGAGTCGGTGAGGATATACTCGGTTGGATGCATGACACGCCGTGTTGATTGCTTCCGCCCAAAACTTCTCGGACGTGCCATAATCATCCAACATTGCTCTAGCTAGGGTGATGAGAGTCTTGTTCTTTCTTTCCACCACTCCATTTTGTTGAGGCGTGTAGGTGGCGGAAAACTCATGCTTGATGCCCTCTTCATCGCACCATTCTTCAATCTTCATGTTCTTGAATTCGGTGCCGTTGTCACTCCGGATCTTCACAATTGGGGAGTTGTACTCCCTTTGAGCTCTTCTTGCAAATGTCTTGAAGAGTTCCGGAGTTTCACCCTTATCGCCTAGAAACATAACCCAAGTGTAACGTGAAAAATCATCAACAATTACTAGGCAATAGAGGTTACCACCAATGCTCTTGTATGTAGTTGGACCAAAGAGGTCCATGTGTAGTAGCTCGAGTGGCTTGGAGGTAGACAACATCGTCTTGATGGGATGATGTGTTGCAACTTGCTTCCCGGCTTGACATGCTTTACATAGCTTGTTCTTGTCAAAGGTGACGTCCTTCAAGCCGGTGATCATCCCTCTCTTGTGGGCTTTCTTGAGGTTGCTCATGCCAATATGAGCAATTCTTCTATGCCAAAGCCACCCAAGAGAAGACTTGGTGAAGAGGCATGTCATGGTGCTTGTTTGCTTTGAGGAGAAATCCACCAAGTAAATATTGCCATGCCTAAACCCCGTGAATACCAATGACTTGTCTTTTTCATGAGTTACTACAACACCATTCTTGTCAAAGGCACACGTTAGTCCAAGATCACACAATTGAGCAATTGAAATAAGATTAAAACTAAGTGCTTCTACAAACAAAACATTAGAAATAGATAAATCTTTAGAGATTGCTATTCTACCCAAACCTAAAACTTTTCCCCTTGAGTTATCACCATAGGTGACATGTTCATGATCGCCGGGGTCTTCAAGGGAGGTGAACATGCTATCATTGCCGGTCATATGTTGAGAGCAACCGCTATCAAGTACCCAATGTTTTCCACCGGCTTTGTAGTTCACCTACACACATGAGAATTCACTTTTGAGTTTTAGGAACCCAAACAAGCTTTGGGCCTTGCACATGTGTGACAAGAGCTTTTGGGACCCAAAGTTGCTTGGGGAGCTTCTTCTTTGACTCCTTAGTGAGTTTGCCAATGAATTTGGCCTTCACCTTACCCTTCACCTTACTCAAGAGAAAATGGTTATTTTGAAATATTGAAGAGTAATTCTTGGGTAATTTAGGAAGAGGACGTGATGGTAAAGTGCACTCCCTAGTGTGGTGCCCGGTGACTTGGCAATGTTGGCAATATGATCCAACTTCCTTGATGAAGCTAATCTTGATCTCCGGAGAAGGAGTAGTGGCTATGTTTGGCTCCGGAAATGAACCAAGACCTCTCTTGCCATAGTCACGGGCATTGTTGAAGAGAATCTCTTTGTGGATGTATTCTCCTCTTGAGAGTTTCTCCACACTACTCTTGAGGCTTGCAACTTGATCCATCAATTCCTTTTCCCTAGAAGGTGCAAGCTCGGACAAAGCATTAGTAGCATTTGCATTAATGAGTAGGTCATCACATGAAGTAGAAGCATTGACCTTCTCAATAGTTTCATGAGCAAAGTTCTCAAGACTTGGGTCAATTGCTTCATAGGCAAATTCAAGTTCTTGATACTTGTGAGCCAACTCCCTATGCTCTTGTTTAAGCTTTTTGTGGCTCTCTTCAACTTGCTTAGCAAGTACAAGTGACTCATTGTGCTTTTTGAGCAAGTCATTGTACTTGCCAAGCAAATCGGAGTGGGCAAGCTCTAACTTTGCACGAGTGCTCTCAAGAATCTTGACTTTGCCCTTTTCCCTCTTGATGACGGATGTATACTCATTAATGAGGTTAGCAAACTCATTAGGGTCAAGCTCATCATCACTATCATCTTCACTCTCACATACCTTAGAGTTACCTTTGGCCATGAGGCACATTGGAGGTGGAGGTAGTGATGGTTCTTCATTTGTGAGGGCGATGGTGACTATGTCTTCTTCATCACTTGAATCTTCGCTTGATGAGACATCGGTCACCCACTCTTGTTTTTCCACCAAGAAGCTTCTCTTGGTGTGCCCTTTCTTCTTTGGGAAGAGCTTGGTCTTCTTGTCATGGCTCTTTTTCTTCCCAAGTCTCTTGTTTTTGTTCTTTCTTTCTTCTTCTTCATCATCGCTTGAATCATGGCGATGCTTGCTCTTGTGATCCTTGTTTCTTTTGTCCGGCTTGGGGCAATTTGGACGGATGTGACCTTTTTCTCCACAATTGTAGCAAATTTTGTTCTTGACATCCATTGGCCGGAACATTCCCTTCTTAGAGTCAAAGTTGAACCCCTTCTTGTTGATCTTGTCATTCAAGCGGGTGAACTTTCTCATCATAAGAGCAAGCTCTCCATCATCTTCAACATCGGATGAGCTTTCATGATGATCATCTTCTTCATTGCTTGAGCTAGAATCTTGCTTGATCATCTTGAGCTTGCGGGCTTTGTTTGCCTTGGTCTTTAGAGCAATTGATTTGCTTGAAGTTGGCTCTTCGGACATACCAAGGATACTCATCTCATGAGCGCGAATTTCGCCCACAAGTTCTCCTACTTCCATTGTGTCAAGATTCTCCTTTTGAAGCATAGCATTGATGATGTTATACTTGGGCTTCGGGAGGAGCATGAGAATCTTGCGATTGATGGAGGCACTGTCAATTTTGGATATTTCAAGTGCATTAATGTCCTTGACAATGACATTCAAGCGAGAGTACATATCATTGCAATTTTCATGAGCTAGCATTTTAAAAGAATCATACTTAGCTCTAAACAAGTGATATTTTTGTTCACGGACTTTTGTGGAGCCTTCATGAATTTCAATTAGTTCTTTCCATATATCACTTGCTAAGTCCATGCCATTAACTCTAGCAAAGACTTCCTCACTAATGGCTTCGAAAATTGCATTTCTAGCCTTAGCATTCCATTTTAATTGTTCGGTGGTGGGAGTTCCGGTGAACCCGGTCTTAGTCGCCAACCATACTTCGGGGGCAATCGCATCAAGGTATGCGGCCATGCGAACTTTCCAATAGGCAAAGTTCTTGCCCTCGAAGTGAGGCGGCGAACCACCCATCTTGGCCATAGCTCTAGGCGGTGAAGCCTAATGATCCAAATGAGCAACGAGGCTCTGATACCAATTGTAAGGATCGATGGACCAAGAGGGGGGGTGAATTGGGCCTTTTTCAAATTCTAAAGCAAGGTAAAGCAACCTTAACCTATGCAATACTAGTAGGGCACCAATTCACCAACCGGATAACTAAGCTACCTACACAAGCTAAGAGAGATAAAAACAAAGTAAAGCCTAGCAAGGTAGAGCTAAGTTATGATCTCTAAGTCAAGCACATGAGTAAATTGCATGAAGGAAAATGCTTGAATAAAAGGAATGGACAAGAGACAACCGGATTTTTTCCCGTGGTATCGATGTGTTGGCACACACCCCTAATCCACGTTGTGACACTCTCAAAGAGTCTTGTCACCTCCCAAGTCACCGAGACGAGGGCGCTCACTAAGAGTCTCCGTTCACCATCCCGGCGTGGTGGAGATCAAGCCACGTACAATCTTCTTCTCCGGGCTCCCACAATCCTTGGCAAGCTCCGCGAGAAACACCTCGATCACCAAGATCGCCTAGGTGATGCCAATCACCAAGAGTAACAAGCTAAGGCCTTCACTTGAGCAAGAACCGATCACCAAGAACGGATGCACACTAGCTTCTCTCTACTCAAGTCCTTAATCTTGCTTCTTGATTGATTGAATGCACAAGTATGTGAATGATGAAGCTCAAGGTGGCTCTTGACTATGGTATGAGTGTTTGGATGTTGCCTGGTGTCAAGAGTGGGCGAAATGACCCATTGGAGGGGTATATATAGGCAGCTCACACAAATAGAGTCGTTGGAGAAAAGCTGCCAGAAAACTGCGTAGCGCCGGTTAATCCGACGTACCCCCCATTGTCATCGTCGGTTTAACCGGTGAATGTAAACTGCCTCTTCTGAAAACTAGCCGTTACAACTGGGGCAGATTAACCGACGTAGCATCGGTTTAACCGGTGAGTGTAGTTGTCCACTGAACCACTGAAAAACCAAGTCTCTGGACAACTGCACCGACGTTAACTCAAACCTATCGTCGGTTTAACCGGTGAGTACAACTTTTGAATTCCTCTGAAAAAACCATCTCACTGGTCAATTGCACCGACGTCTTGATTCAAACAGCGTCGGTTAATCCGGTGAATAGAACTTGAATTGCCCTGGAAAAACCAACTCTGGACTAATGCACCGACGTTAAATTCAAACACGTCGGTTTAACCGGTGTATTGAATTTGTCCAGACTCTGCTGACTTCGTTTAACCGACGTATAGAAAATTGAGAGCGTCGGTTAAACCGGTGTATAGACTTTTTCTGATTTTGTCTTTTCTGATTTGAGTCTTGAATGAAATCCAAATATTCTTGAGATATAGTTTGAGAACCACTTATTTGAACTTCTAGAAACCTGAGTGACCATAGTGTGCATCCATTTTCAAATGACCATGTCCATGCTCAAGTTACTAAGCCTTAACCCCTCTTAATAGTGCGATCACTACAAAACTATAAAACCTATACTAACCTAAGTGTCCTTCTCAACCTTGTGACACTTAGGACTAGAAAGATCCTTAGCCTTGACATATATAAGTTGAAAACCGAGATCGCCTTTTAGAATAACCGAAATTGAGGGGCCTCTTTTGACATATGACCAAATGAGCGATAATGATCTATTAAGCTGCACAAACTCATTAGTCACAATAATGGTTGTCATTAATCACCGAAACATACCTTGAGGGCCTAGATGCTTACACTCGGGTACACCTAGCAATTTCGCTAGGGTTTCTTAGGTTCCATTTAAGCAGCAACCTTGTAAAATCCCTAGAAATTCATGTATAGCTCCAAAAATCATGAAACTTGTTTTGTTGAGTTCCTCTAGCTGAGATCTACTTAGGAAAAATATTGTTTTGCATGTTACTTTGTTGTAAATTTATTTATAGTTTTATCTTGCAAAAGTGAGTTTATTGCTTATTTATTTGTGTACTGCTAGAAAAATGCCAAACCAAATTTTGTTAGACTCCTTGTGAGGTGTAGTTTTCAGTGGTGCAGCTTGTTCACTTGATTCCTTGCTGTTGGTTAGGGTTTCATTTCGATTTCATGCTTGCTGTCCAAAATATGGTTTAATATAGAACTTTTTGCTGGAAAGTGAGAAATTAGTAAAACCAGTTTTGTTAGCCTTGTGTTTCTACCTAGTTTCCATGATATTTTTCTTGGATTTGTTTAGTTAAGTTTGCATGCCTTTTCTGTTTTGTCTTGCTTAGAGTAGCTGAAAATTGATCTATTTATGGTTATTTATAGGAAAATGCTTTTGCTGCAAAACCAATTTTCATGAGTTCTTTGTTATGTGCTCTGCATGCTCAAGCTCCACGTCCTATGTGGATTGTGCGTCACCCTCAACCTCCTCAAGGACAAGCTCCTAGGCCGGTCAGTGCTTATTGGAACAACCCAGGTGTGACCGCAAAGGGTCCGTGCTTCAATTGTGGTGGCTTAGGCCACATCTCTAGGGACTACCGGATTTGGTATTATTTTGAATGAATGACGTGTCGGTTATTCGTGTCTCTAGATGTGGGATAACACGTGGCACGCTCTACGGCAAGCACGTGTTAACTCTCATCTGGGTGATAATGACCGGCGGTTCGTTTAAAATAGTATCAAATTGGGCGGTTCTCACACATGCTTTATACATTGACAGATAAATAGCAAAAGTCATATGTATTACTTCGAAAAGAGATACAACACATCATCCTCCATATTCATAGGATATTTATATTCTCACTTCATGCATCTGCAGCCTTCTGCTGCACATTTGCTGCGGCCACCATATCATCCTCCTCGCTGACGCACGCACCATGCGCGACGTCGTAGGTGGCGTGCAGGCCGACGAGCACGTAGTAGACCAGCATGACGGCGGTGCAGATGCCGAAGCGGACGAAGGCTTCCTTGCCGAGCGAGCCCATGAGGAAGACGTTCGTGGCGATGGAGAGAGACGGCAGCCATGGAACCAGCGGCACGCCCCACACCTTGGGCGTCCGAGCCATCGGCACCAGAAGTTGGATGCCGAGCGTGCCGGCCGCCCACGCCGGCACCAGCACGGCGTAGCCCTGCCACCTCCTGGTGGGAGACGACGTGCCCCAGCACACCGCGATGCCGATCGACGAGCCGATGATGAGCAGCAGCGACGCCGCGAGCCACAGCGAGTGCGTCCGGGTCGTCACGCCCCGCACGTAGTACCTCCGCACCAGGAGCGCGGTGGCCATCATCACGAAGATGAAGAGCGTGCTGGCGGAGAGCAGGCTGGAGAGCACCTTGAGGCTGGAGAAGAAGGCGACGCCGGCGCTGGCGGCGGCGACGAGCGCGGTGGCGTGCACGGGGGTGCCGGTCCTGGGGTGCACGAGCGCGAACACGGGCGGGATGATGTGGCTCCGCGCGATGTGCGTCGTGTACCGCGCCTTGCCCAGCACCCCCACGAGCAGGACGGTGGTCATCCCCTTGAGCGCGCCCAGCGCCACCACGTACTGCGCCCACCGCATCCCCACGCTGCCGAACGCGGCCGAGTACGCCGCGCTCCGGTCGATCGCCGTGTACGGCTGCATCATGCTCAGCGCCAGCGCCATCAGGCAGTAGATGGTCGTGATCGCGGACATGGAGCCCAGCAGGCCCAGCGGGATATCCCGCGACGGGTTCCTGGTCTCTTCCGCCATGGTGGCGATGTTGTCGAAGCCGCCGTACGCGAAGTACACGATCGCCGCCGCCCGGAACACGCCCGGCACGCCGTACGGAAGGAACGGGGTCAGGTTCCCCGGCTTCGCGTGGAGGAACCCGGCGACGATGACGAACGCGATGACGAGCACGTGGACGGCGGACGCGACCCAGTTGACGCGGGAGGTGCCCTTGGAGCTGAGCATGGCCAGGGCCGCGGTGACCGCGATCACCGCCACCGCGATGGGGTCCAGCTCGTTGTACCCCTCCGCGAGGGACGTGTGGATCCGCAGCGCGCTCGCCGGCTTGTTGATGAGAGACGCCAGGTACGACGTCCAGGCGCGCGCCACGGCCGCCTTGCCGATGATGCTCTCGAGGATGAGGTTCGCGGCAGCGACGAAGGCCGCGACGTCGCCGAGCTCGACGCGGATGTAGGCGAAGGAGCCGCCGGCCACGGGGATCTCGACGGCGAACTCGGTGTAGCAGAAGACGGAGAGCATGGCGGAGAGGCCGGAGGCGACGTAGGAAAGCACGATGGCGGGGCCGGCGTGGTCGCGCGCCTCCTGGCCGGTGAGCACGAAGATGCCGGCGCCGATGACGGAGCCGAAGCCGAACCACGTGAGGTCCCACCACGTGAGGCAGCGGCGCATCTCGTTCTCGCTGCGCCGGCGCAGCGCGCCGAGCTCGGCGGCGTCCGTGGAGCGGCCGGCGAAGCGGTCGCGGAGGCGCGCCGGTGTCGCCCCCAGTGCCGCGCGGTAGGCGGCCCAGTTCGCAAAGGACGGCTCCGGGAAGAAGTCGTCCTTGCGCCACCGCCAGTAGCCCCTCGCTCCCGCGGACTCCTCCGGTGATGCCGTTTCCACGGGCGCCATGGCCGCAGAGTGCGGTGTGGAGATGGATTATGAGTGTGTGCCAACAGGCTACTTGTTCAGTCTCACGGGTTCGCTTTCGCTTTCGCTTGGACTCTTGCGCTTGGACTCTGGAATCATTGGGCCACTGCAATGCGAGGGATCTTGCCAGAAACAGTGGCTCGATGGATAGGATAGCTCTTCGTCTGAAGCGAAAACACACAAGCAAGACAAAGACAGAGACGAAGTGGTAACTGCTGACTTTGGTGGCGCGCGCGTGCGTCGGGCGTCGGCACGAGCCGGGAGTCCACGCTTGGGTCCAGCGTTCCGGTTCGCTTTGGACCATCACGATGTTGTTGATGGCCACAATGTTGATGGTGATGCCCGCCGTGGGCGTGCTGACGGGAATGGCCGCACAGCCGGATTACTCATGCGTCTGCCGTCGTCGGAGATTTGTTTTTGAGAAAAGTAATGGTTGGCTGGTAGTTGGTAGTTTATGTTAATTTGGTGTGAGAGAAAAATATTATTTGGCTGACCAGCCAATGATCGTCTTGGGCTCATTAATTTCTCGCAGTTTTGTTCTTCTGAATCTCCCACGTGATCGAGATGCCATCTTTGACAGCCAAAAGTCATCGCATTTTCAGCTGACAGTGATCCTCCTTCCTTCGAGATTAGTTCAAATGGTACCCCTGGTTCTGGTTTTACATTTTCATGTCTTAAGTTCGGTGACCCAGAGTTCAAAAAGCAATGCTGCTAATAAAGACAGATTGGAATAATTAAGAGCAAAATCTCACATGACAAATTGTCTTTGGAATGACTTTGAGGGACATGGAAAAATTCATCTTGCCAATTGCCAACTTGTTAGTATGAAAAAAGAGTGCAGTTTTTATGCGCACATGGGCATGTGCCCATCTAGATTATTGCCCGTTTGATGATGGATGCTGGATGATGGAGATTCATGGTGAGATGCTATCGGAAACTAACGGTGTGAGATGAGATAAAAGTATACTCTGACATGTGGTCTACTCTCTTGCATGTTCTCCACTCACAGATTCACGAGTAACACAGTAACTTTTGTCATAATTTGTTTGGCCTCTTACCCTTCCATGTTCCTGTTGGGTTGATCTCCACCAGTTGGCCCAACGGCCAACTGGACCTTCGTCGCGCTCTGATCGGGTGCGTCCAGCCCAATGCGAGGCTAGTGGGCCCTTGTCGCGCAGTGCAATAAATAGGACGTAGGGGCTAGTGGCTCAGGACACGAGGTTCGCTGTCACCACTGTTCCACCGTCCTAACCCTAGACCACCGATCGAGAGGGTGCACTGTGAGCGACGAGAAGTGCCACCGGCGCCACCACTGTCGCCGCCGCGTCGCCACTTCTGCACCGCTCGTCACTGCCCGTGTGCAACATCCATCGACAAAACCAGTGAGGTGAACAACCGTGGTGGGAAGGTATGTAAGATAGTGAAAAAATCCCTTCTGATCTACTCCTAGACGGTCCTATAGATCTAACAATGGTATCAAAGCCGATCTAGTGTGTGGATCGAGTGCGGGAAAGAAGGATTCGTCCTCGGCTCGAAAGAATCAAAGGAAGAGCGATTGATTTCGAATCGAAAAAGACAAAAGATTCAAAGAAAAGAATAGAAGGGATTCGGTTCCACGAACCCTAACCCTAATCTCAAGAACAAAACTAATCCAATCTCGAATCGGATGGAGAACAGAAAAGAAAGAATGAATTCGATTCGAATCGAATCGAAGTCGACAGACCCTAACCCTAGCTAAGGAACAGAGGCGGCGGAGACTTACCAAGGTCTCGCCACCAGGGCTTCCACCTGTCGTTGCCGTACGGGACAGCCACCAGAGGCGCCGGCTCGCTGGATCATTACCGCCGTTGCGCGGGTAAGGACATGAATCGCCATGCTCGAGGGATTCCCTTCTTGCCGTGCACGTACAGGATAGGGCACCGACGTGGAGCCACACGACGGCGGCGCGCTCACCCTCCGATGGACGCACTCGCCGGCGAGGGGCCCGCGGCGACGCCGCCATTCCTCCTCCAGCCGCCATGGCGGCCGCCGCATCTTCGTCGTTGTTGTGCGTCAGAGGGAATGGAGGAGGAGGAGAGGTAAAGAAGAGAAACGGAAGGGCTCGAGGGTTGCTGGCCGTCGGCCGGCGGCCGGAGCTCACGACCGCGCCAGCGGCGGTGCGCCGGCTTGGACCGGGAGAAGACAGAAATGAGGCTAGGGTTACGGGGGAGAACCACCGTTTGGTGGTTTTTGCTCGCACGAGATAGCCGGGGAGCCGTCGGATTGAATCTGACGGCCACCAGCGCTCAGCGGCGATCGGGCCGATTTTGGCCCAGGTGGGATCGAGGCGCGGGCCGCTTTCCTGGCCCAGGACCAGGTTGTGGCCTGGGCGCAGGAAGCGCCACACGATAGCTGGGCCTCGGGCTGAATTTTCCGAACCGGGCCAAGTGGACAGTAAACAAAAGAGACTATGTTTATTTTTTACAGAAACATTTATTTGTGGTTTTTGGTATAGATCATTGTCTCTATTCAAATTGAACCAAGGTGACAATTTGTTTTAGACAATAGTAAAGTTTCATGATGATAATGCATCTAAATATAGAATTTTACCTGTTTCCGCCGTAAAGTTTTAAAGTTGTTCTTAATTTTAATTCAAACCAACGGGAGAATTATTTTTAAGAGCATGATTAAAGAGCTTACTTTAAGTAACTTTTGTACAGTTTTTATCTCTATTCAATTTTGAACCAACGGGATAAATTGTTTAGAGAGAAAATGAGTACAAAGTAATCCCATAAAGAAAGGAAAGTTTTCCACCGTTACATTGTTGCTATCTTTCAATTAAGTCGGAACCAACGAGAAGATTTAATTGGAAGAATAGTCTAATAGTCTTAAATGAGTTTTTCCCAGTTGGGTAAAAGATAGAAAAAGCTTTCGCTGTTTATAGTCAAAGTTGAGTTTTGGCATTATTCTGCCATTTGAAGTCTCAAAGTTGAGCTTTGCTAGACTCAGAAAGATAATTCTCAAAGGAGAGAAATTTAAAGTTAATTATGGTATTGTTATTTTCTGATCAACATTAATGATAACAATATTATAATTTTATGAGTCGTAGCTTAATGTTTAAGTCTCTAATAAATTTTGCATCAAGGTTGACCAATTTTCAGAAAATAGATAATGAATTCTCTTAAACTAGAGAAATGTATTTTCTAGTTTCCGCTGCAATAAAGTTGATTACCCTCAAATTAAATTCGAACCAATGAGAAAATTTAATTTTGAGAAGCATATATATGGTTTAAAATTTTATTGAGTTTTCCATATGTCAATTCCGTTTCTGCCCAACGGTGATATGAAATTAATGTAAAAGATTATTCTATTTCTGCCCAACAGTGATATAGAATAGAACTTAAAGTTTTAATTATTGTCTTTTTAGACAAAGATTTGCATGTAGTCCTTCTTGAAGGGACTAAAGAAAAATGAACTGAGTACTTGTGACTCAGAAAGAAAGAAGACCATCTCATGACAAAGTGTATTCTCTTTAAAGGATAGCTTGAAAGAAATATGCTTATGGATATTGATCCAAGAAAAAGAAGAGAGAGAAATAAGGGATCGTTTTGAGAAATGTCTCTTATGTACTCTCCATCAAGTGGAATTCGTTTTGAGTTCAATCAAAGTTGTAATAAGGCATGCACGTTCAATTTGATCAACGTCGGATTAAGCATGTGTGTCATGGAATATTTGGACTCATTTCTGAATCTGATGACTGAATACGTGCCAATCCTGGCATTTATCTCCAGAAAAAGGTATGGAATAATACCCGCATGGCGGGGTAAAGTTGTAATAGCTCTTATCCTGCATGGTGGGAGAAAGTTGTGTTGACTCATGTGCTTTTGGTGCATTCCATACTGGGAGAGAAGTTTTGGAGTAGCTCTTAAACTATTCTAAAATTGATCGGGCATTTCTATTGTGTCACAGTGATTAAGCACACAATGAGTTTAAGAATAATGGAATGTTACATACGAACCTCGAGATAAAAAAATGATATGCGAGTGTGACTTGCAAAAGGTCTGAAATAAAGGACTATGTTGAGTCCTTAAAGTGAAATGAGGAAAAAGAACTGTCATATGAAATAAAGGATTATGTTGAGTTCTTAAGGTGAAGTGAGTAAATGGTACTTCCATACGAATAAATAAATTACTTTGTTCTGCATGATGTAATCATGTGGATGAAGTAATAAAAGTTTTCTCATTCAGAAAAGTTGTGAATAGTTTTCAAAATTGTGGTAGAAAAATTCAAGCCATATTTCGAGGGGGAGAAATATGAGACAATTAAGAAAGATACTCCTCTGTAATGTGTACTGAAAGCAAGAGATGATCTATTAAAGATTGAATGTGACCGTCAGGGGGAGCACAATGGTCACTATACTAATACCCCTATGTAAAGAAATAGCTAAATTTCAACATTCATGTTGGACGACCCTCAAAGATAGTAAGATGGTGCTTACATAGCACATATAAAGTTTTTAACAGATGGAACCCAAACAAAGAGATTTACTGATAAGCTATCTTTACAAAAAATGGCAAAATCTGGGGGAGCATGGTATGTAGAGACCTAAGACTTGAAGAGAAGTAGGAATGCGTGTCCACTTCGATGATTCAAGAACAACAAGTTTCTCATACGTGCTGATGTTGTATACAACACATGTTGTTAGCTCTCAAAGAAAATGAATAAAGTAAAGAAGGATCTTGTTATGCAACACATGTTGTTAGCTCTCAAAGAAAATGAATAAAGTAAAGAAGGATCTTGTTATGCAGGATCTCATTAGTCCATTGCCATTTGGCAAAAAGGAGCAACAACATCCCTATACAAAGTAAAGAAAATTAAATGGAGGTCGATTCCACCTCATTTGAAGAAGTCATAAGAATTCCATGTGTTAAGTCCATGGGAAAAGGAATGATTCCTAAAAGAGCCATCACAATAGATTATAATGGACCTACAAAGCGAAATGTGACTCCAGAGGGAATGTTGAAAGATAAAAAGTAAGACTTGTGTCAAAAGATACAAAGAGAAGAAAGTTTGGGTTTAAAGAGATTGAGGAGGACAATAGCTTTTAAGCAAAGTTAAAGAATGGTCAATCTAATTTCCACTTCTTAAATGAAGATAACATCCTACTTTCTAGTGGTGGTGTTAATACACTGTTATAGATAAAGAATTCTTGTCCTCAAATTTGGGTCTCGGTGATGAGTTTGTCATTCTACGGATTGCGACTCATCGAGATAAAAGAAAGGGGTATTACGGTTATCACAAAGGCATACTCAGAAAAGATTCTAGAGAAATAAAGTATGCAAACAAGTAAACATACGCCTGTCCCTATCGTCAGGGCAATAGGGAACCTTAGTGTTCCAGGAACCAATGTGAGATGGAAATAGTTCCATATGCTTCAGCTATTGGAAGCTTTATGAGCGCGCAAGTAAAGAATTTACCCTAACATATTTTGTGTATCCGGGTTATTTTGGCAAAAGTTCAATCTAAATATAGATCACTGAAATGAAATTGATAATATCGGCCTCATGCTAAGAAAGAAATTGTCAGTACTCTCAAAAGATTGTGAGTACAAAGGTAGAACTTGTGAAATGTATGGCGAAATCCATAATTGTTGCTAACTTTCACACTTGGAGTATTTGTGTGGAAAAGCTCCAAAATGAAACAATTATCATCAATGTGATGCAAAGACACGATATAGCATGATACGAGACCGATGGACAGGCAAAATGGTTTAAGAAAACCTGTACCCGGACTTGATAATGGTTGACAGCAGCGATAACCATTAAAGTAGTTTGCTCCTATGACAACGAGTCAACTGTGGTGCCAAACACGTTGACACAAAGTTATACGTTGTAAAGGAGATAGTCCGGAATCATGATTGAAATGCATTGTGAGTTTAAATGACAGCCAATTGTTTGTGGATCCACTCATTAAAGGCTTACCGCCCGGTGTGTACAGAGAACACACAGTCGACATGGGTTTGTGGTATAGACTATGTATTCCAGACAATAAAGGGCCCAAAGCTAAAGAATCTATTTTAGAACAGAGACGTGTATTGTAGCTGTTGAATCTATCAGCATCTGACCGTGATAGTAAAGCTGTTCTATGCATTAATCTGTGATGAAATAAGAAAAGAGTTAAAAGGTATAAAGTTAAAAGTAAAAATGAGATCAACAGGGAGAATGTTGGGTTGATCTCCACCAGTTGGCCCAACGGCCAACTGGGCCTTCGACTCGCGCTCTGATTGGGAGCGCCCAGCCCAATGCGAGGCTGGTGGGCCCCCGTCGCATAGTGCAATAAATAGGAGGTGAGGGCCAGTGGCTCAGGACACGAGGTTCGTTGTCACCACTGTTCCACCGTCCTAACCCTAGACCGATCGATAGGGTGCACTGTGAGCGACGGGAAGTGCCACCGGCGCCACCATTGTCGCCACCGCGTTGCCACTTCTGCACCACTTCTGCACCGCTCATCGCTGCCTGTGTGCACCCTCCATTGACAGAACCAGTGAGATAAACAACCGTGGTGGGAAAGTATGTAAGATAATGAAAACATCCCTTTTGATCTACTCCTAGACGGTCCTACAGATCTAACAGTTCCATCCCGTATGTGTGTCCCTCCTCTCCTACCTACGTCTATGTCGTGCTATTCCCGGTACCAGTCAGCCCTGTTTCTCGATCATCTCACGTCTGGACTTAGGCCTCCTCCAACGCGTGACCATATCGTCAACCTAGTGTGACATGGGGGAGAGAGAAAGTGCAAAACCTGATGCGCTAACTGCTGTTTGGTCGCTAGCGTATAGCATGTTTGGCCAAAGCAGCTTGAAAGTGCGTTTGTCGAAACTGCAGGTACCGAGGAGAGCTAAGAGAAAATTTTACATTGTTTATTATCTCTCAACTCCACGTCGGTCAGCGATGTCGTCAATCTTATTGGAGGCGGGCTTATGGACGAGCTATCGCAGCTCGGAGGAGGACGCTGGAGGGTGGAGGGGCAGCCGCCCTAGCCCCCCCCCCCCCCCCCCCCCCCCAAAACCAAGGGGTACCATACGTTAGGTATTCAGATGTGATCGCGAGAAACACAGCTCGATATGATGCTAGATTGCTAGGCCATATCGGAAGTCCAGAGTCTACCATGGCGAGAGGCAGGGCATCATCTCGCGTCGCACGCCCTTTGTCCGCTGTCGCTCCTGGTCTCCGGTGGCTGCACGGGGACGCCCAACTGCATGCGTCCTTGCATTGCCCGTGTGACAGGCTTCAGAAAGGAGCATGCAAGCGCGCTGCGGCGGTGCCGCTCCAGTTCTCGGCCGCATGCACACGCGCGCTTGTGGCTGCTGATGTCTCTGAATTGCAGATTGAGCTTCAGGCCATCGAAAGCTGACCAGGCCAGACTCCGGGTAGATGAAGTCTCGTAGCCCTGTTTCTGTTACTGCAAGGACTTAGAATGTGTTTGCCTCAGCTTCACTGGTATTATGTTTTGTCCATCATTCCATATTATAGTAGATTAGTGCATCGTACTTCTTTACCTGTGTAGTTGCCTATTTGTGTATGTGCAGTACTGATGCTACTGCTTGCTTGCTGTCGCTGGAGTATGACCATTCTACCAGATAATGTGATATGAGCTTCTGCTACCGATTTCATATGCATATTTATATGGCAACGTATGGGGTGGAAACCAGGCTGGTGTGCAAACTATGCAAACCAGCGATCAGGACTCTAGAATTCTAATCCAATGGCTACACATAAAGGTGGGATAGTTTAGCACTTAAACCCTCCCACCAATCCTCTCCTAATTTTACTTTGTGCAAAAACCCCCCGTCGGTTCGGTTCTGATCCGCCCTAAACCGGGCACCTCCTGACGCCGCCTGCGCCTGACCCGCCGCTGCTGCCCCTCCGCCTGACGCCCCCTGCCGCCCTGCGATGTTTCTGCAAGATTGACAGTGGTTCCTTTGGTTCAGGTGCCGCATCAATCCTGCTTCCTTGTGATGATTGTCCTAATAAATACAAGTTTAATTACAGTTGATTGTTTAATTTGTGTCTTCAGCTGGTTCCGGTAGGTTCCATGCTTTTGGTGATAAAGCTTGCTCAAAAACTTTATCTTGTTACCATTGCACACGCCCTGACACCGGTGCTGCCAATGCCGCCATGGAGGCCGCCGCTGCCGGTAGGTTTCAGGCGCAGCGCAGGGCGGCAGGGGGCGGTGTGCGCACGGGCAGATGGCGGGTCAGGCGCATGGCGGCAGCGGCTCAGGCGCAGGGCAGGAGGTGGTGGCGCGGTGCCCGGTTTAGGGCGGATCAAAACCGAACCGATGGGGGGTTTTGCACAAAGTAAAATTAGGAGGGGATTGGTGGGAGGGTTTAAGTGCTAAACTAATTCACCTTTATGTGTTGCTATTGGATTAGAATCCTAGAGTCCTGATCGCTAGTTTGCATAGTTTGCGTAGCAGTCTGGTTTTCACCCCATATGTTGCCTATTTATATATCTTTATTGTAAGTTTCACAAGAGAATTTTTCAATGTTGGTTGACTGGCTAAATGATGTTTGTCCAAATTGCTTGAGAAATTAAGAGCACAATGACAAGAGCTGGCACATCGGCCAAAGAAAACAAGACCAAATCGGCGATGATGATGTATTGTGCGTGGAACATTTGGAAGGAAAGAAATAGAAGAGTGTTCGAGCAAACGCAGAAGACTTCAGCAGAGGTGTTGCATGAGATTAAGCTCGAAGTGAACACTAAAAAGTTGGCATGTTCAGAGCCAGAGTTATCCTAGTTATTTATGTATCGTTTGTTTCTTTCGGAGTTTGAGTTTCTTAGTTTTTTTGGTAATATCAAGCTTGTAATTAAGACATTTTGAATGCTTCTTCTCCCTTAGATGACAAAGGAGTGCTCCTGCTAGCTTTAAAAAAAAATGTTTGGGTGCGTGGAGTGGCCAGTATGCAATAAACTGTTTTTCCAGCGCATGCTCTATAGCGACGATCCTAAAATGCTCTATACAAAAATTTTGGGTCTAAAAGATCTAGTGCTGGTTTGAGTGACTTAGGAGCTTCCGAGTCTGAAGCCTCCAACGATCAGTAACTTGAAAAGCTCAGGACTTGTAGCTATTGACAAGTAGATATTCTTTTGTATGCTGGTTCCTTGTGTATTGACAAGTAGTTGTTCTTTTGATTAACTCCAGTTTTGTAGCTCTTGATAAGTAAATGTTTCTTGTATAGTTCTCAGCGGATTTTTTTTTCCTGGAGGAACCGGAAGTTGTCTAGTATGTGGGAAAAAACTTGTTCACCATCCCTTTGGTAGCACAACTTACCTGGACTTGGTACATAAAACGACTATTTTGTCAAGTTATTTATATTTGGTCAAATGTCAATTAATAAAAAGTACGAACTATTTATATTTAGTCAAGCAGTAATTTAAAAAAAGTGCAGTCCAGTCGTCAGTGTTGGTGAGGCAAGGCGTCTGGTCTGCGAGGCAAAACAAAGTACTCCTGGCTGTGTTTAGATGCGAAAAGTGAAGCTAAAAAATACTGTAGCATTTTTCGTTTGTATGTGATAAATATTGTCTTACTATGGGCTAACTAGGATCAAATGATTCATCTCGCAACGTACATCCAAACTGTGCAATAAGTTGTTTTGTTTACCCACATTTAATATTCCATGCATACATCATTTGCTATATTTAATATTTCGATGTGATTTCGATGTTACAGAAAATTTAGAAAGTTTTGAGGAACTAAACAAAGCCCCTATGTCGCAGCGAGGCACAACAGCTGTTGGGCCAAATCCAAGGCAGAAGGAAATATTAAATAATTGAGTGCACCAATCTCGAACCGTGCCATGGCTAATAAGTTGCCGGCCCGGACCAGGACCGGTTGTTTACATTCACCCCAACCTTCCCCTGGGCCGTGTTTGGTTCTTTTTCACGTTTTTACTGTAGCACTTTTGACCAAAAATTTAAACTATCAAACGAAGTCTAATTACAAAACCACCTCCACAACCCCCGTGTAAATCTCGAGATGAATCTAATGAGGCCTTTGACCGCGCGATTAGAGGATGGTTACTGTAGCATCACTGTAGCAAATCATCAATTAATTACAACAATTAGATTCGTCTCGAAAAGTTACACCCGTCCCTAAAAAGGTTTTGCAAATAGACTTCATTTAGTACTCCATGCGTACGAGATTCTCTTCTCGAAAAACGTGCGCGAAAAATTTTTCATCTAACCAAACACGGCCCTTGTTTAGTTGTAGAATTCAAAATTCCAAAAAAAAAATCCGACACTTGCATAAAACTTAAATCTAGACAAAATAAAAAACGCATTGCACAATTTATCTGTAAATCGCGAGATGAATCTAATAAACCTAATTAGACCGTAATTAGATACTAAATTGCTATAGTAATGCTACCTCTAATAACGAATTAATTAGACTCATTAGATTCGTCTCGCGATTTACAAATGAGTTCTGTAATTTATTTTATAATTAGTTTATATTTAGTACTTCAAATATAGAAAGATGTTCTTTTAAAAATTTTACACGAAGCAATAAAACAAAACTTAGCTGCAGGTTGACCAGCTCCCTGCTGCTACCTCTGGCTTGTAGGTACATCCGGTGATGCATGTGCTGGACTATTTTACGTACCTGCAGCCGTTCTAGGTCCTGTTTAGATCCAAAACACAAAATGCAAAATTTTTATAAATCACTTGTATAGTATATTAAATGTAGTCGAAAAATAAATCACATTACACAAATAGATTGTAAATCGCGAGACGAATCTAATGAATCTAATTAGGATGTGATTAGGCACTAAATTGCTACAGTAATGCTACAATGAATATGCTCTAATGATGAATTAATTAGGCTCATTAGATTCGTCTCGTAGTTTACAGACGAGATCTATAATTAGTTTTGTAATTAATCTACATTTAATATTTTAAATGTTGAAAAATTTCTTAAAAAATATAAAAAATGCAAAATGCAAAATGAACTAAACAAAACTCGTAGTATTCTTATTTTATTCATCATAGCTCGTCACTCAACCGTACAGACACAGCTAACCGGTAGGCTGGTTCCAACGGGGGTCGGTACCGACCCCCGCCGGTCGGTACCGACCCGGCTACCGACCCGCGCCGGTCGGTAAGCGCGGAAACCGAGAGCGCGGGGCGGTAGCGCTACCGACCGGCCGGGCGGTCGGTACCGACCGGCGTTGGAGCCGCGCGCGGTCGGTACCGACTGGTCGGTACCGACCCGGCCGGTCGGTACCGACCCCGCGTCCGGTCGGCTGCCACGCGGCGCTCTGTGATTGGCCAACGGCTGCCACGTCAGCGCCACGTCAGCTAGCCGTTGCAATTAGTCGTTTTTGACCGTTTGGACTCCAAAAAATTCGAAAAAAATTCCAAAAAATCACAAATTTCGTCCCCAACTCATCTATAAATAGAGAGGGCTGGTTGGAGCTCATTCCACACCTTTCACTCCCCATTTCACCCACTTCCTCTCTCAAATTCTTCCACCATGGCAAACTGGAGTCCAAATATGCAGTCATACTTCGTCCTGCTCAACGCCGACCCCGAGCGTTCGACTACCAATACGCCGGGTACCAATGCTTCCGAGGAGGAGTTCGACTACTCGCCGCTCCATCGCCGCTCGGAGACTGCTCCACCCTCGCAACCCCGAGCGCTGTTTCCTCCAGCTCCCGGCGCTTTCATAGGTGCTCCTCCGCCGTATCCGTACCCATCGTATCCCTACCCACCGTACCCGTATCCTCCAGCTCCCGCCACTTCCAGAGTCGCTCGCCCACCGTATCCATATCCTGCTCCCATGACCGATGCTCCTCCGCCATATCCCTACCCTCCATATCCGTACCCTCCATACCCCTACCCTCCGCCTCCCACATTCACGACATCTGCTCCTCACGGTCATGCTGGAGGTGCTGCCTCCGCTGGCTCGGAGAATGAAGGCGGGGGTACGACCGCACCATGTCGTCCAGCCATTCCCAAAAAGAGGAATGAGTGGACGCCCGCAGACGAGGAGAAATTGGTACGTCCTCATTCGTTTCTCGTGTTCGCTAATGTCAGTTGAAGTATAGTTTTACTAAGTTAGTTTTGTATAGGTTAATGCTTGGTTGATGCACTCGGTCGATTGCGTGGACGGAAACAGCAAGAGCGGCCCAACCTTTTGGGGCCAAATAAGCGACACCTACAACGCCACCACCGACCCACTCCGACACCGCACCGCCAAGCAACTGAAGGATCATTGGTCCATGTACAATGCACGGGTCTCCTTGTTCAATGCAATATACAACCAAGAAGTGTCGAAGCGGCAAAGTGGAGCCGACGACGACATGGTGATGGACGAAGCCAAAGCAAGGTATGCACGAAGGGCTGGCCATGAGTTTAAGCTTTTTCATTGGTGGGAAGCTGTCCGTCACCAGCCGAAATGGTCAGTGAAGCATGGTGGTGGGCCGAATATAGACGTGTCGAAGAGATCACGTCTCGGAGCTTCCGGTGAGTATAGCTCCGGCTCTCGGGAGACCGACGAGGAGGTGAACCGTCCCCCGGGTCGTGATAGATCGAAGGCGGCTGCGCGGAAGGGTAAGGGAAAGGTAGGCTCAAGCAGCCATACTTCTACTGATTCCGCAGAGATGGGCGAAAAGTTGGAAGATCTTTGCAAGATCACCCACGAGTACGCTCAAGCAAAACTGTGGAAGCAGTGGAACATACTCAGTTCACGCTCGACGGACGGTATGACGGATGCTCAGAAGAAGGTTCATGACCGAGCGTTAAAACGTCTGTAACAACAGCTTCACCTCAACGACGACGACGAGTAGATTTATGTAATTTTTATATTTTTATGTAATTTTCTTTATTTTAAATTGTCGTGTAATTTTTATTTCGAATTTTTATGTAATTTCTAAATTTTTAAATTTAATAAAGTAGTTTTGTTGTGTCAATTTAAATCATAGAGCAACGCGTTCTGAAATGGTTAAGTCTGGAATGGAGAAACTGACGTGGCGCTGATGTGGCTGTGGGCTGAGGCTGCAGGCTGACTGATGGAGCGCTGGGGTCGAGTGGGCTGGCGAGAGCTGACGTGGCGCTGACGTGGCTGTGGGCTGGGGCTGCAGACCCGCTGTTGGAACCAGCCGTAGCAGTGACGGCTACGCTGATGTCACCACTCCGTGTTCGGCTGGAGGCTGGTGACTCCAGCCCTACAGTATTCCTCTCTCACATTCCTCCAGCACTAGCCTTCAGCCACCAGCCAGATAACAGTATTTTTCTCTCACACCACTCCAGCTCCAGCTTCCAGCTCCAGCCTGCCGAACACGGTAAATGCGTGTGCTTCACTCGCTTTGAATCTTGGGTTCTCCAGGTCGTTCCCGCTGTAGGACGGTTCGACGGAAAAAAATAGACTGATTTAATTTCAATTAATTTAATAATATTATGTGAAAGAGAATAATATGAAATACTCCTTCCGTCCCATAATAAATGTATTTTTTTGACTTCGAGACATCGTGTTTGACCATTCGTCTTATTCAAAAATTTTAAATAAATATTATTTATTTTGTTATGACTTATTATATCACTAAAGATATTTTAATAATAATTTATTTATTTTATAATTTACATAAAAAATAGAATAAAACGAATGGTCAAACATGATATTTAAAAGTCAAAGAAATGTATTTATTATAGGACGGAGAATAATGGACTTCGATATCAGCCAAAACTAGACAAGCCGAATTGAATCTGTCCGCGCACGCAACTCGCTAGCTAGGCACGATGTTCTCGTCTGTTCTGCCAGCAGCGGAAGTTTAAAATAAATTTGCACAGTATTCGGCATATCAAATTTTCAGACACATGCATGAAACATTAAATATAGTTAAAAAAATAGCTAATTACACAGTCTAACTGATTACCACAAGCTGAATCTTTTAAATCTAATTAGTCCATAATTAGATATTATTTGTCAAGTAACAACGAAATATATACCAGTACCAAAACCTAAACTTTTTCACCAACTAAACACACTAAGGCTGCACTGGAGGCGCTGGACCCTACGGACAGTAGCGGCCAGGATTAAAATGTACCTATGGCGGAGGCGCGGAGCCGCGGAGGTCCAGGAACCGCGGAGGTAGCCTAGGACGACAAATCAATATGCGATGATGCTTTGGTACATAAATTTTTGACAGTTCAGCTTTAGGGAAATGAACTGATTATAGGCTGATGGCCTAAAAATCTAAAGCCTCTAGATTACTTATCTCTCGTATCCTATATATTTTATCTCTCTATTAACAATTATACTACACTACTACAAAATCGATTTGTAGGAACGTCTCAATTTTTTTAGGAGCGGACTAAAATTTCACTCGTTGCTACAAATAAAATAATATTATTGTAGCATCACCCGTCCTTAGAAATACGTTTGTAGGGACGAGTAATAGTATCACCAGCCCCTACAAATCCTATAAGCCCCTAGAAATCAATTCCATCTAGATCGCAGATTGGGGACGTCATCGATCCGCGCCTCCTGCGCTCCACCAATCGCGTGTCGTCATGGCCACTACATTACCCCTCCGCCTCTCCAATCGTGTCTCTCTACCTGTTCCTTCTCTCTCCCTCTCCAATCCTCTCTCACTCCAATCCTCTCCCCTCCTCTTTCCCCAGCGCGCGAGGATCAGAGTCTGGCCATGCCCCTCCGCCTCTACTTCCTCCCCCACGCAGCCCCATTTCAGCCTTGGTAGCCGCGACCAGGGCCTCTCCAAGAGTTACATTTTTTTTTGCGATTTTCCGGTGGATTTTCTGGTACTTTTTGTTCATCGCAATTTCGCTCCAAATTCATGAAATTTCTTTAGGGGTTTTGTTGCTAGGATCTTTTTGAGCAATATTGCTTCAATCCCCCTCCTAATCTCTCGCAAATTGGCTTGGATTTTGAGTTTTCCCCAAATACGAGTTCTTGATAGGGCGTTTGGTTTTTCTCTTGATTCGTGATAGATTCTTGATTGTTTCGCAATCTTCTTCGTGGATCTGTTAGGCCTAGTGTTTTCACATCTGTGGTTCAAATTTCATCTTGCTCCGTTGTGTTTTGAGGAAGTATTTTTGTTTGAAATTTCTCCACTGCAGGTTCTTGTTGTGCAGCAGCATGAAGACGTTCACCATGAGCAGGAGCAGCGGCGCAGTCAACTTCGGGTGCGAGAGCGGTAGAGCAACGGCTGCGCAGGGCTGCACTCATGGCGGCACGTGGCCAAGGCGGGGGTGCTGTGGCAGACATGAGGGCAGGCGGCGCGAGCTGCTTCCGCAGCACGGCCGGCCGCGGAGCACAGAGCGTCGACAACGGCGTAGGGCCGCGGCTGCACACGGTGGGGCGGCGCGGAGGGCAGTGCGCCGACCTCCGGCGGCGACGCGGACGCGCACGCGTAGCGGCGGTTTTTTTTATTTTTTTAATTGATTACTAGGGGCGGGTGATTGGGTCATCTGTCCCTAGAAATCGATTTCCCGTCTCTAAAAATCGATTTCTAAGGACGGGTAATGTACCCGCTCCTGCAAACAGTTATTTTTAGCTGTGGAAAGCAGGGGCGGGTGCGACGTCCGCCCTTAAAAATACTATTTCACCTGCCTCTAGAAATCTTTTATGCGGTAGTGCTATTTACATTTTTGAAAGCTAGTGTAGCTAGTGTTCTTGCAGATTACTCAAAAGATAAGGTGGAGGGAGTAATTAATTCCCTACATTTGAACAAGAGGGATGCGTGTTTTAACGATCACAAAAAAAATTAGGTAACGAAGTTAGTAATCTGTTGAAGCACGTCACATTATCAAAAGAACAGTATGGGAAAGAGGGATGAGTAATACGTTGGAGATACTCTAAATATTTTATTTTTTTCTTTTTCCTCCAATTTCCAGCCGAACAAATCAATATTTACATGGTGGTTGAATCTCGCAGGCGCTAGAGTGTTCCTTGGCTATTAGGTATGGCGGCCGCCATGCCTCGTCGTACTAGTGGCTCCGCCACTGCGTATGTACGTCATCCGTCGCCCAGCAACTCAAGGGCGCCGATCCACCAGCGCTGGCTTCCACCCTCCACCACTGCCACCATCATCATCATCAAAGAGGCATTGGAACCAGTGCCATATAATGCGGCTCATTCTACTAATGCTTTAGGTTGAAATAAATTGGGTTGGTTTTTGATGTGAAGTGTATTTTAGGTGTGTTAAAATGTGTTGTATCAACTAATAGGGTGGGATTGAGTGTGTTCTATATAAATGTTGGATGGTTAGGCTGGGGGTTGAAATTGATACTTTGTGCAAAATAGTATGACTATATATAAATGTTGGCTCGCGTTAAGAGCCGGACCCTAAAATTAAAAATCACGCGTTCACACCATAAAATTTTATTGAAACTGATTTAAATTTGTTGAAGATGATTTAATATGACTGACAGCAACTCTGTGCAAAGCAGTGTAGCTATAACTACACGTGCGCCTCACGTCAAGAGTCGGATCCTAGAAATAAAACTTTTGGTTTACACTATGAAATTTTATCAGAATTAACTAAAATTTGTTGAAAATGACTCAGTATGACTAGCAGCTATTTTGTGCAAAGTAGTATGATTAGATCTACACATGGACGTCACGTCGAAAGTCGGACCCTAGAATTAAAAGATCGCATTCATACCTTAAATTTTTAGCGAACCTGAGTGAAATTTGTTGGAGATATCTCAATATAACTAGCAGTTACTCTGAGCAAAGCAGTATGATTAGGCCTACACGTGGGCGCAACGAGAGTTGGATCTAGAATTAAAAGCTCGCATTCACACTTTGAAATTTTAGCGAACCTGACTCAAATTTGTTGGAGATGGCTCGTAACGATTGTCAGCTACCCTATGTAGACCGGTATGTCTGGATTTATATATGAGCCTCCATATCGGAAGTAATATAAAAACTAGTAGGAGAGGATTTGATCTAGTAGTTCAAAACCGGTTTAAAGATTTTAGGTTAAAATTATTGGTTTAATTTGCTTGGGGAGAAAAGAGCAAGTAGTTTGGGTTGGCTTGGGTGGAATAGCAGGTGGGTGGAGTTAGTTTGGTTTCTAAAGTGTGTTAATAATAAAATAGTTTGGTGTAATTTTTGTTTTGTTTTCAATCCATTAGCAGGATGAATTACGACGGCTCAGCAACAACAGCAGCAGCAGCATGGATGTTGGGGCAGATGCAGCAGAATGCATGGCCTGGGCAAATTATGAGGACGACTAGTTACTCAGTAGATGCACACTACGGTACAATAATTGGGCGCGCAAAGAATAATTGGCTGAAGTAGCATATTATGGGTGTGTTATGTTTTTGGAAAAACTACTGTGAGCTATCAGATGCGAAAAAGCAGCGGTGGAAAAAACAGTTGCGCAAAAAGTGGAAGACTATTTGGTTGAATTAACTGTGGCTTTTCGAAAACTCTTTTACAAACCCTACATGTCATACACAACACTTCAACACTGACCATGCACCCCACTCGTCAGCCTATTCTTCTCCACGGAGCCACGGCGCTCGCCCCGCGTGCTGGCCCTCACTTACTCTGTGCGTCGTCGATCCGTTCATCCGTTGGCTGCTCGCCCCCGCGTGCAGGCCCTCCGCTCCCTCTGCGAGCAGGCCTATGCTCGTCCCTGCAAGCGGTATCGGTATGTGGAACTCGATTCGAAGCGCCGCGCCGGAGCTTGATTAATGGCGCTGGAGGTTGATTCGTGGCCGGTGGAGCTCGATTTGCGGCGCCGGAGCTCGCCCGCGGCGGTGCAAATAGTGGCACGCTGAATCTTGGTGAGCTTCATTGCAACGTCGACAGTGCAAGCAAAGCTTTATTGCAGAGTCAAACCTAAGTATATGATTTCATCACGCTCTTGCACCGTGCCAAAACAGTGACTTTGTTCCCCACATTAGTGAGTGGTTCAGGTTCGCTGCGTAACCTTCTTTTTCCCTTCTTTCCCCATTTTAAAACCTTTTTTAATTTTTTAATACATAGCAACTAGTACAGGCAAGATCCTATTTTTCAAAGAGAAAAAAAAACGTGAGTTCGTTCATTGCAAAGCACACCTGATTGGAGTATATGCTGTACCTTGCGCCAGCAGTTGGTCATCATTGACCTAGTATTTGTTCAACAGCGAGTCGAAGTGGGCCCAGTGTACATCACATCACGCTGACCGCGACGATGACGTCACCGCCGTTTGTGCCCGCTCCTTCGTCGCCGCCGCAGTCGATGCTTACCTATAAATACCCGCGCGCGCCGCATAATCATCTGCAACGAATTCATCCAAGCCGAACCCGGCCAATAATTAAGCAACCGGGCACACTACATGCTTACTGATCCTTTGTTGCCGACCTTGCTTGATGAAGAGCAGCGGCACCACCACCTGCAAGGAGGCCGCTTCCGGCGGCGGGAGGCCGCCGCACTGGAGGCGCCGGGACCCCGCGGCCACGGCTGTGTACGTACGTCGTCCACCCCGCCCAGTTCCGCACCGTCGTGCAGCAACTCACCGGAGCCGCGTCGCCGCCGCCGCCGGTGTCCGCCACCCACGCCCATCATCAAGGCGGCGGCAGCGCCAATGGCGGCACAGGTGCTGGTGCTGCGGGCGGTACCAATAATGCGGCGGCGCGGCAACAGGTTCAGCAGCAGAATGGTCGAGGCGAGGATAGAAGCGGCGGGCGGACGTTTGGGCAGATGCACCAGGAGTGCATGGCCTGGGCCGACGCCGATGACTACTAGACGTGCACGCATTCCGCCGGCGGGGGCTCCTCGGCCGGCGTTGGTGGCGATGGGCGCAGGAACAACCCATTTCCATAGAGTCTCTGCTACTAGTATTCGCCGGTCTCCTCGTACCTTTGCTTATTGTAAAACTAGGAGCACGGCCAAACGGCATGCCAAGTTGCCGACAGGATAGGACGGAAGTTTTAATTTATCTATCTATCTATACTATAAAAATAAAAAAATAAAAAAAATTGTTACCCACTCTAACCAACCCACCCCTCTCACAAAATAGCTCTCTTAAAACCCCACATAGAAGATTTTAGTGTTTGACCAAACCACAAAACACCAAAAAAAAATATTTCTACCCAAATCACTTATTTTTTTACCACCACGCCTCCTACCTGCCCGCTTGTACCCGGGAAATCTATTCATCACATATGCGATTTTCCGACGACACATCGCAGAAGCACTGTACATCTTCTTCCTCGAGCCACGGCGGCCGGTGAGGGGTTGCGAGCTAGGGGGGAGGGGGTGGCCGGGGTCCGAGGGTGGTATGTGGGGGGAGCGGCCGCCGGCGAGGTCGCCGGCGGCCAGGGTGGTGGCGGGCAGCGGCGGCCTTTAGGTTTCGGGTTGCCAAGGTCCGGGGCGGCTCCATGGCCTCCGGCTATAGAAAAGGAGGGGGCCGGGGGCGGCGATTCGGCCGGCGGAGGGCGAGGCGGCACGGGAGCGCCACCGGCAGGCCGGTACCGGACAACCGGTGGGCGGTGGCCGGCGGCGGGGGCGAGGCGGTGGACGGGCGGCGCAGCGGCATGCTCGGTTAGGGTTGGCGGCGGTGGAGGCGCCGGAGCCAGGGGAGGCGGGGGATGGCGGGGGAGAAGAGGACGGGGCGGAGGACAACTTCTGCGACAGCTCCGCGTAAGGATGGAAACAGATCGGATTCGCACGGAATCGGATTCGGATAACACTTTTTACCACATTTTAAATCGAATACGGATACGGATTCGGATATTCTCGGATACGAATACAAAACGGATGTCTAGGATTCGGATTCGAATTCGGATATTAACTTGATATATGAGCTAACATTTAGCTATTTTCTTTATTAGTAGTTTTAGATTATAAAATCGTTATACATGTACAAACTAAAGTATAATAATATAATAAAAATATCTAGTTAAAAATAACTTATTTATCAATAAATATGTTATTAAATAAATACACAAAAATAAAATTAGAAATAAAAATATATTGCAATAAACATATAAACAATTTTGTTATATATAAATAAAAAATATAAAAGCAATTTTAAAATAAAATAAGAATATTTAAAAGTAAATTTAATTTATTTATATCTTTATTATAAAAATTAATAATATGGTTGGTGAGAAATACTACATATAATTTTTTAAATAGTTTTTGAATGTCGAATATGGATCTGGAATCAGATAAAGAGAACCAATAAAAATCAGATTCGGATGTATCCACTTTGATATCACATTAAATTCGAATACGGATACGGATATTTATATTGACGTTTAATCGAATACAGATATCAGATAATTCGGATATCTTCCATCCTCAGCTCCGCGCGAGCTCGCATATGCGAGGAATAGACACCATGTTGTACCCGCCCGATCCCGCCGCCCATCTATCCGCGAAATCCGCCGCCGCTCCCTCTCTCAGAGCATGGCTTATAACCACGCCCACCGCCGGCTGGGAGGCGCGTAATGATGGTGGCGGGCCCCAGTGATTCAGCCAATAGGAGTGAAGGACAAGGCTCTCAGCCGGGTGCAGCGGGCGGATGGCGAGACGCCTACCGCATTCTCTCTCTTGCTCCACGTTGGCTCCCAGCCCGGGAGATCTATTCATAGCGCGCGCGATTTCATCGCGCCGCATCGCAGAAGCCCCCGGCTCGCCCTATTCATCGTCTTCCTCGAGCAGGGGAGGGGAGAGCGGCCGCCGGCGGGGGTTGCGAGCTAGGGGAAGGGGAGGGGTGGCCGGGGAGGGGTGGTAGGTGGGCGGAGCGGCCGCCGGCGAGGTCGCCGGTGGCCGGGGTGGTGGAGGGCGGTGGCGGCCTTATCATTCCGGGTTGCTGGGGGGCGGGGCGGCTCCATGGCCGCCGGCAATAGAGGAGGGGTCGGGGGCGGCGGCGGCCAGGCGGTGGCGGCGGATCGACCGGCGGAGGGCGCGGCGGCGCAGTAGCGCCGCCGGCCGGGCGGGGCCGGACAACCGGTGGGCGGGGCCGGCGGCGGGGGCGAGGAGAAGGCGGCGGCGTGCGGCGGCGGAGGGCGCCGTGGGCGGCGCCGGAGCCTGGGAGGCGGAGGAAGGCGGGGGGAGCAGGGGGCGGAGCGTAGCTGCAACAGCTCGGCGCGAGCTCGCACGAGGGAGGAATAGACGCCCCCCTCCCAGCCACCTTCGCGCCATCTATAATACTTGGCCTCAGATCGCGTCCCCATCTCTGCCCCTCGCGCAGATCCCGGGTCCGCCCAGCCAGCCGCCATGCCAGCGCCTCCGCACGCCAGTCCGCTATCTCCGCCCCAACTGCAGTCTCCTCGCCGCCGCCGCCCTCCTCCTCGCCTCTCGCCACTCCTCGCGGCGCGCCCCGTCATCCACCCTCGCGCCATCGCCGTCGTCGGAACCCTAGGCCGTCGAGTCGGAGCTCCCGTCGGCGGGGAACCGGGTGGGGGAGGATGCAGCTGTGGATCTAGACGAGCATGCGCAGCATCAACATCTCACCATCTCCACCAGCAATGGCGTCGTCGACTCCATGAAGGTGCGCATCACGCCGCAGCCGCCCCCACCGCCTTCGCGGCCGTCCCGGCTCACGCGGGCGCCGTACCCACCTGCTTGCCTTCAATTTGCGGCCGCCTGCCGGGCGCTATGCTTAGCGTCCGCCGATTTGCCACCGCCTTGCCCGCGTCCCTCCGCCATCTCTGACGCCGCCGCACCGTCCGCCGGCCTATCGTCGCCGCTGCCTGCTCATGATGAGGCTCCGTCCTTGCCGCAAAAATCAGACCTCAACCCCGCCGCTCCTTGCTTTCTCCCCTGCCGCTGCCAGGTGTCATCCTCTCTAGCTGCTCCTCCCATCCTACCCTGCCGCAACCATCAGAGATCCATCCTGCCGCTCCCCAATTAGCGATGTTATCGTGTCCCTCCGCTGCCATCGCCACCGCCGCCGCCTAGCCATGGCGAGCCTCTCTCTTTGCCGCAGCCATAGACCTTCACTGTTGCTACCCAACTAGCAGGCAGCATCTTCTTGCCTTGATGATACATGACATATCCGTGCATGTCTGAAGAACTGAAGGTATTATCTCACCCGTTGCCTGATCTTTTAGTCTTCCTGCTTATTTTTATGTTTGTCCTGCCCTGATCCAAGATTTTTTAACTTGACATTTATTTAACGATGGTATTTCAGCCAACAAAAGAAAATAGCTTATCTATTAACATGCTGTAACAATTAGTGGTCAGAGTTAGCTTCAATGATAAGATTGCTTTTCAGATCAATGCTATTAGAACTGAAGTATGATGCCCATAGCTCAATTTCATTCGCCTGCTTGGAGCTTCTATTGTTTTATTTTCCACTGGATTTTACAGCTCATTGCATGCCTTCCGTTCCTTGCCTTGATATAATGCCACGGTGATTGAATGACAAGTGTTTTATGGCTTCGGTGACTTGGAGTCCAAGGGATTCCTCATTCATCAGCCATTTTCCATTTAATGCAACGAGTAAGCAAGCCAACAAAAATGATGCAAAAGGTAGCCTTTATGCTATTCAAAGTAATTTACACCATTATAAAACAGATACCCTTAAAATTTTCTTCCATTGTGCTTGCAACAGAACTGCATTACAAGAACCGAATCTGCCCACTCGAAAAAGTATTGATGTGACGATGCCGCGCTCCCAGAAATGGAACAAAGGTAGCTTCTGATATCTGCAGTTACCAATCTACACCTGTAGGCACCAGCATTGTTATCACAAGATAACAAACCATTCACTTTTATTAGGTTCGTTCCACAAATCTTCTGAAGTGCTCATCCAACTTCTGTTTATCACAGAACCTGCTTTTGGATATATTTTGGCATGAGCTAGCCCCCCTGTTTAGCAGTGGTGCTCCAAGATAAATGATGATGGCACACCCTTTCTCTTGCGTTTATGCTACCACATTAACTATGTTTATCCCAAATACATGACTTGCCTTCATGTGTGCTATTAAATCCTTTGCTCCGGAGATAAAAATTTCTTTTCAGTATCTATTATAAATTATACGGACCTATCAGACCTATTGTTTTAGCAGATTTAATTATTTTAGTAATCGTTCGATACGGTATAATCCAACTTTACTTTATTATATGAATTTTGAATCTCATATTATTTTTAAATATAATTATTCTTTAATCATATGATATTTTTAAATAAAAATATTCTTTAAACCAAGGTTCTTAAGGCGTCGCCTAGGCGAGGACTAGGCGACAAGGCGTGCTCGTGGTGGTAGGCGTCCCCCTCGCCTTGCTAGGATGCCTATGGCGTCCGCCTTAGGCACAAGGCGTCCTCCTGGGCGTCCCAGAGGACGAGGCGGGCGCCATAGACGGGGTATCGCGCGGGAAATCCAGGGGCGCGCGGGAAATCGGAGGGCCCAGCGGGAAATCGAGGGGCGAACAGGGGCGGGCAGGAAATCGAAGGAGCGGGCGCGAAATCGAGCGGCAAAACCGCCCAATCCCTACAAAATCGAGGGAGAATAGAAAGAGAGAGGGAAGAACGAGAGGGACTGAGGAGGCGGAAGAACTCACGGCGCCAGGGCGAATCTTGGGCGACGGCGACCCCTGCGCCGCTACGCATCTCCGCCTATCCGAGAGGCCACTGCCCCGTGCCGCCCTGCCTCCTCTGCGCCACATCTGCTGGTCGGCGGCCCGTGCTCCTCTGCACCTCTTCTGCTGGTCGACGGTAGCTGGTCTGCGGCCTCGTGCGGCCCTTTGCAAGACTTTTTTTTTCCCCGAATGCGCAGGAGAACTGCGCATCAATATATTAAGAAGAGGAAAAAAAGAGGGAAAGAGCCCCAAATACAAAACAGCTACAAGGTTAGAGAGCCTGTAGCACGCCCTGAAAAAACACTAAAAACTGTCTGTCTTTCTAAGAAAACAAAGCAGGACCAGACACTGGACCAATTAGGAGTAAGGAGCTAGGGCGAGGAGATGAGTAACTCCTCGAGCCCCTACTAAAGGCCAAAGATGTACTTCTTCTCTAAAAACAGCGACAACTCTGGCTAAGCTAGGAGTACCACCGTCAAAAACACAATGATTACGATGCTTCCAGATTGACCAAGCTCCCAAAATAATGATGGAATTAAGCCCCTTTTTTTCTTGTTGACCAGCCACCCTGTTATTCACAGCAACCCACCGGTCCACAAAGATACTATCCTCCATCTGTGGAGCAAGGAATTGTAACCCAAGGGACTGCAGAATAGTGTACCAGATCTGCCTTGTGAAAACACAAGAAACCATCAAGTGATCGATTGTTTCTCCGACTTGATCACAAAGTGGACACTTTGGAGGATGAGTGAGACCACGCCGTGCTAATATTTCAGCTGTCCAACATCTGTTATGTGCCACTGTCCACAAAAAGAACTTGCATTTCCTTGGGGCCCAATTTTTCCAGATTAGTTCCCAAGGGTTGAAATGAGTTGATCCGACAAATAAGGCCTCATAAGCTGATTTGGTGGAATACATACCAGAAGTTGTGAATTTCCAAATGTGTGTATCCTCCACTTCAGGTTGCAGCACAACAGTTGAGAGCAGCTCCCATAGGTGAAGATATTCGACCAGCACAGGCACAGTTAATGCACCCTTTATATCTGAAATCCAACTTCTACCAGTAAAAGCATCAAAAACTGTTTTCTTTCTTGCTCTGGTTGCTATAGAGCTGAACAGATGTGGCAAGGCATGTTCCAACCTCTGACTAAGAATCCACCTATCAGTCCAAAAACGAGTATTTTTCCCATTTCCAACTACTGTCTCCACAGCCATTGCAAAGAAGGAAATGACTTGAGGTTGAGCTTGGACAGGAAAGAAGGCCCAAGCCTTTCCTGGTTTTGTTTTTTTGGAGCCATAGCCACCTAAGTTTCAAAGCCCAGCCTAAATTCTGAAGATTAGAAATACCTAGACCCCCCAAATACAGTGGTCTTGTAACCTTTGGCCAAGCAAGTAGACAATGACCCCCTTTTGCATCTTTTCTTCCTTTCCATAAAAATCCCCTTCTTATCTTGTCAATAGCTCGTAATGCCCAAGGGGGTAAATCCAGTGCCATGACAATGTAAATCAGCATTGAAGTGAGAACAAATTGCACCAAAATTAATCTGCCCGCTTTGGTGAGCAGCTCAGATTTCCAGCTAGGCAGTTTATCAGCAATTTTCTCAATAATGGGTTGGATTTGTGTTTTGGTTAGCTTGAGAGGGGAAAGGGGAACCCCTAGATACTTACAGGGAAAAACTGAAATCTGACATGGTAAAGAGTCCAGCAAGACTGCCCTGTCATCTTCATTACATCTGATGGGGAGAACACTGCTTTTTTGTAGATTTGTTGTTAGACCAGATGCTGCACCAAAAAGCTGATCCAAGATAATTTCAATGTCATGAGCCGAGGGCCTCAAGAATAGGACCACATCATCTGCGTACAAGGAAATTCTATGCTGCAAAGCTCTTCTGGCCAAAGGTTGCAACAAATGCTCAACTTCAGCTTTTTTCACCAAATGACATAGCACATCCATGGCCAAAATGAAAAGCATTGGTGACAGTGGGTCACCTTGTTGCAAACCTCGCTGATGATGTATTTTCTCCCCCGGAGAACCATTTAGCAGTACTTGAGTGGAGGAGGTTGCAAGGAGTCCACTGATAATATCACGCCAAATAATTCCAAAACCCAGCTGCTTTAGAACTTCTAAGAGAAAAGGCCATGAAACTGAATCAAAGGCCTTGTTAATATCCAATTTCATGAGGATACGGGCTTGCTTCTGCTGGTGTAGAAACTTGGTAGTGTGGTGCACCAGCATGAAATTGTCTAGAATAAAATGACCTTTGATGAAAGCACTTTGATTAGGGGAAACCAACTGGTCCAGTCGACCTGCAAGTCTATTGGCAAGGATTTTTGTAATGAGTTTGGCGACAGAGTGAACCAAACTGATGGGTCTATATTTTATAATCCTTGATATTTGAAGCATCTTCTTTTTTTTGGCAATAAAGTGATGAAGGCCGAGTTTAACAGCTCGAAGTTATCAAATTCTCTGCTCCACACAGCTGATAAAGCAGCCATTATATCTACTTTTATGATCTGCCAGCACACCTTATAAAATTTTCCTGTAAAGCCATCAGGTCCAGGGGCTTTATCCGAAGGTAACAGGTTTATTGTCTTCCAAACTTCCTGTTCAGAAAAAGGTGTTTCCAATTCAGTGAGATCAAGGCTCGGCATGTCCAATTCAGTCAAGTTAACTGTCACTTCTCTGTCCTTGTTTTTTCCCAACAGGTTGCTGTAGAATTCAAAAATATTCTGCTCTTTTTCCTCATGCTTGGTAAGCACCACTCCGCTATCATTTGTGAGCCGACTAATGAAATTCTTCCTCTTGCGGTGGCGGGCGTGCGCATGAAACAAGGCTGTATTGGCATCCCCCTCGCTGAGCCAAGTAATGCGAGATCGGCTTCTAGCGATTGTGTGCTGTAGAGAGGAAAGTGCCAAACAATGTGGCTTGAGCTTGTTCTTTAACCAAAGCTCTAGCCTTGAAAGGACTCGAGAATCTTGTGCTATTTCCAACTGATGCAGCACTTCTCTGGCCAATGCTAACTGTGAGTTGACATGACCCACTTTCTTTTGGCTCCAACTCTGCAAGCTTCTCACAGTAGCTCTGAATTTTCTTGCCAGGGTGTCGAAAGGACAATGAGATACTTGTTCAGACGCCCAAGCAGTTGCCACTGTCTCCTGAAAACCCTCTAATTTGGTCCAAAAGGCCTCAAAATGAAATCTGGCCTTGCCTGGGAGAACATCCTGTAGTCCTAGCAGGAGAGGGCAGTGGTCTGAACCATCAGTGGCACAGCTCTGAAGAAGACAATTAGTAAAAAGTTGTTCCCAGCTGGTCGAACAGAGCACTCTGTCAAGCTTGACCAGCGTTGGAGAATCCTGCTGATTGGACCATGTGTATTTGCGACCGATCAAAGGCAAATCTTTTAGTTCCAAGTCATTAATCAGACGACGAAATCTCCCCACCATTGCTCTGTTGACAAGTCCATTATTCTTATCTTTTGACCTTGCTATTAAGTTGAAATCTCCAAGTACCAGCCACGGCCCAATGCATGCAGCTCGCACATCTCGGAGTTCTTGCAAGAAGACGACTTTGTTATCATCTCCCTGAGGGCCATAGACACAAGCCACCAGTTTTGCGAGTTGGCCGGGGAGAACTGAATGGAGACACTGAAAGTATCCAAGCGGGTAGCGTTGTCTAGTCCTAACCCGTGGCGCCAAGCCACCAGAATTCCCCCGCTAGCACCGATGGCTGGCAACTCCAGCCAATGAGGAAAATCAGATCCAAGCAAAGATAAGATGCATCCCCGAGAAATACCCGACATTTTAGTTTCTTGTAGGCAGACCACATCAACTTGACAAGAGGTGATCAGAGTTCGTAGAGTATCCTGCCGTGCTCTGGAGTTTAATCCACGCACGTTCCAGCAAAGTATTTTGGCGGGATTCATTTGTACAAGTAAGGAAACGACCGTAGGCAGGAAATAAAATCAGCAAGCATCAGTTGCTAGGCCCAACTCCTCCAGTTCCTCATCATCAGGAGTGGCCCACCCAAACAATGCAGACAAAGCTTTAGCTCGAGTGTCAGGAAGCGTCGCTGGCCCAGTGAAGAGCTTGCTATATTCTTCTAAGCTCTGCTGATCATGCCACCCGACTCACCAATGAGATCCAGAGCATGCATCACCTTCTTCTTTGCTCTCAGGGAAGCGCCACCTGGAGTTTCTGGCTCATAACCGGCGATACGACGGCTGCGACGCGGCGGGGCCACCGGAGCGCAAACCCGGGAGCGCAGTCTGTTGGCCCGAGGAGTAGGGAGAATTTTCGTCGTCCTTTTTCTTAATTTAGCCATAAAACTTCTCCTCTGGCCAGAGCATTGATTCGACTTAAGTGTGCTGGGACGAGCCAGAGAATCACCTGGCGCAGGAGGCACATCATTAGAACTTGTGACGGCAGGATGCTGCAGTTTCTGCCGCCGAGAGTAGACCTTCGCAAAACCAGGAACCAGAGGGGAGGGTGACGTCGGGGATTGCATCTGCTGCCTTTGAGGGGAGTTCGTCTCTGGTATTGGGGCCGGCTGCGAGACCAGAGCCACACTATCTCCATCAGCGTCTACGGAAAGAGCGACAGGAGCAGAAGGAAGGTCCGACGGAGGAGCGTCTGACATAACCGTCAAACAGGGAGTGGGGGGCAGGTCATCAATGGTGCCAAGCGCCGGAGACCTGCCAGCCCGGGCTTCCTCGATGGAGATCGCCGCCGCAGAAGATGCGCCCGTAAGAAGCGCGAAGGAGGACAGGCCATCAACAGTGGCGAGCACTGGAGGCGTGTCCTCCCAAGAGTTGCAGTTGGTGGACATCGTCGTCCAAGATGTTTCCGCAGGGGGTACAGGGGGAGGCACGCCGTCTACAGTGGCTCGCACTGGAGGCATACCATCCCGAACAGTGACAAAGGAGGACACGCCATCGACGGTGCCAAGCACCGGAGACGTGTCAGCCGGAGGGGAGGCCGCAGAGGTCGTGGCCGACGAGGCGTCTGCCTTGATCACCAAGGAAGCCACCATCGGGAAGGAGGGTACGCCGTCGAAGCCGCCAGGGACCAGAAGCGAAACAGATGATGTTGCAGGCAGTGGGGATTGGTTCGATGTCTCCGGGAGTGCCACCATCGAAGAAAGGATAGTTGCGGGAGCCGAGGCTGTCGTCTCCTTGGCATCAGTAGAAGCCGTCGCTAGAGGAATTGCGGACGCCGCCTCGGGAGCAGGGTCTGGCTGAGCACCCAGAGCCGCCCGGGGAACCCGGCCATCAATGTCGAGCGCAGGGGCCGGAACGTCCTCTCGGTTACCGTCACGGCCCCTGCTGATTGGGAGCACGGGGGCCGAAACGTCATCACTACTCCCGTCGCAGCACCCAACGGAAGATGGGCCCAAGCGAGAGTGAACCGAAGCGCGTTGGGCCCCCCTGATGGGCCTGGCCTTTCCACCGCAGTCGGGGTCGGAGAAGAAACAGAGGTCCGCCGGACCCATCGCCGGCGACGATGACGATTAGAGTCTGACGATGTTGGGGGAGGTGGAGGAGCATCGGCGGGCTCCCCACGCGCCGTCACCGCAATCTTGACGGGGTAGCAGAGGGTTCGTTTTGCCTGCTCGACACCCCCCCTCCCCCCCGGCGACCTCCAGCTCTGGGATCACAAGGTCAATCAAAGGGGGGATGGAGCTCGGGGAAGAACACCATGCTGCTAAATGAAACACTTGACGTTGTGTGGCTGTTTCTGGGTGGATAGCACAGGGCACACAGTCATCACCCAAAAGCTGCGCGGCCGTCTCCATATCCCAGGCATGCGCCAGGATGCCCCGGAGCTCAACATCCACTGCCGAAGGGAAGGCCGCCGCCTCCGAGTGGAGGAAGCGCGACCACCGCATGAGATGAAGACGAGCCGGGGGAATCACCAGGGGTCTTCCATTGTTGAAGATTCTCGTGGCCGATTGCTCGTCCGGTGAAATCAAGAGGAAATTAGCTGGTCCGAAGTTGTGTAGGGACAGCAGGTGTTCCTCGATCTCGAACCGGCTGGCAATGGCGGGCAGGATGAGTTCCAAGATGCCGCCAGGATTGTCAGCGATCACAGAGAGGCCAAGTAATTCATCTGTAGTCTCCCCATCCCCTCCCCTCTGCTTCGCTGCTCGCGCCGTCTCTGCTGCTTGCTTTGCTGCTAGTGCTGGCTCTGCGGCTTGCTCTGCTTTTTGCCTCTAGCCCTCTACTGCTTGCTTAAATACTAGTGTGTGGCTCTGCTCCGCCATTTAAAATCAACTCATATCGTTATATGTTAGTGGCTTTGTGATCTGTGCCTGTTTTGTTTACTCTTTATGCCATGTGATGCTGCTTTGTGCTATGGGCTAGCTAATCAATATACAAATGCTATGGTCTGTCATCTACGACTAGTATACACTATACGACTAGTATCTACAGCTCAACAAAGGTATGTACATACTACTAAATTTTGCTGTCATGGTTATATTTTAGGATGTCTATGGCGTCGCCTCGCCGCGCGCCTTATATGCCTAGGCATTGTGAGGGGGTAGGTCGCCACGAGTCGCCGTAGTGCCGTGAGAACATTGCTTTAAACACGTGCTTGTGGCACATGCATCTCCAACAATATGTCAGTAATAGATTAGTCACTACAACTTTATGATATAAACTTATTATGTATTAGGTATGTCAGTAATATATGATTTCATTATTTTGACAATCTAATTTTGACATAGATGAGTTCCAACAAGCTTCCAGTGTCGCGCGGGCATGAGGCCGTGGCAATGGCCATAGAGAATGCTGGGCCAGTGCATTTCTTCATGACTAGTATCATTTGAGATTCCTATCGCTGCTCGCAACAGTATCTTAAACCAATGACATTTCAAATTTGCATCTTTCAGAAATTGGACATGTTATTCTCTTATATAGAGAAAGCTCAATATAAATGTACAAGCATAATTCTTACTGATGAGTGATGAGTTTATCAACAAGTAGATGGTATTCAGCCCCTGCATATTGTGAAAATAGAAATAAGGAATATATTTCATTTAGCATAGAGTTGTCTTCTAATTAGATTTAAAAATACCGACAACATATGGGTTTGTATGCCCTCCATTATTGACACGATGATCCATGAACTACATTCTTGAAGATGTTATTTTAAGCAAGATTACTGTGTATTTAATTAACTCTCTATATTTTTCCTTTTATGCTTTGGATACTGAAGATGATTTAGTTTCATCAACTCTCTATATGAAGGTTGCTTTACTTAATCTCACTGAAATATCATCAACTTGGGCAAGGGTTATTGATGTCATGGATAGTGAGGTATCATTACAGGGCACCACCCAGTATGGATAATCCTTAATATTTTCTTTCCTTTATTTTCAACTTCTTTTTTTCCTTTAAATTCAGTCAGGGTCAAGATTGTTTGGTTTTATTGGGGCTGGTGCTATGCTGGGGAAACTTTTTTGTTCATTGTTTGCTGCAAGCATGGCATGGCTGGGACCTGTGCGTACCATTTATCTAAGAAGATTCTCTTAATAACATAATAAATACATGTATAGTATTTAATGAAATGTAATATCTGAATGAACAGTTATGCTTTTATTGTCATCCCTCTTGCTGGAACTTGCTACTATATGATCTATAAAGGAATTTTTTTTTGAACGAACATCTATAAAGGAATTCACATTGATGATATTCAGGGTTCAACTGAACTGTTGGAGGGTACATGATTTTTCAGAAAATTTTCAATTGCATACATTATTTTGTTCTGAGCAGTATATGTTCTCCAGTGATTTCTTCTTATTGCTTTGAGATGACCAATCTGCAATCCCGCGTCTTCTGTAGACAAATTTTGTGGTTCATTGCTACCACAAAGATAATCCACATCTCTGTGATCAACTGTGATTTTTTTTAATGATTAATGATGAAAACACAAGTTGGAAAAGTTGCCATTAGGTCCTGAGTCCTAGCTGTTTCTCTCGCGCTTCTTTTTTTTTTCCTCCTGAGCTTTATTTTTGTTTGGACTGCCTTGTACCATATTTTTTGCTTCTTAATATAATTGTAGGCAGTCCTCCTGCCCGTTAAAAAGAAAAAGGTTGCATTTACACTGAATTTGTAGGCAGCACTAGGATTTGGTTTGGCATTTACACTGAAGTTGGAAAAGTGCAGTTGTCTTATCCTTCTTTTACTTTCAGGTATGGTTATAAATATGTATCTCTACATGCACTGTCAAGCTTGCATGTAATTATTTGAACATATCATGGTACAAAGAGCACATCAATTGCTCTCCAAATCACCTTTTCTCCATGATTTTCAGAAACTGACAATAATAGCTACCACAATTGGATTTCTGAAAAATTTTATTCTGCAGAAAGGATGTGCAGGAATTATTTCTTTCTTATAATCTAGAGCAATTTACTTTTATAATTTTTCAAATATGTTATTGGCATGATGATGTAATAATGGACAATGATCGTATGCATTGGATGATGCAAAATGTCAGATCTTTATCCATTTTTTATTCTAAAAAAGGAAGGTTGGAGCATTATGAATACCTTGACAATTTATTTCATAATATATTTTCAGTATGTTTTTCCAGTATTCATTAACATTTTTGTGATGGTTCTCTTTCATCAAATTTATGTGATAAATTGAATCTATCTTTCTTGTTAAAGGGTATACAAGGAGGATAAGCTTGGTAACCTCCATTCCTCCTGTTCATTCCATTTGACCCATCCCATATTCAGATTTCTATCTGATGCAGTTATTATCTTAAACCACGTTAGCTTCAATTATTGTTCATCAATCGTACTGCCCTAGCTTTTATTCATTTTGTCTCACACTGCGACGACGAGATCTATTCGTCGAAGCAGATGTCTACAATCATATTATCGTGGCTACAAAATTTCTTATTGATTAGGATATCCGTAAGTATTATTTTTATAAAATATATTAATCATTTAATTCTCTACTATTATATAATGTATAATACATGTATGTGTAATATTTTATTTTTTAACTCATACGCATTACGCATATAGAATGCAGCATCTGACCACAGCCCGATATCTTTAGAAATGTTCTAGGAGACCCGTGGGCATCATCAGCACTAAAAGGTGATAGAAGCACGTAACCATGATACACCAAGTTGCAGGGATGATAAAAGATGGACCCCTCCTCCATGTAATGTGCTGAAAATAAATTTTGATGGGGCTTTTAGACAGCAAGAGAAAGATGGGGCATGGGGTTTTCTAATAAGAGAGTGATGGTCGCGGGGTGCTGGCAAGAACTGGGCGTCTCACGGCAGTGCACGATGCTTTGGTGGCTGAAGGTGAAGCTTGTTTGGCAGCGCTCCGAGCAGCAACGGAGCTGAGGATCTCCAGAATCATTCCGGAAACAGACTCAAAGAATCTGGTTCAGGCCATTACAACATGTGACTGATCAGGCACCAGGTGGAGTCATTTTCAGAGAAATAAAGGAGATGCTGTCGCTGCATTTTAATCCTCATAGAATTGTTTTTCTACCCGTTCTTGTAATAAGTGTGCACACGAGTTAGCTCATTTTGGCCTAGCTAGGGACCCAGATCAGCCGATTGTTTGGCTTGATCCCCTCCCAAGATTTGTACGGTCTTTGTTGGATTGCGATGCTGCTGATCCAGAATCTGGTGTTTGAATGAATGAGCAAAGGTTAAAAAAAAGGTGATTTTAGTAGTGTCGTTAATTATCTTAGTATTAGTATTGATGTTCATTTATAAAGTGTATATATAGTATATCTGCTACTCCTTCAATATCTTAATAGCTTTATTGCAGTCGTTAGAATTGGTCTACATACGGTGCTAATTTGATGCCATCACGCAACACAGGCCTGTAGTGAAGTATGTCTATGAGTATATATTATAAGCACCTTTGTGCAAGTCTCTCGATTAGATTGTATAAGATTAGACTTGATTGTTATAATACATTAATAAATAATTTAAAATTTTATTAGTCTTGATGCAATTTAACTATTTTTAAATGATTTTTCTTTAAACAAGTGTTTGAGGCACGTGCATCTCCACTAGTATAATATACAGTAATAAAAATTGTCAACCTTTCATGGTTATAAATGGAACACAGTTTCGTGTCCATTTGGATTTTGCAACACATACATCTTCCGTGAACAAGTTACTTTTTCAAATTTCCAAAACTTATTTAAACGAGCAACGAACGGGTAGCTAGGCGCGCAGAGGCAGCCGGCGCGCCTGCGACTACGACTGCTCCACAGACCACAGGTGAAGAGGAGGTGAGGCGGCTTGTCGTTGTCGCTATCTCTGCCACGTGCAGCATTCCTCAGCCAAAATTGACGTTGACCAGTCAAGCCGCAGGCCCACGGCCACTGCAGCTACGACCGATGACGTGTCGGGCCGGCCCAGGCAGGCCCACGGCCATGACCACTAGCATACTTCTACATGACGACGCGAGCATGATATGTCGTGACGCAAACAGGGACTATGCAAGGAATTTATAATCGGCGAATGAGACTGCTAGCTAGCTTCTCACAGCACTTATTACTATTTTTGCAATTTCAAGTGTGATTCTATACTTTTCGGGTCTAGTTTCAATGTACTCTCTACGTCTAAATTCATTGCATGCACGTGGCATATCTGTAAGTACTATTATATTTCCTTCATTCTAGATATTTTTATAAAATGTCTCATTTTCATCGTAATTTAAATTGCTATTGTTAGGTTGATCTCATCCGAGTGGACGCCCAGCCCAACATGGCTGGTGGCCCCCGTCGCGCAGTGCCATATAAAACAGAGAGGTGGGGTCAGTGGCTCATGACACGAGGTTCGCTGTCCCTATGTTTCCCCACTGAAAACCCTAGTCGCGACCCGATCTTTGAGAGGCACTGAAGCGACGGGAAGCCTGCCACCCCTGCACCACGCCGCCTTCGACCGTTACGTCTCCGGCGACCCTGCGACGGCCACTGCACCGCGCCGCCACCACCCCTGCATACCCGCGACGCTGTTGTACGGCGCCATGGAGGCGGTACGGGCTACAAGCTATGATTTTCCCCAACAGAAAGTGAGTTTCCAGTTCGATCTACATCTAGTCGGTGCAATTGTATTAACAATGGCATCAAGAGCCGATCTAGAAAGTAGATTGAGTGTGGGAAAGAAGGATTCAACTGCGAATCAAAAGGATCAAAGAAAAAAGAATGTAAATACCGATCTCGGATCGGAAAAGTTAAACCCTAACCCTAGAACAGTGAAGAGAAATGGCGGATCGGCAGGAGCCTACCTGGCTTTCTCTGATTCGGCCTCCATGGCGAGCCTTGGAGCTCCGCTCCGCCGCAGCAGACGACCCCGGCCGAGCTGTGAGCTCGGGCGGGAGAGCACCGCCGCGGGTTTCGTCCGTGCGCGGCAAAGCACCGACGAGGAGCCCCTCGACGGCGACGCACCCACACTCCGGTGGACGCGCGCGCTGGCAAGAGGGCCCGCGTCGGCACCGGCACTACCTCCTCGGCAAGCTCTGCTCTAGCAGCCGCTCCGTCGAAAAGAGAAAAGAAAACAGGAGGAGAGGGTAAGAAGTGATACAGAAGGGGCTCTAGGGTCGCTGGCCGTCGGCCGGCGACCAGATCTCACGACCCACCGGCGAGAGCGGCCGATGGCGGCTCTGACTAGGCAAGAGCTCGGAGGCTAGAGCCCCGTCGCAGTGCTGCTCGTCGGCGGCGTGCTCCCGCTCGGGTGAGCGCGCGTGTCGGCGAGGGGGCCTACGGCGGCACCACCTCCTCCTCCGGCGAGCCGCACAAGGGCCGTCTTCGCTCGGTGTGCTGGAGAGAGAAAGGGAAAGTTTTAAATGAAGCTAGGGTTTAGGGGGGGAGCGGTCGACGCTAGGTTTTGCCTTGGCGAAATCGATGGGCAGTTGTCGGATGAGATCCGACGGCCAAGAGCGCCCCGACGGCTGGCGGGCCAAATCTGGCCCAGGCAGGATCTCTGCGCTGGCCAATTTCCCGGCCCAGGCCCAGGTTGCAGCCTGGGTGTGGGGGTAGCTGCGCGGTCGGCTGGGCCACAGGCCGAGAGACGAGTCTGGGTTGAAATTTCGGCTTGAAAAGTTCACAATTTTTTGTTCTTTTCAGAAGCAATTCTTTGTTGCTTGTTTGTAAAGTTAAATCTCTGATTAAATTTGAACTAGTGGGATAACTTTTCAGAGAGTAGATAAGAAAAGTAAATGCTTCTGAAAAGTATAAAACATTCACTGAAAAGTATATTCTCTATTCATTTTTGAACCAACGGGATAAATTGTTTAGAGAGAAAATCAATATACAGAAATGTTTAGAAGTTTAATTACTTCTGAAAAGAAAGAAAAAGTTTTCCGTTGCAAAGAAAAGTTTTATCTTTCAATTAAGTCGGAACCAACGAGAAGATTTAATTGAATGTATAGTTCAAAAGGTCTTAGGTGAGTTTTTCCCTGTGGATAAAAGCTATATTTAAAGTATAAAAGATAGAAAAGCTTCCGCTGTTTATAGTCAAAGTTGAGTTTTGGCATTATTCTGCCATATGAAGTCTCAAAGTTGAGCTTTAGTGGACTCAAAAAGATAATTCTCAAAGGAGAGACATTTAAAGTTAATTATGATATTGTTATTTTCTGAGCAATGTTGATGACAACAATATTATAATTTTTTATGAGTCATAACTTAAAGTTTAAAGTATATGGTAAGTGTTGCATCAAAGTAATCCTTTTTTCAAAGAATCGATAAATAAGTGCTCTTAAGCTCGAGAAATGTATTTCTAGTTTTCACTGCAATAAAGTTAATTATCCTCTAATTAAATTCGAACCAACGAGAGAATTTAATTTTGAGGGGCAGATATATAGTTTTAAAGTTTATTGAGTTTTCCATACATTAATTCTGTTTCTACCCAACGGTGATATGGAATTAATGTAAAAGAAAGATGTTTTATTCTATTTCTGCCCAACGGTGACATAGAATAGAACTTAAAGTTTTCATTATTATCTTTTCAGACAAAGATTTGCATGGTGTCCTTCTTGACGGGACAAAAGAAATTGAACTGGGTAGAAAGAAGGCCATTGCATGAGAAAGTGTCTTCTCTATAAAGAATGGCTTGAAAAGAAAAGTACTCATGGATATTGCTCCACGAAAGGTAGATAGAGCAATAAGAGCTCATTTCGAGAAATGTCTCTTATGTACTCTCAATCAAGTGGAATTGATTTTAAGTTCAGTCAAAGTTGTGATAACTCATGCATGGCTAATTTGACCAACGTCGGATTAAACATGTGTGTCATGGAACATTCAGATTTATTTTTGAAATGATGATTGAATGCGTGTCAATCCTGACATTATGTCCGGGATGGAATAATACCTGCATGGCGAGGTAAATTTCAAATAGTGCTTATCCTGCATGGCGGGAGAAAATTGTGATAACTCATGTGCTTCTCATGTGCTTTTGGTGCATCTCATACTGGGAGAAAAGTTTGGAGTAGTTTTTATGCTATTCTAGAATTCATAAGCACTCAATGAGTTTAAAAGAAAAGAAAGTTACATACAAACCTTAAAATTAGAAAAATATGCGAGCGTGATTTGCTAAAGTACTGGTAACAAAGGACTTTGTTGAGTTCTCGAAGTGAAATGAGGAAAAGTACTGCCCTATGAAATGAAGGACTCTGTTGAGTCTAAAAGTGAAATGAGTAAAAGGTATTCCCATCCAAATTAAGAAATTACTTTATTTTGCATGATGTAATTATGTGGATGAAGTAAGTAATAAAAGTTTTCTCATTCACAAAAGTTGTGAATAGTTTTCGAAATTATGGCAGAAAAGTTCAAGCCGCATTTTTAGGGGGAGAAATGTGAGACAGTTAATAAAGATACTCCCCTGTAATGTGCATTGAAAGCAAAAGTTGATCTATTTGAAGAATGAATGTGACAGTTAGGGGGAGTACAACGGGAAGAATGAATGTGACAGTTAGGGGGAGTACAACGGTCACTATACTGATACCCCTATGTAAAAAAATAGTTAAATTACAGCATTCATGCTGGATGACCCCCAAAGATAGTAAGATGGTGCTTGCAGAGCACATATAAAGTTTTTAACAGATGGGACCCAAAAAAAGAGATTTACTGATATGCCATCTTTACAAAAGATGGCAAAATCTGGGGGAGCATGGTATGTAGAGACCTAAGACTTGAAGAGAAGTAGGAATGCGTGTCCACTTCGATGATTCAAGAACAACAAGTATCTCATATGTGCTGATGTTGTATACAACACATGTTGTTAGCTCTCAAAGAAAATGAATAAAGTAAAGAAGGATCTTGTTACGCAAGATTTCATTAGTCCATTACCATTTGGCAAAAGGAGCAACAACAGCCCTATACAAAGTAAAGAAAATCAAATAGAGGCTGATTCCATCTCATTTGAAGAAGTCATAAGAATTCCATGTGTTAAGTCCATGGAAAAAGGAATGATTCCTAAAAGAGCCATCACACTTGGTTATAATGGACCTACAAAGCGAAATGTGACTCCAGAGGGAATGTTGAAAGATATAAAGTAAGACTTGTGTCAAAAGATACAAAGAGAAGAAAGTTTGGGTTTAAAAAGAGATTGAGGAGGAAAATAGATTTTAAACAAAGTTAAAGAATGGGAAATTTGATTTCCACTTCTTAAATGAAGATAACATCCTACTTTCTAGTGGCGAAAGTGGCCATCGAACTCGCCGATGAACACGCCGAGTCTCGTACTTGGCGTGCCAGCTGTCGGTGTTTATCGCCAAGCCTGCTCAGGAATACCCTTAGCAGTAAGGTTTGTAGGTAAGGATCGACTACTCTGGAACTCGATGGTGCAAGGAACACAAAGATTTAGACAGGTTCGGGCTGCGAGTTGCGTAATACCCTACGTCCTGTGTGGTTGTTTGTATTGCCTTAGGTGTTGATGTATGTTTTGAGGGGGGGGGGGTCCCTGCCCGCCCTTATATATCCGGGTGAACAGGGTTACATGGAAAGTCCTAGCCGAGTACAGTTGGAGTCCTTCTACAACACTGTCGGGTAGTTTCCTTTGTACTGCATTTAGTTCTACGCCTATTTGGGTAGTTACAAGAGAGATAAGGTACATCCATGATCTATCCCTTACTCTAGAATATTCTATGCCTATAAGCAGTCCCGCTGCCCCGGGTCTGACAAGCCCCCGAGCTCTTTGTAGCCGAGTCCTGCAGGTGTCGAGTACTTGGCTAGGCGTTTTCGAGTACTTCAAGTAGTCAGAATGTCCTCCTGGTTGCTCCTGGGCCTTCCTTCAGATACGTCGAGTAGTCCTCCAAGTACTTCCGGTTGCTCTGAGACTGTGAGGTGCTCAAGCCCCGAAATCTTGATCATATATTGTGCGCGAAGTAATCGCGCTCCATATGGAGTAGTCCCCAAGCCTTAGGTTGAATCGCAGAATCAGGCTGAGGGTCACTTCAGTCTTTTTCCTTCATTATTTTCCTAAAAATTTGAAAAATAAATCTTTGATATACATATCCCACAGCCCCCGAGCCTTAAATTAAAATCCCGTATCTTGCGGGTAGCCCCCGAGCAAAGATTTGGAATTAAGATCTAAGATGTGGCATTAGATTTTATTCTTAAGAATATCTGCAGGTTTAATCAGATCCGATATCCGAAAAGACCTCTTTTTCGGATAAAATCCCAGAAAAATGATACGATTGGATATGCCACACTGATTGCACCCGAAATATCCTCAGAAATAAAACCCGGGATTTATATCTTTATACTTGTCAGACCCGGGGCAGCGGAACTGCTTATAGGCATAGAATGTTCTAGAGTAAGGGATAACTCATGGATGTACCTTACCTCTCCTGTAATTACCCTAATAGGCATAGAACTAGCTGCAGTACAAAGGAAACTACCCGATTGTGTTGCAGTAGGACTCCAACTGTACTCGGCTAGGACTTTCCATGTAAGCCTGTCCCCCCGGATATATAAGGGCGGGCAGGGACCCCCTCGAAACACATCAACATCTAAGGCAATATAAACCACCACACAGGACATAGAGTATTATGCAACTCGCGGCCCGAACCTGTCTAAATCTTTGTGTTCCTTGCATCATCGAGTTCCAGAGCAGTCGATCCCTACCTACAAACCTTACTGCTAAGGGTATCCCTGAGCAGGCTTGGCGGTAAACACCGACAGCTGGCACGCCAGGTACGAGACTCGGCGTGTTCATCGGCGAGTTTGATGGCCACTTTCGCTTTCAGCACCATGGCGCCACCTCAAGGCGCTACCTTCGTCTTTGGCTCATGGGTCTGCATCGCCAATGGTTCGGGCGGCTTTGACAGCCACATAATCAACCCCCCCCCCACGCTGAAGGCAACCTCATCGGAAAGCTCCAGCAAATTCGCCGGATCAGATGATCACGGCGTCATGCTGCTTCCGGACCTCGCCAAGGAGATCGAGATGAAACTCGAAGAAAAACTCGGGTTCTACACTGACTCAAATCGATCTCAAACCGAGCCCTACTCGGATTGGGACTCCTGTTACCCAACCCATCTATGGGTTGCGTAATACATCATCTACCTACCGACAGATGATCATGTCTATCTATGAAAATAGCATAGACCAACTAATCTGCGTCGAGAACTCCTTAGTCACCGCTAGCCGGGAGGCACCCATTTTCGACGTATATCCAGATCTAGTCGAGTCGTCTCAGGACGGCCTGGACTTCATTACCAATGCGCTAGCAAAAATCCAACTCAAGTCCTGCTAGGATCATACACTCGCAGAACTACTCGATAATCTCCGAGAAGTTGCCAGCATTGATGACCTCCCGTTCCAACACGGTACCCCCCTAACAACTGAGAGGGAAACTGGGTCTGGAGGAACTGAGCTAGCTGATTATGAATCAGACCTAGAAAGCTTCTCCCCCGAACACCTGGTTTCTGTCATCAACCAGAAAGGAGGAGGTGCTCCTAGCCAGCATGACCCCAACGAAACCGTGGATCAGATTTCAGAAGACAATCTGACCCAAGACGCCCCACAAGATGAGGATGAAGCTACTCGCACAGCTCGGAGGGCAAGAAATCAACGCAAAGTAGAATGCAGGGCCCGAGCTGCTGAGCGCGCTCGTCTCCCCCCGCGCAATCTCAATAATGAATTCAACAACGTCGCGGATCCAGTCTCACTACTCCTATCACCGCGATGATAGAAGCAACCCTGCGACTCATGTAGATGCCACAAAACCCGCAGATGGAGCATGTCATACACCTCACCAAACATGCTGTCGAGCAACTCGAGAGGCAAAACCCCTTGTCCTTGCTTCATGGCACCCGCTCGAGGGCCACTGCAACAGTCATACCTCAAGCAAGTCGTACCCCCGGAGGCCATCATCGTCAACAACAGTTGGAGCAGCAAAACCAAAGAAACCAAGAAGTTGCAAGCATTCATCGCCCCAGGGGTGGTCAACCACCAGCAAACCAAGCTCCTGGGCCTCAACCGAATCACAACAACAATCGCGGCCAAAACAGGAAGTAGCTGATTCCATAATGGACGCACGGGACATCATCAACGCAAGACGCAGAGCGCACATTGCAGAAAATTTCGATCGCTTCCTAGCCCTTAGCAGCGTCTTCGACAACGTCGAGTACCCGAAGGATTTCGAACCCACAAATATCCAGAAGTACGACGGTAAGCAAGACCCTGTTCAATGGTTACGTTTATACTCGACCGCTGTTAGTGTTGCAGGAGGAGGCACCAACACCAATGTCCTCTACTTCCCGATGGCCCTAGAGCCCGCACCCCTCACGTGGCTCGAGAGCTTGGCGCGCGAGTCCATACACTCATGGGAAGATCTCAAGAAGGCCTTCATCGACAACTTCCAGGGGTCCCTACATCGAGTAGCCACTCGACATGCCCTGTCTATGTGCAAGCAAGAGCAAGGTGAATCCATCAGATCCTACGTCAAGCGCTTCTTCGACACAAGAGCCACAGTCCCCAACGTTGCGGATGACGACGTCATTGACTACTTTTAGAGTGGCATTACTGTCCAATCCCTCTACCGTGACTTTGGGCGTAATCACCCCAAAACAATAGTGGAACTGCGCGACATGATGCAGTGCTGGGTAGATGAAGAGGAGCAAGAGCGCAGCCGTTTTCTGCGCCATAACAATGACAACAACGGGAAGTGTCACAATGACCGTGGAGGGCCCAGCAACCAGCGGGATCCTGCATGCAAGCGCAAGCCTGACGATACTATCAGTACTATGGATCGCACCCCGCGTGGTAAGAAAAATGAAAAGCCGCAGGATCAGTTTGACAAGATCCTTCACAATAAAAGGTGCCCAATCCACCCCAAGAGCAACCACTCGATGTGGGAGTGCACGATCATGCACAAATCCTTCCAGTCGGCACCACCAGAGACTCCTAAGAAGAAGCAGAACAAGGATGATGAGGATGACAAGAAAGACCCTGATGGGTTCCAACAACAACAAAACGTCGTCAATGTCATATTCGGAGGAGACCCTAGCTTCTCCAAGTGGGCCCTGAAGCTACTACTCAGAGAAATCCTTTCAGTTGAGCCAGTGATTCAGAGGCCATTAAAATACAGCGAGGTCCCCATCACCTTCTCCAGGGAGGATCAATGGACCAGCTTCTTTGAACCAGGAAAGTTCCCGCTAGTACTCGATCCAGTTGGCCAAGGATCAAAGCTTACTCGAGTACTCATCGACGATGGAAGCGGGCTCAACTTGATCTTCGCAAGCACATTGGCGAAAATGGGCCTCAACTACATGAGTTTGCTTACCCCAAGCAAAGCCCCTTTTTACGGCATCGTTCCCAGAAATTCTTGTACACCAATTGGCTCAGTCACCCTTCCGGTCACATTTGGTACAGAACAAAACTTCCGGACAAAGTACATCAAGTTCGAAGTAGCCGACTTCGAATCTTCCTACCACGCCATACTGGGACGACCGGAGCTGGCCAAGTTCATGGCAGTACCACATTATGTGTGCCTGCTCCTCAAGATGCCGGGCAATACAGGAGTCCTTTCCCTGTGAGGGGACCTCCTTATGTCCTTCGAGTGCGACAAGGAAGCAATAGATCACACTGCCACAATTAGAGTTCCTAGCTCTGTCAGCGAAATACTTGCTGCCGCCAAGGAACTCTCACTCAACAAGGACTCGATGCCTTCCAAGAAGCCAAGCCAGTCGTCGGTTAAGCCAACCGGTGATGTAGGCACCAAAACTATTCAGCTACAAGAGGGAGATGACTCCAAAACTGCCATTATCGGAGCTGGCTTGGGCGACAAATAGGAACTGGAGCTCGTCAACTTCCTTAGGGCCAACCGAGACGTATTCGCGTGGAAACCAGTGGATATGCCAGGGGTGCCCAAGGAGTTGATCGAGCATGCCTTGAAAGTTGACCCCAAAGCCACACCAAAGAAGCAACGGCTACGACGTTTCTCCCCGGACAAGCGAGAAGCCATCAAGAAGGAGCTGACAAAACTACTCACAGTAGGGTTCATCAAAGAGGTCTATCATCCTGAATGGTTGGCCAACCCTGTACTCGTCCAGAAGAAGAACAACAACGAGAGGAGGATGTGTGTCGACTACACTAATCTGAACAAGCATTGCCCAAAAGATCCTTTCGGGCTACCCCGCATCGATCAAGTAATCGACTCGACTGCAGGATGCGTCCTATTATCCTTCCTCGACTGCTACTCAGGATATCATCAGATTGTCCTGAAAGAAGAAGATCAAATCAAGACGGCATTCATCACCCCTTATGGGGCATACGCCTACAAGACCATGCCTTTTGGGTTAAAGAACGCTGGTGCCACCTATCAGCGCGCGATACAGCTGTGCTTTGCTGATCAGTTACATCGCAATGTTGAAGCCTATGTTGATGACATCGTTGTCAAAACCAAGACCCAGGATCAATTCATCGCTAACCTGGAAGAAACCTTCAACAACCTCCGAAAGTTCCGCTGGAAACTCAACCCAACCAAGTGTGTCTTCGGTGTACCCTCTGGAAAACTACTCGGATTCATCGTCAGCAACCGAGGAATCGAGGCTAATCCAGAGAAGATCAATGCCATTATGGCTATGGACGCTCCAGCTACCATCAAGGACGTCCAGAAGCTTACGGGCTGCATGGCATCTTTGAATCGGTTCTTGTCCAGGCTTGGTGAACGGGGCCTACCCTTCTTCAAGCTCCTCAAGCGACAAGACAAATTTGAGTGGACTACAAAATCCGCGGAAGCACTCGAGAATCTCAAGCATCACCTCCAGTCACCGCCAATCCATACAGCTCCACTACCCGCCGAGGAACTACTCCTCTACATCGCCGCGACTACTCATGTAGTCAGCACGGCGATATTAGTCGAACGCCTGGAGGAGGGCCACGCTTACGGCGTCCAGAGACCAGTCTACTTCATCAGCGAAGTACTCTCTGAATCAAAGGTTAGATATCCATCAATTCAGAAAGTTCTGTATGGGATTCTAATCACCTCCAGGAAGCTTCGACATTATTTCGACGAGTACAAGATCTCAGTAATTACTGACTTCCCATTGGCGGACATACTCCACAATCGGGATGCTACCAGACGAATATCAAAGTGGGCAGTTGAACTGGGAGCCTTGGAAATCAATTTCAAGCCAAGAACAACAATCAAGTCGCAAGCACTAGTCGATTTCTTAGCTGAATGGCGGGGAAATCAAATCCCAGCACCTCACAACGTTCCAGAGCATTGGGTAATGTACTTCGATGGCTCACTCAAGCTTGACGGAGGCGGTGCGGTTGTTTTGTTCATCTCCCCCAAAGGAGAACAATTGAAGTATGTGTTCCAGATCCTATTCAAAGTCTCCAACAATGAAGCAGAATATGAGGCACTATTACACGGGCTTCGCCTAGCAGTTTTTCTCGGCATTAAGCGACTACTTGTCTACGGGCGATTCTCTACTCGTCGTCCAGCAAGTAAATAAAGAGTAGGACATCAACAAGGACACAACCGATTCATACGTCGAAGAAATCAGAAAACTCGAGAACATGTTTTCAGGATTGGAAATCCACCACGTAGATCGTGACAACAACGTGGGAGCCGATATCCTGTCCAAACTTGGATCTACTCGACTAGCTGTCCCACCGGGAGTCTTTGTTCATGAACTACATCATCCGTCAGTCAAGGTACATAGTCAACAGGCTACTGACACGGAGGCCCAGGCCATAGTTAGAGAAGTGCTGATGATCGAAGAAGATTGGTGGATTCAGTTCATCGACTTCATCAAAGAATTTAAGCTTCCACCACATGTTGATGCCAAAAGCTCTGAAGCTGCCCGTATTATTAGGCGGAGCAAGGTTTTCGTTCTCATCGGCATCCTCATGAAATGTGTTATCTTTGAAGAAGGCAAAGACATTCTCAGGGAAATACATGAAGGAGTCTGTGGCAACCATGCCGCATCAAGGACACTAGTAGGCAAGGCATACAGGTTAGGATTTTTCTGGCCAACGGCTGTTTCAGATGCAGAAGACCTTGTCAGATGATGCCCTGGTTGTCAATTCTTCGGCAAGAAGACTCATGTGCCTGCACACAATCTGATAACAATCCCTCCGTCATGGCAGTTTGTCTATTGGAGTTTGGACATGATCGGACCCTTAAACGTAGCTCCAGGAGGATTCAACCATGTGCTGGTGTTGAGACAGAATCGCGCCAACATACTCGAATGCACTAGAACGTGCAACGATCGTCAAAACGATCAACACAGCGAAAACCCTGGGCGGACCGGTCTGACCGGTTTCGCCGACCGGTCTGACCGGTGCAAGCAGGGAGCTCGCGAAGACCTAGAACAGCGAGCTCGGGAGGGACCCCATTGGAGCTCGTGAACGTAGGGTTGCTCTGAGGTCAGCAGGCCACTTAGAACGTCTTCAAACGCTGTCGAGACGAAGGAAGAAAGCAATCTAGGGTTGGAAAAGGCTAGGGTTTGAGAGATAAAAAGTAATGCGATTTTTGTATTGATTCGATTGGGAATCACCTCAATCGGCCTTAGCCTTTATATTTATAGGCCGGGGAAGACGTACCCCTTCACGAGTAGGATTACATGAGGACTCTTTACAAAAAACCTAATTCTACTCGGACTGTACAGACTAGACCGGTCTAACCGGTCGACCCAACCGGTCGGCCTCGGCAGGTGCCAAATTTGGCTGTCAACATATGCCCCCTGCTTTTTAGTGAGTTTACAAGCTAAAAAGCAAAACAGAAGTATTCTATACAATACTAGGGCCTAAAAAATACTGCTATGGACGATTCTCATAAACCGGCCATCTTTTTTCATGCATCTTGCCACACGCTTGGGTAGAATTTCTTCAAGTACTTCCCATTGATAGCTCTAGGTAGTCGATCTCCTTGCAGCATCTCCATCATGTAGGAATTCCCGAAGATAACTTTATCTACTCTATATGGACCCTCCCAACTTGGCGACCACTTACCAAACTTATTGCTTTTAATCCCAAGAGGTAATATTGTCTTCCAAACTAAATCCCCAACCTGAAAATATTTATCTTTTACCATCTTATTGTAAGCTCTAGCAACCCGAAGTTTGTCCTTTTCAATCTCCTTTAAAGCTTTCATACGCTTGTCGGTCACCTAATCAATATTATCCATCATTGAATTATAATAATCAACAACAGAAAGATCGTTTTGCTTAGCCAATCTATAAGCGTCCAGATTTACCTCAACGGGTAAAATGGCCTCTTGACCATACACAAGCTTAAAAGGAGTAACCTTGGTAGCACCATGACGAGATATACGATGAGCCTACAATGCTTAGGATAACACTTCATGCCATCTCTTAGGATTTTCTTCTATTTTCTTCTTAATAAGCTTGATCAAAATCTTGTTACTTGACTCGGCCTGTCCATTGGCCTGAGCATAATATGGAGACGAATTGAGCAACTTGATCTTGTAAGACTCGATAAATGCGCGTACCTCCTTTGATATAAATGAAGAGCTTTGATCCGTAGTCAAAGTTTGAGGAATACCGAATCTATGAATAATATGCTCAATTATAAACTCAATCACCTCTCTATATGCCATATTCTTCAAAGGAACCGCTTCGGTCCACGTAGTAAAATAATCCGTAGCAACCAACACGAAGCGATGCCCCTTTGAAGATGGAGGATTAATTTGTCCAATAAAATCCAACCCCCAACCTCGGAATGGCCATGGTTTAATGATAGGATGTAACGATGCAGCAGGTACCAATTGCAAATCCCCAAACCGTTGACATTCTTCACATCCCTTATAATACTTGAAACAATCCGAAATCATGGAAGGCCAATAAAAACCGGCTCTCCTAAGCAACCACTTCATTTTAGGAGCCGATTGATGAGTACCACAGATGCCTTCATGAACTTCTCCCATAGCAACCTTGGCCTGATCCGAGTCCAAACATTTGAGAAGCAAATCTTCGGCGGTTCGACGATAAAGCTCATCATCAATTAAAATATACTTGAACGTTGCACGCCGAATATTTCTCTCTGCACCTCGACCAGAATCTTTAAGATAGGAGATTATAGGAACTCACCAATCCTGATCTTCGACTTTTTTCATAACTGAATTAGTGTTTTCTGCTGTCTGATCATTTAGACCGGTCTCCGGACCGGTCAGACCGGTCGAGGCGGTTAGACCGGTCGCGTCAACCGGTTTGACCGGCTCGTCTAGAAACTGCAACTCGGCTATCATTTGCATCGGTCTTCTAATGTTAAATTTTGCTTTTCTAACATTATAACCAGATGCTTACTGAGCCAGAGCGTTAGCCTGTCCATTTTCTTCTCTTGGCAAATGTCTTATAACAAATTCATCATCAGAAGAAATAATTTCGAGGCACTTATCATGATATGCATTTAATGAACCATTATAACATTGACATACCTTGGATACTTGCTGCACAATGAGAAGCGAACCACCAAAAACTGCTTCACGCCCATGGATTGTAAAATTTCCAAGCCGAATAATAATGCTTCATACTCAACTTGATTATTTGTGCAATATTCTTCTAATCGGTTTGAGAATTCAAAAACAGCCCCACTTGGAGATATAAGGGCAGCACCAATTCCTCTCCCATCATCACAAACCAATCCATCAAAATAAAGCTTCCATGGTGTGCAAAAAATATGGCCAATTTCTAAATCATGCTCATCATTAATCTGATGCTCAACAATGAAATCCGCTACAATTTGGCCTTTCATAGACTTCAAAGATTCACAAGACAAATCATATTCTATCAAAGCATATGCCCACTCGCCGATTCTACCACTTAAAATCGGCTTTTGTAACATATACTTGAGCACATCGGTATGACATACTACTATACGAGTGCTAAATAGTAGATAATGCCTCAATTTGGTATAAGCATAATAGAGAGACAAACATAACTTCTTAGTAAAAGTATACCTTGGCTTCGCATCGAAAAGTCGTCGGCTTGTATAAGTGATGACATACTCCTTGTCTTCGGTTTCTCGAGTCAAAACAGCCCCAATAATCTTATCTCTAGCAACCACATAAAGTCTGAAAGGAACCCCTCTCCTAGGTGCCTTGAGCACAGGTGGTGAAGACAGATAAACCTTGATCTTTTCAAAGGCCTCTTACTGTTCTGCCCCCCCAAGTAAATTCAGCTTCATTCTTTAACCGAGGAATAGAAGTAAGAACATCAACATGCCTCATTACAAGTAGTTTGCCAATTTTCTAGCTCGAATTGAAAAACTTCTAATTCGGCTTTTATTTGCTGATGTACAATTTTCAACCAGCTCAAGACCTCAAAATCAAAGTCTTGGGAGCCCCTTGCAAACTGATCTGTTGCATAGAAACTTCATGAGGTAAATTATCATTTCCCAATATTTTGCCCCCCGAGTACTTAAATGTCGTTGAGCTCCATATTGCTGCGCTTTCGGTGTAGCCTCATGATTGACTAGCTCCTCATTGCCTTGTACTGAGAATGCTAGCGGTGTTTCTCCATCGCTAGGAACCGAAATGGGCATTGCCAATTCGGCTTTCTGTTCTGCTGAAACCTCAACCGGTCTTACCGGTTGCTCTGGGCGGTCAGACCGGTCGCTTGTACCCTCCATACCTTGCCCTGAGGTACCATTGGTTTGTTGTGGTTGAATTTTTTGTCCCTTAGCCTCTTGAACTCCTGCTCCTTCTCCTGAGCACGTAGGCGTTGCAGCTTCCTTCTTTGAGTACGAGTCAACCCTGGAGGACACCATCTTGGTTGAAAGTACTTTGATTTTGAACTACTGCTGCTGGACTCATGATCATTAGCCATGATCGGCCTTTAGATAGAAGGATTGACCGATTTACCAAAAACCATCGGTCTTGTACCCGTATTATTAACAACCACTTTGATATCGCTGATTTGCACAACATCATCAGCTTTAGCCTTCTCTAGATCAATAGTGGGTTGTACATTCTCTTTCTTCTACTTGACACAGTAAATCTGTCTTGGAGAATGAACTTTGCCCGGACTCTGATGAGACCGGTCTGACCGGTGCGGGCTGCCGCTTCTGACCTGATTGGTAGGGTCCCAATCGGTCGTACATTGGTCGTGTCACTTTGTCGAACATAGGCCTCCTGTGATCCTCCTCTCTATGGTGAGATGGTGGGTATAGAATCGGATAACAATACATCCAAATTCCTTCATGCCCCCATGTAGGACAAGAAAAACCCGATGCTGGTGACGCCCATGGCGTGGTAGTACACATCTTCAGAGGAGGGAACGCTGTAGTGCTGTCACCCCTACGCTTGCTGGATTCTCCCCTAATAGAAGAACACTTGCTTTGACGCGGAGGTGAACTTGGTTCTTTTTTTAGTGGCCGATCTTTTGGAACGGCCTTTGTGTACTTGTTCAGTAGTTGAGCGAAGGTGAGCTTCTGCTTTGTAAAACTCCCCTGCACCTTTGACTCATTAACCTTCTGAGTACCTCCTTCCGGGTGCTTAGGCTTGAAAGTTCTGGGCCGGCCTTTTGTCTGACCGGTATGACCAGTTGAGGCGACCGGTCTGACCGGTCGTGCCTGAGTTGCAGGCCGACTCGTCTTTTAAGAGGAACTTTCTTGCCCCCCCGGGCCTTGAAGCTTTGATAGTGATCTTCAGTGACTCCTTTCCATCAAGAGTCTTCTCCATCGTTACTTCCCTAGCCTGAATCTTGTCATTGACATTTTTCGGCCTTGGCTCGCCAATGATAACATTTTTTCCTTTTGCTCCTTCGGCTTGTTCCGGCCGAATGAGTACCTTGCCATTATCCAAATCAATCGTATGGATAGGGAATGACGCCTTGTCATCTTTTCCCTCATGCATTACCAATCATCCTTCATTAATGGCCGATTGAATTTTTCGACGAAAGATATTGCAATCATTAGTTGCATGAGAAAAAGTATTATGCCACTTGCAATATGCATGCCGCTTCAGCTCCTCAAGCGGCGGTATGACATGCGACAACTTGATGTTTCCGCTTCTAAGCAATTCATCAAATATACGATCACCCTTAGAAACATCAAAAGTGAAACGAGCTTGTTCTTGCCGATTCTT